>NC_138539.1:4598193-5318358 GCF_964234715.1 Podarcis melisellensis | reverse complement strand
GGTTGCACTAGAAGTGGGACTTCTAAACAACATCTGCCAATACAGTCATAGGTAAAGGTAAAGGGACCCCTGACCATTAGGTCCAGTCGTGGCTGACTCTGGGGTTGCGGCGCTCATCTCTCTTTATTGGCTGAGGGAGCCGGCGTACAGCATCCAGGTCATGTGGCTAGCATGACTAAGCCACTTCTGGTGAACCAGAGCAGCGCACGGAAATGCCGTTTACCTTCCCGCCAGAGCGGTACCCATTTATCTACTTGCACTGGCGTGCTTTCAAACTGCTAGGTTGGCAGGAGCTGGGACAAAGCAACGGGAGCTCACCCTGTCATGGGAAATCGAACCACTGACCTTCTAATCAGCAAGCCCAAGAGGCTCGGTGGTTTAGACCACAGACTTGTTGGTGGCAACTAAGACTATTACAAGAACCACCAGAATTCTTCGTGTTTACAGCCACTCAGCTTTGGCTAGGCCTGCTGGAGCAAATTTCAAGAGCACAAATTCAGTAGAATGGTGAGCGGACGGCTTTTGCTACACAAAACTGTGCAGAAAATCAGTAAGAGGCATGCAAATGACTTGGCGGTCGTTAGGAATCCTCTCGTGCTGTGTTAAGTTGGCCGTTTAGCATCAAATTATGTTGATTCTTCCCTTCTATAGGACACACTCATGCATAGCGTAGGAGCTTCTGAAATGTTTATGCATGATGATATTTGGAATAAAGAGAGCCAAGGCCCCATTAAAGTCCGCGTGCTGAGTCTCTTATCAAGTCAATTCCTGAAGGATGAAAAAAATGGGAACAGCTTTGTGATGGGAATAAAAATGCCACTCCGAAAGGCTGCTTTGTTTTCCACAGCAGAATTTGAGATGCACCTAAAACCTAAAGCTGATCTAAATTTAAAAGGAGATATTAAAATGCCTGTAAATGGTTCTCTCATCACACTGAAATCCCAGGTCCTAAGCCTAGGCTAGGCAGCAGTTTTTAGCTCTTTACAAGGCTGTCCGAGTTACTGTTTGTTGAGATCCACATGAAAAATTGGCCCTTGAGAAGCATCTTGATGGATTTTTTTGCCAGGAACTACAGGTGAGACTGAGGCTTAGTTCTTCCCAAGGACACCTGGTTTTGACCTAGAATCATAAAGTTGGAAGGCACCCAAGGGCCATCTGGTCCAACCCTTTGCAATGCAGAAATCTCAGCTAAAGCCTCCAGGACCTATACCACTTCATGCTGTACATTGAAGCCCGTGTAAATGAATGCTGATTCCTCTCTGTGTGTGCTATGTGTATCCACTTAGAAAATTATAATAATAAATAATAATATTTTTTTATCTATACCCCAGCCTTCCCAGTTCAAAAACCGGGCTCAGGGCGCCTAACAAACAAATTTAAAACGCCTAATTGTAAAAGCAGCATAAAATACAGCATAAAAACATGAATAACAATAAAATTCAAAATTCAGAAATCAATTTAGGGAAATAAGCATTAGATAATCCCCAGGGCTAGCTGGCTGAATTGGTCCTAATTGGGCCAGAGAGGAGGCCAATGGAGAATTAGCTGTGGGGTCTCAGAGCGGGTGATCTTCATAAAAAGGGGAGGGGGAGGGAAGAGAAGGGAAATAAAAGATCAGGCTGAATTCAGATTAAAGGCCAGGTGGTATTGCTCTGTTTTACAGGCCCGACGGAAGGTGTTTAAATCCTGAAGGGCCCTAGTCTCATGGGACAGAGCATTCCACCAGGCTGGAGCCATCACTGACAAGGCCCTGGCCCTGATGGAGGGCAGTCTGACTTCCTTAGGGCCCAGGACCTCTGAACTATGGTTATTCATGGACCTTAAGGTCCTCTGTGGGGCAGACCAGGAGAGGCGGTCCCGTAAACACGAGGGCCCTAACTCACAAAATTAGCATCCAAGCTAGCATCCTACCCCTGACATCTAGTTTTCTGGGTGCAGGAAATGCCTTTTTCATGGACGTACCACCCATGTACTCTAAGGCATCCCCTGTAATCTGAAGGGACACAATCAAGAAACAGATTTTCCTCCTCAGCTACTGTTTCTGAGAACTTGGGCATGAAGATTCCTCACAAATATCAGCGCCTGAAGGCATGGGTTCCCTTCCTTATCCAAACCAAGGCATACCAAGGTAGATCTGGATCTTCTGGTGGATCTCTGGGTGACTTGGAGGAGATCAGGAAGGATTTCCGGCCCACAATTGTTTAATAGCAGCAACAAAATGAATCCTTTCCCTCATCCCCCAAATTATACTTCTGCAAGATTTTTGTGCAAAGCTCTGTTCACTCCTAGCACTAAAATTCATGGACCCAAAAATTCAGCTCTGGTTGGTGGGCTTTAAGATTCTATTAAAAAGCAGATCCTCAAGCATGAAGCCCACCCATCTCTGATACACACAGTGGACATTTGTTCCAGAGTAACAGAAGACTTTACCAAATGGAAGAATCCAGCAATACACCTCCCCTCCCACAATGACAGCTACTTTTGAAGACATTCATGATCAGTTTGCTGTTCCATTCATGCTTACTCAGGTTGGGTGATAGGGCCTCTTGATCCACACACAGCCCTTCAAAAAGATATTATTTGCCTCTCCCTACACAGAAGCACACACCGAGTTTCTGGGATCTCATAAACTGCCACAGCTTAAAGCACTTTCCTGTCAATGTAGAGCTTAATATTATATTGCTATAAAGAAATCTGCCCTCAAATTTCCTTCCACAGTGAAAATGGCTTCCAATTGTTTGCCTTTTTCTTAAGGCACTTTATAATTTTTTTAAGCTATTTTTTATTAAAGCTTGCAAAACAAAGCAAAAAACCAATGTACAGATGTGAACAAGCATTTTTAACATCAAAAGCCAAAGGAAGAAAAGAAAATGGAAAGACTTCTGATTCTCTGACTTAAGACATATGCAAAACACTTGCTCCACAATAACATCCAACTCTTCTACTTTCCAGAAACTAACCTTTTCTCAATCTTCAAATCCAGATATCACAAGAAGAAAACTTCTGAAATATCGGAGGATAGATTTCAGTACATCCCTTCTAGTGTTTCCTCCTCCCCCATCTTCTGCCCCACATCTTTCCAGGTGGCAAATCTTGCTGAAAGTGTTTTGAGTCTCAGCCATGCTGTAATAAGTTGAATCGGATCATGGATTCATCAGACTGAACAACAGCAAAAAGAAATCTAATCAATCCCCCCCCCTAAGATGCAATTTGGACGCGCTCCAAAGAAAGCCATCTGAAAGCTGACTGCACGCGTATGATTCAGATCCCTTGCCAGTTCCATCAGAGGCGTTGCTGAAAGCTTCGTCTCAAGGGTTGTGCATTGAATTTTGCAAGTGTTTTGTTTCTGTATGCCTTTTTTGTGGGGAAAGCTGATACATGTCGGGCTCTGATCCCTCCTCCACTATGCTCAGAGCCCAACCAGAGGTGCCTTTGAGTTTCAAAGAGGCTCGACTCTCTTCAGTACAAGAGGACTCTCGGCAGACTAAACAGTTTTGATTAAAGATGAAAGTACGCTGAAGATTACACGCCAAAAAGCAAGAGCACACAAGAAAGACCGAGCAATGTCGGCGACGAAAGAAACATGCACCCAGTAGATTACTGTTCCTACTCCGAGAGCCGAGCTCTACTTTCAATAATTCTTCCATTGCCAGCCAAACTTCTCACGATCCCAACAGCCTTGGCCGTAGAAAACACAATGAACTTGCGGAACAAAGATCAGCCTGACTCTCCCCTCCAGTTTTCTGGGGATGGAGTTTTGAACGTTTGCTCAAAGCGTTCTGTTTCAGATTCAAGGGACTCTTGCGATGGCTCTTCCTTGGAAACAATGGATAATAGCAGAGAATTGAAGCAGAGATGTTGCCCGGGTTATCCAAAATCAACACATGTGAATCTTCACAGCTCTGCAATCTCTCCACACTGCTTAAGAACATAAGAGGATCCCCGCTAGGTCAGGCCAAAGGCCCATCTAGTCCAGCAGATGATTCTCACCAAGGCAAGCCAGATGTCTATGGGGAGCCCACGATCAGGACTTGAACTCAAGATCACCACTTGTGATTCACAGCAACTGGTATGCAGTGGCCACAGAAGGTAGTGATTGCGTGGCAAGTCCCCTCTCCCATGTGAAATTAAGACACTGGACACATTATTTAAGGTTAATGGGCATGAAAAGGTCACAACTTTATTGATTACAGAATTGAAAGGTATTGGCCTTAGGCATTGGCTCCTATCGACTACCCGGCATGGGGACCGGGAAGGGTTATCCCAAGCCGTGGGAGTCCTGTTGAATACGCCAACTAGGATCCCACGGGTGTCACCGCTCAGGGGTGTGCCGGGGGCCCTTACCTCCCTAGGTTTCGGACAAGGCAACGCCCCCCGGAGTCCTCTACCGGACTACCCTTGTCATTGGGGGAAGGTGATGGCGCTTCCTTCCCCCCCCCCATTCATTTGCATAACAACCCCTGCCAATGCCTAACCGCCACTCGAGCTAGCGGGAGGGAAAGAGCCGAGACCAGGGCGAAGACCTCAAGGAAGGAAATACAAACCGCTCAGCTGGAAAGGGGAAAGAGGGCGGTCCCCGGGCATGCCTGTCCTTAAATAGGCTAAGCCACGCCTCCCCAGTCCGCCGATTGGCGGGCAGGGTCGAAGGCACGCCCGGGGATTCCCTGGTTCTCACAGGGGCAAAAGGCCAGCATGTGTGGGAGGGGGTAGCCCGCGACCCCCTCTCCTCCCAAGCTCGGAAATGGCTTAATGGACTGTAGGTACTGATGGCCTTATTGTCCACGAATCTGCCTAATCTTCTGAATTGTTACCAGCTACATACAAAGTAATCTCTCCAGATTTCTCCCCCACTGTGGATCCTCTGCCTGCTCCTCTGCCTCCTGCTCTTTGCCCCTACATTACAGCAGAACTGCGAAACTGTGTCATTCTAGATGTTGCTGAACTCTGTTGCAGATATTAATAATGCACAGTTTGAATTGACTGGAAGCATCAGAACTGACTCCTTTTGGAATAAATCATTGTCCGGACCCATAGAAAAAATTATTCAAACTTTTACTGGAAGAACTCTTTAAAATAAAACAGGATACATCAAATGGTATGTCCCAAAGCAGAACTCTTTAAAAAGAGAACATAAGAATCAAAGATACATCCAAAAATATCCATACAGTGTCTTGTGTTGTCTAGCATAGGCTCAGCATCTTACAAAATATGAAATAATAAAAACAGATCAATAAGCAAAAGTCTCAGTCTCTCTCTCTCTCTCTCTCTCTCTCTCTCTCTCTCTCTCTCTCTCTCTCTCTCTCTGCAGCCTCCAGGCTTTCTATTCTCTCTTCAGGAGAGCTTCATTTTACTTCTTCACTCCATTGAGTTTGGAAAACAAAGACAAAAGGCAACTCCCTTGAAAATGGACATTTTGCAACTCAATACCTCTCACATGATCTAAGGTTACAACACTCACATGTTGGCTACCAGAGAACAACAATGAGTTAGTTAATCATTAACTCAGCAAGGAATTTAAAGTCCTTTAAAATACAACTGTCGGAAAACCCCAATATTAGCAATACACATTTTTCATTTCTGTGTGGATTAAATCTATTATATTTAACAAGCTCCCTTCAGTCCTAACCACTGTTCATGCTGGCTGGGCTGATAGGAATCATAGCTGAACAATATTTGGAGAGTCACTGTTTCCCTGTCCCTGCACATCTACGACTGGAGTATCAGCCATGCTTCTTTATGTGTGTGACGAAAAGACAGAATGTTGTTCAGTTCTTCACTATAATGGATGAGCACATGGAGAGTAGAGCATCTTTGGGCTCATCTCAGAGCAGCCTCTTATAAACTAGCTAATTTGAGCTCAGTTTGGCTTGTGCATGAATTCCCTTGTTAGGTCCATTTTGAGCCTCAGACCCCATTGATCTTCATCAGGAATTAGATGAAATATTTGTAGAAGATAGAAGTTTAATATGTAGAAAATGCTATGTTTGTCCGCATTGTGTATGAAACTTAATGGAGCTTTGCATTTGCAGAGAACTGTAGCAAGTGCACAACAGAGTGCTTCTACAATTAAAGCTGCAAAAAAGAAGATTTGTTGTGTTAATTGATGATCCATTTATGGGAGTCTGGGTCTCTCTCAGAAGCTGCCAGCTACTTCTGCGAAAACAACTTGCTTATTTGAATAATAATAATAATAATAATAATAATAATAATAATAATAATAATAATAATTTATTTATACCCCACCCATCTGGCTGGGTTGCCCCAGCCACTCTGGGCAGCTTCCAACAAAATATTAAAATATAATAGTGTGTCAAACATTAAAAATTTCTCTAAACAGGGCTGCCTTCAGATGTCTTCTAAAAGTCTGGTAGTTGTTTTTCTCTTTGACATCTGGTGGGAGGGTGTTCTACAGGGCGGGTGCCACTACCGAGAAGGCCCTCTGCCTGGTTCCCTGTAACTTGGCTTCTCGCAGTGAGGGAACCGCCAGAAGGACCTCAGTGTCCGGGCAGAATGATGGAGGTGGAGACGCTCTTTCAGGTATACTGGACTGAGGCCATTTAGGGCTGTAAAGGTCAGCAGCAACACTTTGAATTGTGCTTGGAAATGTACTGGGAGCCAATGTAGGTCTTTCAAGAGCAGTGCTATGTGGTCTCAGCGGCCGCTCCCAGTCCCCAGTCTAGCTGCTGCATCTGGATTAGTTGTAGTTTCCGGGTCACCTTCAAAGGTAGCCCCACACAGAGCGCATTGCAGTAGTCCAAGTGAGAGATAATTAGAGCATGCACCACTCTGGCGAGACAGTTGTGGGCAGGTAGGGTCTCAGCCTGCATACCAGATGGAGCTGATAAACAGCTGCCCTGGACACAGAATTGACGTGTGCCTCCATGGACAGCTGTGAGTCCAAAATGTATCCCTGGCTGCACACCTGGTCCTTCAGGGGCACTCTTACCCCATTTAGGACCAGGGAGTCCTCCGCACCTGCCCGCCTCCTGTCCCCCAAAAACAGTACTTCTGCTTTGTCAGGATTCAACCTCAATCTGTTAGCCACCATCCATCCTCCAACTGCCTCCAGACACTCACACAGGACCTTCACCGCCTTCACTGGTTCTGATTTGAAAGAGAGGTAGAGCTGGGTATCATCCACATGCTGATGAACACCTTTCTTTCTCTTTATGATCAGCGAGAATAGTTTCTTGCCTTTATTAACGAACAAGAACCTAAAGAAAACCGGATTTCACTGCTAGTAGTTTAAGAGCAATATGTTGATTTGTATTTGCAACAAGGGTTTTGTAACAAGTTTAAAGACAGTTTGTAGTAAAACACTGGAACTCCTTTCTTGTGGTGGACAGCTGATTGGTTCATACTCTGCACAATGTCCAGATCAGGGAATTCTGCTAATATAACTCTAAGAGTCTTTTTCTGGTACCTCAGCTCTCTCTGAACTTCCCCTCCCTCCTCTTCCTCCTTTCCGCAACCTCCAACAGACACTGGTGCATTACAGCAACCCCACATAGAACACAATTTTAAAGTCTTGTTGTTTGGAGTTGGCACAACATTACAGCAGCTTATCTCACCCTGTCTTGCTTTATGCATGTCTCTTAAAAGGCGATAGCCTACTTTTCTTGAACACAGACCAAAGCAGCTAAGAGGGGAAAATCAATCAAACACACAAACTGCCACTGCAAATAATAATATCAATACTAAGAATATCTCTGAGGTCTGAAGCCACAGAGCTTGCTTCCATCTGAAAAGCTTCTTTGCCCTTTCGCCATTCATCTCAGCAACAAAGGTTCAACCCAAATTGAACAAGAATTCATAATGAAGAAAAAAAATCATCCAGGAAACTGATACATTTGAAGTGTTTTCTGGTGCACACAGTTCATTTAAAGAGAAGCGGCTTAGGCCATAATGCAATTAACAATGTGGGTTCAAAACGGATGCTCCCAATAACTTTCTGGAGAGAGAGGATTTATGCCGCTGAGTGTCTGATGTTGGGGGAAAGCTCATTTGCTGTTTGTCTTGCACCATGTAACAATAAAGCTAGGTTTTGTTTGCAAATAAATCTTCTTTGCAAATGAATATATTTGCAGGACCCAACTCATTTCTGTAAGTACCATATGCTTTAGACCAGGGGTCTGCAAATTTTTTTAGCCACAGGCCGGTCTACTGTTCCTCAGACCTTATGGTGGGCCAGAGAAGTGGCACCGGGGGGGGGGGGAGCTGGAAGAAGAGGCGAGGGGGGCAAGGAGTCCTCCTCCCCAGACCCAGCCGCTGCGCTTACCTTCCCAGGGGCTGCTGCCGCCACTGCCGCCACCACCACTGCTGCTCCTTCTCATGGGTAGGCAGCCTGAACGAACAGAATCCCCCCGCCGATCCATGGACAGTCCACAGGTTGGATTCTGAAGGCAATTGGGCCTGATCCAGCGCGCGGACCTTAGTTTGCCAACCCCTGTTTTAGACTGCTTTTAACACATTGTTTTCTTGGGAGAAAAGCAATGACAAACCTAGACAGCATCTTACATAGCACAGACATCAGCTAGCTGATAAAGGTCCGTATAGCTATGGTTTTCCCAGTAGTGATTTATGGAAGTGAGAGCTGGACCATAAAGAAGGCTGATTGCTGAAAAATTGATGCTTTTGAATTCTGGTGCTGGAGGAGACTCCTGAGAGTCCCATGGACTGCAAGAAGATCAAACGTATCCCTGGAAAAGACCCTGATGTTGGGAAAGATGGAGGGCACAAGGAGAAGGGGATAACAGAGGACCAGATAGTTGGACCAACATGAGTTTGACCAAGCTGCGGGAGGCAGTGGAAGACAGGAGTGCCTGGCGTGCTCTGGTCCATGGGGTCACGAAGAGTCGGACACGACTAAATGACTAAACAACAACAACAACAACAACAACACATTGTTTTAATTGTTGTAACTCCCCTGGAATCTTAGGGTGAAGGGTAAAGAAGAAGAAGAAGAAGAAGAAGAAGAAGAAGAAGAAGAAGAAGAAGAAGAAGAAGAAGAAGAAGAAGATACACCTGTTTTGAAGAGGCAAAACCAGTTGTATGTTTCTCCAGAATGTGACACAAATCATAACTTAAGAAACGTTGCTTTGAATTGCTTTCTCTCCCTGCCCCCCAGCAAATCTCCATCACTGCTGTCATTGACTACTCAAGTTTTTGATCCTCATACTCTTTCTTAAAATAAAAAATATTTTTAAAAACCCTTCCTTGCACTTTGCATTTTGCACAGCTTGCTGCCCCAGAGTTTAATATACAGCCTCGTGGATTTTGTCGCCGAGATACGGCGTTTCTGCTTTCATCTCCGCGGGTTCTCATTTCCTGATGGCAATGTCAATATCTCAATACCCAGGTGGATTTATGGGACGAGTTATAGATAGCAAGGCTTCCTTGGAAATTAGTATGCCTACCTGCGCTTGGTGGCCCCAATTCCCACAGGCTTGCCCTAATCACATACGGAACTGCTGGAGTCTTGAAGAGCTTAAAGAGTCATGCAGGTGTTTAAGGACACAGTTAGATTCTCCCATCTCCTTCCTGCAGTATTTAAAAATATGCATCCCAATGGAAAATGGGAATCTTTTGACTGCTATGAACGAAATAAGGTCACATTTGCACCATGTGTTGAAAGTGTTCTTGAGCTTTTTTCTTTTTCTTTTAGTTTTTTAGTTTTAGTTTAGTTTTTTTAGTTTTAGTTGCTAAGCTTTCTTTAATCAAAAATGCAAAAAAATAATAATGATGTTTTTGAACTAATTTTAAGGGAAATTGGCAAAAGCGAGACTGCCAACATGGGTTGCCATATGTCTGGATTTTCCCAGACATTTCCGCCCAGACACTGCTTCCGATTGCAGTATTCTCGGTACGTCCAGGAAATTCCGGATGTATGGCGATCTTCTCCACCCCACCCCCCAATAAATCCTTTTTCACAGGAAAATCTGAGAATTGGCACTCTGGGAGGGTAATGAGCATATCCTAACCAGATGCGGGTGACGCTGTGGTCTGCTTGATAAAATCATTTTTCTTTAAGCAAGCCTGTCCAGACAGTTGCTGCATGTTTTAATCCATTTTTAGATTATTTCCAATCATTCCAATCTTTGGAATGTTTCAGAGTTGTTTTCACAGGGAATTTCATAGCTTTATTCGCTTTGCCAAGCATTTTGAGGTTTACTTGTCTTTTTACAATCAAGCGGCGTATAAGTTTCATGGGGGGGGGGACTTGATGTTGTACGCTTAATGCAGGTAAACCATTCTGATTCAGATCTAGATCAAGGTATCTGTTCACCAAGAGAGGAACTCTAAACATGCTTCCTGGGTTTGTAAATCCCCATGAAACCAGCAAGAAAACATTATGCCTAGGATTGGGCTATAAATTCTACAACCGCAGCATCTTTCATTACGACTCCCTTGCATCCCATTCTTTCCTGCGAGATTTGGTCTCATCTAACAAGGTAGATTTGGTTTTCATTTTCCACTTTACTGCACCTTAGTTTTTACTTATTTTGTGTCTTTTGAAGAAGCGCCCCTCTTCTCTCATTTTTCAATTTGTTATCTTCCGGTTTGAATAGTCTGCCGGAGTTATTCCTACTCATATCTTATACAATGTTTTCAAGCTGCTATCTCTACCCATGAGGACTAGAAACCTTTCCCCCCTCTCTTTTTTCAGCATGAAGAATTCAGATCCTCCTGCTTGCACCAAATTAAGAGGATTCCGTTTCCAGCCCTCCCACCGCAAACTCTCTTCCGGAGACTTTGTTATCAGAAGAAAGCAATTCTCCCTCGCTATCTCTGCTTCGCGCCGAGGAAGGGGAGGCCAGCTCATCTTCCCCAAGCACACGCTGAAGTATTAAAAATAAATTAGATATAAAGAAGGAGGCCCTGGGAGATTAAACAGAAACCAAGATTTTGAGCACAATTATTCATAACCAGAGAACTTTGCTATTGGGAAGGATGCTATCTAAGAATAATAAAGGAACTGCTTTTGTATTCATCATATGGACGCTCCGTGATTAAATGGTGGTTGTTCACAAAATTACATGTGAAGGAAGGGAGGAGAAAGAGAGGATGTTGTTGAGGGTGGAGGTGGTACAAAAATGCTGACGCTGTAAATCAAGCCGAACCAATCTTCTGCCTTCTCAAACATCACTTACAGGGAAATTAATGCTCAGCACCTAGAAGCGAGGCCTTCACCTCGGAGTAATAGGGAAGAAACAACAACAACTCTTCCAACCCCGCAGTGTAATTAGAAATAATGGCACACTTCCATTTTATTGGTAGCAAAGGAAGGGATGGCTTGTGTTTGTCTGAGAGTAGGTAGGAGAAGATGGATATAAGCTCCTTCCGCTTCCTCATATTTCTTCTGCCTATTGCGCCGGAATTTTTTTACCCATTAAAAGCAGAGTTAATATCCTCGCCTCCAACTTTCGTGCAATGAAAAGGAGGCATATATGGGGAAACTGGCAAGGTAGGAGCTGGATAAATCCATCAAGAAGACCCCAGAAGGTCTCCTGTATCTAATCAGTCAGCTGAGCTAAGGATGCTCTGCCACAAAGCTGCGTGCAACTTATTTCAGTGAAGACCAGAATTTTGTTGTTGTTGTTTAGTCGTGTCCGACTCTTTGTGACCCCATGGACCAGAGCACGCCAGGCACTCCTGTCTTCCACTGCCTCCCGCAGTTTGGTCAAACTCATGCTGGTAGCTTCAACAACACTGTCCAACCATCTCGTCCTCTGTCGTCCCCTTCTCCTTGTGCCCTCCATCTTTCCCATCATCAGGGTCTTTTCCAGGGAGTCTTCTCTTCTCATGAGGTGGCCAAAGTCTTGGAGCTTCAGCTTCAGGATCTGTCCTTCCAGTGAGCACTCAGGGCTGATTTCCTTCAGAATGGAGAAGTTTGATCTTCTTGCAGTCCATGGGACTCTCAAGAGTCTCCTCCAGCACCATAATTCAAAAGCATCAATTCTTCGGCGATCAGCCTTCTTTATGGTCCAGCTCTCACTTCCATACATCACTACTGGGAAAACCATAGCTTGAACTATACGGAGCTTTGTTGGCAAGGTGATGTCTCTGCTTTTTAAGATGCTGTCTAGGTTTGTCATTGCTTTTCTTCCAAGAAGCAGGCATCTTTTAATTTTGTGACTGCTGTCACCATCTGCAGTGATCACCAGAATTTTAATGCATCAAAATTCCAAATATGATTTTAGAATTAAGCTATCCTATAGATGATGTCTACTCGGATGTAAGCCCCACTGATTTCAAGTGGGTATTTTGTGTTTTTCATAGTGTATTTTGATGTTGTGAACTGCCCTGAGATCTACGGATGAAGCACAGTATATAAACTAAATAAATAATAACATAATAATAATATAGGATTGCAGCAATAATGACTAAGAGCCCAAACTGTACACCAGGAAATCTCACCGAAAAACATAGTGAGTGAAGGTGAAGAGCTTCCCTCTGTCCATGTTCTCCATGCTATGCCTAATATTAGTCATTTCTATCACATCAATTTTTATTCACCCTTTCTCTAAACTAAAAAACCCCAAATGTTGTAATCTTTCCTCATAAGGGAGTTGCTGTATTTCCCTATTCATTCCTGTAGCCCTTTCCTTAACGCTTTACAACCTCGCACTATCCATTTTGAGGTGAGGCTACCAGAACTATGTAGGGACATGGATGGCGCTGCGGGTTAAACCACAGAGCCTAGGACTTGCCGATCAGAAGGTTGGCAGTTCGAATCCTGACAATGGGGTGAGCTCCTGTTGCTTGGTCCCTGCTCCTGCCAACTTAGCAGTTCAAAAGCAAGTCAAAGTGCAAGTAGATAAATAAGTACCGCTGCGGAGTCAGCCACAACTGGACTATGATTCTATGATTGAAAGGTTCTGCCAGAAGTCAAAACACATTTTATCAACTGCTTCATTTTCATTTTCTAAAGGCACTTCCGCCTAAGGAGGAGGTGGGGTTGCGGGCTTCACGCCCCCCCCCCCCATGTGCGGAGGCCAGCCATCGCGATTGGGGGGATTCCTGGCTGCATCATTCCCTGGCCAGCCAATCAGCTGGCTCAGGGGGCTTGGCCTGCCCTATTTAAGGCAGAACGTGGCTCAGGATCTCCCTCTTTGCTGCCTGCCAGCTGTTCCTGCTTTCCCCACCCTCCTGCCCTATAAGGTTTTCATTCCTTGACCTTGCTATAGACTTTGGTTGGTCGCTGTTAAGGGGCCTGGTAGGAATTTTCCCACTTGGCAAATTGGCACCAGCCACTTGATTTTCGCCCACCTTGTAGCAAATCGTCACAACTTTCCGGGTATTGGTGGTTAGGCATTGGTATTGTTCTGTAGATGGAAGAGGGGAGGAAGCGCTATCACCTGCCCCACATATTGAAGGGTAGTCCGATAAAGGATTCTAGGGGGCATAGCCCTGTCTGAAGCCTAAGGAGGTGAGGGCCTAAGGCACGCCCACAGCAGTGACCCTGGGGGAGTTCCTAGTTGATGTGCATCAGCAGGACTCCTCCTACTGGTGGTTAACCCTTCCCGGACTTCGAGCAGATGGGCTGGAGTCAGATATAGTCGGTTAGGACCAGTACCTAAGCCAATACCACTCTTCACCTGTAACCAATATAGTGGTACCTTGGGTTAAGTATTTTATTTGTTCCGGAGGTCCGTTCTTAACCTTAAACTGTTCTTAACCTGAAGCACCACTTTAGCTAAGGGGGCCTCCTGCTGCCGCTGCGCTGCTGGAGCACAATTTCTGTTCTCATCCTGAAGCAAAGTTCTTAACCCGAGGTACTATTTCTGGGTTAGCGGAGTATGTAACCTGAAGCGTATGAAATACCCAGGGCAACATCCAGCTTTGCATTTGCTGGGATTGGGTTAGCTGAGATTTCTTCCTCAAGAGCAGGAGAATCTTGGTGCTGGACCTAAGGGAGCCTTCAGCCCAAGTCCCTTCCTGACAGATGATCTGTGTCTTTAACAAAAACATGGCGGACATTGGCAGAAGAAGAAGAGTTTGGATTTGATATCTCACTTTATCACTACCCTTAAGGAGTCTCAAAGCGGCTAACAATCACCTTTTCCCTTCCTCCCCCACAAGAAACACTCTGTGAGGTGAGTGGGGCTGAGAGACTTCAGAGAAGTGTGAGTAGCCCAAGGTCACCCAGCAGCTGCTTATGGAGGAGCAGGGACGCGAATCCGGTTCACCAGATTACGAATCCACCGCTCTTAACCACTACACCACACTGGCTTTGTTTTCAATGGACCTGTTCCAGGGAACTTAAGTTGTACTTAAAAAAAATATAAAATCTAATCTAGGTAGGCTGTCATGAATGCTGAAATTCAACTGGCTTCCTCTTCCAATATGGAAAACACATTCTTCAGTGCCTTTCCCCATCATTTCTCATTCCCTGGAAGAACCGGGAGATGTGCATTTAGTCTGTAAACAGACATCCCTCCCAATGTGATGATTTATGTATTGTTTCAAAACAAGAACAACAACAGAAGTCTCCTTGCACCCCCCTTCCACTCTTCTCTATTTGCATATTGTCCTCTTCTCTTTAAAGAAACGATTCGGATGAAACAACAAAGGAAGCATAAATCATCATCCTGCCGACAGAGCCAATGCTTTAAAAAGGCATGATTTGTAACAGATATGCTGTAAAGTATTACCCTTGGCAAGTGTGGGAACGGCATTATATATTGAGCTGTCACTGGTGAAGTTTATGAGCTACTAGGGAGGTGCTCTTGGAGTAGAAATGATGTAATATAAGAAATGACCAGAGATATTAGGAGGCCTTGATTCTCCATTGATGCTCTACATCAGATGATTTGGGGTGGCCATTTGGAAGCTCCAGAGATGGGGAGGGATGAACACAGTGCCTCCTTCTTCATGGAAGAGGGTCACTAGAAGAAGGGATGCCCGAAAGCCCATGGACCAATTGTGCCAGCCTTGCTGAAATCTTTTTGAGGGTTTCCTCAGAATTCTTCAGCCACTCTGCCTGAGAAAGAACTAGCGGTGGAAGAGAAATTCAGTTCAGTTGGGCTTTCATGGCAGACCTACCTAATCTACATTTTCTGAACCAATCAGCAAACAGAAACACAGCCAGCCTTTGAAATCGGCACTTTCCTGAATTTTGCAACATAGTTTTCTCACCAAGTAATGGGCACAAAAATGCACATACTGGGGTGAATTGTGCATTAAAATGTGCATACAGATGTACAAAAATGGGATTGTTTTTGACACTCTGACCTTCACATAGGATTACTGTAAGGACATTTTACATGTGGCTGTCCTTGAAGTCACTCCAGAAACTTCAGCTGTTTGGAAATACAGTAGTATGAACACTTATGTGCTCAAACGAAATACCGTATTTTTCATCCCATAGGACGCTCCGTCCCATAGGACGCACCTAGTTTTTTGGGGGGGAAATAAAGGAAAAAATTTTTTCCTTTATTTCCCCCCCCCAAAAGCAGGTCGGGGAAACCAAACCAGGTCGAGGAAGGGCGCTGCACCTCCCTGAGTTTGTGGGGCTGGCCAATGTCTGCCTCAGGCGGCAGGCTGCTATCCGCAGCGTGGGGAGCCCTGCGGGGAACTGCAGGGCTCCCCACGCTGCGGATGTCTATCCGGCGCGCGGGGCGCTCTGCTTCAGGGTGCTCCGCCCGCCCGGCGGCAGGCTGCTATCCGCAGCGTGGGGAGCCCTGTGGGGAACCCCTGCAGGGCTCCCCACGCTGCGGATGTCTGCCTGGCGCACGGGGCGCTCTGCTTCAGGGCGCCCCGCCCGCCCGGCGGCAGGCTGCTATCCGCAGCATGGGGAGCCCTGCGGAGAACTCCCACAGGGCTGCCCAGGCTGCGGATGCGCTCCTGAAGCGCTGGGCGCTCTACTTTCAGGGCGCCCGATGCTCCGGGAAGCAGGCTGCTATCCGCAGCCTAGACAGCCCTGCTGGACCTCCTGCAGGGCTGCCCGGGCTGCGGATGTCTTCCTGAAGCCTGGAGAGCGAGAGGGGTCGGTGCGCACCCACCCCTCTCGCTCTCCAAGCTTCAGCGAAAGCCTGCATTCGCCCCATAGGACGCACCCAGATTTCCCCTTCATTTTTGGAGGGGAAAAAGTGCGTCTTATGGGGCGAAAAATACGGTATATTTTTTTTTATGAAAACTGCACTGGCTACCGATTTGTTTCCATCTCCAATTCAAGGTGCTGTTAGGTGCAGCTTTCAGATATTTCAAAAACTAAAGTCCTGTTTATCTCAGAGAATGCTTTTGACCCCCACCCTTACGAAGGAGGACTTAAAAATTAGGTTCTGCTAAAGTTTCAGAACGTGGAAGTAAGATTATCCTCTATGAAAAGCAGGGCCTTCTATCTCTGCTCCATCTTTAAAATATATGTGTGTGTGTCCTTCTTTGGTAGGTCTGTATGGGCTCCCAAACTATCTTTCAAGTCAAAATATTTTTCATTCCGCCTTGGGTGATTAATTTGTTTCATTGTGTTCTGCTGTTTCTATCATATGTGCTGCATTTGGAGGGGTTGTGTTTGTGTGTATTAATATCATTATTTTAGTTTGCAAACCTGCAATTTGTTGTTTGTAGCTGATAAGTTGTATAAAATATTCCAAACAAACAAAGGGATAAATATTGATGACAGCTACAAAAGCCAGCCCTGTATCCAGTCCAAAGCAGAACCAGGAGCTAATCGAATCCTTCAGCTTTCCAACCTCTTTGTCCCCTTAAAACTGAAGACAACCCCCCCCCCTGCTCTTCTTGATTAATGTTTTCACAGTGGATTTCAAGAGAAACTGCAATAATAGGACAGTTAAGAGTAAAGCGTTATCCCTCGAGCCGGTTGGACTATTAATTCAAAATGCCAATCCTCATTGAGAACTCTGCTTTTTGGAATGCTCATGAGCTCGGCACACTGTGTTTGGGATGCTAATTAGATGCTAGGAAAGATGAGCCTTCACTATTAGCCAAATCAGATGTTCACAACAAATCGGGAACTGGGCAAAACGTCCAAATATTGAATTGCAAAGCAATGTTCAGTTTTGTCACGAGAGAGAAAGAGGGTTCAGATCTTATGCCTCTGTAGAGAAAACATAAAGAACAAGACGCTTTTAAGAACATAAGAGGACCCTTGTGGACTACTGCAATGCGCTCTATGTGGGGCTACCTTTGAAGGTGACCCGGAAACTACAACTAATCCAGAATGCGGCAGCTAGACTGGTGACTGGGAGCGGCCGCCGAGACCATATAACACCGGTCTTGAAAGACCTACATTGGCTCCCAGTACGTTTCCGAGCACAATTCAAAGTGTTGGTGCTGACCTTTAAAGCCCTAAATGGCCTCAGTCCAGCATATCTGAAGGAGCGTCTCCTCCCCCATCGTTCTGCCTGGACACTGAGGTCCAGCTCTGAGGGCCGTCTGGCGGTTCCCTCACTGCGAGAGGCCAGGTTACAGGGAACCAGGCAGAGGGCCTTCTCGGTAGTGGCGCCCGCCCTGTGGAACGCCCTCCAATCAGATGTCAAAGCGATAAACATCTACCTGACATTCAGAAGACATCTGAAGGCAGCCCTGTTCAGGGAAGTTTTTAATATGTGACATTTTAGTGTATCTTTCATCTCTGTTGGAAGCTGCCCAGAGTGGCTGGGGAGACCCAGCCAGATGGGCGGGGTACAAATAATAAATTATTATTATTATTATTATTATTATTATTATTATTATTATTATTATTATATCAGGTCAATGGTCCATCTGGTCCAACATCCTCTTCTCACAGTGACCAACCAGATGCCTCTTCTGGGAAACATGCAAGCAGTATGGTGCCTGGATCAAGGGAAGTAATAGGTAAAGGTAAAGGGACCCCTGCCTATCAGCACCCATAGGTAAAGGTAAAGGTACCCCTGCCCGTACGGGCCAGTCTTGACAGACTCTGGGGTTGTGCGCCCATCTCACTTAAGAGGCCAGGGGCCAGCGCTGTGCGGAGACACTTCCGGGTCACGTGGCCAGAGTGACATCGCTGCTCTGGCGAGCCAGAGCCGCACACGGAAACACCGTTTACCTTCCCGCTGGTAAGCGGTCCCTATTTATCTACTTGCACCCGGAGGTGCTTTCGAACTGCTAGGTTGGCAGGCGCTGGGACTGAGCAGCGGGAGCGCACCCCGCCGCAGGGATTCGAACCGCCGACCTTTCGATCGGCAAGTCCTAGGCACTGAGGCTTTAACCCACAGCGCCACCTGCGTCCCTATCAGCACCCATAGCTAGCTTCAAAAGCTCAGATCTGAGACCCAATCAATTGCATCCTGCTGGGGTGTGGATCTAGAACTTGATTTACCAAGGAAGCTGGCAGTCCTAATCCCACTTACCTGGGAATAAGCTTCATTTAATTCAATAGGACTTGCTTCTCCCTCCTTTATTGCACAGATTTACAGCCCACTTTTAAAGAGGCATTTATCACAAAGTGGCTTAGTACATTCACATCAAAATGTAACCAATAAACTGTATCCTAAAACCATTTGAAACATCTACTTGGCAATGCTACTATGAGCCAGCACACATAGTTCTGGCTTAGAATGTGTCCATTTCAGTTTAATAATAATAATAATTCATAATTTTTACCCCACCCATCTGGCTGGGTTTCCCCAGCTACTGTGGGTGGCTCCCAACAGAATTAATGTTGTTGATGATGTTAACGATAAAACTTCAGACATTAAAAACTTCCCAAAAGAGGGCTGCCGTCAGATGTCTTCTAAAAGTCAGATACTTGTCTATTTCCTTGACATCTGATGGGAGAACATTCCACAGGGTGGGTGCCACCACCAAGAAGGCCCTCTGACTGTTTTTTTTTTCAGTTTCTCATCTTTCCACATTTCCACATCAGTTTGTGATTTACTTATCTGTTTATTTTTTAAAAGAAAGCCTTCAAGAAAATTATTACGACCATAAAAAGGGCGTGCTGGTTAAGGCCATGTTGTTCAACATCCTGTTCTCTAGAGGCCAACCGAATGTTTGTGGGAAACCCACGAGCAGGATTCAAGCACCAAGCATACTCTCCTAAGACTGCAACTTGAATATTGGAAAGCTGGATATTGGAAAATCGAGGACAGATAAAAGAAAGTAGGACATTGTTAAATTATGGCTCTCACTCCTACCCGAAGCACTGATAGACGCCAACATGGGTGGCTTTTAAAGGGGATTGGATGAATTCATGGAGGATATAGCTATCGATGGCTACTAGACATGGCTACGCTTTGCCTCCATGATTAGAGGCAGTAAATGCTTCTGACTACCAGTTGCTGAAAGCCACAATTACCTCTTGTGAGAGTGAATTCCAGAACAACAACAACAACAACAACAACAACAACAACAACAACAACAATAATAATAATACCCCGCCCTTCTGGTTGGGTTTCCCCAGCCACTCTGGGCAGCTCCCAATAGAATATTAAAAACACCAAACATTAAAAAGTTCCCTAAACAGGACTGCCTTCAGATGTCTTCTAAAAGTCAGATAGTTGTTTATTTCCTTGACATCTGATGGGAGGGAGCCACCACCAAGAAGGCCCTCTGCTTGGTTCCCTGTAACCTCGCTTCTCACAGGGAGAGAACCGCCAGAAGGCCCTTGGAGCTGGATCTTAGTGTCCGGGCTGGATGATGGGGGTTGAGGCACTCCAGGTATACTGGCCCAAGGCCCAGGAGTGGAGAGGTCTCTTGTGTTTGGATCCTGTATGCTGGCTTCATACAGGCATCTGGTTGGCCACTGTGAGAACAGGATGATGGTCTACATCAGCCTTTCTCAACCTGTGGGTCTCCAGATGTTGTTGAACTACAAATCCCATCACCCCTAGCTAGCAAGGCCAGAGCTCAGAGATGATGGAAGTTGTAGTCCAATGACATCTGGGGACCCACAGGTTGAGAACCGCTGGTCTACATGGACCACTGGCCTGATCCATCAGGCTCTTCATATTTTCTGATGGTTGTATACCACCTCCAGGTCAGAGGAAGTACATTTCTGATTACCGGTTACTGGGGAATGCAAATGGAGAGAAGCCTATTGCAAGGAGTTCTGGAAACCACAAAAGAGGCAAACATTGCTTATTCAAATCAAAAAGTGCCTGGGGAAGCTGGACCTAGTTGCAGCTGAGCTCTAGGTTTCCTACAGTGCTGCAATGGCAGCAAAGCAGATCCACTGGGTATCTTGCACTAAGCAAGCATTCATAGTTACTGCTTGCTCGACTGAAATCCAAACCCCCGTCAGCCCCAACTGATATGGGAGAGTGATAATGTTACAGCTGGAATTTCCTTCCCGGCAATTCAATGATCCTGTGGAAATTACATCTGTCAGTTTCCACTGGTGTGGGCACAGCATCTATAATTAGCAGCTAAAAATAATTACAATCTCACAGATGATAGGCAGCCGTGTAAAACACGCAAGCATTCAGCCTTGTCCGATGCAGCGCCATTAATAAGATGTGTAATCTCCTTCCTGGGGAAGGGAAGTTGGGAGCGCACCTGATTCGCGGGATGGATATTGGGTTTATTAAACCAGGAGTCTTCATGGCAAATATGCATGGGAATATGGATTGAGCCGAGCAGGGGGATATTGGTATGTTAATAAAACTTTAATTTTTAATTGGATTCTTACTCTGCCAATTCAATTTCCTTCTTTTGCCTCCTCTCTCTCTCTCTCCCTGCTTCTGCCAGTCCATCCTCTTCGTGGCATGGAGATTAATGAAAGCAACGGATTGAGCAATGACATGAAGGTCAGTATGGTGTAGTGGTTAAGAGCAGTGGACTCATAATCTGGTGAACTGGGTTCGCGTCTCTGCTCCTCCACATGCAGTTGGGCATGTGGGCTAGTCACGCTTCTCTGAAGTCTCTCAGCCTCACTCACCTCACAGAGTGTTTGTTGTGGGGGAGGAAGGGAAAGGAGAATGTTAGCCACTTTGAGACTCCTTTGGGTAGTGATAAAGCGGGATATCAAATCCAAACTCTACTTCTTCTTCAGCTAAATTTGAACAAGAATAGGATGATGATGATTTCATTATTTCATAAATTTATATACTGCCTTTCATCTGGAGATTGCAGGTTGGTTTACGATGTAAAAATACAAAATGAAAGCATGAAATCCACAAAGGGGTGGTGATGGGGTCCAGAAGTGCAACAAAAGAGATTTTGTCCCTTTCCCCTAGCAATTGGTTCCCAAGAAAACCTGGGAGAAACCACTGCCTAACATAAGAGCATTAAGACGAGTGGGGAGTGATGTAGCATGGGTTATCAGCACCCGGGGCAAGGCAAGTAATTTGCGCCTCCTAACCCATGGATTTGCGCCCCCTAACCCGTGGATTTCCCTAACCCCCAGATGTTGCGCCCAGTGCTGCCGGCCCCCCTGCACCCCCCACGCTACGCCACTGCTGCTGGGTCATGGCTTCGAGAATACTGGTGGCCGGAAGTTGGAAATGCGAAACAATGCCAGCAATAACAGAATGGCAAACACTCATGATAGAGTATTTCCAATTAGCAAAGCTGACTGGAAAAAAAACAGGGGAACCTTAAATCAAAAAGTATAGAGAGTGCCAAGTTGGGAAACCAACTTTGGCTGATCAACTCCCAAGGGAGTCTTTTCATCGAGGGAGTAATAGCTGAAGCTAAAAAGAAGAAGAATTGATGCTTATGAATTATGGTGCTGGAGGAGACTCTTGAGAGTTCCATGGACTGCAAGAAGATCAAACCGATCCATTCTGAAGGAAATCAGACCTGAGTGCTCACTGGAAGGACAGATCCTGAAGCTGAGGCTCCCAGACTTTGGCCACCTCATGAGAAGAGAAGGCTCCCTGGAAAAGACCCTGATGCTGGGAAAGATGGAGGGCACAAGGAGAAGGGGACGACAGAGGACGAGATGGTTGGACAGTGTTCTCGAAGCTACCAACATGAGTTTGACCAAACTACGGGAGGCAGTGGAAGACAGGAGTGCCTGGCGTGCTCTGGTCCATGGGGTCACGAAGAGTTGGACACGACTAAACGACTAAACAACAAAAAGAAGTAACATTTTTGTCCATTGCACAGCATGCTTTATAACCAACTATCAACAATCATTATTGGTGGTGGTGGAAATAAAAGCTGACACTCCTCCCTAGGGCATATAGTATTAAAAGAACAATTTTGTAATTAACTTCGTTTAAAGTTTAAGCTGCTGGTAGCAGCTCCGGCAAAGGAGCAGAATAGAGTGGGGAGGATTGGAAGTTTGTTCTCTCACATCTGAAAACTTGGAGAAAGAGAAGTTATTCATCGAAAGGATGCAGATTGCTCCATCTTGCAATGCATAGGTGGGGGGAAATCAGGAAATTCAAAGAGGGGAAAAAACATTTAAAAGCTTTTAAAACCTAGCAATATGTGAGCATTACGGTTTCCTTGAGTGACCCAGCTGTTATCTCTGATGTCTGAATATGTCAGCATACAAACTAGGCTTATCCCCACCCCTTTTCTGGGTAGCAGCTGGGTGAATTGGATAAGTCAAGCAGTGATGCTATGTAAACTTCCGTTGACACATGGGTAGGGCAGCAAGCTAAGACCTTCTTCTACTCAGGTTCAGTAAATGCCTGAATATGGAGTGATTGGTTCGTACAATTGGGAGCTGAATCAAACACAGCGTTTGCAGGAAGAGCCACAACTCAGTGACTGAACACCTGTTTTGACTGCAAAATATCCCAGGTTTAATCACCAACATCTTGAGGAGGCCTCATCGGAGGCCTCATGGAGCTTTATTCCCAGCTGCATAGACAATACACATAGAATCATTGGATTGTAGAGTTGAAATGGACCTCAAGAGTCCAACCCCCTGCAATGCAAGAATCTCGGCTAAAGCATCCCTGACAAATGGCCATCCCACCTCTGCTTAACAACCTCAAAGGACGGAGAGTCCACAACTTTTTGAGGAAGACCGTTCCACTGTCGAACAGCTCTTATTGTCAGAATGTTCTTTCCAATTTTTAGTTGGAATCTCCTTTCTTGTAACTGGTAGCCATTGGTTAGAGTCCTACTCTCCAGAGTGAGAGAAAACACTCTTATTCCCTCTTCCATGGGGCAGCCCTTTTGATATTGGAAGATGGTCATCATATCTATTCTCACTCTCTTCTTTTACAGGCTAAACTTATCCAGCTCCTCAACTGTTCCTCACACTGTAAGTCTTGGTTTCCAGACTCCAGATCATCTTAGCTGCCTTCTTTTGCACACATTCCAGTTTGTCAACACCCTTCTTAAATTGTGGTCCCCAGAACTGGACACAGTATTCCAGGTGTGGTCTGACCTAGACAGAATAGAGCAGTACTACTAATGCCCTTAGGGACGCGGGTGACACTGTGGTTTAAGCCACAGAGCCTAGGACTTGCCGATCAGAAGGTTGGCGGTTTGAATCCACGCGATGGGGTGAGCTCCCGTTGCTCGGTCCCTGCTCCTGCCAACCGAGCAGTTCGAAAGCACATCAAAGTGCAAGTAGATAGATACCGCTCCAGCGGGAAGGTAAACGGCATTTCCATGCGCTGCACTGGTTCGCCAAAAGCAGCTTAGTCATGCTGGCCACATGACCCAGAAGCTGTATGCCGGCTTCCTCAGCCAGTAAAGCAAGATGAGCGCCACAACCCCAGAGTCGTCTGCGACTGGACCTAATAGGCAGGGGTCCCTTTACCTTTACAGTGGTACCTCAGGTTAAGTAATTAATTCATTCTGGAGGTCCATTCTTAACCTGAAGCACCACTTTAGCTAATGGTGCCTTCTGCTGCTGCTGCTGCGCTGCCGGAGCACGATTTCTGTTCTCATCCTGAAGCAAAGTTCTTAACCTGAGGTAATATTTCTGGGTTAGCGGAGTCTGTAACCTGAAGCGTATGTAACCCGAGGTACCACTGTATGAATCCGCTGATGGAGGAGGATAGAACATTATTCTTGGGATACTGATTGCTTCCCTACCAGAAGACTGGCTGAAGTCCTCCATATGTCAGCAGGAGAGGCTATAAGATTGCTACTCATCTTCTCAACAGGATGTTGTTAACACTTTCCCCTCTTCCTGGAAGGCACAAGAGGGACACAATATGTTCTAGATATTCTCTTTCACCAGCATGAGGGAAACATTCAGGGTCTCAGGTGAAGGAAGTAATCTCAGGTCCTGTAGAGGGCAGGAAGAGAGATGTGAAAAGCAATTGAAGTGTGCGATGTTGCGGCTCATTGCTTAGGATGAGAGAGAAAAACACACAGTCTTGAGAAGCGAGAGTGCTACTTTTGAACAAGATACTGCATGCTGGGCAATGACAAAGCTTCAAATAAGCCACAGAGCTCGGGGGCACACATAGCACGATGGCGGAATGGCTGAATGACACCTATGGATGTTCCTCTTTCATATCTCAAAATCCTGGCCTTGCATGAGTAAGATGGTCACAGACACATCACAGTGTTCCAGCTTTTAGCCATCTACCAGGATATAGTTTCTGTACGATAACACCGGGATGGAAATGAAACTTTATCACGAACTGTGCATAGTATGGCCTCGGTCCAGTATACCTGAAGGAGCATCTCCACCCCCATTGTTCTGCCCAGACACTGAGGTTCAGCACTGAAGGCCTTCTGGAGGTTCTCTCACTGCGAGAAACCAAGTTACAGGGAACCAGGCAGAGGGCCTTCTGGGTGGTGGCGCCCACCCTGTGGAACGCCCTCCCACCAGATGTCAAAGAGAACAACAACTGCAGTGGTACCTCGGGTTACATACGCTTCAGGTTACACACTCCGCTAACCCAGAAATAGTACCTCGAATTAAGAACTTTGCTTCAGGATGAGAACAGAAATCCGTGCTCGGGCGGTGCGGCAGCAGGAGGAGGCCCCATTAGCTAAAGTGGTGCTTCAAGTTAAGAACAGTTTCAGGTTAAGAATGGACCTCTGGAACTAATTAAGTACTTAACCCGAGGTACCACTGTACCAGACTTTTAGAAGACATCTGAAGGCAGCCCTGTTTAGGGAAGCTTTTAATGTTTGATGCATTACTGTATTTTAATATTTTGTTGGAAGCCGCCCAGAGTGTCTGGGGAAGCCCAGCCAGCTGGGCAGGGTATAAATAATAAATAAATTATTATTATTATTATTATTATTATTATTATTATTATTATTATTATACCATATTATAACTGCAGAGTTGGATGGGACATCAATGGCCATCTAGTCCAGCCCCCTGCAGTATAGGAATCTCAGCTAAAGCATCCATGACAGACGGCCACCAACCTCTGCTTCAAAACTGCCAATGAAGAGAAGCCCACCACCTTCTGAGGAAGTCCATCCAAGTTTTGAACAGCTGTCACTGTCAGAAAGTTCTACCTGATGTTTAGTCAGAATCTCCTTTCTTGCAATGTGAATCCATTGGTTTGAGTCCTACCTACTAGATCAGGAGAAAACAAGCTTGCTGCCTCTTCTGTGTGACAGCCCTTGAGATATTTGAAGATGGCTATCATATCTCCTCTCAGTCTCCTCCTTTCCAGGCTAAACATACCCAGCTCCTTCAACCGTCCCCCATAAGGCTTGGTTTCCAGACCCTTGATCATCTTTGTCACCTTCCTCGGCACACCTTCTAGCTTGTCAACATCCTTCTTAAATTGTGCTGCCCAGAATTGGACACAGTATTCCAGGTGTGGTCTGACCAAGGCAGAATAGAGCAGTACTATTACTTCCCTTGATTGGAACCCTAGATTTCTGTAGATACAGTCTAGAATTACAATACAGTGGTACCTCAGGTTACATATGCTTCAGGTTACAGACTCCACTAACCCAGAAATTGTGCTTCAGGTTAAGAACTTTGCTTCAGGATGAGAACAGAAATCGCATGGCAGCAGCGCAACAATCACAGGAAGCCCCATTACCTAAAGTAGTGCTTCAGGTTAAGAACAGTTTCAGGTTAAGAACAGACCTCTGGAACAAATACAGTGGTACCCGAGGTACCACTGTAGTTGTTTTGCTGTTGTGTCACACTGTTGACTCATGTTAAGCTTGTAGCCTACCAAGACCCCAGGTGTCAAGCCAGGTGTCCCCGTCTTATATTTCTGCAGCTGGTTCTTCCTGTCTAAGTGAAGAACTTTACATTTGTTCCTGTTGGAATTCATCTTGTTAGTTTGGGCCCAGTTCTCCAATCTTGAATCCTTTTTCTGTAGTCCTTTTTATAGTCCTTTTTTATAGACTGCAAAACTGAACCCTTTTTTCACTGTGCCTTTTGTGGGAACTACAAACTCAAATGAATTTTCCCACATCATCCTTCCTGTAGGGCAAGGGAAATATTGGAAGCTGCCTTTTATTGAGTCAGAACATTAGTCTGACCAGCTCAACACTAATGATTGACAACAGCTTTCTGGGGGTTTCAGGCAGAGGAGTCTCTGTTGATAGATGCTGAAGACTGAAGCTGGAAACTTCTACATGAAAACCCCCGCAAAACAAACATTTTGGCACCTGAGGTGCACCTGGGGTGCACTGCAAAATGGTGCCACTCCTCAACAGGTAAGAAGGGGTGAATCAGGGGACAAAGGGGTACAGAATAAAGATGTACATTGGGATCTGCTATAAAACAACAACAACAACAACAACAACAACAACATATTTATATGCCGCCCATTTAACTGTGCTACCCCAGCCATTCTGAGTGACTTCCAACAAATTAAAACACAGCAAGACAGCAAACTTTTAAAACTTCCCTAAACAGGGTTGCCTTCCGATGTCTTTTAAAAGTCAGATAGTTGTTTATTTCCATGACATCTGGTGGGAGGGCAGGCACCACCCCTGAGAAGGACTTCTGCCTTCTTCACTTCTCACAGTGATTGAACCACCAGAAGGCCTTCGGAGCTGGACCTCAGTGTCCAGGCCATAGGAGCCAACTCCTAGGGGCTGAGGTCTCTTCAGCCTCCCCCAATAAAATATCTGAGGGGCATTGCCATTCAAATGTTGTGTGTGCACCACATCATGTGATCAATTATGCAGGGTGGGGCTTACCTGTCCCTCCCCCCAATATTTTATTCAAGTTGACACCACTGGTCTGGGCTGAACAATGGGAGTATATGTTAGGATATTTCCGTTCCACCTTAAAAGGGAGCAGGCTGTGTGAGTCAGAGTCTGCGTGTTTCCTGTTTTCTCAGGATGTTTTATGTTTGCTATTGCTTTCGTTTTCTCTCTCTGCGCCAGAACACGATAGCAGTCGGTCATGTTTTTCTTTGTTCTGACCAACACTGAATAAACATTCTAAATGATACTCTCCTGAGTGCAACTTTTGCTGTGTGTGAATTCTGCTGATAGAGTGTGCATCAGCCCAGGAATGTTTCTGAGGCTTGGTGCCGCTAATTGCTGATACTGCGTGACTACGGGACATCAACAGATCGTCCGGAGACGACGTGGAAGGCAGTGATGGCCTTTGTCTCCCTGGCAGTATCCCAACAGTATACAGGTATAGTTTAGGTATACAGGGATGAGGCTGTTTAGGGCTTTGAAGGTCAACACCAGGCTTCCTCAATCTCAACATCCTCCAGATGTTTTGAGACTACAATCCCCATCATCCCTGACCCCTGGTCCTGCTAGCTAGGGATCATGGGATTTGTAGGCCAAAAACATCTGGAGGGCCGAGGTTGAGGAAGCCTGGTCAACACCAACACTTTGAATTGGGCTTGGAAACGTACTGGGAGCCAGTGTAGATCCTTTAGGACTGGTGTTATATGGTGCAAGTGGTCGCTCCCAATCTGGCAGCTGCATTCTGGATTAGCTATAGTGTCCGAGTCATCTTCAATATTGGCTCCTGCCGCCTGAAGCAGTCACCTCATCTTGCCTCCTGGGTGGGCTGGCCCTGAGGGGAATCTGCTGACCCTCTGGATAATGCAGCCTGAGGCAGTTTCCTCACCTTACCTTATGGGTGCACCGGCTCTGCAAAGCAGATACTCCGTCACTGAAACACAGCCCTTTCCCAAGGCATCTTCATGGCCAGGGGCTGCATTGGTTGGTTGGTGGATTGCCCTTCGCAAATGCTCAGGAGGTAGAGCATGAGACTCCTCATCTCGTGGTCATGGGTTTGAGCCCCACAGTGGGTAAAAGATTCCTGCATTGTTGACGAACCTTGTGGTCCCTTCCAACTCTACAATTCCACGATTCTACGAATCTATGGCATGGCTTTTTGACATGTTTCGAATATGAAAAGCGCCTTAGGCACCTTTATCTTTTCGCCTTTGCTGTGTTCATAGCATCCTTATCTTTCGCAGCGGCTGACATGGGAGATAATTGACTTGGGTTACACGGAGACATGACAATTTCTTTTTATTAACAAGGTGAATTCCTGGTCTCCGCATCCTCAGTGAATGTCTAATGAGGCTGTACATTGCAGTGATTGAAGAGTTATGAAGATATCCATTAAAGAGAACCACTAAACCGGCTTCTCTCCTGACCCTTAATTATAAAGACCTCAGAAAGCAGGTCTGGAATGCGACCTTTTCTAACCCCTATTTGCCCATCATTTACATTCTTCCCTGACACCTGTATTGCCGTTTCCGACAAAACGAATTAATGGAAGAGGTTGATATACACAAGGTACACCATTGGCTGTTTCTATACAGACAAAGGGCATGATCGGATCAAATTGGAGCGCTTTAAAGACCCCATGATTTCACTGCCAGAGATGTAAACATGGGCTTAACTGCGCTTTTGAAATAACCTGTCTCTTGCGCATGTTGTGCTTGTGGCAGCAAAGTTCATGCGAATTCCAAAATGCTCAGGGAAAGAAACCTCTGGAATGCTAGTGGTTCTGCTTCTTGGTGGGAAAGGGACAGCTGCATTGCAGGGGGTTGGTGTCAGGAGTTCAGCCTACACTCGAGTAGGACCCTGGCAGAGAAACATGCCCGACTGGCATGCTCTCTCCCTCCTGGTCTTTCTTTCGGGAGCTTCAAAAGCTTTCTTCAGCCCGAACATCACAGCAACCGATGCCAACTGACACCGGCACACTTAGGGATCCGCAGAGTTTGCACAGTTGCGTAATAGACCTCAGCAACTCAGCATTTTGGCTAATCTACTTTATTTACACACGGAGCACTGCAACATGGCTCCCTCTCTCTCTAGCATCAGACAGCAAAGAGAAAAAGAACAAAGGACAACAGTCCCACTTCACGGAACACAGTAACACAAACATCCTGTCTCCGTCACTTCCCATTCTGTGGAGTCAAAACATAGAGTGAAAGACAACAATCCCATGACTGCAATCACGGAGCAGGAATTCTAACACAGGGTTCAAATCCCCCATTAAGCCATGAACCTCACTGGGTGATCTTGGACCAGTCACTCACTCTCAGCTTATATTATGGGGTTGTTGTGAGAATAAAATCAGGGAGGAGGAGAAGTATGTATGCCAGCTTGAGTTTCTTGAAGAAAGGGTGCAGATATAAATGCAATAAATAAATAAGTAAATGAGGGATGGGTGGGTGTATAATGAGGAGCTGAAGGGCTGATATGGATGAAAGAGAAAGAAGAAATGGGCAAGAATTGGACAGAATTAAAGGATTTGTAATGAACTGAAAAAAGTGTTGAAAAACACATTTATTAAAAAACCAGAAGCCTTTTTACTTGGTATAGTGGGGGGGGGGTTTGAAATCCCCAAAAAGGATGATACAGCTGCGAGAATATTACTAGCGAGGAATTGGAAGAAAGAAGATTTACCAACTATCGAAGAATGGCAGATGAAGATGATGGACTATATGGAACTTGCCGAACTGACTGGGAGACTCTGAGACCAGAGAGAAGAGACGGTGGAAGAAGGCTGGAAGAAGTTTAAAGAATATTTGAAAAAAATATGTTCATATTTAAATCTTAGAATAGCTTTGGAAGTGGATAAAGGCTGTAGGGTTAGAAGGAGAAGATAGGGTATTTTAAATTAGTATTATATGTAAGGGATAAAGTTTGAAGATTGTTATGGTAAAAGTAAGTGTGAAAAGAAAAATGGTTAAAAATTATGATATATGTAAACTGCTAAAGATGAGCTAAAATGAAAATCAGATAGGGGGGACTTGGGGAAGCTCACCTAACAATGTTTAGAAAAAATAAGGATAAGATAAGAATTTCTTTGTATTTTTTTGTTTGTTTATGTTGTTTATTTGTGTTATAAAATGAATAACAAAATTTGGGGAGGGAGAATTGGACAGAATTAATAAAAGGAGGGTTACTGAGCATCGGGAACCTGGAAAAGAGGAGACTGAGAGGAGATATGATTGTTGTTGTTTAGTCGTTTAGTCGTGTCCGGCTCTTTGTGACCCCCTGGACCAGAGCATTCCAGGCACTCCTGTCTTCCACTGCCTTCTGCAGTTTGGTCAAACTCATGCTGGTAGCTTCGAGAACACTGTCCTCTGTCTTCCCCTTCTCCTTGTGCCCTCAATCTTTCCCAACAACAGGGTCTTTTCCAGGGAGATATGATAGCCATCTTCAAATAGCTTAAATGCTGTCACATGGAAGAGGGGAAAAGCTGTTTTTCTCCTGCTCTAGAGGGTAGGACTTGAATCAGTGGCTTCAAGTTACAAGGAAGGAGATTCCAACATACAGAAACATTTTCTGACAGTAAACTGTTTGACAGTGGAGTGCTCTCCCTCGGGAGACTGTGGACTCTCCTTCCTTGGAGGTATTTAAGCAGAGATTGGATGGCCACCTGCCATAGTTGAGATTCCTGCATTGCAGAGGGTTGGACTAGATAGCCCTCGGGTCTTCTTCAGTGATCAGCCTTCTTTATGGTCTAACTCTCACTTCCATACATCACTACTGGGGAAACCATAGCTTTAACTATACGGACCTTTGTCGGCAAGGTGATGTCTCTGCTTTTTAAGATGCTGTCTAGGTTTGTCATTGCTTTTCTCCCAAGAAGCAGGCGGCTTTTAATTTCATGACTGCTGTCACCATCTGCAGTGATCATGGAGCCCAAGAAATTAAAATCTCGCACTGCCTCCATTTCTTCCCCTTCTATTTGCCTGGAGGTGATGGGACCAGTGGCCATGATCTTCGTTTTTTTGATGCTGAGCTTCAAGCCATATTTTGCGCTCTCCTCTTTCATCCTCATTAAAAGGTTCTTTAATTCCTCCTCACTTTCTGCCATCAAGGTTGTGTCATCTGCATATCTGAGGTTGTTGATATTTCTTCCGGCAATCTTAATTCCAGCTTGCCATATTAAGGAAGATCCCAACATTGAGGTTTTTTAAAAAAATCTAGGGACTTTTGGAGGGGTGGAATAGTACTTTTTTTGATACTTCAGAGTGAGAGTCAGGTCTTAGGGCTTAATTGTATTTAATAGATTCACAATTCTGGGCAGTTAATAGATTTAACACTATGTTAAAGGGTGCTATTTTGCTTGTGAAAGGAAAGAACGGACGAAAGAAAGAAAGAAAGAAAATGAAATTCTGAAGTATGAATAATAAACGAGAGGCAATTTCATTGGCACCGAAGCTAAAAAATCCTTGGCTCTCATCCCAGGCTCTATAAATGCCGATGTATGTATTTTTCTCCCCTAAGTTCATGTTAGAATTTTATTGTTGTACTATTACAAATACAGGTTTTAAAAGATGTATGAAGAGTTCAAGACAAAGGGGAGGCCAGAACAAGAATGACCAAAGGAGTCATAAATATTTATCCAAAGGGAATGAGGCTGAAGCAGTCAAGGAAAGGGGAGGGGGGAATAAGATTTGTATGCAAAGCACAGGAAAGAATCAGGTCCCGACCATGATAGCAGGAGGTGGAGTAGATCCTTGGCAGGACAGACCAAATTACAGGAAGGCTGTATCATTTGCACTGGGCTTAATTATGCCAGCGAAACTTAACAATGTGGTGTAGTGGTTAGAGCAGGCATAGGCAAACTCATCCCTCCAGATGTTTTGGGACTACAACTCCCATGATCCCTAGCTAACAGGACCAGTGGTCAGGGATCCTTCAAAGGGCGGAAGTGGCTATGCTGGACTAGATGGGCCATTGGCCTCATCCTGCAGGTCTTTTCTATCTATCACTGATTGTAAATTCCTTTCTTCCTCAGTGAACTCTCCCCACCCACCAGCCAAACTGTGTGTTTGTGTGTTTCAATTTGCTCCTGTTCTCTCTTGCTTCTATCACATTTGCATGTGCTCCTTATGATCCATGTCCCATTCTTCGGAAAATACGAGTGCGGTGTCAAGGTGTCCCACATTGTGCTGGATGCAAATGTCGCCGACTGAAGAGAACCCCTGTACATGTCTTGCAGGACAGGGCTATAATAAATGGGTGTAATTAAAATTGTCCAAGAAGCAACATCAATGGACAGCATTGTCATTTCAAGGTCCATCTCTCCAGCAAACAGCCTCGCTTTTCTTCTTATGATGCCAATTCATAAACGCAAAGGAATTTCAGACAGGAGTTGCTGGTATGTGATTTTTTTTTTTTGTCGAAATGAAATTCAGAATGATTTATGAGGACTAAGCATATGAAAACACTTGATTAGAGATGAAGCTCTTGAATTTTAAAAAGACTGTCTTTTCTCTCTCCCCCCCTCCCTAACTCTGCTTGCTAATTTCCCCGTAATGATCCTTCACAGAGTTCCTAATCACAAGAAGCACAGAAGAGGTGAGTGTTTCTTAAGGGCAGGTTGTACGTCTTGGCTGATGGGTGTTAAAACAGGCCAACAGAACTTGTGACCCACAAAGTAAGGACACAGGAAGCTGCTTTACACAAAATCGTATTGTATTGTCTATTCTAGCAGTTCCCAAAGTGGGTTGTACTGCCCCCTGGGGGACAGTGGGGTTACCCAAAGGATTGTTGTTGTTGTTTAGTCGTTTAGTCGTGTCTGACTCTTCGTGACCCCCTGGACCAGAGCACTCCAGGCACTCCTGTCTTCCACTGCCTCCCGCAGTTTGGTCAAACTCATGCTGGTAGCTTCAAGAACACTGTCCCACCATCTCGTCCTCTGTCGTCCCCTTCTCCTTGTGCCCTCCATCTTTCCCAACATCAGGGTCTTTTCCAGGGAGTCTTCTCTTCTCATGAGGTGGCCAAAGTATTGGAGTCTCAGCTTCAGGATCTGTCCTTCCAGTGAGCACTCAGGGCTGCTTTCCTTAAGAATGGATTGGTTTGATCTTCTTGCAGTCCATGGCACTCTCAAGAGTCTCCTCCAGCACCAGAATTCTAAGAGGCAAACCTAGACAGCATCTTAAAAAGCAGAGACACCACCTTGCCAACAAAGGTCCGTATAGTTAAAGCTATGGTTTTCCCAGTAGTGATGTATGGAAGCGAGAGCTGGTCTGTAAAGAAGGCTGATCACTGAAGAAATGATGCTTTTGAATTCTGGTGCTGGAGGAGACTCTTGAGATTCCTATATTAAGGGAAGGAAGCATTGCCCTTACTCTGATTGGCCCCATGGCAGTGCCATGTTATCGGGCAATGGTGTCAGGTAGCCAATCCGACTGAGCACAGCACTTCCTGCTCCCACTCAAGGGAGACCTCTAGAGGAAGAACCAGGAATACTTTTACCAACAGATGCGAATTCACTTGTTTTCACAGCTCCTCACCTCCACTTTGCCAAAGTGTTGCTTGAGGAAGGGAGCAAACGTGGAAGGTTTTTCAAATACCTGGCTGGGTGATTTATATGGTGCAAGGATGCAGAGAGTTTGGTGCGTGACAGTTTTTGCAGGAACAGTTGGCATCAGCCCTATCCTAACACATGGCTTATGCTCATCCTTTTGAACTCAAAGAGTCGCTCAACCACCCAGACGCCATCCATTATGCAGATCTGGTCTGGTGTCGCCACCCGCTCTTTGGGTTAAGTGCAAGAAATTTTAACAGATAACATATTTCTCTTTGGCTGGAATTGCCAGTAATTACCTAGAGGTGGTTGGTGGCTGAGTTTCCCCCCTCCCCCCACTATGAAATACTGTTTTCATTACGCCCATGCTGTATCAGACCTGCAGAGGTGACCCCAGGACATTGCAGGGGAGGGAGGGGGACCGAGGAAATTTGTCATGGAGTGTTAGGAGAGGCTGTGATACAAATGAATATTGAATGTTTATTTTTTTGCCAAGTTGGGAGCTATTACATTCCTTTCCGAGCCATTTGTCTGGAGCCAAATCGAGGTGGGGAGTGTTCTGCCATCCCTTCTCAGTCATTTCTCTGCTGCATTTGTTCTGGGCTCAGAGAGGATTCAGCTGAGCAAGAGAATTTATTTTGCATTATACAGTGGTACCTTGGGGTAGAGACGCTTCAGGTTACAGACGCTTCAGGTTACAGACTCTGCTAACCCAGAAATAGTACCTCGGGTTAATAACTTTGCTTCAGGATGAGAACAGAAATTGCGCAGTGGTGGTGCAGTGGCAGCAGGATGCCCCATTAGCTAAAGTGCTGCTTCAGGTTAAGAACAGTTTCAGGTTAAGAACAGACCTCCGGAACGAATTAAGTTCTTAACCCAAGGCACTACTGTATATTCTCCAGCTATATGAAACCAGCTATCGGGTTGTATTCAAGAATAGTCCTACTCAGGGTAGCCCTGTTGAAGTCAATGGGCATTATTAATAGCCACTGTTATAGTGTGTTTTTTTGAATTCTGGTGCTGGAGGATACTCCCATGGACTGCAAGAAGATGAAACCGATCCATTCTTAAGGAAATCAGACCTGAGTGCTCACTGGAAGGACAGATCGTGAAGCTGAGGCTCCAATACTTTGGCCACCTCATGAGAAGAGAAGACTCCATGGAAAAGACCCTGATGTTGGGAAAGATGGAGGGCACAAGGAGAAGAGGACGGCAGAGGACGATATGGTTGGACAGTGTTCTTGAAGCTACCAGCATGAGTTTGACCAAACTGTGGGAGGCAGTGGAAGACAGGAGTGCCTGGCATGCTCTGGTCCAGGGGGTCATGAAGAGTCGGACACGACTAAACGACTAAACAACAACAAGTTTTAGTGTGGCCAAAACCTGCCCCTCACCCCTGTTTATTTGAGGGAGGAGCAAATGTCCCTGGTTGTCATGAATGGGCCAGCTCCCAGTGAAGGTTTGCAACCATCTGATGAAAGCAGCCAGGAACAGAGAGGGTTAACTGCCAGGATGAGCCTCAGCTAGTGCCAACTCCCCTCCCCTTGGAATGCCAGTTGATAAGGGAATGGCTGAGAGTGGGCCAGGACCCAGCCAGTGCTTTCGAGAAGTATAAACTAGTGCGAACAGAGAAGGAAGCAGTTTGTCAGAACAGGAAAAGATTGGAGCTGAGCCAATCCCTCCTAAGAGGCGCAAAGTGAAAAAGTTCAATATCTTCTGTAACCAGAAGGGGTCTTCAGAAGGGTCATCATGATTGATGATGCCGGGAGACTGTGTTAGAGCCGTCTGGAACTATCTGCTGTTTTGACAATAAATCATCCCTTTAAATTAACCATGCTTACTGTGCGATCAAGCCAGGGACCGAACTCCTGACACTGGTACAGGGAAAACTGAGACTCATTGTAGCCCTGGACAGGGGCGCCATCATGCCCTCGGAATTCTAGGTGCCTGCTGCTGTAATACAGGTGGGCGGCATCAAACACACATTCCTGCACAATGCAATGTTGTGTTGCGTTTTGACAGGATACTCCCTCCTATAAAAATATTGGAGGTGGCACATTGAAGCGTTGCAGCAGTGATGGCTCCTCTTCTTCCTCCTTTCGTCAGCCAACGAGGCACCCTTTTCTGTGGAGAGGGGCTCAGACTAAGGGACTCTGCTTCCCCATCTGAGGGCCACCCCCCAAATAAAAGGGTGACTCGCTAGCTGGCTGTGGAGGGCAGAGCTGAACTGCTTCTCTCTCGGAGGCAGCACCGCAAAGGCTGGCTGGCTGCCTCTATCTGGCTTTCTTCATTGACTTTCTGGATACCCAGCCCCCACAATTATATTATTGTGGGTGCCCAAGCACCCATGGCTCCCTAGAGATCTTTGCAATTGAAATATACTCGGAGTCGAGAGTGGATTTCATGCTCTTTATTCAGCTCATAGTGGTGAGGAGGAATGGAAGTTCTCCCAGAATGTCTGCTTTATATACATTATTTACACAATGGGCCCCACGTGATTGGCTTATTCCGGGATTCTCCTGGAGGTCAATCAGGTTGTGGATTCACTTCCACCTGGAGCTGGATTGGGTGGCTCCTCCGGACCAATCATACTGCTGCATTGTTCTAGGACCAATCAGACTGCTGCATTCTGAATCCTATTCAACTCAGTACTTAACAGCAATACAAAGGCTTATCACGACTTTGTTGTCCCCATTCTCTACTGCATGGGCAAGAATACTTCAGGCTACATAGCTTTATACAGTCATACCTTGGGTTACAGACACTTCAGGTTGTGCGTTTTCAAGTTGCACACCACACTGAACCCAGAAGTACCAGAATGGGTTACTTCCAGGTTTCGGCACTTGCGCATGCGCAGAAGTGCTAAATTGCACTTTGTGCATGCGCAGAAGCACCAAATTGTGACCTGTGCGTGCACAGACGCGGCACTGCAGGTTGCGAATGCTGCAGGTTGCGACCGTGCCCCCCGCACGGATCACTTCCGTAACCTGAGCGTCCACTGTATACTATGTAGTTTGATATTATGGTATGTATTTTTGTGTTTTTATATTGTAAACTGCCCGGTGTTCTTTGGATGAAGTGTGATATAGAAATTTAATAAATCATCATCATCATTATCACCACCAGCAACTGGTTTTCTGGGGCATTGCATTTTTCAGATCTCGGCCTTCCCATCCCCATTTTCTCTCCTCCTCCTATTTGTATAGTATATTTGTGGAATGGAGGAAGAGGGCAGCTCATCAGAAGAAGACATGGACGCAGGTGAGCTGATAGGAAGCTCCTGGATAAGATCCCATCTCTCTGAACCTCCACAAATTTCCTATCAGCCCTCTAATGCCCAGTCCCATTCTGAATTGAGATATATGATTTCTTTTCTCTCTTTTTTGCCCATCTCTAACTCAAAATAAGCAACCGTCATCGGATGTTGGATACCAGACTACAACTGCCATGGGTAAACACTGCAAGGAATTATGAAAGGAGAGAAAACAAATTAAATAGGTTGGGAGAGAAGCTTGATAATATCCCCATTATTATATTTTACAATATAATTAGACCTTCCCGTTATAGATTAAATCATCCTGGATCTTTAGTTGGCGAGGCATCCTGACTTTTTATTGTTTGCTGATTCAATTATCCCATGTTGTATTTACGCTGACACTGTTATTAGCCGATGATGGAAGCGTGATGGGGATTGTCAATTATCTCCCAACGCAGTGGAATATTTTTATCTGTCCTGGAGAAACAAGGAGAGGCACCATGGCACGCCGCTGAGCAGGACAATTAGCATGGTTGCCGTAACCTTTCGGAAGACCCTTGCCTGGCAATGATTTGCTCCTTAACAATAGCGGTGTCAAGATGTCATGATCCAGGCTATGTACAATTAGCATCCAAAGTAATTCTAAAGAGCAGGTCGATATGGTACATGGTTTTTTCTGTGTGTGTGCATCTATGGAGCTGTTTTATAGTAAGGCCAACCCACGGTTCATCCAGCCTAATATTCTCTGCTTTGAACAACAACAAGGCTTTCCCCATCTGTGGTACCTGAGATCCATGGAAATGGAGATCCCAGAATCTGGGAGCTCCAGCATTCAAAGTGACAGCAACTCTAAGGTCTTAGGACCAAAGCCTTTCCCAAGCTTTCCTGAGATTCATCAAATAAGTTCCCAAGAACTGAACCTGATATAATCTGCAAACCAAGCAGACGGCATGTCACTACAGCCCCTTCCCCAATGCACTGTGTGCAGGAAGAAGGTTACAGTACCAACCTTACATTATGCTTGTGAAACATGGACCACTTATTAATGCCATCTCCAACTCCTTGAAAGATTCCATCAACGCTGTCTCCAAAAAATTCTACACATCACTTGGGAAGACAGGTGAACTAATACCAGTGTACTGGAAGAAGCAATGATCACCAGTGTTGAAGCAATGATACTTCAACTTCTTTGGTCTGGTCATGTTGTGCAGATGCCTGATGATCATCTTCCAAAGCAACTACTCTAATCCAAACTTTAAAATGGAAAGAGTAATGCTGGTGGTCAACAAAAGAGGTTTAAAGACTCTCTCAAGGGAATTTTTTAAAAATGTAGTATAAACACCAGCAATTGGGAAACACTTGCCTGCGAGTGCTCCAATTGGAGAACAGCCTTTACCAAAGGTGTCATGGGCTTTGAAGACACTCAAACTCAGGACACAAGGGAGAAGCATGCTAAGAGGAAGGCACGCTTGGCAAACCCTCACCATGATCAACTCCCACCCGGAAACCAATGTCCCCACTGCGGAAGGACATGTGGATCCAGAAATGGCCTCCACAGTCACTTAAGGACTCACTGTTAAAACCGTGTTTAAGGAAGACAATCTTACTCGGCTACGAGAGATCGCCTAAGAAGAAGACAGTGTTGGGGACTTTTGCATCTTGAGGAAAGGAAAACAACAGATGGCATGGAGTCATAGAGTCATAGAATTGTGCAGTTGCGATGCAAACCCTCACCGTGATCAACTCCCACCCAGAAACCAATGTCCCCACTGTGGAAGGATGTGTGGATCCAGAATTGGCCTCCACATTCACTTACGGACTCATTGTTTAAACCGTGTTTATGGAAGACAATCTTACTCAGCTACAAGGGATCGCCAAAGAAGAAGAAAGAAGCACTGAGAGCAGAAAGAAAGTTAAGATAGTTTATTTTCTTATGTTCTACCAGTGAGGAGAGGCCGGTTTCATACAGCAATGTCCCATTTAGCTGAAGCATTTTAATTGCCATAGCTTGCTTCCTCTAAGGAAATTTTACAATTATATTACTGAGGATCCCAAGAAAATATTTGTAAAAGTTCCAACAGTCTCCATGATTGCTTGGGTAGATGGCATAAACTGGTGTAATCTGTAATACAGATTAGGGCTGCCAACTTTTTTACATGCATAATTTTTTATTTGAATTTTTTAAAAAGAAAAATATATATAATCATACAACAAAAAAATAGATCCAAATATTGAGATTACCCCAAATCTCCTGACTCCCCCCACCATCCCTTCCATGGGTCCTAATGCAATTCGATACAACTGCATATCAATACTTATCCAAAATTTTAATCCTTCTATATTATCCATACTTGCCAGTACAGTGGTACCTCTGGTTACGTAGTTAATTCGTCTGGAGGTCCGTTCTTAACCTGAAACTGTTCTTAACCTGAATCACCGCTTTAGCTAATGGGGCCTCCTGCTGCTGCCGTGCCACTGGAGCACGATTTCTCTTCTCATCCTGAAGCAAAGTTCTTTTTTTTAATAAATATTTATTAAAATTTTTAAGTTACAGTATAGCAAACAAACAAAGTTATAACATAACATAACATATTTTCTCATCTTCTTGTGACCTCCTCACATCCCCCGCCCCTACCTTCCATGTTAAAAAATTAATCCAGCAAATTATCACCTTACTTCCATCCTTACTGTCTGGTTATCAATTAAATTTAGCCAAATAGTTATCCAAAAGAAAAATTGTTTTTTCTTACATTTTAACTTATCTTCCTACTTCGCTTCATCTATTTTAATGGTGCCAAATTGTTTATAATCAAGCATCCTGCTTAACATTCATACAGTTTACAATGTTTTTGCAAATAAATCTTATTTTTTTTCCAATCTTCTTCTACCGTCTCCTCTCCCTGAAGCAAAGTTCTTAACCCGAAGTACTATTTCTGGGTTAGTGGAGTCTATAACCTGAAGCGTATGTAACCCGAGGTACCACTGTACTTTACAAGTGTGGTCAAAATCCTGCTAATGTTTTAACCTGCTTAGAGTGGTCTCATAAGTAAATTATAAAATTTTCCCATTCCTTATTAAAGTTCTTCTCTTCTTGATTTCTGAGCTTCCCAATTAATTTTGCCATTTTGGCATAGTCCATCAACGTGGTTTGCCAGTCTTCTCTGGTCGGAGTACTTTCTTCCTTCCATTTCTGGGCACCAACTTTTTTACCAGCCTCCTCAATTGTGCCTTCAACAGTAGCTTACTCAGCAACAGATATCATTCTAGATAAAGGGGGGGGGAGCATGGGGACTGGAACTGGAAATTGACTGGAACTGGAAATTCCAGAAGTACATAATTTTCTCTCCTCGCCCCATGTCAGACTTTGGATATTTGAATGGATATTGCTCACTTGATCCTTAATGTTTCTGAAGGAGCCTGATTGGTCCTGCAAGCCAATTAGTTGTTGCATTCTAGGATCCTACTTACCTATTAGTGATGTATGGAAGTGAGAGCTGGACCATAAAGAAGGCTGATTGCCGAAGAATTGATGCTTTTGAATTATGGTGCTGCAGGAGACTCTTGAGAGTCCCATGGACTGCAAGAAGATCAAACCTATCCATTCTGAAGGAAATCAGCCCTGAGTGCTCCCTGGAAGGACAGATCCTGAAGCTGAGGCTCCAATACTTTGGCCACCTCATGAGAAGAGAAGACTCCCTGGAAAAGACCCTGATGTTGGGAAAGATGGAGGGCACAAGGAGAAGGGGATGAAAGAGGATGAGGTGGTTGGATAGTATTCTTGAAGCTACCAGCATGAGTTTGACCAAACTGCGGGAGGCAGTGAAAGACAGAAGTGCCTGGAGTGCTCTGGTCCATGGGGTCACAAAGAGGCGGACACGACTAAATGACTAAACAACAACAACAATTAAAAAAACTTGATTTGTTGATTAATTCATCAATCTTGATGAACTTCATCCAGTGATACCAGCTTTCCAAAGTCTGGCAGTCATTTACCCGGCTGTCTCCTTGCCTCTTAGTGCCCCCTTAGGTAATCCCACTCCCCAGGGATACTACCACTCAGTTTGGGAAACCACCAGGCTAAATAGAGAGGCATGGAGGGTCAAATTTGTCCCCCTTCTTTGGCCTGATGATCCCCATTATATTATTAACAAGACATCAAACTAGGAAAGTACAGGCATCCAGCATCAATTACATGCCTTCAGAGCCGGATTTAGGTCTGATGAGGCCCTGAGCTACTGAAGGTAATGGGGCCCTTTATATGTCCAGCTGTCCTTTGTCAACAACAAATAGTCACTGTTTTTTGTGTTGAATATATGCTATATGGTAATTTATGGACCTAATAGGTATCTAAACCATTTGCACATAACAAAATATGTATTTTTGCAAAGTAATTGTTGAACTGAATAACAATTATCTTATATTTTGGAAATGTACATCCAGTTTTTTTCCCTTTAATTTTTTTTTGGGGGGGGAGGCAAGAGAGTGGGGCCCTAAGCTATAGCTTGTTTACCTTATATGTAAATCTGGCACTGCTTTAGATATATTCTGCACTTAATTCAACAGGCAGGGAACTGGAATTGGAAGTTTGTTATTGGAAATACATCTCTGCATCTTACCCTGTGGATTAGGAATATTTTGCATCAGATATGTTCAATAGTACGTTTAAAAGTATCAGAATCACTCGTGACCATTGACAATAATATAAGTGAGCATGATAAAGATTATCGAAATGCACTTGTGCCTGTAACAAATAGTAGACTGAGCAGGAGAAGATACCATTCACTGCCACTATCTTGGAGACAAAAGGTTTGTCTTTGCCCAGAAGAGAAAACTTGTCTGAAATCTCTCCTTTCCTCTCTTCATGTCATCCTACAAAAACTCCTCTAAGTGCCAGTGAATCAGAGCCATAGACAAGACGATCTCCAGAGTTTTTGGAGCAGAAGGAGAATATAGAATCATAGAGTTGGAAGAGACCACAAGGGCCATCGAGTCCAACCCCCTGTCAAGCAGGAAACACCATCAGCGCACTCCTGATATATGGTTGTCAAGCCTCTGCTTAAAGACCTCCAAAGAAGGAGACTCGACCACACTCCTTGGCAGCAAATTCCACTGTCGAACAGCTCTTACTGTCAGGAAGTTCTTCCTAATGTTTAGGTGGAATCTTCTTTCTTGTAGTTTGGATCCATTGCTCTGTGTCCGCTTCTCTGGAGCAGCAGAAAACAACCTTTCTCCCTCCTCTATGTGACATCCTTTTATATATTTGAACATGGCTATCATATCACCCCTTAACCTCCTCTTCTCCAGGCTAAACATGCCCAGCTCCCTTAGCCGTTCCTCATAAGGCATCGCTTCCAGGCCTTTGACCATTTTGGTTGCCCTCCTCTGGACACGTTCCAGTTTGTCAGTGTCCTTCTTGAACTGCGGTGCCCAGAACTGGACACAGTACTCCAGGTGAGGTCTGACCAGAGCAGAATACAGTGGCACTATTACTTCCCTTGATCTAGATGCTATACTCCTATTGATGCAGCCCAGAATTGCATTGGCTTTTTTAGCTGCCGCGTCACACTGTTGGCTCATGTCAAGTTTGTGGTCAACCAAGACTCCTAGATCCTTTTCACATGTACTGCTCTCAAGCCAGGTGTCACCCATCTTGTATTTGTGCCTCTCATTTTTTTTGCCCAAGTGCAATACTTTACATTTCTCCCTGTTAAAATTCATCTTGTTTGTTTTGGCCCAGTTCTCTAATCTGTCAAGGTTTGAAGTGTGATCCTGTCCTCTGGGGTATTAGCCACCCCTCCCAGTTTGGTGTCATCTGCAAATTTGATCAGGATGCCCTTGAGTCCATCATCCAAGTCGTTGATAAAGATATTGAATAAGACCGGGCCCAAGACAGAACCCTGTGGCACCCCACTAGTCACTCTTCTCCAGGATAAAGAGGAACCAATTTGTCCGACTGCTTCTTGGAAAAAGGTCTTTGCAGCAAATGCATACTTCGGTCTCCTGTTATCCTGGAAATCACACTGCTTCCAATGGAGAAGATTTTTTTTTAAAAAGAAAAGTGGTACTGTCTAGGGATATTTGAAACCTCTCGTTTCAAAAACCTTTCATAGACATTTGTGCCATTTATAGCAGTAAATATCCACAGAAGCTTGCCGAATGGTCCGCATCATTGTGCATATTCAAATCATTAATGATGAAACTTCTTTTATAAGCTTTACAAAGGGATATATTATTCATCAGCTTCTAAAAGTCCCAGCTGAGTTTGCTGTGACATACCTAATTCTGTTGACAGCAGGACATGGAAGTGAGGAGAAAGGGGCCAAGGTTATTCCTCAGCTGCCAGAAACCTTCCCAATGAACACTGATAATTTAAAGAACATAGTTGTGGTTTTAAAAGTAACTGGAGTGAGTTTTGCCTCAGTGACAAAAGAGGTCAAAAGCTACCAGGACTTATTGTCATGCTTGAATAAAAGAAGGAAGGTGTTGTGTACTAAGCTTGGATCCTAGAACAATAGGCAAGTTGTTGTTGTTGTTGTTTAGTCGTTTAGTCGTGTCCGACTCTTCATGACCCCATGGACCAGAGCACTCCAGGCACTTCTGTCTTCCACTGCCTCCTGCAGTTTGGTCAAACTCATGCTGGTAGCTTCAAGAATACTATCCAACCACCTCATCCTCTTTCATCCCCTTCTCCTTGTGCCCTCCATCTTTCCCAACATCAGGGTCTTTTCCAGGGAGTCTTCTCTTCTCATGAGGTGGCCAAAGTATTGGAGCCTCAGCTTCAGGATCTGTCCTTCCAGGGAGCGTTTTTTAAATATATATATTTTTAACATATCATTTTCAGCAATTATCAAACATACTTTTATAACTTATACAATTTTTTCACTAAACTTACATTTCTTACTTTCACTATTACATTTAAATATCATAACTAATGTCTCTCTTCTTTCTCTTCTTTGCAATATTTCATATATTTCTCCTTACAAAACTTCTTGTAGTCCTACTAGCATAATTTGCTGATTAAAGATGCTCTTCAAATAGTTTGTATATTTCTTCCAATCTTCTTTAAATCTCTGGTCCCGCAGGTTTCGAATCCTTCCTGTCATTTTATCCAATTCTGCATAGTCCATTAATTTTGTCTGCCATTCTTCTTTTGAATCAAACTAAAGTTTTAACTGAACTTTGAATAAATGTGCATTAAGTTGTTGCTGTTTTGAATTTTATTTTGATATTTTCTTCCTTGGTGGGTCATGCAAACCACTATTATGAATAATGCTTTTTATACAGCAGGACAGGAGGCACTGGGAATGTGTTTATGGAAGCAAAGAGGTGGTGGCACTGCAAAATTTGGGAACCTCTGGCTTAAAGGACCTGAGCAGGCACACCCAACATCCAGCACCACTGTTTATATGTACACAAAGACAATGCTATAAAGCCCCCAAGAATTCAATACTGCAGCTAATCCTCTTCAGCTATCCAATCTATTTCATTTACAGGCCAATATATCAGCCAATTTATAACCAATCTGTCATGCCTGCGAATCAATACAACTCATGGAAAGACACCTACATTAGGCGCTGTGCATAACTGAATATTGTGTTCTTCCTAGTCTTGTGTCACCACACCAGAGACAGATTGAAAGACACATATTTGCCTTTTCGTACTAATGGAGATAATGTCGTGCCAGTAATTTCAGCCTGCATTATTACTGAAGACAGAATAATAACAGGAGGTGAATATAATGTTAGGGGGCGAGCCAATGTTTTGATAAGCTTCAATTTTTTGAGTCAAAATAAGAACAAAGAAATGTTTCTTCGCTAGGCAGCTGTTTGGGCAAAGCATCTTCAGAGGACTGATCCTGTCTTCCCCACTGGCTAACAGAGTCAACTGAGCAACTCCAAATTGCTAGAGGTTCCTGGCAATTTACCATCCCATGTGCAGATATTCCCGCTGTCACTCAAGGGTGGGATCAAATTCACCACACCAAAATTCCCGCAAGAGTAGTCAAGTTGGTTTTGCCCTAGGGAGGAGCTGGGTGTGGTCAGCGTTGGGTCTTGGTTTATAATGGCTTGGCATATAAAATGGCCCCTTTCATACTCTCCCCCTTCTTTTCTGCAACGGCTGCCCACTTTCCCTTTTACAGAGCGGGCATAGGTAGATGCCTGTTGTTAGTTTCTGTTCTTATCACTGTGCAGCTGCGTGGAGTCACAGGACTCTGTTTACATTCCTCATAAAGGGTCTGAGTAGACATTTTTTGAGACATTTGGACATCTTTTCCACCTGCTTCACCCTCTGTGTGTTCAGAGAGGCATTTTGTCAATTGGTTTTATCTAGGCAGGTAAGTGAAATCAGAGATCTCTTGGGTTAAAATTCCTGAGGCATCATAGGTAGGGGCACTTTTTGGTCACTCTACCCTGCATTTCTAACCTCTGAGTTGGACTGCTGCAACACGTCATACATGCGGCTGCCTCTGAAAACGGTTCAGAATAAATCAGCTGGTGAAAAATTCGGCAGCAGGATTGCTCACTGGGGCAAGACGCTTTGAGCATATAATACCGATTCTGGCCCGACTGCATTGGCTGGCAATTAGTTTCCAGACCCAATAGGTTTTGACCTATAAAGCCTTAAATGGCTCAGGGTCACAATACCTCGTGGACTGCCTCTCCCCAGAACCTGTGATCATCATCTGAGGCCCTTCTTCATATGCCTCCTCAACGAGAGGTCCAGAGGATGGCAACATGAGAACAGACATTTTCTGTGGCGCCTCCCTGTTTGTGGAATGCTCTTGCCAGGGAGGCTCATCTGGAACAAGTCCTGGAATACAAGACCAACACAGAGTAGGAGCTGGAGGAACAGGAAATCTCCTCTACAAGCAGCTCTCCACGGCACCAGTGACCTTGAAGAGCTGCTGTACATAGACATCCTTGCCCCTGGAATAGAAGTCTCCACACCAGCTGCCTGGGTTCCTGCTTGGTTCTCAGACCTTCCTATCTGCTCCATGACCACAGAAGCAGAGGTGACACCAAGCCAAGCAGGAGTCTCAAGGACACCACTAAAGTGCTTGGCTATGGGAAGCCTGCCAGCAGGTTCCAACCACAAGAGCGCTGTCCCTTCTTGTGGTTTCCAGCAACTGGTATTCAGCAACATTGCTGCCTTCAACTTTGAAGGCAGAACATTGCCATCCTGTCTAACAGCCTCAACAGCTGTATCCCCCGCAAATTTGTCCAATCTAAAGCCATCTAAGATGGCTGACACCACTATTATAAGAACATAATGTAACACATTAAGAGGGAGAGATTTTGTTCGTTACAACCCTATGACTATTCTGGTCTGTTTGTGCATGTGTAGAAAGCCCCGGCTGTCACTCCATCCTCCAAATGGAAAGCCTGAAATACAATGTTGTCATGTTGCTGCAGCCATAGATGAAGTGGTGCTATCTAAAGGAATCAATATTTATGAACACTCCAGTAAATTGACAGGCTGCGGAATACAGCAAGACATCAGAAGTTATCATTACCCGTCAAACTAGGCTGTCATTACTGTAAAACACACACAAGTGGGATTCTGTTCTCCATCGCTACCAGTAACCCACCCACTCCCCACCCCCTTCACTACATGCAATCAATGGCATAAGGTGCAGGAAATTATTTCCATCTCAGTGAGCACCTCCTGAGGGAGACAGAGAAACAATGATGTTCTCTGGCAGCTCCCTTGAAAACAGACATCCTAGTACTGCTCTCTTCTTCCTTGGTCAGACCAGATCCAGAGTCCTGTGCTCAACTTGCAGACCTAACATACAGAATAAGAGAACAAGAAGAACGTACGTTTAAAGGAGATTGGAAAACGTTTATTGGATATATGAAAAATAATTGTGTGCAGCTGAATACGCTGGCAGCATTAAGATAAATTCAGCAGTGTAAATAAGTCTTGATGGATGCAATAATGGAAAACTGATTGATGTACTTTTTGAAAAATATGCAGGGATTTAAGATATGTAAAATGAACCATGGAAAGCGAAGAAGGGAAGTCATTGATATCTTAAGGATGTAAAATGAGTAAAAACGAGAGAGAGAGAGAGAGAGAGAGAGAGAGAGAGAGAGAGAGAGAGAGAGAGAGAGAGAGAGAGAGAGAGAGAGAGATTGAGAGTCCTGTATCCAGTTCTGGGCACCACAGCTTAAGAAGGATATTGACAAGGGGGAACGTGGGCAGACAAGGTGAACAAGATGATCAAGGGTCTGAAAACCAAACCTGATGAGGAACAGTTAATGAATAATAATAATAATAATAATAATAATAATAATAATATCTTTATTGTCATTGCCCCCTCTCGGGGTACGGCACTCCACACAAAATCAAAACAACTATAAAAACACTAATTAAAACAATACCGTATAATACAGCAAGGAAGATTAGATGACTTTCAAAGTCCAGGCTTCCCATTCAGGGCCGAGATCGCTCTGGAGAAGAAGCTGTTCTTAAGACGGCTCGTTCTTTTCTTCATGGTCCTGTATCTCCGTCCCGATGGCAGGAGCTCGAAGAGACAGTGACCAGGATGCGATGGATCTTTTACTATGTCCAGTGCCTTCCTATGGCACCTTGTGGCATAAATCTGCTCTAAGGTGGAGAGTGGGCAGCCAACAATGCTCTCTGCTGCCTTAACAACTTGCACAACCCCATCCTGTCCTGGGTAGGACAGTTGGGTATGTTTAGCCTGCAGAAAAGAAGACAGAGAGAGATACCAAGGGTCATCTCATGTAACCCTCTGCAACTCAGAAATCACAGCTAAATGATCACTGGTAGGTGGCCATCCAACCTCTGTTTAAGAACCTCCAATGAAGGCGTGTCCACCACCTTCTGAGGTTGTCTGTTCCACTGTCAAACAACTCTTACTGTCAGAAAGTTCTTCTTAAAGTTTAGTCAGAATCTCCTTCTCGTAATTTGAATCCATTGGATTGAGTTCTGCTCTGTGGAGCAACAAGCTTGTTCCATCTTTGGCATTCCCTCTTCCATGGGCTCCAACTCAGGCACATTCTTTTGCATAGAAGACATGTGTCCTTTGGTGCCGAGCTCTTGCAGGAGCTAGCCGACTTGTGTGAGAGCTCGACGCTGAAACGTAACGTCTAATCAGAAACCGGCATCGCTTCTGTAATTATGGGATGTACTAGTCACATCAGGACTGTTGTTGTTGTTGTTTAGTCATTTAGTCGTGTCTGACTCTTCGTGAACCCATGGACCAGAGCACGTCAGGCACTCCTGTCTTCTACTGCCTCCCGCAGTTTGGTCAAACCCATGCTGGTAGCTTCGAGAACACTGTCCAACCATCTCGTCCTCTGTCGTTCCTTTCTCCTTGTGCCCTCCATCTTTCCCAACATCAGGGTCTTTTCCAGGGAGTCTTCTCTTCTCATGAGGTGGCCAAAGTATTGGAGCCTCAGCTTCAGGATCTGTCCTTCCAGTGAGCACTCAGGGCTGATTTCCTTCAGAATGGAGAGGTTTGATCTTCTTGCAGTCCATGGGACTCTCAAGAGTCTCCTCCAGCACCATAATTCAAAAGCATCAATTCTTTTGCGATCAGCCTTCTTTATGATCCAACTCTCACTTCCATACATCACTACTGGGAAAACCATAGGACTGTTGATGGGTATGTAAAACTTGAAAGCAACATGTGAAGGAGAAAGCAAAAGTGGGGATATGGACCACAATCATGTTGGAAGAAGGGAAGGGGGATTAAAAGCCTGCCATTTTGGAAACAGGGTCTCTTCTTTAACTTTAAAAAATAAATTTTTTAAAAAATCTTTTTAAAATAAATAAATATTTATTTATTTTTTTAAAAAGGGTCACCAATTTGGCCATAATTACAATTCCTAAGCCAAACAAACCATAACCGACTTTACCTTGTTGGGCTCAGGACAATGGACAAAATATGTATTTGAATGAATGGGAAAGGCTGTGGCGAAAAGACATAAAGTTCACCGCATGTTATAATTTGAGAGAATACGTAATGGAAATGTTGTACCGATGGTATTTGACCCCAGCCAAATTGTCCAAGATGTGTAAGAGGAGCTCAGATGTATGTTGGAGATGTAAAAATGGGACAGGCACCTTCATACACATGTGGTGGGACTGTATGAAGATAAGAGAATTTTGGGATATAATATATAATGAACTCAAAAATATTTTTAAATTCTCTTTCCAAAAACACCCTGAAGCCTTTTTGTTAAGTATCATGTCCACTGAAATACAAAAAAACCTTTAGAACCCTTTTCATGTACGCAACCACAGCAGCTAGGATTTTAATAGCTAAAAACTGGAAAGGCAATACAATCCCCACAAAAAAATTATTGGCAAGCGAAGATGATAGAATATTTAGGACTTGCGAAAATGACTGGGAGAATAAGAGGAAAATCAAACCAGAAAGTTAGCAAAAATTGGATAATATTCAAAGAATATTTTTTTAAAGTACTGTGACAATGCAATGCTCCTGACAGATTTAGATTGAATCTTGAAGTGTAAGGAAATTATAAAATAAAAATTCTTTTGACAAGTAAAGGGAAATAATAATGAAGTGCATATAGAATAATAGGGTGTAAAAAGCACAATAAAGTGAGTCGGAAGTTAAAGTATGCGTAATGTCAAAGGATATGTTGTTAGTGTCTATGGTTTGTTTATGTTGTTTACTGTCTTTGATGATGTTTGATGTAAATTGCTTTGTAATAAAGCACTTTAATATAAAAAAAGAATTACAATTCCTAAAATAGAATCAAAAGGGCCATTATATGTAAAGTAGAGATGTGCGAGACCTTTCCTGCGACATTTTGCTAATTTGTTATCAAAACGTATTTTCGCTTCCCTTGAAATCCCATGGCTGTTTCTCCCAAGCGAGGAACGCCACGTTTACCTTGAAATTTTATTCTAATGATTTCTGCAAATGATTCATTACTTTAAAAGAAAAAGGGAAAAAAAAGAATTCTGCTGAGGGAAGTCTCAATTATGTGTTTTTGTATAGAGAATAAAAAGAGAGAAAAGCTAGTGAGCAGAAATATAAGAGGCCAGACTTCACTCCAGCAATGAGCTGTCATCACCACAAACTCCCCTAGAGAGATAAATATGCTCTTTCATAGCTCTCAGGAATCATTACTGTATATGATTTACCGGCAGTATAAAAACAGAGTGTACCAAACCCATAGTAGCATGTTATTATGGGCGAAGGGAGTTTGGGCAACAGAAATTCTTAAGGAGATGGTGAAATAAGAAATGCATTTTTGTGTGTGTGTTACAACTTGATTCCCTTTAATTAATAATTTCTTTGCCTTTTCCCACCTTGTTCTGCAACATTCCCCGCCCCACCAGACAATTCTTGCAAGCTACTCGCAGATCCATCACAATCTCTTCTTTGAATCTATGAGGAGGAACACAACACTTGAGTCATTCATTCATCCCAAACAAAGACTGCAAAAACGATTTCATAATAACATGGCAAAACAATAACACAGCAAGAATTTCATAATAGCACAGCAAAACAAAAATATACAAAAAACATGTTTCAATACAGTGGTACCTTGGGTTACACACACTTCAGGTTACATACGCTTCAGGTTACGGACTCCGCTAAACAAATAGTACCTCGGGTTAAGAACTTTGCTTCAGGATGAGAAGAGAAATTGCACAGCAGCGGCGAGGCAGCAGCAGGAGGCCCCATTAGCTAAGGTGGTGCTTCAGGTTAAGAATGGACATCCGGAATGAATTAAGTACATAACCAGAGGTAAAGGTAAAGGGACCCCTGACTGTTAAGTCCAGTCTTGAATGACTCTGCGGTTGTGGCGCTCATCTTGCTTTACTAGCCAAGGGAGCCGGCGTTTGTCTGCAGACAGCTTCCGGGTCATGTGGCCAGCATGACAAAGCTGCTTCTGGCAAACCAGAGCAGTGCATGGAAACGCCGTTTACCTTCCCGCTGGAGCGCTTCCTATTTATCTATTTGCACTTTGACGTGCTTTCAAACTGCTAGGTGGGCAGGAGCAGGGAAAAAGCAACGGGAGCTCACCCCGTCGCGGGGATTCGAACCGCCAACCTTCTGATCGGCAAGCCCTAGGCTCTGTGGTTTAGACCACAGCACCCCTAGAGGTAACACTGTACTATAAATATAACAAGATTACTAAAAGGATCCAATGGCAAAAATATCAAGGGAGCTTCATCTTAGTGCTAGAAACACTCTTCCCATGATTTTGCTCGCTGTCTCTCTCCTGCAACAACTTCTTATATGTCTTACAAGGGCAAAGTGTGGAGATCGCAAAACAAAATAACATATTGCATGATTCACAACTGGCTCCTGGTTAGATCCATGAAGCAGAAATCAAAGACAAATATAGGGTTCTGATCACAGTGCCTGGAGACAAACAGACAGGTCATGTATCCATAGCAGTGACCAGAGGAGGAATGACCGCTGGGAGGAGCTCAGAGAGAAGAAATCCCTTGTGCATCTACAGCAACACAAGCGGATGTCTTCATCGGCCCCGGCCTCAACAAAGCATGTCTCTCCCATATCAGTCTCTACAGCAGGGGTCAGCAAATTTTTTTCAGCAGGGGGCCGGTCCACTGTCCCTCAGGCCTTGTGGGGGGCCGGACTATATTTTGGAACAAAATATGAATGCATTCCTATGCCCCACAAATAACCCAGAGATGCATTTTAAATAAAAGGACACATTCTACTCATGTAAAAACACGCTGATTCCCAGACTGTATGCGGGCTGGATTTAGAAGGCGATTGGGCCGGATCCAGCCCCTGGGCCTTAGTTTGCCTACCCATGCTCTACAGCCACAGCAGGCGCCGTAACTCTCCAACAGTTTGACTTCACCCCTGTACATTGTTTCCAGAGACAGACAGACAGATGCGAACAAAACTCTGTAGATGCAACAAAGATTCAGGGATGTGCCAAATCTGACTTCGAACTTCTCAAAGGTTTCCTTCCTCTGCAAAGACCTTTTTTTTCTGCCTGATTCACTTTACAATTTTGGTGGCTACAAGCTTGAGCCTCAGAGGGGCAGCGTGAAACATTTCAATGCCTGAGGCGAAACACACCCTGCCACTTCCATAATAATAATAATAATAATCATAATTGATTATTTATACCCCGCCCATCTGGCTGAGTTTCCCCAGCCACTCTGGGTGGCTCCCAATCGAGTGTTAAAAACAATACAGCATTAAATATTAAAAACTTCCCTAAACAGGGCTGCCTTCAGATGTCTTTTAAAGATAAGATAACTGCTTATTTCCTTCACATCTGAAGGGAGGGCGTTCCACAGGGTGGGTGCCACTACCGAGAAGGCCCTCTGCCTGGTTCCCTGTAACTTCACTTCTCGCAATGAGGGAACTGCCAGAAGGCCCTCAGAGCTGGATCTCAGTGTCTGGACTGAACGATGGAGGTGGATGTCTTAAGGCTCTGTATTATCATTGGCCAGGCCTGCTAGGGCTGATGGGAATTGTAGTTCACCCACATTCGGCAGACCAGAAGTGCCCTGATAGGGGAAATATGGATAATTCCTCCCCTTTATGCACTAGGAAATATTCAGCAAAGCTGTAATATTTTTTTGCAGTGATTCCAAGTCACCCAAGACAGTTGAGGAGAAATGAGAGTGGGGGGAATGTGACAATCTTGTGCAATGGTGACTCTTTCTTAAATGCTCTTTATTCTCTGTTCAGAACCCAAAAAAAAAAAAAGCCCTGGAAATCTATCAGCCACCCAAAAAGGAACTTCCAAGTTTGCCCCGTCTTTCACTTGAAACAAAATGTAGTGGCAACTTGTAACAGGAGTTGAAGGGAAATTAAAAGAAACCAGGGACACACACACACACACACACACACACCACCCTTCCCAGAACATGAAAAGGGAGCTATTGGGACTTCCGGGTTCACGCGATCGGTTTAATGGCGGATTCCCTCCGAGCTCCGGAGGGAATCGGCTCCATCGAGGACGGGTCTTGCCGCGCCGGCGACGTGGGGGCCCTTAGAAACCACAGGTGCTGATACCTGTGGACCTGGTGACTCGGTGGGCACCTTAAGCGCCCTCCTTGACAGTCGAAGAGCCTTTTTAAAGGCTGCGGAGAAGGTCTGAGGAGCGGCGTGGTGCTGAGAGTAGACCGCTACCTCGGTGGAGCGAAGCCGCAAGCCATTGCCGGAGAGCGTCAACTTTCTTCCTGACATTTGGACTGAAACAAACACCCTCGTGAGTAAAACGAAATTTGGATTTTAAAAGAAATTAACTCCTTTAATTTGGCGAACGGGGGGGCTGTGTCAAAAGGAAGTCCGCACCCCCCCCCCCTGCATGCACGATCTGAAGCAAGGAGCGAAAGCCTAAGATCGGATTAAAAAGATCTTCTTTTTGTCTTTTGGGACTGATAAAAGATTCCATCGATTTGTGAAAATAAGCTTTTTTCTGTCTTTTTAAGTTGTGCTGGAGGAAGAGGTGTATTTGGGAAAATTTTTGGGAACCCCCACCCGGGATCCGGGAGTGTTCCGCATTAGCCTAGCCTGAAAGAAAGGGAGTTTGACAGCTGTCATCTGAGCTGTCAAACAGCGGAATCAAGACAAGAACTGTATCTTTATATCTCTCTGATCCAAAGGTGTTACATTTAACCAGAAGTGGCTGGAAATTAAGTAACAACAAGTAATAACAAAGTAATAGACTGTTGGTAAAGGGAAAAAAAATGGCAATCCCCCTAGGGGAAACCAGAGACATTACAATGGCTGCAGAAGGAAAATTACAAGCAGAAATAGAAAGAGCCCTTTTTCTCGTGGGAATTCTACAAGAGCAAGAGATAGCTATGGACAAACAGCTCACGGCTTTGATTTCAAAAACAAGCAACTCTACTGATGGAACTGAGGATTTGACCTTGAAAGATTCTGCAGCTGAACTGGAAAAAGTTTCTTTGAAGTTGGAGGACAAGGAGTCTGGAGGGCAAAAAGTACAGGAACAGGACTTCATGCAGCAAGGGGACAGAGAAGTTTATTGGATTATGGATTTTGAAAAGAGAAAAGTAAAGGAGGAAGTTTTTGGACACTATAGATGGGAAGCTGAAATAATGAAGAAATATAACTGGGACTTCCTCCTCTTTTCTGGCATTGGTGAACGTGATTTAAGGGAACATCTGGCAGAACCCCTGCAGCAAGTCTTTTCAACTAGGATTGACTGGAGAGAAGGTGAAGAGACTGTATTAGACATCCCTCGAGACTTGAAGATCAATAAGAAGGACTATCAACAAAACAGGCAGAGAGAGGCTCAAATGGTGTTAGAGGCCTCAGATGTGAGGAATCCAGGCTAGGAGTTTTATAAGAGGGCAGATATCTAGGAAGGGACAGATATCCGGACAAGGAGGGAGGGGGAAAATAGAAAGTTTTAAAACTAGTTTATTACTTTGGGGTTTTATAATTTTGACTTATATTTTAATATGAAAATGGGGAAATTTATGGTATAAGAACCTCGATCGATCTTAGAAAAAGAATTTAAGGTATATAAGAAAATGGGATAAATAAGTTGGGCCTAATAAAGGGAATTAAGCTTAAATATAATAAGAAGAGGTTTAAGGAATGAAACAAGAACTTGCTGAATTAAGTTTGAAAATTGGGATGCATGGGTGGGGGTGGGGGGAAGTCAATGAAAGAGGGTTATGAAAGAATCTATTTGTGTTTATTTCTCTTTTTTTCTTTTTTCTTTCTTCTTTTTCCTTTCTTTCTTCTTTTTTTTTTTTTGCTTTGTATTAAAATTTGAAAATTCAATAAAAATTATATTAAAAAAAGAAAAGAAAAGGGAGCTATTGGGGGGGAATATGTGCATGAAGTAGATTTTGAAGAATCCTGGAAACACAGCAGTCTTGGTGCATCGCCTGATAGATGCAGCTCTTGCGACCAATTGTCACAAGCATAATTTGCTTCCCCCCGCCCAAAGCATGAAAAAAATAAATGCTGCCAGTTCTCTGAAAGAAAAGCTGCCTTTTGAGATAGCATGTCAGCATGGCTTTCCACATTAACTGCTGCACCTCAGCCACAGGCGCAGCGCTGCCGCACAACACATCAAAGCAAGCAGGCTCCAGTTCATGAGGCCACATGCTGCCATCCATAAACCAGGGGATCTTTCCATGCTCAAGTCCCATGGATAGGAGCCAGGGAAGTGCATAGAAGTGATATTCTTCCTTTCATGTCAGCAGGAAGCCTGCTAATAGATGGTGCCCTTGCTCTTTTAAAGTGCTAAAATGATTCGTTGTTGTTGTTTTAAAACAACAGTTATTTAAAGAATAACTGCCTAACTATCATGAGACTGAGAAATCCATTATTTGGAGTTAATCTCCTGACTACTGGCCATGCTGGGTGAAACCAATAGGAGTTTGAGTCAAACAATATCCAAGGAAACCCAAGTTCCTTATCCTTGATTTAGAATTTATCCATCCACCTGTTTCATAGTCACAGTCAATGTGATCTACCTCACTGGGGTGTTGTGAGGTTAAGATCTCTCTTCTAATAATAATTTATTATTTATACACTGCCCATCTGGCTGTGTTTCCCCAGCCACTCTGGATGGCTTCCAACAAAAGATTAAAAACATGATAAAATATTAAACTTTAAAAAGTTCCCTAAACAGGGCTGCCTTCAGATGTCTTCTATAAGCAAGATAGTTGCTTATTTCCTTGACATCTGATGGGAGGGTGTTCCTCAGGGAGGGTGCCACTACCGAGAAGGCCCTCTGCCTGATTCCCTGAAACCTCACTTCCCAGTTTTGTGGGAGCTGATGCATTCCTGTCGGCCAGTTGCCACTTGGTTTCCGCCCGAGGCAGGGGACGCCAATCGGCAACATTTTGCGGAGTGCCCCACCTCTCGCTGAGTCCAGTGAGAGCTGGGATACAGTGCCAGCAACATGGCCTGGTGGGCCAGGAGATGGCAATTCACATATTGCCTCAGGTGGTGAGATGTGATGGGCTGCCCCTGCTTGAGCAAACCAGGCCAAGGGTCTGACTCCATATAAGGCGGCTTCCTGTCTTCCTCTTTCCAAATTGTAGCTCCTAAGAAGATGACTCTCTTCTCCCTCCGAGAATTTTCGAGACTGAATTGGTGGGCATCTAAAATGATGCTGGGAAGCAGACTTTCCTCCCACTGAGAGAGCAGAATTAATTCATCATAGAGAACATATGGTTCCCCATATGACTCAACAGCTGCGTCTCCACGGGGGAATACACCACTGGAGCTTACACATGTGTTAGAGTGATGACTTATTTTGCTGTATCCTTGCTTAACTCAGTCCTCTTTTTAAAAATATCAAATTTCCAGCCCAGGGGGTTGATGGGCAATTTGTTTGTGGAGGGATAGTTTAGGGAACAACCAGGATTCCCCTGGTGAAATGGGTTTTTTTAAGCTAGTGGTAAGCCTGGACTGTAAAGGTGTTTCGGTGGGACACTACCAGTGCTGTTTATCATCATTCAAGCTTCCTGAACATTCGGAGTTAAAGCTGTCCACCCTGTTCTCTGATATCTGGGGTTGGCTACAGTTTGTTTGTTTGTTACATTTATATCCTTTCTTTCCTCCAAAGAGGTGGCATACATGGTTTTCACACAGAGAGCTCCATCTGGTACACAGGCTGAGACCCTACCTGCCCGCAGACTGTCTCACCAGAGTGGTGCATGCTCTAGTTATCTCCTACTTGGACTACTGCAATGCATTCTACATGGGGCTACCTTTGAAGGTGACCTGGAAGCTACAACTAATCCAGCATGCGGCAGCTAGGCTGGTGACTGGGAGTGGCCTCCGAGACCATATAACACCGGTCCTGAATGACCTACATTGGCTCCCAGTACATATCTGAGCACAATTCAAAGTGTTGGTGCTGACCTTTAAAGCCCTAAACGGCCTCAGCTTGAAGGAGAGTCTTCACCTGCATCATCCAGCCCAGACACTGAGGTCCAGCTCTGAGGGCCTTCTGGTGGTTCCCTCCCTGCGAGAAGCAAGGTTTCAGGGAACCAGGCAGAGGGCCTTCTCGGTAGTGGCGCCCTCCCTGAGGAACACCCTCCCATCAGATGTCAAGTAAATAAGCAACTATCTTGCTTATAGAACACATCTGAAGGCAGCCCTGTTTTAATGTTTGATATTTTATCATGTTTTTAATACCGAAAGAGGGCCTTTTCGGTAGTGGCAACCGCCCTGTGTAATGCCCTCCCACCAGATGTCAAAGAGAACAACATCTACCAGACTTTTAGAAGACATCTGACGGCAGCCCTGTTTAGGGAAGCTTTTAATGTTTGATGCATTACGGTATTTTAATACAGTGGTACCTCGGGTTACATACGCTTCAGGTTACAGACTCCGCTAACCCAGAAATATTACCTCGGGTTAAGAACTTTGCTTCAGGATAAGTATAGAAATTGTGCTTCAGTGGTGCGGCGGCAGCAGGAGGCCCCATTAGCTAAAGTGGTGCTTCAGGTTAAGAACAGTTTCAAGTTAAGTACAGACCTCTGGAACGAATTAAGTACTAAACCCAAGGTACCGCTGTATTTTGTTGGAAGCCGCCCAGAGTGTCCGGGGAAGTCCAGCCAGATGGGTGGGGTATAAATAATAAATTATCCTCCTCCTCCTCCATGAATTTGTCTAATCCTCTTTCAAAGCTACCCAGGTTGGTGGACATCACTGTCTTCTGTGGGAGTGACTTCCATAACTATGTGAGGTGTGAAGAAGTACTTTCTCCCAACATTCCTAAATCTCCCAACATTCAACTCCCTTGAGTTCTATCCACTTTCTCCATGCTATATATAATTTTAAAAGCTCCTGCCATGTTGCCTCTTACTCGCCCTTTCTCTAAACTAATAAGCTCCGAATGCTGGAAGCTTTCCTCATAGGGATTCCTCTGCATCCCCTTGTGATCCCAACATCCGCATCTTTCTTTGGGCTCAAGGTACCACTCTTCTTCCTGAAGCATCAAGAAAAAGACTCAGGGACAGAAAGGAGAGAGAGTCGAAGCCAGAATTAACATGCAATCTCATCTTACGGTGTCCTTGGCCCCGAACTGACTTTCCCGACAGAACATCCCTGTCTCTTACTCCTCAGCTGCCTAAAAGCCATTTATAAGCATTAATATTTGAACAGGACCAACTATTGATTAAAGTATCAAGTTCTTCCTCTGAAGTGAAATTGACAGCGGGTTAATGCTCCCTGGCACTGGAACAGAGTTTAATGTGGTAGCTCCGCCATGTGAGAGCGAGCTGGACGTCGCCCACAAAATAGAGATGGAGAGAGAGGAAAGAGAATATAGGCCAGATCCAAGGATATATGCATGCGCAGCCCTGGGCTGTCAGCCCACTAATGGTCTCACCTTGCTGATTGTCAAGGCTGATGGGCTGCATGTAAGCAGACAGCCAGGAAGGGCCATGCAATCTGAAAGCGGCTCGTCCTATGCAATGAGTGGATCAGACCGAAAACTGCCAGGATCAGCATAATTGCATACATATACAATTTCATTGCAGGTTTTTAACCTATTGAGCAACGAAAACCAAAATTGTTTACAAAAAAGCAATAAAACCCAATATATATATATAAAAAAGAAGAAGAAGAAAGAGAAAGAAAATTTAAAATAGAATACTTGTGATTCTTTAGAGGAGCAGGTGGGAAACTGCATTGGCTCCCATCTCACTTGAGCCCTGCAAAGTCGAAAGGTATAAATTGAATAAATAAATAAATAAATAAATAGGTGTGGTTGTTGGGATGCGTCCTGGGAGACAGGGGCAATTGGCAGCCCCCCAGCTGACTCCAGCCCACCGGCCAGCAGCCGGGCTAACTCCGGTTCTTGTGCAACAGGTATCTGTGCATGCAACAGAGCTGCTTCTTCTGCCCTCTCCAGGCCATTGTGTGCCCTCAAAATCAGCTCCAGAGGAGTGGGAAGCTCCCCAAAGCAGATATGGGGTGGGTATGGGAAGATTAGTGCATGGGTAGGCAAACTAAGGCCCGGGGGCCGGATCAGGCCCACTCGCCTTCTAAATCTGGCCCACAGACGGTCCGGGAATCAGTGTTTTTACATGAGTAGAATGTGCCCTTTTATTTAAAATGCATCTCTGGGTTATTTGTGGGGAATAGAATAGAATAATAGAATCATAGAGTTGGAAGAGACCACAAGGGCCATCGAGTCCAACCCCCTGTCAAGCAGGAAACAGCATCAGAGCACTCCTGACATATGGTTGTCAAGACTCTGCTTAAAGACCTCCAAAGAAGGAGACTCCACCACACTCCTTGGCAGCAAATTCCACTGTCGAACAGCTCTTACTGTCAGGAAGTTCTTTCTAATGTTTAGGTGGAATCTTCTTCATTCACTCCCCCCCAAAAAAATATAGTTCGACCCCCCACAAGGTCTGAGGGACAGTGGACCGGCCCCCTGCTGAAAAAGTTTGCTGACCCCTGGATTAGAGGAAACAAAAAACCCCATGGCATGCATGGAACTCTACTTTGCACAGCATTGGATAAACCTTCATTTTCGACTTGCTTCCATCTCTTAACGCCTCTTTGGATTTGTGTGTGTGTGCGTGCGCGCTTGTATGATAGAGGGAGAGGGAAGGAGAATGTGCTGGTTGTGCAAAAAAGAAAATCTTACTTCAGCATTTCACAAAGCAACCTAATTTGCATGCATAATTTTGTCTGAATTTAGTTTGATTGCAGTTGGTGTGGGGTTGTTGTTTTTTATTCGATTTGCAAAGTCCTTCTCTATTCCAAACAATTCCAGTGGGTGGTCTTTTGCTGTTGTGTGCAAGCTGTGTGTTTTGCTTCCCTACGCACATGCCGGCTGGCCTCTAGCCAACTGGCTTCCATGCACCTGGTGACTAAAGAAGACATATTTCCAGCAGTTTTCTAATTATCTTTCAGGTGCCTCCTAACAAACAAAAAAGTTTAAGAATGCATGTTGAGAAACCCATGCATTCTGAAAGTTTGCTATTTGAATACACAGCCCACCTGGAAGAAAAGACTAGTGAAATTATACGAGTCCCCAGAAAATTAGGGATGCCTTCTTGGGCAAAAAGAGGAGAAGTGAAAAGTTTCACCTGTTTTCAAATTAAATTACACCAAATGTGAAAACTGTAATGTTTCTATTTTTTTTCCCAGGTTCCTTGCACAAGAATGGCATCTATTGTGTTTTCAGACTGATGCACAAATTGAATTAGTGGCTTAACTATAAGATGCATTGAGTGGAGGCTGTTCCACTGGGGCACAGACCTCCCAAAGAAAATGTCAAGCAATCTTGATGATAGATTGGGCAAGAGATGTAGGACATAATATAATGTTTGAGGATTGGGAAAGATTGTGGAAGAAAGGGGTCAAGTTCACTGCATGTACTTTGTTAAAGGAAAATATAATGAAAATGATGTACAGATGGTATTTGACTACAGTTAAACAAGCAAAGATAACTGTGATAATTTATGTTGGAAATGTAAAGAAAAGGAAGGAACTTTTTATCACATGTGGTGGACCTGTCCCAAGGTGAAAGACTTCTGGGAAAAGATTTATAATGAACTGAAAAAAATGTTGAAACATACATTTATAAAGAAACCAGAGGCCTTTCTTCTTAGAATAACAGGTTTGGAATTGCCCGAGAAAGATGTTAAATTATTTTTGTATGCCACAACTGCTGCTCGAATTTTACTAGCTAAAAAGTGGAATACCCAAGAATTACCAACGGTGGAAGAATGGCAGATGAAGATGATGGATTTTTTGGAGCTAGCCGACCTAACTGGACCAGTCCGTGACCAGAAGGAGGAGGAGTATCAGGAAGAATGGACAAAATTTAACAATTACTTAGCTAAATTTGTTAATTTAAACTAATTGGAAATAGCTTGCAGGCAACAGATTGGCTTAGGAACTTATATAAGTTAAGTGATATTTAACATGTACAATTTTGAACTGAAAAGATATAAGGATGTTAATGAACTAAGTTAAGTTTATAAGAATTGTGATTTGGAAAGCCGTTATAAGGATATGCATGGAAATTCAACCAAGGGGAAGCGAAGAAGTCACTTAACAATGTCAATAAGTGCAATTTTAATAAGGATATGACTTACGTTTGTTTGTTTGTTTGTTTGTGTATAATTTTGTAAAACTTAATAAAAAAATATTGGAAAAGAAAGAAAGAAAATGTCAAGCAATCTCAAAGCCACCTACTTGTTCCTCTCCCCCACATTTTTTATACTTCTCTTCAAACTCAGAGAAGCTTTGCAAACCGTTCTGTCAGCCTCCTGTTCTCTGGCCTGTCAGGTCTCTGCAGCGCTTAGCATCGCCTAATCCCAGTTCACATTGAGACAAAATTGCTGCTGCTCATTTCTTACGAAACCATCTTTCTCCTTGGTTTCCCCAGCAGAAACCTATACCTAGGAATGGGGGAGAAATCCGAGACCAGAGGAAGGAGGCGGTGGAGGAAGATTGGAGAAAATTTAAAGTATATCTTAAGAACTACTGTAAAATATTGGACGGTTAAGATGTTGAGAGGCTAGAAACAAAGAATTACAGCTAAATTAAAGGGGAAAACTTAATGAGAATATATAAAGAAATGGACTGAAGGGTTGCTGACACATTATAAAATAACAATGCAGAGAAGGGGAGGTATGGGGAAGTCATGTTTTATGTATTCGTTTGTGATGTGTTTGTTTTTCCTTTTTCCTTTACCCTTGTTCCCTGTTTTTTTTGTTTTGTAAAAATAATAAAAAAAATCATTATAAAAAAAAAAGGAATGGGGGAGAAATTATGTTTGCTTTGCTTTTTAATGCAAATCTAACTGATTCACAATTCCTGAAACGATACATAAACCAAAATGTCACTACCCTTCGAAATTTGCACTGGTCCAAATTTTGCAATGCAGTTCATTGCAAAATTGTGTAGAAAACCCTGTATATTAGGGGAAAGTGTGCAATATATATATATATATATATATATATATATATATATACACACACACACACACACACATATACACATATTGGAGCAAGTAGCCGGCAAATATTATTATTGGGGACACTGTTTGCCAATATGTGTGTATTATGCAAAATTGCATATGTAAATGTGTTTGTCAGGAGAAATTTTCATGAGGCTTAAAATAGTACAAACTGATGCAAAAATGTGAACGAGCGTTAAAATGGGCAAAAAATGAGAAACTAAGAGAAACTTTACGAAGCAGGTGAGCTTATCTCTACCTAAAACCAAATGTTGTTTTATCAAGTCTGGTACATTTCCCCTGTTCCACTCAAGGATGCTGTTCTTTGCACCAATCCCACCTGCTGCCCCAAACTGCAGTCACTTGGAGGTGAGTGAAAGGACATCAAGGTGTCCTTTGCTGTGAATAAAGAAACAAAAGGGTAATAAATAAAACATGGGGATGCTAACCACTAGAGACAGCTGGGGCTTTTATCTGCTTGGGAATGAAATACCTCGCCAGGAAACATATGGGATGCTTGAAAAAGTGACCTTTGCTGAGTGACGGACTACCCAGCACCCATAGCAATATTGAAACGGTGCCCGTGACAAACTTGCAAAGCACAGCCATGCTGTTTTCTTTCATAAGGACAACGGCTTGACAGTCCCAGAGAAGAAATGTCCTCAGTTTACCCACCTGAATATGTGGTTAGCTGAGGATAATGAATCCGCTTCTACTTTTTATTAATATTATTTTATTTATTAAACAATGGCTTCTTTGCCACTGTTCTTGATTCCACAGAAGGTGGGAGAGAGAGGGATTTCTCCCCCTCCGCCATTCTCTTTAGGCCACAGGTGTTGTTTCATCTTCGAGCTAGAAAAGGCTACCTTTTATGTAGCCAACGTGATGGAAGTTGCTCTAATGAGAATATTTGCCCACTTGGTTGCACACCTGGGGCCTCTTTGCAATCTGAAGTTTTTTAGATGCTCCCCCAGCTGTGTGGGAGCTGGTTGTACTTGAGAGGCTCCCATGAAGCTCAGAGAAGCTTCAAAAAAGCCCTATCAAGTCTCAATCAGCTCAATGCACAGAACCAGCCCATGGAATGGGATAGTGTTATGAGGGTACTTTCCTCATCCTCCAAAAAGCAATTAAATAATGGGAACTGGCCATAGCTCAGACATTTAAAAAATCCCCACTGCTTTGACCACAAATTGAGGTTTTTAGACTTATCATATGCTGAGCCAACCAGCCAACCAACCAAGACCCAATAGTGTATTAACATTTTGTCACTGGCTAGACCCATGACATCTCCAGTTAGGCAAGGATGAGCTTGATGAACCAGTGGTCTGCTGGCGTGAAATGGTGTCTTTTGTTCTTAGCCTATATTCCTTGTCTAAAAATTTAAGAATATACTTCCTACCACCAGAGCACTGGTTCATCAAGCTCATTGTTGCCAAGACTGGCTAGTAGTGGCCCTCAAAGTTCTCAGGCAGGGGTCCCTCTGCCCCCAGCCCTACCTGGAGATACCATGGGTCTAACCTTGGACCTCTAAGATGCATCCAGTGCCAGGACTACAAGGATACAGAAATCCCCAGGAGAATATCAAGCAATTAATGCCCCACCCAGCCCCCAAAACACTCTCAAAGCTACTCACTCTTATCTGTCCCACATGTGCTTTCAACTTCTGCTTGTCTATGCCTAACTGCCTCCACTAGCATTGGGCATGGATGAAAGATAATAACCCAAGAAGAGCCTGCTGGATCAGGCCAATTGTCAGGGCCTGGACAGAGGAGGAATGGTGGAGACCACCTCCCCAGCCTTGTTAGAATTCCTGCTCCGTGATTACAGTCATGGGATTGTTGTCTTTCACATGATGTTATGTCTTGACTCCACAAAGTGGGAAGTGATGGAGACAGGATGTTTGTGTTACTGTGATGGAGACAGGATGTTTGTGTTACATGGGAGCCATGTTGCAGTGCTCCGTGTGTGTTTATATGTAAATAAAGTAGATTAGCCAATATGCTGAGTTGCTGAGGTCTGTTACGCAAGCGGCACAAACTCTGCGAATCCCTAAGTGTGCCAGTGTCTGTTGGCATCAGTCGCTGCGATGTTCGGGAAAGCTTTTGAAGCTCCCAAACAATCGACCAGGAGGGAGAGAACATGCCAGTTGGGCATGTGTCTCTGCCAGGGTCCTACTCGAGTGTAGGCTGAACTCCTGACAAGCCTAAACCTTCCAGAAAAGAGGAAGACAATATAGATTTACAACAGTGGTCACAGCTCAGAGGCGGAAAGCTGGAAAATAATGGGAGAGGAACAGGAAGAAGAAGAAGACCAGGTGAGAGACAGCTGACAGACTCAGTGTCTTTAGAAAGCATTCCTCACCCCCGTTCTCCCAGAACGTGGCAGGTATTGAAAGTAGGAAAGCGGAGAGCTCAGAGGCAGAAGGCACAGATCAGCCACCGTAGGTATGATGTATAATGGGAGGGACGGAGGGGGTGGGGTTCCACTCAGAGCAACGCCATCATAATTTATCAGACAGTTTCAGCTGCAATTCTGCATCTTCCTTCCCCTTGACATTTTAGCACTCAACAATTTTACAACTGTTCTTAAGATACACTTTAAATTTCTTCCAATCTTCCTCCACCGTCTTTTTCTCTTGGTCCCGAATTCTGCCGGTCATTTCTGCCAATCCCATAAAGTCGATCACTTTCGTCTGCCATTCTTCCAGTGTGGGTAATTCTTGCGTCTTCCAATACTTTGCTAGAAGTATCCTTGCTGCTGTGGTAGCGTACATTAAAAAAATCCTATCCTTTCTTGACACCAATTGGTCAACCATGCCCAAGAGAAATGCCTCTGGTTTCTTATGAAAAGTACATTTAAGTACCTTCTTAATTTCATTATAAATCATTTCCCAGAAGGCTTTAATCTTTGGGCAGGTCCACCAAAGGTGAAAGAAGGTACCTTCAGTTTCGTTACATTTCCAGCATTTATTGTTGGGCAAATGATAGATCTTTGCAAGCTTGACTGGAGTCATGTACCACCTATAAATCATTTTCATAATATTTTCTCTTAAGGCATTACATGCCGTAAATTTAATACCGGTGGTCCATAACTGTTCCCAGTCCGCAAACATAATGTCATGACCAATGTCCTGTGCCCATTTAATCATAGCTGATTTGACTGTCTCATCTATTGTATTCCACTTCAGCAACAAATTATACATTCTTGATAAATTCTTAGTATTGGGTTCTAACAGTTCTGTTTCTAATTTGGGGCTGGATCTTCTGAAGCCTGACACCAATGGCCCATCTAGTCCAGCACCCTGTTCTCGCGGTGTGTCAGGTATGGTAGGGTCTCCCACACAAGACACGATCTCCCACAGTTTTATTAAATGATTTATTCAGCAATTAACAAGTCCGGTAATCAGAGCTTCATCCACTCAGGTGTCACTATTGGTATCAGTTGCCAGATCTAACCTCTTCTGGCTGAAGCAGGCTACTCCCCACCCCCTCTCGTTCTCATCGTTCTCATCGTCTGAAGGAGTCATATTTCTGCTGATCTCTTGTTCCTCTCCCTCTCCTTGGAATGTCTCATTGCCTTGCAGCTCAAGTTCTTCTCTATTGCCTGTCAGAAATGGAACGACTCTGACACAGTGGCCAAGCATATGCCGGTGAGAAACCCACAAGCAGGATTTGAGCACAGGAATCCCTTCCCATGGTTTTTAGTAACTGGCATTCATAAGCATTAGTGACCTTGATCGTGGAGATAGAGCTCAGCCATCACGGCTAGTAGCCATTGATAGGTTTAATGTTTTACTATGCTTCTATAAGTGCTGGAAGCCTTCCAGAGTGGCTGGGGCAATCCAGTCAGATGGTTGGTGTACAAATTTATTATTATTAATAATAATAATAATAATATTGATTTGCCTTTTCCTTTGAAGCCATCCAAGTTGATGGCCATCACTGCCTCCTTTGGGAGTGAACTCTGTAGTCTAACTTTATGGGGTGTGAAGAAGGGCTTTGTTTTATCTGTTTGGAATATGCCTAGTTGATTGCATTCTTTCCCTTTTTAAGTTGTTAGTTTTCCCAGTGGGGGAGAAGCCAGAACGGGGGGGGGGGTTAGGGGGTAGGGAGCAAAGATAGAGAGAAACACATAGCATCAAGAGAAAGTAGAAAATTCCACCTTGATACCAGGAAAATGCAGCTAACAGTCAGGTCACAGGGGCCAGGGAGTAATTTCCTCCGGGAGGTGGCCAAGCCAGTCTTGCTAGAGGTGTTCAGAGAGAAAATTGGATTTAACGCTTTGTGAAGTTAGGGCAGAAGAACTGCAGAACACCAAGGGAGGGCCAAACAGAGGAGGCAGTGCTCAACTTTGAAATGTACGGCTCTTTGTTTTAAGCTGGGGTGTGGGAGATCAACACAAATTCAGGATGGGGTCTCAGGGGCAATGACACAGCCAACTAGAAGGAGGTTTTTTACCAACAGGAGAGAATACGATGCTATAACATCAACCATACATTTAGAGTCCTGATTGTTTGTTGCTTCAGGCATCCATTGTTGCTTTGCTGTAATGAAATTTCAGGTAAAGACCTTATTGAAAATCAGGATTGAAGAAATGGCAAGAGGAGGGACGTCATCATCTCCAGACACAGTGACGGAAATTCAATTGTGTAGCTCTACTTCCTAAACTTGAGGAGTGCAAGAAATCCAGGTCTGAATCAGCATTAGTGTCCAAGTATCATGTAAAGCAGTGGAGCACGATGGCTAAGATCAGGCATAGGCAAACTCGACCCTCCAGATGTTTTGGGACTACAACTCCCATCACCCCTAGCTAACAGGACCAGTGGTCAGGGATGCTGGGAACTGTAGTCCCAAAACATCTGGAGGGCCAAGTTTGCCTATGCCTGGCTAAGAGACAGAGTGATGGGAATCCCAAAGTTTCTGCATCAAATCCATGAGCTGCCATGAACTAACCAGTCAGCTTCTGGCAAGCCTTTCTTTCTATTTTCAGTCCATTGTTTATAAACAAGGCGGGTCTACCTTATAGGATTGCTGCAAGAATAACAGGAAGACAATGGGGTGAGTTCATACTTGACCATGCTTAGAGTTGTTGTTTAGTCATTTAGTCGTGTCCGACTCCTTGTGACCCCCATGGACCAGAGCATGTCAGGCACACCTGTATTCCACTGCCTCCCTCAACTTGGTCAAACTCATGTTCGTAGCTTCGAGAACACTGTCCCACCATCTCGTCCTCTATCATCTACTTCTCCTTGTGCCCTCAATCTTTTCCAGGGAGTCTTCTCTTCACATGAGGTGGCCAAAGTCTTGGAGCCTCATCTTCAGGATCTGTCCTTCCAGGGAGCACTCAGGGCTGATTTCCTTCAGAAAGAATAGGTTTGATCTTCTTGCAGTCCATGGGACTCTCAAGAGTCTCCTTCAGCACCATAATTCAAAAGCATCAATTCTTTGGCGATCAGCCTTCTTTATGGTCCAGCGCTCACTTCCATACATCACTATGTTTGAGTACACCCATTGATTTGACTGGGGCTGTTCTAAGTGTGACTAAATCTGGATTCGACCCATAATCTGCAAAACACATTAAATGTGCTATCAAAATGTTGTGCTAATTCAGTATTTCCAGTTCTTCACTTGGAATAGTCAGGTGTTGGATGCGTTGTGCGAATGCGCTGCACCCAAAGTTATGCTGCGTTTTAGACCATAATGCACAATGGACAATGTTCCTCAGAGGAGGGGAAAACCTATGGCCAACTAGGAACTGTTCCTTTGAAGGCATGGCAAGGAGCAAGATAGATTCCACAGGAAATGCCTAGCCACAAGATTCAGCTGTGACTTCCTCAAGAGAGTAAATTTGTCCATCGACAGGCACCAGGGAAAGACACCAACATTGAAAAGATGTGCCCATTGCTACCTACCTGATCAACTTTTTCCACTGCTATGTAGGGAAGGGGGGGGGAGAGCAGCAGGAGTCAGCGAGTATCCCCTGAACATTAAATCTCATAAATTCTGGGATCGTTAAGAGAAGGAAGCAACCAATTAAACACACTCATTACATTTTACAATGCTGCCCCAGTCTAATTATAACCATTTTTCTTTGGGGGTCTAATTAGGTTCAAGTCAACTCGGCGGTATTGAAGGGTGTAATGAATGGACAGGAGCAGCTCAGTTCAGTACGGAGGGAGAGCATTAATATGCTCATGGCTGCTACTCCGAGAAAAGGCCAGTCCTAATTTCGTGAGTTAATGCACTTATACGATATGGATGAATTGCAGCCAGTTCCAGTGGACACACATTTTCTGGCCGGTGCAATGGCATGTTAACGGGCAGTTAGCTTAGCGTGTTCTCAAAGGTGCAGATCTTTCTTAACAATCCTAAACCATGCCTCCTCTGAAATAAATCGTATCTAACTCAGTGGGGGCTTAATCCCAGCTAAACAGAAGACGAAGAAGAAGAGTTTGGACTTGATATCCTGCCTTTCACTCCCCTTAAAGGTAAAGGGACCCCTGACCATTAGGTCCAGTCGTGGCTGACTCTGGGGTTGTGGCGCTCATCTCGTTTTATTGGCCGAGGGAGCCGGCGTACAGCTTCCGGGTCATGTGGCCAGCATGACTAAGGTGCTTCTGGCGAACCAGAGCAGTGCATGGAAACTTCGTTTACCTTCCCACCAGAGCGGTACCTATTTATCTACTTGCACTTTGTGCTTTCGAACTGCTACGTTGGCAGGAGCAGGGACCGAGCAACGGGAGCTCAACCCATCGTAGGGATTCAAACCGCCGACCTTCTCATCGGCAAGTCCTAGGCTCTGTGGTTTAACCCACAGTGCCACCCACTTTATCACTACCCTAAGGAGTCTCAAAACAGCTAACATTCTCCTTTCCCTTCCTCCCCCACAACAAACACTCTGTGAGGTGAGTAAGGCTGAGAGACTTCAGAGAAGGTCATCCAGCAGCTGCATGTGGAGGAGTGGGGAAGCGAACCCAGTTCACCAGATTATGAGTACACCGCTCTTAACCACTACACCACGCTGGCACCACAGGGCTAGGATTCCAAGCCCTACAGGAAGCCAGTGTAAATTAGACCAGCATAATTTACACAAATGTAAATTTCCCCATTCCAAACTCTGTTCAGGAGTCTACGCATGCATTCAGACATGACATTTATTGCATTCATTTTAATGGTCAAGGCTGGTGCACCCATGAAGCTGGGTGAGGCAATTGTCTCAGGGCAACAGCTGGGAGAGGGGGAAGAACCGGCCACAGCTCACTACTTTCTGCACATGTTGGCCTCACCACCATCATCTGCAGCTCCCTATTGCCAACTTCTCCCCTTTGGATTTCTTTTCCTCCTCCACCTTCAGTGTGCCAGGACTCCCTTGGAACACATCCAGCTACATCAAGAGAAGGATGCAGTGGCTTCAGGGAAGAAGGACAGGAAGGAGGTGGAAGGGTGGAAGCTCAGGAGAAAGCTACAGCAGCTGTGGGCAGTGGAGGAGGGGGGGAGGTCTTCAGAGGATGAAGAGGTGTGGTGGGCAATGTTTCCTCTTTGTCCCAAGCAGCAAAACATGCTGGGCCAGCCCTGATAATGCTAGATTTGTCCCTATTTCTAATGTTCATTGTAGACTGCTGTACCTGAATGCCACCTTCCATCAGGGACGCCATTTGCAGAGCATCATGAACACACCACCACCACCCTCTTAAATAAGCAGTATTCACAGAGCGCATTGTGAACCATCAGCCACGGCAGCAAAGCAACACGGAAGAAGATAAGCTTTATATAGGACTAGTGAAACATGCAGTTATCCAGCTGGGGAATATCCAGAACTCATTATGTCAACTTGTCAGTCAATCCACCATTGAAAGGGGCTGGGCATGTGTGCAGTCCTCCAATGGTTTTGGATTATTTAGTGTAACACTAACAGAACAGTTGGCAACCTGCTTTTCTAGCTGCATACTTCATGTTGCTGATTGCTCTGGCCCCAATAGTTGAGGCAGAGATCATAAGGAGGAACTTGCTGGATCAAACCAATAACACATCAGGTCTAGCATACTGTCTTCACAGTGGTCAACCAGATGATTATGGGAAACCCTCAAGCAGGAACTGAGTGCATGATTCCTCTCTCCTCCTGGGGCTTCCAGCCACTGATATTCAGAAGGATTACTGCTTCCTGTTAGGATTCTTACTCAGTGATTGTAGTCATGGTGCAGGCAGAACATAGTCATCATGGCTAATACCTATTGGTATTCAAGAATTGCTGTTTTTGTTTAGTCATGTCCAACTCTTCGTGGCCCCATGGACCAGAGCATGCCAGGCCCTCCTGTCTTCTACTGCCTCCCGCAGTTTGGTCAAATTCATGTTAGTAGCTTCAAGAACACTTTCCAACCATCTCGTCCTCTGTCGTCCCCTTCTCCTTGTGCCCTCAATCTTTCCCAGCATCGAGGTCTTTTCCAGGGAATCTTCTCTTCTCATGAGGTGGCCAAAGTACTGGAGCCTCAGCTTCAGGATCTGTCCTTCCAGTGAGCACTCAGTGTTGATTTCCCCGCCACTCAGGCTCATGAACTGGACCTTGCAGAACCACTATGTGAAAACATTAATTGCCTTTGTTTGCCTTCAATCTATTCACAATCAACATCAATGGGCAACCCTGAGGTTTAATATAATGAGAGTGGGTAAAAATGTTTCTATTAACAGCATTCTATTATAGTGAAACTTGGGGTGTCCAGTGATCGTTATATAGCAATCTCTATCTCCGTTTCCATGAGAGCTGGACCATAAAGAAGGCTGATTGCCGAAGAATTGATGCTTTTGAATTATGGTCTGAAGGAGACTCCTGAGAGTCCTGCAGAATGCAAGAAGATCAAACCTATCCATTCTTAAGGAAATCAGCCCTGAGTGCTCACTGGAAGGACAGATCCTGAAGCTGAGGCTCTAGTACTTTGGCCACCTCATAAGAAGAGAAGACTCCCTGGAAAAGACCCTGATGCTGGGAAAGATGGAGGGCACAAGGAGAAGGGGACGACAGGACGAGATGGTTGGACAGTGTTCTCAAAGCTACCAGCATGAGTTTGACCAAACTGCAGGAGGCAGTGGAAGACAGGAGTGCCTGGCGTGCTCTGGTCCATAGGGTCACAAAGAGTCGGACACAACTAAATGACTAAACAACAACAATCTCCATTTCCCATTTTTCCAATTTTAAGTTCAGTTCTCCACATTTCTACATCAAGAAGAAGAAGATGGAGAAGGAGTAGTCATCCTCAGGAAAAATTAATCAGCAAATTTCTCCTAAAAATGACATGCTCCTATGAAATATTGTCTAAGGTATACTCCCCCCCCTCAAAAAAAAAACAATTTCTCCTAATTTAATGTATTTTAATGCTATTTTCACAAACGTGGATTTTTATGCAATGTTGATATTAGAATATGCATTTTTGTGCATATTGCTTAGCTGGGAAACTTCACTGCAAAATTCAGAGAAGTGCAAATTTTGAAGGATGCCTGTGTTTTGGTTTGCACACTGATTTTTAAAAGTGGGTTCATCTTTAAATGTGAGCCGATACAAATTTCTCACATGTTCCTGGAGCCAACCTCCTCCCTAACAGAAAAAAAAAGAACTGACCATGTGTATATTCGTGCAGGGGAAAGGGGAAGGAGGAGAGGCTGAATATGGAAGTACGGAGCTGTGTTGCCAAGCTCCCCACTCACAGCATGAGCTGCACTCTAATGGGGATGGGGAGACAACAGAGCATAAAATCTGAGTGGGGTGGGTGGGAAAAATAAGTGAGAACACCAGAAAAGGAGAATTTTTGTGTAATATAATAGCAACAGAATTCTGAATGTGAGCTGGGGAATCAATCAGGCAAAACATAATGGAGTATTCTGCAAGAGACTCAGGCTGGCTTGCTAGAATGTTGAACGAAAACTCCACTTTGGGTGCATAGTCTCATTTCTGCATTGATTAAATTAGATGCACATCTACTACATTCATGTTTCCTACATATTCTGAACTGAGCCCTCTCCTAGACTTAACACAACATTTGCCCCTCTCTCCTGAAATTCAGTGCCAGTCATCTCATGGAATCAAAGAGCTGGAACAGAACCCTTGTCCAACCCCCTGCAATGCAGGAAACTCATTTAAAGCACCCATGACAGATGGTCGCCCAACCTCTACTTAAGAACTTCCAAGGAAGGAGACTCCTCCACCTCCTGAGGGCATCCATTCCACTGTTGAACAGTTCTGTGCTGGGCCCGGGACTATCCCGTGAAATGCGGTCCAGGACCAGTCCAGAATTTGAAGGTTCCACTGGGAGTTAGTCCAACAGGGCGAAGGCAGGACATGAGGCAGGAAACCAGGCAATGGCAGGAAGCCAGGTAATGGCCGGTCCTGATCCCCTGGCGACTCACCTCCTTGTTTCACACAAAGGCGAGCACTCCTCCTGCAAGTACTCAGGTCTCTCCTTCTCTCAGACCTTAGTCTCTGTGGCTCGGGAGACGTTGGTGGGTTACTAGACCCAGAGGCCGCCTCAGCCTCCCCTGACCCAACCGGTAGTGGAGCAGCTGTAAGTGATGGCCCAGCTGAAGGCAATGAGGTAATCCCCATATCTGGAGCCAGGGCAGGCTCAGGCCCCTGACTTGGCCCAGCTGGTGTTTGTTGCAGGGAACCTATGCAGACTGGGACTCTTCAGGATCAGGCCCCAGGCTTGGTTCAGATGATGCCTGAGACAAAGGATCTGGTGTGGACTGAGACTCTCTAGTTCCAAGTCCGAGCCTGAGTCCCAGGCCATCACAAGTTCTTACCATTAGTGAGGCAAGGTGAGGCTTCTGCCTTGAGTGGTGGAAGCCCAGGACATGCCACCCACCTCACCTCCTTCATCCACCCTGCTGTCTCCTGCAGCAGCAGAGAAGCAGCACCAGAAATAAGAGTTTCTGGTGAGATATTGTTGAAATCTCAGGAGAACTCATGGAGCACATCAGATCTCTGGAGCATTTGGTGAGATCTCACCTGTCAGGGACTGGACTGAACAGGAGGACTGGGAAGAGTCCCCTTGGTCTGCTCAGCTCCTCTCTGAAGAGGAGTGGGAGTGGGAAGGTTGGCCCTCCTTGTCTCCAGCAGTTCCAAAAGGAGAAGGAGACAGGGCTGAATTACAGCTGAATGAAGAATTGCCTAGTTATGAGATTGCGGAGGAGGAAGGGGGAGTGAGAGAGCAGCCAGCAGAGACCTCCCTTTAGAATCTGAGAGATCATCCTTCTCCAAGGGCTCATTGATCACTCCGCATTCAAGAACAGAGAATGCAGAGAAGTGTGACTGTAGGTACTCAGGAAGCTGTTGGGAACGGGAGAGGAGGGACTCAGAGAAGGCAACGTCACGTTTGCGTGGAGACATGGATTCTTTGTCTTGCACTCAGATGACTGAATAAAAACCATGAATACGAACTTGCTTGTTCTTCTCGCCTTTGATGCTGCCAGGGGAGGAGAGGATCCTTCATGCCTGACATCACCAGAAACTGTGGCCTGTGTTTTGCAATTGTGACTACACAACCCAGACAAGAGAGGTGTTGCGTGACAGCAATGGGGAGGTGGCACATTCCCCTTTTGCCTCATGTGGCCCAACACCATGCCTACACCCACACACCATTTGCCCTTAAAGAGTTCCCACTGATTTAAACCCTAAACTTGACAGAAGTCAACCAGGCTTTGATAAGATTGTCCAATCATTATGCATTGATGGTGCCTTTACCCAATTTTGCCAAGATTCCATTCTCTTTCCCCCCCCCCCTTGTGTTGTGAAAGCTCAAGGAATGTCCTTAGTAGCTCCCCCAAACTGGAGCATTTTAAAATCCCTCCTTTTGTGTATTTCTCATTATTCACACTATCCAGAGGCTCCCTACAGAGCTCTGAGCTGGGCAAAATGCCCACCAACCCTTGCCAGCTCTTGGGGAAAACTGGGCACAACAGACTGCAGAGCAGAGATATTTTAAGGAAGGGGAAGCGGTGCCAACTCGTATTTTCCACAAACGAGTTCGAGCATCATCAGGGTAAACAGCAGTTCAATGGCACTGCTGAGTTAATTTGTCAGACAAATTAGCAGATGAATGCACCCTTGTCATGTGCAAATCAATACTTAAGCAATAATAGAGTTAATAAAGTACTGTTCAACAAGCTCGCTAAATACTGGCTCATATCATTTCCTATCAAGAAAGCCCCAAGCCAGGTGCATAGACAGGAAGTCCAGATTTGTGTTTAACTGCCTAGACAGGAAGTGATGTCAGTCATGTTGATCACCATCTGACATCACTGGTCATGGACCGATTCCTCTGCCAGTCTGTAAATGCCAAATCTCACAGTCAATAAATTGAAAGTGAACTAGAGGGAGACAGCTCAGTTGGTAGAGCATGAGACTCTTAATCTCAGGGTTATGGGTTTGAGTCCCATGCTAGTCAAAAAGATTATTGTGTTGCAGGGTGTTGAACTAGATGACCCTTGGGGTCCCTTCCAATTCTATAATTCTCTGACGGGTACCAAAACCTCTGCACTGTGAAGAAAAATTGAATCACTAAGCAAGACTGGCAAGAGGAACAAAGCACAAATATACTTTTGTGGGAGAATGAGGGAGTAGCGTCTTGTTTACAAATTATCCAGAAAAAGCAAGGACCAGTTCCAAAGGTTTATACTAAATTGTGTATCACTTAATAAGAACGTGTTTTACAGATGTACAGTGGTACCTCGGGTTACATACGCTTGAGGTTACAGACTTCGCTAACCCAGAAATAGTGCTTCAGGTTAAGAACTTTGCTTCAGGATGAGAACAGAAATTGTGCTCTGGCAGCGCGGCGGCAGTGGGAGGCCCCTTTAGCTAAAGTGGTGCTTCAGGTTAAGAACAGTTTCAGGTTAAGAACGGACCTCCGGAACGAATTAAGTACTTAACCCGAGGTACCACTGTATATTGTTATAAGTTGTGGTTTGTGTAATGGAATGCTGGTTTTTGTAATGTATTTTGGGGGGTCTGTGGGGAAATTGAAAGAACAAAAAGAGAAAATATAGACAAAAAGAGAAAATATGGCCCAACAGTCTGACTCAGTTGAAGACAGCTTTGTAGCCTTCCAGAGACAAACCAAACTAAAATTTACTTCAACAGCACATTTCTTAAAATCTTTGTTTTTGTGTTTTTAAAGATTATTATTAATTGCTTTTCTCTTTAAAAACACAAGAGGGGCTCAATGGTAGAACACATCTTTGGCATGAAGAATGTCTCCAGTTCACTCTTGGGCATCTACAGTCAGCATGACTGTGAAGGCTGCAAACATCTCTTGCTTTCAGTCTTGAAAGGGTCGTCAATTTCAGGTTAGATAGATTAATGGTCCATCGTAGTATAAATAAGTTCCTTAGGTTGAAACACCCACCTGCAATGTGGAAGGCACAGCTAAATAACTCCTGGCAGGTGGCTATCCAAATTTTGTTTAAAAACCTCCAACTAAGGAGTGCCTGCCACCTTCTGAGGTCCTCTGTTCCACTGTTGAACAGCTCTTACCCTCAGAAAGCTCTTCCTAATGTTGAGCTGGAATATCCTCTCTTGTAATTTGGATCCATTGGTTGGGATCCTGCCTTCTGAAGCAGCAGAAAAAAGCTCGTTCCATCTTCCACATGACAGCCCTTCAAAGATTTGAAGATGTCTATTGTATCACCTCCTAATCTTCTCTTCTCCCTGCTACAAATGCCCAACTCCTTCAACTGTGCTCATAAGCCTTGGCTTCCAGACCCTTGACCATCTTGGTTGCCTTTTCTGCACATGTTCCAGGCTGTCAATATCCTTCTTAAACTCTGGTGCCGAGAACTAGATGCAGGATTCTTGGTGGGTCTGATCTGTTGGGTTTTTTTGACTATGTGCAATTCTGTGAAGCTTCACACAGAGTCAATTAAGAGTTGGCCGAAAGCCAAGGACGACTGATCAGAGAGGAGTAATTCTGCCTGGAGATATGGGACCTTGGATACACCTCTAACATTGGTTGAGGTCTCACAAAGGCATGGTGACTTATGACCTTACTGACTGAATAGTTTGTTGGTCAGTGTGGTGTTCTGAATTCTGAGAGTCGTTTGGAGTTTGTAAAGAGAGAGCTAGTTAAGATCCGTATCTGTTCTGTTCTTGTATATAGTAACTTGTAGAGTCTGCTGTAAATAATAAACATCTCTAAGTAACCAAGATACTAGTAGCAGCGTCTTGTTCCTGCTTCATCCATCCTGCCTGCAACTGATTGCTTTCTGGAACTCTGTGTATGCTCTGCTAAGGTCTGGCTAAGGTCCTGCAACAGGTCCTGCAAATTGCGAAACACCAATATGATCAAGGGTCTGATTGTTTCACTTGGTCTGCTGCAGTTATGGATCCTGAAGAAACAGCTAGCTGCCTTGCAGGCATTTTTCCCCATTATTTGTATGCAGGGCTTAGCTGTGCAAGCTGTTGGGCCATTAAGCCTTTTTTGGCATTCCTGTTCCATACAAATGAATAGCGTGAAAGATTCTATTTGTTTCCATGGAGAAGAGGAACAGGTTACATTCGGAGGGGCAAGGTTTCATTTGGTGGTACATGTTAATTTGGGACGGCAGATTGTGGGGCAGAGTATTCCCATCTGCAGTCGCCGGAATCATTGTCTTTTGTAATTAAAAAAGAAGGTGACCTAAATAAGCACACCAGAAAACAGAGGAAAGCCATTGCGGACCCCTGGTTTTAATCCAAGGAAGTGCAGAGTTTTCCGACTGATCACTTAATCAATCAACGAACCTGTCAATGATGACTGCCTCTAAAACATACAACAGCACTTGCAAAACTTCACATTGCAAGCAGTTTCATGATCATTTCAACAATTTTCTCCCCACAAAAGGGAGCCTGGGAAAGCCTGGGAAAGTCTTAAGTGGAAGAAGGTCAGGTGGGGAATAAGAAGAAGAGGAGGAGGAGGAGGAGTTTGGATTTGATATCCAGCTTTATCACTACCCAAAGGAGTCTCAAAGCGGCTCACATTCTCCTTTCCCTTCCTCCCCCACAACAAACACTCTGTGAGGTGAGTGGGGCTGAGAGACTTCAGAGAAGTGTGACTAGCCCAAGGTCACCCAGCAGCTGCATGTGGAGGAGCGGAGACGCGAACCCAGTTCACCAGATTACGAGTCCACCACTCTTAAACCACTACACCACACTGGCCCTCACACTGGGGAGGTGTTGCATACCCCTTTCCCCTCCAGCAGTGTCTTACTCCCAAAAAGGAGGTGAATCACACAAGGACCCAGTTTCTTCTTGCCCACGGGGAGTAAGTGGCTGAAGTGGAACAACTGAGCAACAGGCAGGAAAAGAAAGAGTTAAACAGCCCCACTATCAAGCCAGATTCAAGGTGTTACTATTAGTATATAAAGCCCTTAACAACTTGGGACCAGTTTAGTTGTGAGATTGCCTCACCTCATGCCCAAGACATTCTGGGATCAAATCAGAAACAGGGGCAGTTTCTGTGAATCCAGGAAAATAGGGGCATTTGGAGGGTCTGCAGACCCATGGTCAGGGATGATGGAAGGTGACATTCAAAACATTTAGAGGACACCAACATCCAGAGAAGGCTGCATTTGATCAGTGCAGGGTTTATGTTCCTCTTGCACTTTCCCAAGCAGGGTGGTTTTGAGAGTGCCACTGTCCCCTTGATCTCTGGGTTCAGATCAGAATTCAGGATCTGTGCTGCAACATTTCTGCCAGTACAGTACACCTCTTCCCCACCCACCAAAATGAATCAGAGTGTCAAGAGTTCTGTGCAGAAGCTACTTTATGATGGAATGGGATTTAAAAAGCTATTAAGAACAGGGAAAATCTATATTCAGAGGTCAGGCATCAGGGCCTCAAGTGAGGGAAGCACAGTCACAATTACTAATCAGCAGAAACCACTAGATCTTCTCCTTCTTATATAATTGCAGTGTTTATTGGCTACAACACTTTTTAATGCAATATATTCACTGAAGTTGACATTGATGCATGGCCTGAATACACGGCGTCTTTGGCTTGTCTTCCATTGGGTGATGGGATCAGATGCTCTGTGAATGAAGAGAAAAGTTGATCAGTATTGGTGACATTTGTCAGAGAGGAAGATAGAGAGGAAGAAAGAATCTCCCGAAATGCAAATACGCCATTCTTATTCAGGGCTTTCCTTGTGGGTAAGAGCAGAAGAAAAGAAGTTTGCTCCCTCTTCCATGTGACAGCCCTTCAGATATTTGAAGATGCTATCATATCTCCTCTTCTCCAGGATAAACATACCCAACTCCCTCAACTGTTCCTCATAAAGCTTGCTTTACACAGAACATTGATCATCTTGGAATACCTCAAAAAGTAAAATTCCTGACACCCCCAAAGTTGTTGAGATGTTTCTTTAGGAAACCAACAAAATTGTTGCGCTTTGTTTTTTTATCCAAAATTGGTAAGGAAGGGTTTTTTTGTTTTTAGAAAGCTCTGCCCACTGCCATCTTAAAGGTAAAGGGATCCCTGACCATTAGGTTCAGTCGTGGCCGACTCTGGGGTTGCAGCACTCATCTTGCTTTATTGGCCAAGGGAGCCGGTGTACAGCTTCCGGGTCATGTGGCCAGCATGACTAAGCCACTTCTGGCGAACCAGAGCAGCGCACGGAAATGTTGTTTACCTTCCCGCTGGAGAAGTACCTATTTATCTACTTGCATTTTGACATGCTTTCAAACTGCTAGGTTGGCAGGAGCTGGGACCGAGCAACGGGAGCTCAACCCGTCGCACGGATTCAAACCGCTGACCTTCTGATCAGTAAGCCCTAGGCTCTGTGATTTAACCCACAGTGCCACCCGCGTCCCTCTACTGCCGTCTTAAGAAGCATCTAAAACATTTTAAAACATTTTAGCCAGTTGCCCGAACCCAAGAGTTGCTCCAGCAATGTCCCAATAGCCTCCCAGTAACATTTTAGCTGTTCAAGGTGAGTCTGAGCCCCGCCCCCTAGGCCAGGTGGACATGGTGATGGAGGCATGATGGGAGCATATATTGCTAAATACGTAAATAATACGCTGCACCGCCCCCCCAAAAAAGTGACACCTGGTGTGGACTGCCCTCCCTGCCCCTGGGAGGGGGAGGCACTGTCACCGGGGTGCAGCCTCCCCCAGAATTTTTTTTAAAAAAAAACCCAAAAAATGGAAACAACAACAACAACAAAAACCACCAAAAAAACCACCCAGGATTGTCATACGTTCTGGAAATTCCTGACATATCTTTAAATTCAAAAATACACCCCCCCCCCAAAGACACCGTTTTAGGCATCCGATTTCCTGGCATGTCTGGAATTTCCAGGATGTATGGCAAGGCGAAGGTGCGTAGAACTGAACACAGGACTCATGGGCTCTGACCAGGCCTGGATTTAGGTTTGATGAGGCCCTAAGCTACTGGAGGTAATGTCCAGTTGTCCTTTGTCAACAACAAATTGCCGCTGTTTTTTGTGTTGAATATGTGCTATATGGTAATTGATGGACCTACTGGGTATCTAAAGCCATTTGCGCAGGTTGCCGTGCAACCAGTCCAAGCAGAACGTAGGCACCCTATATATAGAAAGGAGCAAATCAGTGATATTTTAGGGAACAGGTGGGGCCCATGACTTACATCATAGGAGCCTACAGAACACAAAACACTGTTGCTGTATGTAGGTTTTATTTTATTTGCTTTTTATCTTATATTTTGGAAATATACATCCAGTGGTTTTTTCTTTAATTCTTTTGGAGCCCCCAAGAGAGTGGGGCCCTAAGTTATAGCTTGTTTAGCTTATACATAAATCTGGCACTGGATCTGTCCAAGGCAGAATATAGCACTCTTCCTTCCCTTGTTCTGTACGCTAGATTTCAGCTGATGCAGCCTCACGGTACTGAACGAGGAGATGTGGGGGTCTGGGTTTTAGCAGAAGCCACACATCTCCAAAAAGTTTTAGTTCCAGCTTTGTATAAGTGCATTCTCTACAGTTCTGTAACACAGCCAGCTCCAGCTCAGTTTATCTGTCTCTGAGCCATTCATTCTTTAGCCTTCAAGCATTCACTCGCAATCGACAGAGTGATGCTTATACATAAATATTTTTATTCCTCTTTCAAATCACCACTAAGACTTTACAAGGTACCTGATCCTCTTTTAGGGTTAGCTCTGAGTTCCTGCTGACAATAGGCCATTTATTGTTTTCTATCTGTATTTTTCAGCCAGTGATTCCCTTTATTCTCCTAATTGCAATTTTCCTACCCAGTGAACCTTATGAACAGCTGCCTTTTCAGGAAGAGGAGATCAGGTTATTTTAAGGAAGCTCATTCCCTTGAAAGGGATATTGACAGAATCTGAAGGGTGCAGAGGATTGTGGGTAGGGAGACGTAGAGACCAGGAGGAAAATGAGGAAATACTGGAAGTTTAAAAAGAGTAACAGTTTTAGAGAAATAGGTTGACAATTCTAAAACAATTCTAAAAGGATGTCAGTGGCAAGATGAGATTTCCTAAGAAGGGCTGAGCAGCTAACTTAATGGCATAGTCATAAGAGCATAAAAAGATCTCTGCAGGATCAGACCAAAGGCCTATCTAATCCATCGTCCTGTTTCCATAGCGACCAACCGGATGTCTATTGGAAGGTTGCAAATGAGTGACGCATCATTCTTCCCACATGTGATACACAACAACTGGTGTTCAGAGACATCTTGCCCCTGGTGGTGAAGGGAGAACATAGCCTTCAAGGCTAGCAACCACCAATGCCCCTATCCTCAATGAATTTGTGTGATCCTCATTCAAAACCATCCAAGATGGCGGCCATCACTGCATCTTGTTGGCCATTGTAAGGACAAGATTCTGAACTAGATGGGTCATTGGCCTAATTCAGAAAGCTCTTCTTATGTTTTGACCCTTGTTTCAAATTGTTTTCGAATCATGCACCGTGTTGGGAAACTGTGTCTGTGCAGCTACTCACACAGAGTCAATTAAGGTTTGGCAGACAGCCAAAAGGTCATGTGAAGGAGTAAGTCTGCCTGGTGATAACAGACATGGAGACAGCTCCATGATTGGTCAAGCTCTCTCAAGGGAGTGATAATTAATGGCCTACTAACTGGAATGTGTTAGTTCAGTGGTTCGAGAGTTCAGTGTGTCAGTGAAGGAGTTGTGAGTCGTGTATGAGAGAGTTAGCTAAATATCCATGTTCTGTTCCTGTAAATAGTCCACTGTATATAATAAACACCTATCTACAAGTTCCTGGTTCCTGCTTCGTCTATCCTGTCTGCAGCCAAGTCGCCAATTGCTTCCGTGGATTCTGTGTTTACTCTGCTAGGTCTGGCTAAGGTCCTGCAACTAGTCAGAAAGTTGTGAAATGCCAATAGGCTTTGCCAATACGCCATACATAGCAGTTTTCCACCCCGGGTGTCACAACGCCTTCGTTCGTCCCTGTATGTATCTACTACTACTTGGGTGAGGCTACCATCAAGCATAGAGGAGAAGAAAAATCAACAAGGCATGGGAAACATGAAAACAACAACATGTTTGGGCTCTTTGAAGGGAATTATCAGACATCAGATTAATCCAATGCTGGCTTTTCTTCGTAGGCCTTTTGTTCATAGGTAATCCCCGGCGTCAAGATGTTTTTGAAGCAGCTTGGTTTTCTAACAACAGATATCTATCCATCTCCTTTTAAAACCCATTCTTCTCTGCTGACGTTGTGCTGGAAAGCCAATTGTGCTTCCCTTTTTCTTCCTGCCCATAAGCCTTTTTCAATCAGTGTTCTTATGAGTGGGATGTAATGTTGCAATGATAAATAGCTGGGGAGCTCCATTTTCCCTTGTTATAACTGCACATCTTGAAGGCAGTTTGAGGGAGAAAATGGTGAACAGGCACCTGCAGTTATTGTGCGTGAATGAACCAAGTGCTCTGCGTAAGGCAACCAGTTCCCATTTTCTAGCGATTCCTCGATTGACTCAGTGCATTTCAAACTTCCATCCTCCTCCAGGGAAAACTCCACAATGACAGGCCTCTAAAAGAGGACCTGAGTATCCCTGTAAAATGGCCAGCTGGCCAGCTCTTTATCTTCCCCCATCTCCTACTGACTGGCAGTCCTTGCAAATCACAGGACTTTCCAGGCTCTGACGATCAGCTGATTGTTGGTGCTTTCAGCGACACAAGAAAGTTCCTATTGGGGAATCTTTCCAGTGGGGTTTGCTGCCAGAACTATCAATCAGCTCTACTAGCAAAGGAATAATTGGGAGCTGACTTAAATCTCCCGATTCTTCATGTGGAGACATGTCCTTATCTGCCCCACACCTTTCAGCTCATATGACGCCAGGTGTGGGAGCTCACAGGCCAAACGTTTCTCACCCCTGCTGTGAACTTTATATGTTTTTGAGGACTGAGCTTGGTCAGTAGAGCATGAGACTCTTAGCCTGGATCTAGACACATCAAAGAAGCGTTTCAGTTTAAAGCATTGTAAATTCAAACAGGGAAAACAGGTAGAGAAAAATGGGACTCCACGTCACCATCTGGTGGCACAATGTTATATTGCATATAGGTAAAGGGATCCCTGACCATTAGGTCCAGTCATGACTGAGTCTGGGGTTGCAGTGCTCATCTCGCTTTATTGGCTGAGGGAGCCGGTGTACAGTCATGTGGCCAGCATGACTATGTTGCTTCTGGCGAACCAGAGCAATGCATGGAAATGCCGTTTACCTTCCTGCTGGAGCGGTACCTATTTATCTACTTGCACTTTGACGTGCTTTTGAACTGCTGGGTTGGCAGGAGCAGGGACCGAGCAACGGGAGCTCACCCCGTCGCAGGGATTTGAACCGCCAACCTTCTGATCGGCAAGTCCTAGTCTCAGTGGTTTAGACCACAGCACCACCCGCGTCCCTGCTCAAACCATACCCTCCAACATTTCTCCAATGAAGACAGGGATGTCCTATTCCATAACAATAATTTTACGATTTACGCCCCACACGTTTTTCTGGGTTGCCCCAGCCACAGTGGGCGGCTTCCAACATACATAAAAATATAATAAAATGTTAAACATTTTAAAAAACCCTTCCCTATACAAGATTGTCTTCAAACAGCTTGGGAGTCAGATAACTCCATACCATTTCTCCAATGAAAATAGGGACATCCTAAGGAAAAGTGAGACATTCCAGGATCAAATCAGAAACCGGGATGGCTTCTCTAAATCAGGGATGTCCCTGGAAAAATGACCCTGAGATTGAGGACTCAGCTAGACTGGTAAAGAAACAGTGGTTTATATATGTTGTATTTGCAATATAGGACGCGGGTGGCACTGTGGGTTAAACCACAGAGCCTAGGACTTGCCGATCAGAAGGTCGGCGGTTCGAATCCCCATGATGGGGTGAGCTCCCATTGCTCGGTCCCTGCTCCTGCCAACCTAGCAGTTCAAAAGCACGTCAAAGTGCAAGTAGATAAATAGGTACCGCTCCGGTGTTTCCATGTGCTGTTCTGGTTTTGCCAGAAGCGGCTTAGTCATGCTGCTGACATAACCCGGAAAAAAATGTCTGTGGACAAACACCGGCTCCCTCGGCCAGTAAAGTAAAGCGAGATGAACGCCACAACCACAGAGTCATTCACGACTGGACTTAACTGTCAGGGATCCTTTACCTTTATGATCTGAGCCCCATTGTGGGCAAAAAATAAATCCCTGCATTGCACAGGGTGGACTAGATGACCTTCAGTGTGACTCCCAACTCATCGATTTTATGATTCTGTATTGGGTTGAAATAACGACAGACAGGTAGCGAGCATCATATGGGAGGCACCTCTCGAGCATGTCTCGGGGAGTCCCTTTTATTGAATATTACAGCATTGCCACGTATGTGCTTGTTGCTGATTGGTTAACACAAATACAATACAAGGGTTGCATATAAGCATTAATCACCAATAGATTAAAGGGTGGGAAAGGGAACACAGAATTGGACAGGCGTGAAAACCTCCTTATTAAACTTTTACTAGTGATTGATATAGCATTCATCCGTAGATGTGGTCAACTATGCATTAAGAACGGGTCAGGTACAATGTTTTCCTGAACTCAATGTGAACTGAACATTCTAAGGTGGTGAGTGAATGTCTTAGTATTAGAATGGTTTGTGCAGCATTATGTACAGAAGCGAAGCTTAGGAGCAAGACTTCCCATCAGGCCACAATCATGTGTAGAATCATAGCATCCCATCAATTCTGGGAAGTGTTCTAGGGTGTTGTCAGGCCTGCTGAGCCTTCATGAACTGAGAATATATTGTAGAAAACACCCCACACTCTCCTGCCACAGCACATTACATGGAAGAATCTGTAGCACTGAACAATCTGTCTGTCAGGGAACATTGTCTACTATGTAAACATAAAGGGACCCCTGACCATTAGGTCCTGTCGCGGATGACTCTGGGGTTGCGGCGCTCATCTCGCTCTATAGGCCGAGGGAGCCGGTGTTTATCCGCAGACAGTTTTTCCGGGTCATTTGGCCAGCATGACTAAGTCGCTTCTGGCGAACCATAGCATTGCATGGAAAGAGCAGAGGTACTGCCAGAGCAGTACCTATTTATCTACTTGCACTTTGACATGCTTTCGAACTGCTAGGTGGGCAGAAGCTGGAACTGAACAACGGGAGCTCACCCCATCGCAGGGATTCGAACCACCGACATTCTGATCAGCAAGCCCAAGAGGCTCAGTGGTTTAGACCACAGCGCCACCCGCATCCCGTCTACTATGTGGAGAACATCATTAACTAGTTTAGTCACTAGGTGGCACTGGACTTATATCTGGGAGGAATCAGGAGTTTCCTGCTGCTATTCTACTATCATTTGAGAGAAACAATAAAGTTCTTGTCTAGATTCCTACCTGGTGTGTCCTCCAAGCCTTTACCGACATCCGCCATTACTGGCCTTTTCACTTATAAGAAGCTGTGATGGTCACTGCCTGGAACACAGTTTGAAAATTGCCAGGATTGGTCGGTTGGCTGAATTGCTTCGCCTCCAAACTGTCAAGAGTGCTATACATAAGGTTAACTCATCTTCTCTTTACAGCCCCCTGATGTGTGTTACACTGATAAGCAATGAGTCATCTTCACCCCACCAGCGAGCTGCAGAACTGAACATAGAATTAATTTGGAATAACTTAGTACTGCCCAGTTGTTTATTCACCATGTTTGCTCTGCACCCACTCCATCCCTATCTGGAGATGATAAGGGTTGAAAGAAGGACTTTCTGAATGCCAAGCATACTCTCCACCCTCCAAATTTATGATTCCACCACTTTAAGAAGTCAAGGATAGCAATGAGCTTCTTCAGCCAATCTCGTCCTACCCTTGCCATTTCTCAGTAACCGGGATCTTGGACGGAACTGTGGAAGTGTAGCCGATCTCTGACAATTATACACTGTGTTCTTTCTTCTGATTAAATAGCAAGCGACACTTTGGAACCCAGGGGCTTGTTTTCATTGCCAAAATAATCTTCTCATTATGACAAGCCCAGCCTGTCCTTAAATACTCCTCCCGAGCCGGGTGATGTGTTTATTGGAGGGTGATTACAATTTTCTTTTGGCCATTTAGCCCCTCCAAAGCCAATCTGGCTTCATAATGAGCCATGACATTATCTCCTTGACAACTCTGTCTCATGACTTCCCAACCAACCGCCTTCTCCTAGTCCTGGAGGAACTCATCAATGAACATATTGGAAGGATCTTTGGCTCTTGGCTGATTTGGCCATCCACCAAGTTTCCATATGTGATTGAGAGATGGAAATAGTTGCTTTACACAAGCAAAATGGCATGTTTGGTTCCCATTTTACCCATCTGAATGAGGGGAGGATTCAGTTCAGATTAAAGGCAAACTTCACTAATTCATCCATCCCAAAACAACACGTGAACCAAAACGCAGTCATTCTTTGAGACTCGCCTTTCTCTGAAATATGCCATTCAGTTTGCCAGCCAAGCGTTGCATTCAAAAAAGTATACCATGGCCACGTATGTATATGCACCTATTACAGTAGGCAAAATTGCAACAAGGAAATGTTTATAACAGGAGAACTTTGCAATCACATGCTGATTAATTTTCACTGGGAACTTTTGGAAAGTTGCAAACTGATTTTGAAAGGATGAGAAAACCATGTTAAGATTAAAAATAAATAAAAATAAACGAGAAACGGAGAGAAACCAATGTTGACATATCCACCCCTTTCTACTTTTGAACTAGACTTGCCATCTAAAGCTAAATTTTAAGGCAGACTTGAGAATTTGCAGATGGGCGAAAATTCTCATTCTTACGTTGCAACAATAGCTATGAATTATGTTAATAATTAGGTGGTCCTTTCAGGTGCATATAATCCTTGTGCATTTTTTTTCAACAACCCGGCAAGGTACATCAGAATTATTATGCCCATAATACAAACCTGTGGGCTGATGAAAACTGGCTTGCCTAAGCTAACCTGGTTTGCTGAAAAGAATACATTAATTGGGAGCTTCCTACACCATAGTTGCCAGGGATGGCTGGATCTGTGTGCAGTGCCCTCATGTGGTGAACCTCTGAACTGCAGGTGGCAGCTTCTCAGTGAAGTACCTTCAGGCCCCAGGGACTGACTCTGCCCATCCAAGATGGGTAGGAATACAAAATAATCTTCCTATTCTATTAGAGCCCTGCTTGAGCAACAAGGCCTTCCTAAGAAATGGTATGCTTCAGTGTTCTTGGTTACTTGATCCTGCCTTGTGTTACTTAATCCTTGACCTTGTAAATGTGTGAATAAAGGTGAAAATAGGGATACATTCTTTAAAAAACCAGAAGCATTTTTACTTGGTATTATAGGCCAGGATATTAATAGGCAAAATGTTAAACTGTTTTTATATGCAACAACAGCGGCAAAAGTATTGTTAGCTCAGAAATGGAAGCAAGAAGAAATTCTGATGAAAGAAGAATGGCAGACGAAATTAATGGACTACTCAGATTTGGATAAAATGACAGGAAGGATTCGAAACCTGCGGGACCAGAGATTCACGGAAGATTGGAAGAAGTATATGAATTATTTGAAGAGCAACTGTAATCAACAAATTACGCTAGTAGAACTACAAGAAGTTTTGTAAGGAGAAATATACGAAGTAGATAAAGATAGAGATATTGGTTATAAGTTTTAAATGTAATAGGGAAAATAAGAAATGCATACTAAGAGATTAGATTGGAAAAATTTCAGACAGGACTGATGGAAGTCAAAAAATTGGTTAAGATGTAAAAGTATGTTTAATTACTGTTGAAAAAGGTATGTTAAAACACACACACACACACACACACACACACACACACGGATATCCTATACAATAATAATATAAACAATGATGATGATAACTTTATTATTTATACCCCACCCATCTGACTGGGCTGCACCAGCCACTCTGGGCAGTTTCCAAAATATATAAAAACATAAAAAACATTAAACATTCTTTTAGTTAAAAAAAGCTTCCCTATACAGGGCTGCCTTCAGATATCTTCTAAAGATTGTATAGTTATTTATCTCCTTGGCATGGGGCTTGCATAACTCCATACCCTCCAACATTTCTCCAGTGAAAATAGGGACATCCTAAGGAAAAGTGGATGGGACACAGGTGGCGCTGTGGGTTAAAGCCTCAGCGCCTAGGACTTGCTGATCGAAAGGTCGGCGGTTCGAATCCCTGCTGCGGGGTGCGCTCCCGCTGCTCGGTCCCAGCGCCTGCCAACCTAGCAGTTCGAAAGCACCTCCGGGTGCAAGTAGATAAATAGGGACCGCTTACCAGCGGGAAGGTAAACGGCGTTTCCGTGTGCAGCTCTGGCTCGCCAGAGCAGCGATGTCACACTGGCCATGTGACCCGGAAGTGTCTTCGGACAGCGCTGGCCCCTGGCCTCTTGAGTGAGATGGGCGCACAACCCCAGAGTCTGTCAAGACTGGCCCGTACGGGCAGGGGTACCTTTACCTTTAAGGAAAAGTGGGGCATTCTGAGATCAATCAGAAACTGGGATGGCTTCTGTAAATCCGGGACTGTCCCTGGAAAATAGGGACACTTAGAGGGTCCGCCTGGGTGCACACATAACTCTCACCCCAAATTCTTTGTCACTCCCTGTCTGATCTAACCATGTTGTGCAGGGATAGGGACCCTTCAAAGCAGTTTCTGTTTTCAAGTGCCATTTTGTGGCTTTATCTCATATAGGTTGGTGTCCAAAACCCTGAAATGGTGGACCTCCACATCCCAACATTGTGCTGTAGGTACTACTTGCGAGTTAGTGATCTCACTGAATGCTTCTGTTCTGTTTTCTAAGGCTGTCATGACTCAAAGAATGGGCAGTCCCAGAAAGGTCGAAGGCACAAGTGTCAATAGACTTTGACTCCATCTTGGAGCCTTGGGGTTGGGGCGGGGAGACAGAGGTCAAGAGTGCAGGCAAAGCATGGTCTAACTTTAAGTGACATTTAGCAGATGGTGTTGGGCAGCCAAGGAAATTGCTTGGCTGAACTTGATGGGGGGTCTCCCATCATCGCCGGAGCTGCATTACTTCTGCTTAGCAGTGAAACGCTGCCTCCTTCTCCCATTTATTTTTAACAGATGAGCCATACTGGCCTGAGGGGCTGTGAGGTTGTTATCTTAATAGTGAGTAATCTTTGCAAGGAAAATAAGAAATGGGAGCAAGGAACACATGGCTCCCTCCTGTTGCCTGCCAGAATTAATCCAGCTCTAGAAGATCTTGGATGTTCCTCCTCGTCCCATGAGAAGGAAAGAAGCTTCCAAAGGATGGTTTGCAGAGTTACAGCCATTGCATGGAGACTCCCTTTGGTTTCACGTCCATGCAGAGCACCCTCACCCAACCTGGGACTACAACACACATCATCCCTGACTATTAGCAGCACGTTCTGAGGCTGATGGAAACTGCTGCCTGAAACTGCCTTGGGAGGGAGAAATAGGGCTGAGAGTGGGGATGGGTAAATCTGATTTTTTTTCAATTGCTCTCAATCAAGTTTCTTGATTTTCCAGTCCTCAGTTCCGTTCTCCACACTTTGGCATCAGATTGCAATTCTTTCTAAGTCCCCGTGAGAATTTATTTCAGTGTGGATTTCTCCTAATATACACGTTTCACACAATTTGTGCAGAGCAATTTCCCGTACTTCTATGCTTTCTTTTCTTTTTGTACTAATACCTGCATGTTTATGCTTACTTTGCCCCAGTATGAGAGCCAGTGTGTTATAGTGGTTAAGAGCGGTAGTCTCGTAATCTGGGGAACTGGGTTCGTGTCTCCGCTCCTCCTCCTGCAGCTGCTGGGTGACCTTGGGCCAGTCACACTTCTCTGAAGTCTCTCAGCCCCACTCACCTCACAGAGTGTTTGTTGTGGGGAAGGAAGGGAAAGGAGATTGTTAGCCACTTTGAGACTCCTTAAAGGGAGTGAAAGGCGGGATATCAAATCCAAGCTACTCCTCTCCTCCTCCTTCTTCTTCTTCTTCTTCTTCTTCTTCTTCTTCTTCTTCTTCTTCTTCTTCTTCTTCTTCTACTGTATATGCATTTTTATGACCATCAGTTCTCTTATTGTTTCAGAAGCTGCAGATTAGGTAAGTTTGCCTTTGAATGCAAAATCAACTGATTTTTTGTGTGTGTGTGTGTCCCTAGATGAGGAGTGGCTGACACACTGATCTTTAAACTGTAAAAAGGCAGCCCTAAATATTGTTTGAAGGATTTCTTGTGGGGCAGGGGTTGCACAGATTGTCAACTCCAGTTGGTGAGTACTTGTCCGCCTGAATCACCATATATTTAGGAAGATAGGAAGCTGCCTAGTACTGAGTCAAACCGTTGGTCTTGTTGAAATCCCTCTGTCTTGAGAGACAATCGAAGAGTGCACCTTCAGAGGTGAAGTCAAATCGTTGGAGAGTTACAGCACCTGCTGTGGCTGTAGAGACTGATAGAGGAGAGACATGTTCTGTTGCAGCTGGGACAGATGAAAGTGTCCAGTTGTGCTGATGCAGGTGTACCAAGGCGTTTCTTCTGTGCTCTTCCCAGTTCATCATTTCTTCTCTGGTCACGGCTGTGGATGCATGATCTGACTGCCCAACTTCAAGCACCTTGATTGTCCACAAGTGATGCTCACAAGCCTGGTGCCCCATAGAGCACATCCTTGGGGATTCTGCCCTCTTCCATTCTGTGGACATTTGTCTATCTTGTTTAGTATTGTCTACACAGACTGGCCATTGGCTCTGCGCGGTTCCGAGCAGGACCTTCTTAAAGGCCAACCTGGTATGATGGTGGTGGTGGTGGTGGTGATGGTGGTAGTGATCTAAGATTCCATCAACAGTGTCTCTGAAAATTTTTACACATCACTTGCGAAGACAGGCAAACTAATACCAGTGTACTGGAAGAAGCAAAGATCACCAGTGTTGAAGCAATGATTCTTCAACATCAACTTCATTGGACTGATCATGTTGTGCGGATGCCTGATTATCATCTTCCAAAGCAACTACTCTATTCCGAATTTAAAAATGGAAAATGTAATGCTGGTGGTCAACAAAAGAGGTTGAAAGACTGTCTCAAGGCAATTTTTTTAAAAAATGTAGTATAAACACCAGCAACTGGGATACACTGGCCTGCGAGCGCTCCAGTTGGAGAACAGCCTTTACCAAAGGTGTCATGGGCTTTGAAGACGCTCAAACTCAGGGCGCAAGGGAGAAACATGCTAAGAGGAAGGCATGCTTGGCAGATCCACACCGAGATCAACTCCCGCCCAGAAACCAATGTCCCCACTGTGGACGGACATGTGGATCCAGAGTTGATCTCTGCAGTCACTTATGGACTCATTGTTAAAACTGTGTTTATGGAAGATAGTTTTACTCAGCTACGAGAGATCACCAAAGAAGAATAAAAAGATTGGATTTATGTACTGCCTTTCTGCCAAACAAAAAAGAGATATAGTTGCAGTGTCCCCTGACCATTAAGTCGAGTCATGACCGACTCTGGGGTTGCGGCGCTCATCTCACTTTATTGGCTGAGGGAGCCAGCGTACAGCTTCCGGGTCCTGTGGCCAGCATGACTAAGCCGCTTCTGGCGAACAAGAGCAGCGCAGGGAAACGCCATTTACCTTCCCACCAGAGAGGTACCTATTTATCTACGTGCACTTTGGCGTGCTTTCAAACTGCTAGGTGGGCAGGAGCAGGGACTGAGCAACAGGAGCTCACCCTGTTGCGGGGGATTCGAACCACCGACCTTCCAATCGGCAAGCCCAAGAGGCTCAGTGGTTTAGACCACGGCACCACCACAGCGCATTTAGCTTCTCACCCTCAATTCCAAGCTGATGCTCAGTTTCTAATTCCAATTCTCCACTTGCCTCACTCTAAATTAATCTCAAGGCTAGGTATCTGGCATTCCTCCTACCGGCTTGCTGCTGCATACCAAGACAGAGAAGGGGAGGAGAAAGTTGTTCCCTGGGCATAGCTGTCAACTTACAGATTTGAAAATAAGGGACCAGCAGCCTCGAAAATAAGGGATCAGCAGCCAAAATAAGGGATTTTAGCCAACCAGCTCCTTTCCTTTCCCCCATAACCATCCATCGAAGGAGCCTCCAAAACAAATCCAAAAGCCCCCCCTCCCACAAGATCGCTGTCCGTCATTGTACTCAACCAGCTCCTTTCCTTTCCCCCCACCATGTGCCCCCACTTTTCCCCAGCAAGGGTAAGTGGGCCGTCCATGACGTATCCATCCGATTCCGAGCACAGGTATGTTCAACTTCTGAGCCCCTCCGAGCCAAAGGCAGAAAGCCCAGCCAGCTGCCAAACGAAGCATCAAGCGGTAGTTCCCACAGCGCAGCAACCCGGCAAAGGGGATGCAGCAAGGAAAACCACCATCACCTCTCCACTGGGAAGCGCTGAGCAAAGGCGAGTCCCCAGGCAACGCGGCCGATTTGATCGGCACAAGACATGCAAGCTCCACCCCCCCAGTCGTTCTTAGACTCCTTATTGGGTGAGCAATGCAGCCAAGCAACACAGTTGGAGCCTCCCTCCTCCCTGGCCGGCAGGGAGGGAGGGAGAGGAGCTGCTTCCTTTGAAACCCGGGATATTTAAGGGACATCATCAATAAGGGACAGCAGCAGGAAACGGCGCTGGGATAAGGGAGTTTCCCGCCAAATAAGGGACTGTTGACAGCTATGTCCCTGGGAACTACAGCCCTTCCTCATATACTGCATGAGAACAGGGCACAGCTGGACTCCTTGGCATCTGCCAGTTGATGCTCTTTTCTCCTGGAGGGTGTGACTGGGGAAATCAAAGTTTTTCTTTAAGAAGCAGGATTTCTCTGCCTGCCTTAGCATCCCTCCTTTCTGGGACACCCACCTTACAACCTGGGGTAATGCTATCACCAGGATATTACTGTGAAACGGGAGAATTTAAAAACTATATATAAGTTTGGCACAATGCTTTGGGGAACCGGTACACTTTGAAAATTGGTAAAAGGTATGGAAATAGCACACAAGTGTATGAATCTCTACTAGCTTATGAGAGAGCTGCTATAAAGAAATGTCCAAATGGCACATTATCACCCCTCCAAAATATCATTAAAAACTGTTACTTATTATGCTGTTTACAGAAAGGTGGGAATTTTTTGGGGGGAGAAGAAAAGAAATAGGGAGCTTCTATCATGCATGCCAGACCTCCCATAGCAGGTAGAAAATACGGGAGTAATATAAAAAAATGCAGTTATTGCAATAACAGGTCTGTGTGTTGCTTCTTTATTGACATGTGAAAAATGTTAATAGGAGCTCTAGAGAATTACAGGTCCTTATTGCAACAGCTGCTTGTGTACTTTGCACTATATGCTGAAGATTACTAGAAGCAGCTACGATAGTAGAGTAGGAATGAAAAAAATACATTATCATGAACTTCTGGCAAAGTTTAAGATCAAGAAATGAGGTGTAAATGTAATAAGATGGACCAGAAATGGGATTTTTTTAATTGCAGCAGTGGGAAAGCTCAGGTCCAGGGACTGAATTTGGCCCTCTAGGGTTCTATATCTGGCCCTCAGGACCCCATTTAGGCCACTCCCCCTCTACAGGCCACACCCCACATCCTCTTTGAGTGCTTTTGCCTGCCTGGAATACCAGCTGCTGGAAACCTCAGGGGGGAAGAGGTGTCTTGAGTTCAAATCCTGATTCCCATTTTCCATAGGCCACTATGAGAACAGGATTCTGGAATAGATGGGCCATTGGTCTGATCCAGTAGGCTCCTCTTACATTCTTAAAGGCACGTGCCTGATCCCATAATTGACATATGTCCATCAAAAGCCTTCTTCTGCATGTGCATTTCCTTGCTTGGATCAGCAAAGAAAAGGACTATAAAAAAGGAACAATTTCACCCACTTTGCTTTGATCGTCTTCCCTCTTTGTTTTTTCCCCCTCCAGTCCTCCTCCCCTCTCTTGTCTTATGTGTGCCTAACATTAGAGTATTCTCTATTTCCTTTCTCCATTATCATTATCTTCTCAAAGTGTGTCAGGGCTCTTAGCTGAAACTGTTGCTCTAATCATCTTCTCAATTATGCCATTATTTGAAAACATTCAAACCTGTGTGGCATCTGATCATCCATTGTACTTTGAGTTCCTGCGTCTGTGTATCTGATTCCTTTGTACTAAATCTGATTCTGTGCAGGTTGTTGTTGTTATTATTATTATTATTATTATTATTATTATTATTATTATTAATAATAATAATAAATGAAATTTCCCTCCATCTCCTTTCCACAGTGTGTTATGTACTGAGTTGACTAGGATCCAGAATGCAGCAATCTGATTGGTCCACAAGAGCCACCCAATCCAGCTCCAGGTGGAAGTGAATCCGCAACCTGATTGGCCTCCAGGAGAATCCCAGAATTAGCCAATCACGTGGGGCCCATTGTGTAAATAATGTATATAAAGCAGACATTCTGGGGGAACTTCCATTCCTCCTCACCACTATGAGCTGAAGAAAGAGCATGAAATCCACTATTGACTCTGAGTATATTTCACAGTGCATCTTTTATTGTGACAATATTTAACTTTCCGGTGCAAGCAAGATGAGGGTCTGATTCGTATGGGAGACCAATATTGTGTCCATGCACTTCTCCACTTTCCCCCTTTCTCCTGTGCTGCTCTCCTCCATTTTTGGTGAAAACACCTCTTCCTTCTCCATCCCAAGTAATAGCTATCCTGGCACAGGTAGGGAAAGAACACAAGTAATTATGGTGCTTGGTGGAAGAGTAAAAAATCACAGAGCAGAGAGGAGTCCTTCCTTCCTTCCTTCCTTCCTTCCGATTTAGTAGGCAACAACACAAAAACACACATCCCTCCAGCAAATCAGAACAAACCTTCTTAATGTGAAAATATAAGGGGTAGAGCCATAGCTCTATAGTACAGTGGTTCATTTGTTCTATAGCAGAGCAGACTGCAGGTTCACTCCTAGAACTTTCTCTTCTGGACAGCAATAACGTGGTAGCACTGCAGGTTAATAAAGCAGAATAAATCATCCACTAATGCACTTTTTAGAAAGTAAGCTTGCCAGATGCCCAATGGCCCATCTAGTCGATCATCCTGTTATCAGAGTAGCCTATGGGAAACATGCAAGCAGGATTCGAGTACAAGATGACTTCTCCCTCTTGTGGTTTTCAGCAACTGGTATTCAGAAGTATTTCTACTTTCCTGTCATGGAGGCAGAGCACAGCCAAATTGGCTAGTAGCCACTGATAACCTTCTGTTCCATGAATGTGTCTAACCTTCTTTTAAAGACATCAAAAGTGGTCAACATTACTTTCTCCTGTGGGAACGTGTTCCATAGTTAACTCTCTTCTCCTTCTCCTTCTCCTTCTTCTTCTTCTTCAGCAATCCCTTGTAGCCGAGTAAGATTGTCTTCCTTAAACACGGTTTTAGCAATGAGTCTGTAAGTGACTGTGGAGGCCAATTCTGGATCCACACGGCCTTCCACAGTGGGGACATTGGTTTCTGGGCTGGAGTTGATCATGGTGTGGATTTGCCAAGCGTGCCTTCCTCTTAGCATGTTTCTCCCTTTCGTCCTGAGTTCGAGCATCTTCAAAGCCCATGACACCTTTGGTAAAGGCTGTTCTCCAATTGGAGCGCTCGCAGGCAAATGTTTCCCAATTGTTGGTATTTATACTACATTTTTTAAAAATTTGCCTTGAGAGAGTCTTTAAACGTCTCTTGTTGACCACCAGCATTACACTTTCCATTTTTCAGTTCGGAAGAGAGTAGTTGCTTTGGAAGACGATCATCAGGCATCTGCACAGCATGATCAGTCCAATGAAGTTGATGTTGAAGAATCATTGCTTCAACACTGGTGATCTTTGCTTCTTCCAGTACACTGGCATTAGTTCACCTGTCTTCCCAAGTGATGTGTAATTTTTTTCGGAGACACCGTTGATGTTAACTATGCACTCCATAAAACGTACTTTCTTTTATCTGTCCTGAATCTTCCAACATTCAGCTTTATTGGATGCCCTTGACTTCTCTTGTTACGAGGAAGAAAATCTTTTTCCTATGCACTTTCTCCATATTATCCAATATTTCATAAACTCCCATCCTGTTGCCTCTTATTTGCCTTTTCTCAAACTCAAAAAGTCCCACTGCCTTTTGTGAGAACGAGTGCCATAGTTTGACTATACGCTGAGTCAAGAATTACTTTCTTTTTTTGTGTCTGGAATTTTCTGTCTGATTCAGGAGACAATGGAAGAGTGCGCCTTTGGGAGTGAATTCAAGTGTTGGGAGTTACAGTGCCTGCTGTGACTGTAGAGACCAATATGGGAGAGACGTGTTTTGTTGCAACTGGGGCAGATGAAGGGGTCCGGTTGTGCTTCCGCAGGTGAATTATGTATCTAGCTCTACAGCAATAATGTTTAGCAGATTGTCATCTAGCAGAAAAGGGCCTTGCCAGTGGTGGCCCCTACCCTTGGGAACAGTCTCCTCCTTATTTTCCAGAAGGCACCAACTGCAACATGCTTTAGATGTTTGCTAAAAGCAATAACATGTTTGTTTGTTTTTGTTCAGGCACTTCCCGATGGCAAATTACGGGATCATGCTCCTCAGTGTTAAAATATATTGGACATTCTCAGTCTATGGTATTTTTAGTTATATATTGTGTTTTGATACAACAGCAGCAGCAGCAGCAGCAACAACAACAGCAACAACAACAACAATTTGCCCCACTTATCTGACTGGGATTCTCCAGCCACTCTGGGCGGCTTCCAACATATATAAAAACATAATATCAAACATTAAAAACTTTCTGATACAGGACTGCCTTCAGATGTCGTCTAAAAGTTATGTAGTTTTGTGTCTCCGTGACATCAGATGGGAGGGTGTTCCACAGGGCAGGCGCCACTACCGAGAATTAATTATGTTATGTGTTTTAGAATTCTAACTGTTATTACTGTAAAACTCAAAATTCAAAAATAGCCAACAGTCTGTAAATTGATTAAATAAAAACAAAGAATTATGATAACAATCACTGTGTCTCATTAACAGCCTTAGTGCTAGATCCTTGAATCTGCCAATTTTTTCTTCATACCAAGTTCCCCTTGGTCGTACTTTTCTGATAATACGTTCTCCAATTGCTCAAGAGGCTGACTACTGAACGAGAGGTCAAACACAGCGAATCGTCAGAACAATTTGATTCACAATTAACTTTGGGCTGTTATTATTTTAACAGCTCTTATGGGATTTCCCTGGGGAGCAAACTACAAATTGGCTTCATAATTGCTCCTTTTTTTTTGCTTTCAAAGTGCTTTTGTGGCTTACTGACAAACTTCCCCTCCTATGCTACTGAGAACCATTTAAAGCACTCAAAACAAACCCAGCATTTGTTCTGCACTTCTGGGGCGAGACCACTTCAGGACGTCGATTGAAAATGCTCCCACATACCAAAAGTTTGTGGAAAGCTAGCATCTCAAGGTGAAAGAAGTCTAGGCTAGCTTTCAACCTTACATCATTTATGTGTTCACTCGTTGTTATTTAGGAGGCTTGTATCCCACTTTTTGACAAAGGTAAATTCACCCAGCTTACAAATTGAAAAAATGCAAGTAATATGCCAACTATCCAGTGCTTTTTTTAAAAAAAGATATTTATTAACATTTCAAAGGTTATACAAAAAACAATAATAAAAACAAAACACAAACAGAAAAAATAACAAAAATAGAAAAATACAAAACTGAAAACAATTTAAAAACATATAAAATTTCATTCACTTATTTTCTTATAACTTACTTCCCAGACCTCCTCATACCTCCCTTTTTTGTATTCCAATTCTAATTATTAATTCAGCAAATCCTCACCATTGATTTTCATTTAATTTTCAACCTTTCTTTCTTTTTTCCCTCCAATTTTCTTAATCATTACAGCTGAAAACCACTTAATTTCTAAACCAACTTCATTCTAACATTCATTAATTTTGCAATATTTCCCAAGATAGTCCTTAAATTTCTTCCAATCTTCTTCCGCCGTCTCTCTTCCCTGGTCTTGGATTCTGCCAGTCATTTCTGCCAGTCCCATATAGTCTAACCAGTGCTTTTGATTTAGCTGCCCAAAGGGTGATGTTTGGAAGAGAAGTATCTTACACGAGTGTAAGTATGCTGACTTTCCATAGCTAGGATTGCTCTGCAAATGAGAAATAGGAATCAAGAGATTTTTTTGTCATGCATAGTTGACTTAAAGTATTTTCCCTGTTGGAACATGATGCTTCCCTGAGCTTGACTGCTTAGATCATGATGATGATGTTGTGTTTGTGGTTGGTTTGTTTTAAGTCCCGCTTGGATTACTGCAACACTTTCTACGTGGGGCTACCTTTGAAGATGACCCGGAAACTACAACTAATCCAGAATGCGACAGCTAGACTGGTGACTGGGAGCGGCTGCCGAGACCATATAACACCGGTCCTGAAAGACCTACATTGGCTCCCAGTACGTTTCCGAGCACAATTCAAAGTGTTGGTGCTGACCTTTAAAGCCCTAAATGGCCTCGGCCCAGTATACCTGAAGGAGCGTCTCCACCCCCATCGTTCTGCCCTGAAACTGAGGTTCAGTGCTGAGGGACTTCTGGCGGTTCCCTCACTGCGAGAAGCCAAATTACAGGGAACCAGGCAGAGGGCCTTCTTTGTAGTGGCGCCCGCCCTGTGGAACACCCTCCCATCAGATGTCAAAGAGATAAACAACTACCTGACATTTAGAAGACACCTGAAGGCAGCCCTGTTTAGGGAAGCTTTTAATGACTGATGTTTTAATATATTTTTAATGTTTATTGGAAGCTGCCCAGAGTGGCTGGGGAAACCCAGCTGGATGAGCGGGGTACAAATAATAAATTATTATTATTATTATTAGACATTGAGGATATCATGAATATAGCTTTGTGTTTAGGACTTGGGCGAGAGAGAGAGAGAGAGAGAGAGAGAAATGTTCATGTAATTTTCTTTTTTTTAATAAATATTTTTATTAAACAATTTCAACATAACATATTATCAGCCCAAATAATTACATTATTACCCAGGACGTGCCTCAGCTCCCCTCTCTGGTTTCTTTCCACATATTGTTCTCTGCATTTTATAAAATTGTACATATCCTTGCCTTGTCTATCATGTGTTCAACTAATAAATTTGTGGATGTTTATTCAAAACCTGCCAAGGCATCCAGATCATTTTGTTGTCTTTTTAGGTAATTTGTAAAAAGTTCTCATTCTTCCTTGAAGTCACAATTGTTCTTATCACGCAGTTTGTATGTCAATTTAGCCAATTCTGCATAGTTCCCCTGATTTTCATTCCTCTTGAATGAAAAAAAATCTCCATGTCAAAAAGGCAAACTCCAGCATGAAAAAAATGGGGGGGGAATGAAATCCACACGTTTTTGGGGGGGTTCTGTTACTCTCAGTCTGCCCCCCCCAACAAAATGTATTTGAATTGACAAGAGGCAGGTTTCTGTGTCCTGTCAAAAGCAATAAAGCTTCTCCTTCTCCTCATCTCCATCTTCCCAGCCTCACAGTTTCGCCTGCTTCCTGAGCCTCTGAACAAACAAAAACCCACATTTTCCGTCACAGACACATCCAGCCACCCAGCCATACGCTGCTCCTCTATGCCTGCTTTGCATCTGAAAGCCTTTCGCTGTGCTCTGCACCCATCGCATCCGATTAAGAGGCCTCTGAAGCGATGGCATTGAGAAAGGAACATCTGCAGGGACACAAGCGCAGCGTGCTGGAAGTGGCCTTCTGCAGCACCCCTCTCCAAAGGTACCTTGGTGCAAACATCAGCTCTCCTTCCTGACACAATCTGAAACCTGGTCCATAATAAAGGACAGAGTTTGATGCGCTGCATCAGTCCCTGGCAGCTCCAGCTGGGATGTTGGGGAAACCTTTGCTTCCAGCCAGTGTAGAAAATATTGAGCTAAACAAAACAATGATATGCCTTCCTACCTTCCACAGCTAATTGCACCAAATAATATGGCAATGTGCAAAAGGGCCCTTGTATTTACGGGACTGCCTCTCCTGGTCTGCCCCGCAGAGGACCTTAAAGTCCATGAATATTTTTTTTTTTAAGATATTTATTAAAGTTTCAAAAAAATGTATAAAAACAAAACAACAATACAAACAAACACAAACAAAAAAGTATAATTTCAATCCCTTATTTTCTTGTAACTTACTTCCCCGACCTCCTCATACCTCCCCTTTCTGTATTCCAATTTCTAATTATTAATTTAGCAAATCCTCTCCCTTATTTTTCATTTAATTTTTAGCCTTTCTTTTCTTTTTACTTAATCATTACAGCTGAAAACCACTTAATTTCTAAACCAACGTCATTCTAACATTCATTAATTTTGCTATGTTTCCTAACATAATCCTTAAATTTCTTCCAATCTTCTTCCGCCGTCTCTCTTCCCTGGTCTCGGATTCTGCCAGTCATTTCTGCCAGTCCCATGTAGTCTATCACCTTCATCTGCCATTCTTCCAAGGTGGGTAGATCTTGTGTCTTCCAATACTTTGTGATGAGTATTCTTGCTTAAAGTCCATGAATAATAATAGTTTAGAGGTCCCGGGCCTTAAGGAAGTCAGATTATCCTCCACCAGGGCCAGGGCCTTTTCAGTGATGGCTCCGACCTGGTGCAATGCACCTCCTATTTCTCCCTCTCAGGAACCAACAGTTCAGAAGGCAGGTAAGGCAGAATGAGGACACTGGTGATGGAGAGAAAATTCTTCACCCCTGTCCACCCCTCTTTCATCATCACAATCCCCCACAAATAGAATGCCAAACAGCACATGCCATTTTAGCTCTGCCCAATCCAGTGTTAAATTATTTGAACTATGGTGCTGGAGGAGACTCTTGAGAGTCCCGTGGACTGCAAGAAGATCCAACTGATCCATTCTGAAGTAAATCAGCCCTGAGTGCTCACTGGAAAGACAGATCCTGAAGCTGAGGTTCCAAGACTTTGGCCCCCTCATGAGAAGAGAAGACTCCCTGGGAAAGACCCTGATGTTGGGAAAGATGGAGGGCACAAGGAGAAGGGGACGACAGAGGACGAGATTGTTGGATGGTGTTCTCGAAGCTACCAGCTTGAGTTTGACCAAACTGCGGGAGGCAGTGGAAGACAGGAGTGCCTAGCGTGCTCTAGTCCATGGGGTCATGAAGAGTCGGACACGACTAAACGACTAAACAACAACAACAAAAGTCAAAAGGAAGGCACAAAAAGCAGGGTGACGTCAAGTGGGGAAGAATGTCTTTCTATGCAGACAAACATCTACTACAAATAACATCAGATGTTATCTGATACTAAGTTAGACCACTGATCCATCTGGCTACATATTAGAAATGTATGTGATTTGTGGTTTTGTGATTTGTATGTCTGTAAATCTTTGAAAAACATTTTTTAATTAAAAATATTATGAGAAAGGAGATTCCAGCTAAACATTAGGAAGAACCATCTGAGAGTAAAAGCCATTGGGCAGTACACGACTGAACGACTAAACAACAACAACAACAATCCAGTGTTTAACATAGGTAGCTGGATGACCTGGTTCTCCACCTGTGTCTGGGCGGTACCACTTTGGGCTCCAAATAGGAACACACTTTCCTATTCCTTCCCCGCAAATTAACCATTTTTGAAATTTAAAAAATCAATTTATTGCACTTAGAAAGCCAGTTGTCAAGAAGAAAGGCTTTCCCAGCCTTGTCTTCACAGCTAGTTTTCCTACATGCAAGAATTTCTGTTGTGTTTAGTTTCATGGGCCACATCCTGCCCATAGCTGTCAACTTTTCCCTTTTCTTGCAGGGAATCCTATTCAGAATAAGGGAATTTCCCTTAAAAAAGGGAAACATTGACAGCTATGATCCTGCCCAAGCTTCCAAAATGGCGCCCTTTGGCCTTGCTGTACTCCCCCCCCTTTCCATACTTTAGTTTTCTGAAAGAGAACTTCTTGAGTTTTTTTTTCCTTTTTTTGCCCTAAGCGAGGCTTGCAAGAAGATTTCATAAATGTGTTTGTGCTCCCCTCACAATCAAAGCGAGGGACTGAGAGTGCTGAACTGGTTGCCCAGGAACTGCCCACACAAGTTGGCTTAATGGAACCTTTGTATTTTTGGAAGTTAAATGGAAAGCACAGAGTGCCATCTTCCTCCTTGGCTCTCCTAATTGGCAGACAAAGTGCAATCTTCTGTACTGCTCTATTGACCAGGTGCCCTTGTCATGAGCTGCCTCGACTTGCGAAAACTATGGTAATGGGACCTGACGGCCCTCTTTGCTTTCCTCACCTTTCGAATGAGTCAACATGAAAAACAAAGGCTAAAAATAGCCTCTTTCCTGGAGGAGCACAACAGTCTTAAATAACCAAGTCATGTTATGGGGCCCTCTCTCTGGTAGCTAGCAGACTGTCCAAGTTTCCCTATTTTCCATGGACAGTCCCTGATTTAGAATGGTAAGATGTCTGTATTTTCATTGGAGAAATGTTGGAGGTTATGGAGTTTTCTGACTCCTTTCTGAAAACAGCCCTGTATAGGAAACACCGATCCACCGTGGGGGATTTTGTCACACACACCCCTTAGGCATGACACCTGGGGTGGACCACTCCTCCTCTTGCAACGCCCCTGGTTGCGAGGACTGACCATGCCTGCCTTCCACCCTTTCTCAGGCTCTTCCTCTCCTAGATATTTCCCAAGCAGTCTCAAACTGCTTCTGGACACCTCTGGTCTCTGTTCTGCTCTTCTCATTATACTGCATGTTCTTGGAGACCAGGGGAGGAGGGAGAGACTCCCTGGATTCTTCAAAAGCCTCTTGACTCACCTCCTCTGCTTCCACCTCAGAGCCTGAACTGCTCTCTGTCCCAGGTTCTTCCTGCTCACTAAATCCTGTTGCCAGTGTGGTGTAGTGGTTCAGAGTGAGTGGTGGACTCGTAATCTGGTGAACTGGGTTCGCTTCCCCGCTCCTCCACATGCAGCTGCTGGGTGACCTTGGGTTGGGCTAGTTACACTTCTCTGAAGTCTCTCAGCCCCACTCACCTCACAGAGTGTTTGTTGTGGGGGAGGAAGGGAAAGGAGATTGTTAGCTGCTTTGAGACTCCTTCGGGTAGTGATAAAGCGGGATATCAAATCCAAACTCTTCTTCTTCAGCATCAAGCCCCTCCTCCCAATCTTCTCCCTCTGACCTCTCCTCAGTGTCCCACCACCAATCCCCTGACTCTAAGCCTTTCTCTTCTGGGGCCTCCCTTGGGGGGGGGGTGTCCTCAGCTGGTGCCTCCCACTACTCCTCTTTGTCCAGCCAGTCAGTGACATCAGGGCACTGGGGATAGAGCACACCTGGGACACAGGAATCTGACTTGCCTTGAGGCAGATCTTCCGTCCATCTAGCACTGCACTATCGTTCTCATTGTGAGATCAATGGATTGCAAATAAGGCAGAGCACAGCCATCACGGCTAGTAGCCATTGATGAACCCCGCAGCAGGCTGAATTCATCAGCCGGCTTCCCAGAAAAGAGAGAGCTAGCCTGCTCCCACTGTTGTTCTTGCATGTATATCAAGTTAAAGCACTCAGGTTTGCTCAGGGCAGCAAAATATCTTGCTCAGCAGGGAAGCCACGGCTTAGTTTTCATCTTCTTAGGGAAGCAAACATTTCGGATTAAGCCAATTTATTCAAATTGGCCTAATTTGCCTAGTTAATCCTTATCACCGCAGAGAATCTGCCAGCAATTTGGCCAGAACTGTGCACTAAGCAAATAGCGGAATTGGGAACAGGGAAATCGGTTACAAAATGGGCCACGTGCCACGGATGTGCTTCTGCTGATCTATGGCTACTCTGCCCGAGTTTACTTGCATATGTTCCCTTCTGCCCCCTGTAACCCAACAGTGGGTTACCCCCCCCTTTCCTAATGGATGCTAGAAATGGAATTGCACAGACTTTCATTTTTCTAATCCCTCTGGATTTATTTCCATTGTGATTCAGTTTATCGCCCATCTAGGCTACGACATCAGATCATCAGTTATCTCAAAAGCAGGGGAGTGCATTGGTTTTGTCAAACTCTAAGCCTTCACAAATGGCATTTCCATCCTCCCTCCAATTTCTCTTCCCTCTGCTTTGCTGACGGCGCACATTTCCCTTAATCTCCCAGCGTTTCAGCCCACACTACAGTACGTTCGTTCCGAGGAGGAGTGAGGGGTGGTGCATTTTTCATTTCAACGAGACGGCTAGTTTCCACTGGTTTAGGACTGGTGGAAGGAAAAAGTTTAGGACTGGTCATCTCAAATCCAGAGGCTGAAACTGAGAATAAAAACATAAGAAGAGCCTGCAGGATCAGGCCAATGGCCCATTTAGTCCCACATCCTACGACCCTCGTACCTACGGTACCGCCTCTCCCGATATGCCCCACGGAGGACCTTAAGGTCCATAGATAGCAGCACCCTAGAGGTCCCGGGCCCTAAGGAAGTCAGATTAGCCTCAACCAGAGCCAGGGCCTTTTCAACACTGGTTCCAGCCTGGTGGAACACTCTGTCTCATGAGACCAGGGCCCTGCGGGATCTGATTTCTTTCTACAGGGCCTGTAAGACAGAGTTGTTCTGCCTGGCTTTTGGCTTGGAATCAACTTGATCCCCTTCCCCTCTTTCTTTTTTCCTTTCTCCTTCTGTGTTGGAACGCCTATTTGGGGACTTCCCTGGCTTTTTTCTGGCCCACGTAGGACCAGTCTGGATAGTTAGCCTTGGTGAAGACTTGACGTTTTCATCCCCCCAAAAGTTTTTGATTTGAGTTTCCACTGAAATGAGGCTGCATTTTAGTGTTTTTATGTTGTATTTTAATCTTGTTTTTTTAACTGTATTTCAATTAATTGTTTTTATATTTGGTGTTAGCCGCCCTGAGCCCGATCTTGGCTGGGGTGGGCGGGGTATAAATAATAATAATAATAATAATAATAATAATAATAATAATAATAATAATAATAATAATAATTATATCTAGCATCCTGTCATGATAGCTGAGCAGATGCATCAATGGAAGACAAACAGGCAGGATCCAATCACAAAAGCCCTCTCCCCTCCTGCACTTTCAAGCAACTGGTTTCCAGAATCATTGCTGCGTCCAGCTGTGGGAGAGCATAAACATCATAGCGAATAGCCATTGATGGCCTCTTTCATGAATTCACCTCATCTTTTGAAGCCGCCTGGCTTTCTGTCCATCACTGCCTCATGTTGCAGGGAGTTCCACAGTCCAACTATGTGCTAATTGAAGAAGTACTCTCTTCTCCCGGTCCTGAATCTTCAGATAGACAGCTCAGTACTGTTGATACTCCTGGTGGGGTCTGACTAAGGCAGAATAGAGTGGTACTGTTACTTCCTTTGCTCTGGGAGCTGTCAGGAGTGTGTGCAGGAGCCAGGCCCTGTGACCAGTAGGACTTTGCAGGACTGGGGCCTTCCTAAGTTTGTTCTGAAGAGGCAAGGCATGGCCGCACAGGTGAGGCCAATTGGTAACTCACAGCACCTGGTGGCAAGAGCTGGGAAGGGATATAAGATCAGCATTTCCCTTCAGCTCTTTGCCACAGCAACACATTCTTTGCCTTGCTGTGTTTGGCTCCTTGACTCCCTGCTTCTTGATCCTCGGACCCTTGACTTCATGACTCCTTGCTTCTTGACACCTGGACCCTTTACTTCGTGACTCCCTGCTTCCTGATCCTTGAACCTCGGCTTCTTGACTCCCTGCTTCTTGATCCTCGGACCCCTGACTTCTTGACTCCCGGCTCTCTGACCCTCAGACTCTTGGCTTCCTGACTCCTGGCTTCTGGACTTCCATTCCTGCTCCCACCTCGCCATCTTGCCCCTGGTCCTGACGTCCCCAGCCGGGACTTCGACCACCCGTGAACCAGACCCTGACAGGAGCTCTACCTCTGTTGTGGGACTATTGTGTAGAGCAAATCTTCTCCCCTGCATCTACCATCATAATAGGCATTTTGCTGGCCCATTAATTAGTCCATAACTGGCCTTTATTTATGTAAGATGTTCTCAACATCTGTCACCTCTACTTTCCTGCCATACCATCTATTTCATCCCTATAATTGGGCTGCCCTTATGTGGCCCATCTTAGCTCCAGAACCGTAATAGGATGATAGATTTCTCCCCATCCAGCAGCCTCCCTCCATCAATGCTAACTAAGCAAAAGCCTGGAAATTATCGTTCATTTTAGAAAGGGGAAGAGCGCTTGCTCAAGACATACGTCCTTTTAAGTCCATAATCCAGATATATATATATATATATATATATATATATATATATATATATATATATATATACCTTTAAAAAATATCACGGGGCATTAAACCTGAGTAAGAAAAGAAAAAAATCATTTCTGCTGCAAATGATTCCCCGCAGAGACACTTTTCTGCTACATCAGAAAGTTAAGGCCAGGTTCCTTGATGGACGAAAAGGAGAATTCAATAAGATGAAAGAAAGGGGCAAAGGGAATGATCAGCCCCAGGGTGCAAAGGTTCGTTGCAAACTGTACCACGCTGGTTCAAAGGAGCTGTGGAATATGCCTGTTATAATCTACCCCCCCCCCCATGTGCACAGCATGTATGGAGAGTCCACCCTCCCATGAACCCGTGTTGTTTAGTGGTTAGAGTGTCAGACTAAAATCTGGGACACCAGGGTTCAAATCCCCAAGGGGCCATGAAACTCAAAGGGTAACCTTGGGCTAGTCACTGTCTCTTAGCCTAACCTGCCTCACAGGATTGTGGGGATTTGGGCTCCATGATCACTGCAGATGGTGACAGCAGTCACGAAATGAAAAGATGCCTGCTTCTTGGGAGAAAAGCGATGACAAACCTAGACAGCATCTTAAAAAGCAGAGACATCACCTTGCCAGCAAAGGTCCGTATAGTTAAAGCGATGGTTATCCCAGTAGTGATGTGTGGAAGTGAGAGCTGGACCATAAAGAAGGCTGATCGCCGAAGAATTGATGCTTTTGAATTCTGGTGCTGGAGGAGACTCTTGAGAGTCCCATGGACTGCAAGAAGATCAAACCTATCCATTCTGAAGGAAATCAGCCCTGAGTGCTCACTGGAAGGACAGATCGTGAAGCTGAGGCTCCAAGACTTTGGCCACCTCATGAGAAGAGAAGACTCCCTGGAAAAGACCCTGATGTTGGGAAAGATGGAGGGCACAAGGAGAAGGGGACGACAGAGGACGAGATGGCTGGACAGTGTTCTCAAAGCTACCAACATGAGTTTGACCAAGCTGCAGGAGGAAGTGGAAGACAGTAGTGCCTGGCGTGCTCTGGACCATGGGGTCACGAAGAGTCGGACACGACTAAACAACAACAACAAAAGTCAAAAGGAAGGCACAAAAAACAGGGTGATGTCAAGTGGGGAAGAATGCCTTTCTATGCAGACAAACATCTACTACAAATAACATCAGATGCTATCTGATACTAAGTTAGACCACTGATCCATCTGGCTACATATTAGAAATGTATGTGATTTGTGGTTTTGTGATTTGTATGTCTATAAATCTTTGAAAAGCACTTTTTAATTAAAAAATTACAAGGAAGGAGATTCCAGCTAAACATTAGGAAGAACCATCTGAGAGTAAAAGCTGATGGGCAGTACAATGGGTTCCCTCTGGAGTTTCTAGACTCTCCTTCATTTGTGGTTTTTAAAGAGAGGTTGGACTTCTGTCCGTCTTTGATTCTTTAGCTGTGATTCTTGCATTGCAGTGGGGTGGACTAGATGAGCCTTGAGGTTCCCTTCCAATTATATGATTCAATGAGCAACTCCTGCAAAAGCCTGCACACCAGGGGCTGCTTAGGGGAAACTGAAATCAGCTATCTGACTTGCATCCTGCTGAACTTTCCCCAATGTCCCATGGAGCTTTGCATGCAGAAATGAGACATTACATTTCCAAACAATGGATTTTGACATTCCGGAAGATTGTTCCTCCCACCGGAAAAAGTTTTGCCGGGCCCATTAATGATCCGTTCATCTCACTCGCGGAGGTGAGGATCAGGCGAAAGATATATGCCAGCCAGCGATTTTGTATTCAGGCCAATATTTCCAAGTCAGAACGGTTCTGAGTGAGCGAAGTTGAACAAATGAGCTCCAGAGAGATAGGCCGGCTCACTTATCTCCCAGCTGCAGTCTCCACTTAGCTCAGTAGAAGCTTTCCTAATCTCTGTTTCGCCAGCATTAGTGTCACGGAATGACGGGGGAGGCTGGAGGAAAGATGGAAGGAGAGATTCGCTTTGCAAATCCTGAGATTTAATCCTTTGTGGTTTTGCGTGTGTGCCGCTGCCCAGTGCGAGACCGTAATGGCACGCAGGTGGCTCACAGACGGGCCGCGGGACCCAGCCGGTTGCCAAACAGCTCCATCTGTACCCTGCTGCTCTCCCAGGATGGTAAAGGTAAAGGGATCCTTGACCATTAGGTCCAGTCATGGACGACTCTGGGGTTGCGGCGCTCATCTCACTTTGCTGGCCGAGGGAGCTGGTGTACAGGTTCTTGGTCATGTGGCTAGCATGACTAAGCTGCTTCTGGCTAACCAGAGCAGCACACAGAAATGCTGTTTACCTTCCCGCCGGAGGGGTACCTATTTATCTACTTGCACTTTGACGTGCTTTTGAACTGCTAGATTGGCAGGAGCAGGGACCAAGCAATGGGAGCTCACCCCGTTGCGGGGATTTGAACCACCGAGATTCTGATCAGCAAGCCCTAGGTTCTGTGGTATAGCCCACAGCGCCACCCGTGTCCCTCCCAGGATGGATGTCTGCCTAAAAAAATGCATCAAAAGAGCTTGAAAGTCACAGGTGAGGATACATGCTACATCCCTGGTGGAAGAATGTTCCTGAGCCTGGGACTGGCAGTTCTAAATTTCTGATTTCTGACTGAGGATAGTGGAGGAGAACTAACAGGGCTCCTCTAGATTATCCTCTGACTGATTGATTCTTGCAGGTTCTTAAGCTGAGATTCATAGAATTGTGGAGTCAGAAGGGTCCCAAGGATCATCTAGTCCAGTGGTTCTCAACCTGTGGGTCCCCAGAGGTTGTTGGACTACAACTCCCATCATCCCTGAGCTCTGGCCTTGCTAGTGTTGTAAACAAAAATATGCCCTTTTCCCTTACGGGGTATCCAAGAGCCTACATAGGTTCCCTATTGGTAGGAGAAAATAACAGAGGCCAACCAGAGAATATTGAGAAGCAAAGCAGCTAGTAAGCCTGATCTTTATTGATCTGTTTTTTGATCTGTTGCAACAGGGTCCTCACTCACCACAAGCAGGAGGGAGGAGGAACCCAGAACAAAAGTGTGCCTGCCCTTATATAGACATTTTAAATTCCCTCCCTGGACTCCAAGACCACCCCCAGATACATCATACCTACATCACAGAAAGGGCGGTCTACAGCAGAAATCTGAGTGCTTTTTTACCTCCTGTCTGCCAGGTTACCTGTTTAATGGTCACTTGAGTGGATTGCCTGGGGAGCCTGGCCAGTCTTTTGTAATGATAAATATTTAGTTTCCGAGCCAGGTCACAGGCTCCCACCCTATTCATATCCTAAATGTGCCCTTAAGACAGGATTTGTGAAGGAAAAGACAATGAGGAGGCTTTTCCATTTTCCTTTGACCTTGCAGAGAAAACATTTGGTCAGTTTGGGAATCAAAAATGGCTTCAGGTCGGTCTTCCTGTGCTGATCTACTATATGTATGTACGTGCTTGGTTGGTACACTTATGAACATTTAACATATATCTAAGACCTCAAAATTCCTATCACGCTAGCTATGGGTGGTGGGAGTTGTAGTTCAAGAACATCTGGGGACCCACAGGTTGAGAAAGGCTGATCTAGTCCAACTCCCTTCAATGCAGGAATCTCAGCTATAGCATCCATGACAGATGACCATCCAACCTCTGCTTAAAAACCTCCAAGGTAGGAGAATTCACAACTTCCCAAGGGAGACCGTTCTACTGTCAAACAGCTCAGAAAGATCTTTCGTGTGTTTTGGCGGAATGGCCATCTGCCAGGGATTCTTTGGCTGTGATTCCTGAATTGCAGGAGACTGGACTAGATGACTCTTTCGGTCCCTTCCAACTCTACAGTCTTTTGATTCAGTGATTCATCTACCATCCTCACGCTTGCATCCCTCAAAATGCTGCCACAGTTCCTTTACTTCTGCTGGCACCATGAATGCTTTGTTTGTTAAGCTGCTATTCACAATGCAACTTGTTGCTACTTCGGAGTTTCCCTGAACTGCCCAAATCACACAAAAAGTTCCTTGAACAAGACACAAGGAGCAACCAACTAATTAAAAGCGAGGCCAAGATGGGGCAGGAGGAGGGCAGAAACTTGAAGATAGTAAGGTGGTTACTGGAGAGGAAAAGGGATTACTGCAAATCCGAGCTGTTTGAGCCAACACATGCTACTGGGCAAGGCGCGAGATCCAGGCTGTGTTTTTGTGCATTCATGAATGCATTTAAATTAGGCAGGCTGAAAAGCCCATTTCCAGGGCCTCTCCTTGCCAGACGGTAAAATCCCCAAACACAATTAAAAATGAAATCCATTTAATAACACCGCAGCCAGTTCTCTGCATGCAACAGCAGGCCTCCCAGATATCGGAGGCACTTCGCGGGAGCAGAGTGGCGTTCAGGGAATTTGGGGAGGGAAATGTTGCCAGGGCTCCCAGCTCTTCGTCTTTGCATGGTTCCAACAAAGTGGCATAACAGTGCAGAATGGCCTTTCAGAAAAGGGCAAATTTGTGGAGGGACATTCCGCAGTCCGTCGACGGCCATAGCAGCTTAACAGTCAAGAGTAAATTGCATCTGCTTGGGCAAAAGCTATAATCTGATGAAGGTCTGTTTCTTCATTCCTTCCTCCCAGCCAGTCAGATAGCCTTGCCCTACTCCAAGCTACTCCATTCCATTCCCCCTCTTTTCTCACCTGCTGAATTCTACTCAGCATTCCATAGCCAGTGAGTATGTTCAGTTTACAGTGGGCTGAACCTCTCCCTAATTTGGATTCACTTTTTACATTTTTTTTTTTGGGGGGGGGGAACTTTTGCAAACATCAGGGCTCTCTTGTGCACACTGACATCTCCCTCTTGTCCCATCAACCCTGCCTTTACCATTGGAGTTTGCTTCTAACAAGAGTGATGGCTAATTGGAGCCACCAGGTCTGAACACAGTATACCTGAGAGTGTGAAATGTTACCAACAAAAGAAGAGTGGCAGGTGAAAATGATGGACTTTGTGGAACTGGTGAAGCTGACGGGAAAAATCCGAAACCAGCACGACCAAGCATTCCAAAAAGACTGGAGTAAATTTATACAATATTTGAAAGATCATTGCGAGCGATTAACAACACTAGTAGGGTTATCTGAAGACTTGTAATGAGAATTTATTTTTTCACCTTTCTATATTTATTTAATTTTTGAGCTATTTAGTAATGAGTTATATTAGAATCAGAAAATATATAAAATGCTGTGATATAAAGGTTAGTTTTGAAAGCCAGGAGGTGGGAGGGAAAGAAGTCGACAAGCTCTAAAGAGCCAAAGAAGTAAAATGGATAATAATGATGTGATCATATATGTTTAAATGGAAAATTAATAAAATTATTTTTTTAAGAAAGAGAGAGTAAAATGCTTTGTGCTTTGTGCACCTATCTATTGATTCTTGTGGGCTTGAAACAGGTGCTTTGTGCACCTATCTATTGATTCTTGTGGGCTTGAAACAGGCTGGCAAGTATTGGGAACTGGACGCTGGGCTGCATAGACGCTCATTCTGAAACGCCGGGCATCGTCTTAAGCTCTCAAAGCGCATGGAGATAATTTGTTCTAGCCTCTGTGGCCTAAGGCACCGACTTCCGCTCACTAAGCCACATCCATACAAAATATATCAATCTCCTCCGGACTGTGTAGCCACACACAGCGAGAGAGGATGGATGAGATGTCCCTTGCCAAAGTTGATTGCCCAAAGCTCTTTCCCCAAATCCTTTTTTAAAAATTAAAAAAATGACTTTTGGAAAGCTTGCCTTCTTTTTCACACTGTGGGTGCAGACCAAGAGCTGATCTATGGTATGCATTATGCAGAATGGAGTGATAGAATCAGACAGGAAGATTCTGGTTTGTCTTCAGGCTGCAAGGGAAAGGGGGAAGAGAGCATGGGCCCCTCGAGACGTCCTTTTTATTGCACATCTATGATGATTTGTTCTCACGGTGCTATCGGGACAGTTGTATGCAATCCTGCTTTCAATGTTTGCACCTGCAAAAGTTTCAGGGTGGAAGTTCTGGTTTGTTTCCTGGCCGGCGGTGGGGTATGTGTGTGTCCCCAAGCGGACAGTGGTGGTCCATGGGCCAGTTAAACGACCCCCATGGACCGCTTGTGGCCCATGGGCCTTAGGTTGCCAACCCCTGCTCTAAACCAGATACACCTGCTCAGGCAAGCTGAACTGAACTACTTCTTGAATGTAGACACCCCAGGTTTCTAGGCTCTCCCAATATCCATTGCCTAATATCTGCGAAATGGCAGGAGAAAATGGCACCAGAAATTTGGTAATGAAGATGGACATCCCTGTGCCTATCCTTACTTTCAGCAGACGAGAAGTGTGGTCAGAAAAAGGCTAGATTAGTCTTCTAACATATCCCAGGCATGCCCTGCCCTGCCCGACCAGGTCTCATTTATTATGCTTTGGTTTTCTGCAGCAAGAAACTGAAGCCTTGGTATTGCTCTGCAAAGGCACTGGAAGACCCCCCCCCCATCCCTTTTTTATCCATATTTAGAATGCAAATGCCACTGCCAGTCTCCTCTCCTTGCTTCCTTTGAAGTATTCCCAGAGCTCACATGGTGCCATCATTTCCCAATCCTCTTTAATCAGGCGGTTGGGTGGGGGGAATGATTGTTGCAGACTAGTTGGAGTGAACTCTGCCTTACTTAAGGGCGCCGGATCAAATTTTGAAAGAGAAAAGCATTTGGGAGCTGTTCAGTTCTGTCGCTGGAGATACACGTTGTGTTCTGCTACACACAGAAACAAATTTTGCCAGCATTTGGTCCACTGGGGAAGGAGCTATCCACATAAGCTTCTTTTTACTGCTGATTTTTTATAAAAAATATTTTAAATGTTCTTAATTATTGTTTTTAACTGTTTTCACTGATAATTTTTAATGTTTCTCATGAACAGTTTAGAGGTTTTGCTACAATCCAGCGGTATATTAATCTTGTTAGATAAATAAAGGCATACAGGGATAGTAAAATGAGGCCTAAATTAGACCCAACCCAAGATTAAGTAGTAGCATGCAAGCTTTTCAGTTCAACTGAGCAAATGTTCTGTGTGGACATTTATAAGAAACCTGAGATGGGATAATGATGATGATTTATTAGCATCCCTTGTCTGAAATCACTGGCAGTCATTGACTGAGATAGATGTATCTTGGGACTGAGGCGCACAGTTAAACCTTGTTTGGCGAACGTAATCCATTCTGGAAGCCCATTCGGCTTCTGAAATGCTCAGCAACCAAGGTGTGACTTCTGATTGACGGCAGGAGCATCCGAAAAACATTAGAAAACTGGAACATTTACTTCTGGATTTTTGGTGTTTGGGAGCCGAAACGTTCCAAAACGGAGGCGTTTGGGGACCGAGATTTGACTGTAGCACACATTTGGGGACAGTTAACCTGGGTCACAAAAGTTTGGTCCTACAGCACCAGAGCAATTATCCTGCTCTTGCCATCACCCCGATTTGTAGAAGTGTCATAATCAGAACAGTGATGCGGTGGGAAATAACTCAAAACTTCCTCTCCTCACCTATCCTGTTGCAATAATCATAACCAGAGCTATTCATGGCTGCCTCTCAAAACCATCCAGAATGAGGCTTCCTACATTCAATGCAATAGTGGTAAATTCAGCAACATAGCTAACAATGATAAAAGGTACAGTGGTACCTCGGGTTAAGAATTTAATTCGTTCTGGAGGTCCGTTCTTAACCTGAAACTGTTCTTAACCTGAAGCGCCACTTTAGCTAATGGGGCCTCCTGCTGCCGCCGCACCACCACCACACAATTTCTGATCTCATCCTGAAGCAAAGTTCTTAACCCGAGGTACTATTTCTGGGTTAGTGGAGTCTGTAACCTGAAGCATCTGTAACCTGAAGCATCTGTAACACGAGGTACCACTGTATTTACTATATTCAGCTTATTTAAAGTGTTAAAGAAATAAATACCACTTTAAAAAAATTGTATGGGTTTTATGTTTTATTGCTGTAAATCAATTGTGTGGGAATGGATGTGCCATGTGTGCACACAAATAAAAGAGCTAGCCTTCAGACCATCTCATCCAGCCATTATCTATGTTTCACATCCTCCCCATCTCAAATTGGAGAACTTTCACTCCCTTCAATTCAACTATGGGCCACACCTTCATTTCTGGATAATGTCTAGCAAAGGTGAGTGTGAAAGCTTTTATGCTGCCCTAATATATGAGAGATGAAATAATATTATCCCTTTGGAGAAGAAGAATCCTTGCTCATTTCGTTGTTTGGTTTGGTTTATGATTTCTTTTTCTTTTTTTAAGAAATAAATAAAGAGCCCGTGCAAGATTCATTTCAGAAGGGAATAGAACAAATAGGATCCCAAGGTGTAATTGTAGTAAAACATTGCTTACCAAAATGGAAAGTATACAGTAGAGGGAGGTAGGGAAAATGAGATAGTGATGAGTTCTTTTTCCTTCCAAGTTGTCAAAAACATGCAATGCTCAGCTCCCATTAGTGGAAAATGGGTCTCATTCGCAAGTGCCTTGAGAAATGTATCACTAGGCTATGGTTAAATGGAGGACACTGCAAAATAACAGAGTTTCCACTCTTCTTGTCCTGAGCAGTGCTTTCCTTTCCTCCCAGCAAAAGAACTGTTTGGTTCTCCTGGTATGTCCCACAGAGGAACTTACGGCCTTCAAACAAAACATCCTGAAGGTCCCAGGCCACAGAGAAGTGAGGCTGGCCTCAACTAGAGCCAGAGCTTTTTTGGCTGTGGCTCCAATCTGGTGGAACGCTCTGTCACAAGAGACTAGGGCCTTGCAGGACATGACATCTTTCCGCAGGGCCTACAAGACAGAGCTGTTCCACCAAGCTTTTGGCCAGGGCACAGCCTGACCCCCTCCTTTGGCAATCTACACAGAACTAACACAGCCTAATGGTTGCCATCAATTTGATTTGAATTAATTTTATAATGAAATGATTTTAGAATGTTGTACTATTTTATTGTTGTTAGCCGCCCTGAGCCCGGCTTCGGCTGGGGAGAGCGGGATATAAATAAAATTAATTTATTATTATTATTATTATTATTATTATTATTATTATTATTATTATTATTTATTCCAGGTGGGACGGATGCCTGATTGCACAACTGATGGTGGTAAATGTCCCAAAGAAAAGGATGTGGCAAAGTTCTATGCCACGCAAAAGCTCACAGACCTGCAGGTGTTTAAAACCTGCTCCTTTGCTTTCATTAATATTGTAAGAACACAAGAGAAGCTTTCAGGATCAGGCCAATGGCCCAACTAGTCATAGAATCATAGAACTGTAGAGTTGGAAGGTTTAATTGAAATCTTGTAATTTAAGCTTGTTTGGCCGTTCTAGCAGGGGAGCGCAGCTATTGTACACCCTTGACCGAAGAACGGTACACTCCTTCTATCTGGGATGGTCGTCCTCTTCCACCGAGCGTGCAGCTTCAGGAGGGACGCACATGGAGCGGTGAGAAAGGAAGGGGACACCTGCCTAGCCAGCCAGATCAGCCGAATCAACCCTGGTGATCGACGGGGTGACAGATGTTGCAGTCATCACATCCCCTTTCTTGTAATCCATCGGTTTGGGCCCTACCCTCTTCCTTGCGCACATATGGATTTTTATCTATCCGAGCTGCACCAGCGAGTGGTCCTATAGTCCTATGATTTGTATACATCATATGAGTGTCTGAGTGAGTGTGAGAAAGGAAGTCTGAGTACTATTGGAAGTTGGTTTCACTTCTGTGTGTGTCACAGTTCTGTACTGGTGTTCAGAGAGCACAGACGTACTGAAGGAGTCTCTGTATATAAGACTGTAAATAAAGTAGTTTTAGAACTATGATTGAGTCTTTCTTCTGCTATGATATGCCAGAAAACTAGCATGCTCTTTTCAGGAGAGAAGGGTCGCTTATTACTGGTCTCTCTGGACTGAAGAAGATTTATAGCCAGAGAGGACCACCGAAGAGATGTCCCAAAGACTTGGGAAGTTGGCAGCCTTCCCAGGGAGTTTTTCCAACAAAGGTGGTATATGAGCAAATAGAGCAGGGATCAGCAAACATTTTCCGCAGGGAGCCAATCCACTGTCCCTCAGACCTTGTGGGGGGCCAGACTATATTTTGGAGAAAAAAAATGACTCTCCCCTCCCTTCTCAACTCCACCAGATGAACCCCGGTGGCTGCTTACCTGTGCCTTGCGAGGGGCAGGGGCTGGCGGTGATGGCGGCGGAAGGACGATGAGTGGCACGAAAGGGCTTGTTCCAGAGAGGGGCTGCTTAAAATGGTGCTCAGTCAACTGTGGCTCAACAATGCCCAGCCCCCTTCCTCCTCTAGGCAGGGCGGAGAGAAGCCAGGAGGAGGGAGGGAGTGTGAGAGGAAGGGGTGGAAATGGCACAGGCCGAACAATCAGAATCCTCATGCCGATGCACACTATGGTTACCAGAATTTTTTCAATGAATCCGGGGACACTTTTTTATTATTTGGAAGCTGAGTAGCAACAGGGAGTCAGTAGGGGGATGGTGAGGCAAAAGACCCTGGGCCCAAGCCCACATGCATATTGTATAAAGGTGCTAAGCCCTTCTTTCATTCCCTGTGAAACATATATGCACAGTTTTTTAAAAAACTGGGCAACCGTGTGCTGCTCGCCCGTGACTCCCGAGCCTCCCCCAATCTCCTGTCCCCTTGCCCCTTTGTTTAGACTGATCAGGGGAGGCTTGGGAGTCATGGGCGACTGGCTGTTGTCCAGTTTTTAAAAAACTGCCCATCTATGTTTCACAGAGTGTGAAAGAAGGGCTTTGCACCTTGCCTGGCAGAGAAACCATGCACCTTGCACCCCTCCTGGGCAACGGCTGCGCGCCTGCAACTCCCAAGCCTCCCCCGATCTGTCAAAACAAAGGGAGAAGGGGGCAGGAAATCTGTACCGCTGGACGTCCCCAGTTCCCCCTCAGCAGTGGTGGTGGCAGCAAGCAGCTCCTGGAGCCAGCCAGAGCCAACCGCGCTACCAGGCTGGCTCTGGGCTGCTGAGGCTACCACTGCCACATTTCCAGGGGACAGATTTGCAAATCTGGGGACATTCTGGGGACGGAATTTGTCCGGGGACAGATTTGCAAATCCGGCGCCTGTCCCCGGCAACTGGGTATGTCTGGTAACCCTAATCCACACGGAGATTCCCGGACCATCTGTGGGCCGGCTCCAGAAAGCAATTGGGCCGGATTTGGCCCCTGGGCCTTAGTTTGCCGACCCACGAAATAGAGTATATGACCCTATTTCAAGCTGTTATCTCTATTCAAGTCTACTCTTGGCACGCGACTGAGCACTTCGCTTAGTGGGTTCATGATGCTCATCTGCTTTCCGCTGCCTGGCAAAACCCTCCTGTACCCAAACATTATTCCACCAATGTTAATCACAGCTGTAAATGCTGAAAAGCAGCAATGCATGACACTCTGTTATTAAAAAGTGCATTAACACAGCCCCAATTGAGCAATGCCGAGTTATCTCCTTTTATGAAATGAGTATGAGGCATAAAACAACATTTAGCACCAAATACTGAAATCAGGTTTGATGGAGAGGCTACAGGCAGGCATGGGCGGCAGTGGGGGGGGGGGATATAGTACACTGAAATGGACACAGCTGAACTTACTTAATACCTCTTCAATAATAGCCTTCTCTGAAAGTGAGTTTAAAATTTGTCTCTCTCCTCTACAGCTGGCTATAAAAATTGCTGAGAACTACAGCCTGGGAGAGAGAAGGCCGGAAAGTTAAGCCTAAAAATAAACCTTGTGTTAAGCCTGGTGTGGCAGAATGGAATATTCTGCATTGCAGGGGGTTGGACGAAATGACTATCAGGGTCCCTTCCAACTCTACAGCTGTATGATTCTATGATCTATTTGCATTCATTTGCAGAATTCTTACAGTAGCTACATTGTTAAGTAGAATTGGTTTAATTGACACAGAAATGAAAAAAAAACGCCTCAAGGTATATTGCTGCAGGTTTAACATGGGGATTTTCCATGGGGCTATATTAAAGCCAAGGAGAGTATTCTGAGTTCTTGCTGAGTCGATAATTAACTAACTAATGGCTGTTATCTGGTAGCTAACATGTGAGTGTTGTAACCTTAGATCATGTGATGAAGGTATTGAGTTGCAAATCTCCATTTTGAAGGGAGGTGCCTTGGTGTCTTTTGTCTCAAGGCCCTGTGCAGTAAGAACATGCAAAATACCCTCTGTGACTGAGAGAAACAGCTTCATTTGAGATTTATATTTTTAAAAAATCATATGTTGATCTGATTTAAAAATAAACCTGAACTCCAGAGTTCTTCAGAACTCAGCAGGCAACATTCTAGACCAGGCATCCACAAACTCAGCCCTCCAGATGTTTTGGGACTACAATTCCCATCATCCCTGACCACTGGTCCTATTTGCTAGGGATGATGGGAGTTGTAGTCCCAAAACATCTGGAAGGCCGAGTTTGGGGATGCCTGTTCTAGACAGTGTCATGTTGTAAGACCCAACATGAGGACCCAAACAATCACTGGAAAGGAAATGCTGGCACAAAGTTAAAGTTTTTTTAAGTACAAGCAAGAATATACAAAACTCAACCATATTGTAATTATTTTAAGGTAAGAAAGAGAGAAAGCCCATCAAACCTCCCACCTCGTATGAGATTATGGAGGAATGTACATCCCTTCTAGTTCACCCACAGAAAGCCAATTTGTCTGCAATTTGGCAAGCTAGATCTATTTGGGGGTGGGCGTTCTGTGCCTGCACATTTCACACACTTTGGCCAAAAGGGGGAAAGTCATAGCCATTTTTTATTTTTCCCATTATAGTGAGTGGGTAATACAGAGCTTCATTTTATACAGAGTGGAACGGAAAGGGAAGCATGGATAAAAACAGAGAGCGCATAACAATTCAGAAACAGATAATATATATTTTAAAATGCACAGATGCATATACATTAATCCCCTTAGTGCCCCCCGCCAAATTGGTGACGTTCAAGACTCCAGTCCCTTCTCAAATACAAGCCGCGTTACTTTGCATCTACACCGAGCTGCGAAACATTGCTTGAATAACTGCATAGATTTGCGGTGTTCCTGCTGCAGAATGGACATTATCTGTGGATACAGAGTGATATATTTTGTACATTCCAAGTTGGCATGCCTGTGGGCTTAAAGAGTAAAATGCAAAAAGAAAAAAGAAAAAGAAAAAAAGGAGAAGAAGTTAGAATTAAAATGCTAGTACGAATACAACCCTCAGTAAGCTAACAGAATATCAACGCTGTCTTAAAGGGTGCCCTTCCCCTGTGCCCAAAGCTGGAGGGGCTATTTGCTGATAAGAAAACTCCCACCGATTTAGAGACACGACTGACGGGCATATGCTAATAACCAAAGTGGCGGGTGGCCTTCGCAGCGGGACTTTGACAGGATAGAGGCTTTAGAGAGTGTCAGATCAGGATCCACTCATTGGGCTAGCTGGATGTCAAGGAGTGGCAAAAGCAAAAATACGCAGGCTGTTAAGTTATTTAGCGAGGCTTGGAACTGCAATGAGGAATGAAACATTAAAGTTCTTTTTTAAAAATTAGTTCGTGGACTCTCCTTTGGGAGATTGTGGGAACACGTAATAAAACTAAGCTCTTTCGGCTAGGTTTGGAGTTTCACAAATTCATGAAGGATAAGACTAGCCACGGCTACTTGTCAAGATGGTTGTATAGTACCTCCAGGAGCAGAAAGACCATCCATCTGAGTGCCAGTTGGTTAGAACATGGTGCTGATAAAGCCAAGGTTGCAGGTTCGAACTCCCTATGGGACAGCTGCATATTCCTGCATTTGCAGGGAGATGGACTAGATGAGGCTTCCTCAACCTCGGCCCTCCAGATGTTTTGAGACTACAACTCCCATCATCCCTAGCTAACAGGACCAGTGGTCAGGGATGATGGGAATTGTAGTCCCAAAACATCTGAAAGGCCAAGTTTGGGGATACCTGGACTAGATGAGGCTTCCTCAACCTCGGCCCTCCAGATGTTTTGATTCCCAGCATCCCTGACCACTGGTCCTGCTAGCTAGGGATTATGGGAGTTGTAGGCCAAAAACATCTGGAGGGCAGAGGTTGAGGAAGCCTGGACTAGATGGCCCTCAGGGTCCCAATTCTATGCTTGCAGGCTTCCCACTGGGGCATGTGGCTGACTACTGTGCAAACAGGATGCTGGACTAGACGGGCCTCTGGTGCGATCCAGCAAAGTGCTTCTTGCATTCTTAAGTTCTCCTAGGCAGCAGGTATCTGAGCTGTACCACTGCACAATGCAGGTGGGTGGGGGAAAATCACACAACTGAATGTTCTTCCATGCATATATTCAACCCCTGGCTAATTTTAACAGGTGTTTATACTCCCAGCTGCCAATAATGCCTTTCCCAGGAGCAAATAAATTGGACAGAGTTAGGCAGAAAGTAGGTACAGGATCGTTGTCTGCACCAGCGGAAACACAATTATCTCTGTCTGGGAGCAAACCTGCCAAATTTCTGCAACACGTGGAGATTTCATTTGGATCAGGGGTAAAGGGAATGTCTTTGCAGGCTGTCGTTGCAATAAATTTAACGTGAGCGAGGGATCCCTCAGGTTCTTAAAAAGTCAATGAAAACACACCCCGTCATTGCTAAACTGATCACGGCTCACTTATGCCAAACTGTTCTTCATTTCCTGCAGTGCAAAAACATTGAAAAGCCCCAGTGCATTATAAGTATGTATCATGCAAAGGGGGTAAGCGCATGCAGCGCGCTCACAAAGGAGACTTGCACACTATCGCGAAAGATAATTGCTCTGTGGCAATCATTTAGAAACAGTGCATTTTATACGGAGTGATGCATCTGCTTATTTGAAGGGTTCTTGTCAAACCAACTGGCAGACATTCAAAAGAATCCCAGAAACACACACACAAAGAGACACGCACACAAGCCCTAGGCTTGGTCTGTCAGTTCTTAGTCATTCAACCTTATGAAAGCAATCATGAAAGGAAGAGTTTCTCCTTCATCATCTCAAAGGCACAGCAGCCTACAGCAGCCTACAAATTTACGCACACATATAATTTGGCGAGAGGCCATTAGAGGGTATGCTTTGCACAGCCCATGTTCAGTTCCTGACATCTTGGCTAAAAGGGATCTCTGATGGAGAACACGTGGAAGCCCCTAGTTGATGCTGGGCTTCAGCATCCATCAACCTAGTCAGCATGGCCAGTGGTTAGAGATGATAGGAGTTGAGAGGCCATTTATATCTGGGGGACCAGCCATTCAGCCTGCAGAAGAAGAAGACCGAAAGCTGACATGATAAATGTAAAGGTAAAGGAACCCCTGACCATTAGGTCCTGTCGTGGCCGATATTGGGGTTGCAGCGCTCATCTCGCTTTATTGGCTGAGGGAACCGGTGTACAACTTCCGGGTCATGTGGCCAGCATGACTAAGCCACTTCTGGTGAACCAGAGCAGCACACGGAAACGGCGTTTACCTTCCTGCCAGAGCGGTACCTATTTACTTGCACTTTGATGTGCTTTCGAACTGCTAGGTTGGCATGAGAAGGGACCGAGCAATGGGAGCTCACCCTTGTCACGGGGATTCGAACCGCTGACCTTCTGATCGGCAAGCCCTAAGCTCTGTGGTTTAACCCACAGTGCCACCCACGTCCCTTTGAAGCCATCTTCATTATAGCCATCTTCAAATATCTGTGGAAGATGGAGGAAGATTGCTTCCTGCTGCTCCAGAGGATAGAACCCAAAGCAAGAGATTCAGATTACAAGAAAGGAGATTCTGACTAAACATTGGGAATAACTTTCTCACAGTAGGAGATGTCAGACAGTGGGATGGAGTCCCATGGAAGGTGATGGACCTTCATTGGAAGTTTTTAAAGAGTGGGTGGATGGTTATCTGACAGGGATTCCTTAGCTGTGACTCTTGCATTGAAGAGGCTGGACTAGATTATCCTTATGGGTCTCTTCCAGCTCTCTGATTCTATGATTCTGTGATCACAGGATTTCCAAACCCATGGTGCAGTCTACACAAAGCAAAATGGGCCATGGTCTGATTTACTATATGGCAGTTTTCCATGAATGAAATGGGCCGTTGTTATGGAGGGCCCTAGATACAGTCATACCTCATGTTACATTTGCTTCATGTTACGTTTTTTCAGGTTGCGTCCTGCGGCGACCCAGAAGTACTGGAAAGGGTTACTTCAGGGTTTCGCCGCTCACGCATGCGCAGAAGCGCTAAATTGCACTTTGCGCATGCACACGAGCGCCAAATCACACTGCACACCTGTGCAGATACTGCGCTTCAGGTTGCGGGCTTTTCATGTTGCAAACGAGCCTCCAGAATGGATCCCATTCGCAACCAGAGGTACCACTGTATTGAAAACCTTGCACAGGTGGGGAGAGAGAAATAAACTGTGAGGAACTTGATCACTCACAACCGATAAATAAATCAACATTTTAAAATACATATGCCTTGTGTCGTCCAGAAAAGTAGAGGTGAGTGGGTTAAACAGCTCTAAAAGAGGCCAATTAAATGCGTTGAAATGTCAATAAAACATGAAAAGTGCAGCAGATATACAGAGGAGGGAAAGTAAGTACTAACTGGCTTTTTTTGGTGTTACCTGTTTTATGAGTATGTATTAGAAAAAAATAAAATCCACCCCTCCAGCAGGATTTAGGAATGGAGAGGTAAAAGCTAACACAGCAATTCCCTCGGAGCGTTTCGCTCTTGCAAACGGAATCGCATCTGGAGTCAAAGGGCAGGTTGTGGATATTGTGCTTATTTGTTATTCGGAGAAATATCTTTAATATTGTAACGAGGCAAAAGAGAGAGGGGGGGGGGGGAAGAATAGAAAATGGTAAATGCTGCTATTTCTCCCCCTGAGGTCATGTCTGTTCTGCACGCTGAGTCTCCAGATGCCAGATATTTCCCAGGGGAACATGGCTGCAACATCCATCGCTGTGTCGCTTTGAGAACTGAGCATCTCAGGAGGATATTTCATCTGTGGCGATGGTGACAGGTAAATTATCAGGGTGATGGTGATACCCTGTCACTACAATGAGCTTAATTCTATAGTTGGGCGGATATGGGACTTTGGAGTCCTCTTTCCCCCTTCTACTCTTGCTCTCTGTGGCCCACTCTTCCTGGCGCAGGGATGGCTGAGGCAGTCTGAAGACTGCATCCCAATCTTCAGCCCTACTGAATTTTAATTATGATGTCATACTCTCCAACATTCCTCAGAGGAAAACGGGGACATTTTGTTCTACCTTAGTACCACTGGCCAGAACATTTCCTCTTGGTCAAGCTCCAATGTTATAAGAGAAAACACACAAAATGGCAGCATTTTAAGCACAGAAATCTTTGAATTTATGTATTGCGTTTAGGGGAGTCTGAGGGGAAAAGAAAACCCCAAATCAATAAATACAGTGGTACCTCGAGATAAGAATTTAATTCGTTCTGGAGGTCCATTCTTAACCTTAACCTTAACCGTTCTTTAGCTAATGAGGCCTCCAGCTACTGCTGCGCCACCACCACCCGATTTCTGTTCTCATCCTGATGCAAAGTTCTTAACCTGAGGTACTATTTCTGGGTTAGCGGAGTTTGTAACCTGAAGCGTCTGTAACCTGAAGTGTCTGTAACCCAAGGTACCACTGTACAACTAACTCTATGTGTCTGTGTGGAGACTATGCAATGTCACCATGCACTTATGAGTATTTTGGAAGCATGAGAACTTTGAAAAACCATTATTGTTGGCATTGTGCAGGTACATGATATGGGGTGAACCAGTGGCGTCGCAAGTTGGGGGTGGGGGGGGCGGGGCGCCCCGGGTTCCATGTTTGGGAGGGTGACAAGAAAGCACCCCACAGAGTACTAGCCCTGCTGCCCCAGCCCTGGCACGGCAGCGTGAGCAGCCATTCTGCCGCCGCAGCCACAGGTGGCGGACCTCCATTCGCGGCTGCAGCCATGAGAAGAAGATCCTGCCACTGTCCATACGGCGTTTGAGCGACGCCAACAGCAAACCGCTATGTACAACGCATGTGTGGTGTCACATGCATGTGCTGTACGTTGTGACGTCGCACATGCCCTGTACATAGTGGTTTGCCACCAGTGCTGCTGGAGCACCGTACGGACGGCGGTGGGATTCCTCCATAATTTGTAAGTCCAAAATATGGATGGGAATTCAAATGGGGAGCATGGCAGAAGCACCTCCTCGAGGAATTTTGTACTGTGGTTTGTCCTCAGGGTAGAACAGGCATGAGTTGTTGATAAAAAATGGAAGCCCTATGCTTACTTTTCAAAATCCTTTGCCTTAACATGATTTAGGCAAAGTTCTTAAAAAGTGGCGAGTGGAGTTTAAAAGACTACAGTGGCACTTCGGGTTACAGACGCTTCAGGTTACAGACTCCGCTAACCCAGAAATAGGACCTCGGGTTAAGAACTTTGCTTCAGGATGAGAACAGAAATCGTGCTCCGGTGGCGCCACAGCAGCAGGAGGCCCCATTAGTTAATGTGGTGCTTCAGGTTAAGAACAGTTTCATGTTAAGAACGGACCTCCGGAACGAATTAAGTACTTAACCCGAGGTACCACTGTATATGCAAATGAACAAATAAGGGGAGACAAATGGGACCAGTTTTGCATCCCCTAAATGCAGTTCTCATTGGAAATTTTGCATTTCAAAGGGCTCACAATGAGAGCGACCTCAAACTTAACACAGGGACTTGAGAGAATCCCAGAGACTAATTTTTGCAATAGTTGTGCACTGTTTGGAAAGAGATTGATTGAGAAATAGAGAAGATTAAAAAGAAATGGACACAAGTTGAAATTTGGGAAAATTGTATTGGGGGAGGGGAAAGGATCATAGGTCCATGGAGGACTAGAGAGGACGGGATTCCATAGGCCGCTAAGCAATGTGGCCATGCCAGTGGGCTGCTTTTGCCCAATGACTGGCAGCTGTTAAATAGGATGAAGTCCCAGAGGTTCTGGAGGGGGAAATAGTCCTGCAATCTGGCCTGCTCTCTCCACCACTAGCCGACGTATGACGCGGTGGTAAAAACAGAGAGCCAATAAGCAAAACTGGCCCCATGGCATCAATTTGGGAAGAAAGAGCAATTCCATGGAAGAGAGCTGGCCGTGTTTTGCCCTTATTTACAGCGTTCGTTAGGCTGAGTTATTGCTTCACTCAACATTTCTTCATAGACGGGAACTGCTGTGGCTGCAACAACCTTTTCCCAGTAGTTCTCTGGAAAGGCCGGAGGGGAGGTGCCAGAAACATGCACCCCGATGCAATAAGCGGATGCACCATCTTTCCATAGGAAGCATACAGGAGGCAACATTAAAAGCAGGTCTGGAGACCAGAGACTTGCCCTAAAGACGTAACCTTTTCCAGCAGGGAATTCAATGTAGAAAGCATTGCGAACTCCACCTCTCAAAAGCACCTTCAGGCATTCTTTGGAGCTATTTCTTCCAAGTACAGGAATCACCACATTGCATTATGTGAGCCAATCAGCCTTATGTTGGTTGGATGACTGGACCATCTAATTCAGGGATGGTAAACCTCAGGCCAGGGAGATGAATGTGCGTCCTCCATGTCCCTGAGACTCTATCCATATCACACCACTTGAGAAGGTGAACAACCTTCTCAAGCACCCCTGAGGCCTCTTCAAGCATGTGTTTTGAAGGTGCAAATGAGAACCCCACTCCCCCAGTATGGATGTGAACACTGGGCAAAATTCCCCGGTGCCAGTCTGAAAATGGCTCATGTTCCCATCTCGGAAACCCTATGGTTTCCCTTTCAGACTAATATCAAACATATACAGGTCAGAGTGTCTGCCTTGCACACACAGTTTCATCAGTGGGACAAGGCTCACCCCACATATTCCAACTTGCCCCTGCAATTATTTATCCTGGACACCTCAAGGTGCTCAAGCTGGTACTGAAAATATCCTAAAGTAGGATTCAAGGTGGACCAAAATAAATAAATACACCGGCGTTATGTCGATTATGGCTGGCCTTCCAAATTGAGAGAAGTATAGCAGACATCAGTATACACTGAAAATTCAACTCTCAAATCCTTGGTTAGTTCTCTACTCTGAGGATAAGGGAGATGGATCAAACATCTCCAGGAGTTTCTCCAAATCTCTCTTCTTGCTCTTCAAAGCTGCTCCAGGGAAGGAAATGACATACTTATAGAAAGGGCTTTGCAAAGGAGCAGCAAGGGTCTCTCAGTACGAGACACAGCTGGCTCCTCTGTGCTCACTGAGCTGAAGAATCAGTGGTGCATTTTCTGCTTTAGAAACTTGGGAGGATGACAGCTGGCTCAGCTGTATTTCAGAGAAATTATTTCTAAGGAGAGGAAAACTCTGTGGGAACTTACTTCACCTTGACATTGCAGACAGTAAGTTCCATTTCGTGCGCATTGGTATGGATGGAGGAGTCTGGACCCCATGCCAGGGTGGGTGAGGGCTGGCAGAAATGCTGGACAAAGCCATGAGACACTGAGCCAGGAGACGTTTTGGGGCAGTCAGTAGCAACAAGGAGCCAAAAGCAAACACTAGACGACAACAGTGAGCAATTTAAAGGCAGCAATAGGTGGCCATCAGCACCAGAGGATTCAGGACCAAGGACAGCTCCCAAGAATCATGGATGTTGCTCCAATATGAGTCAGAGCCTGGCAGAACCCATACATATAAGGTCAGACTGATAAGTACATATATGGAAGGCTGCCTGCCCCCTGTAAGAGTCAGAATGTTCACATAGAACAGGGGGCACCACACATTTTGAGCCCCTGGGCATATCTGGCACTTTGAGAAAGTGTTGTGGGCACCAGTCACAAAATGGCTGTCATGGGTGTATGGCCTAACACAAAATGGCTTCCATAGGGGCCTGGTGTAAAGGCTGCCATATCTTTAAAAAACCACAGAGCAAGAAAAAGGAACACAAAATGGTGTGATCATATCCAACCCACACCACACATCACAGGGAACATGATGTCTCCATTAGTCTCTGCTGTGGCCTCCCACAGAGAAAGGTTCTTTGCACCTTTCCTGTGTTAGGAAGAGATGGATGGGTGACCAACACTGACACCTAATGAAAGGTGGACATGGTTAAGAGAACATGTGTTTAATGTGGGAAACGCTGTGCCTATGCAAAGAGGAACTGAGCAAGAAGAGGAAACAGTCGGTCATGCATTGCAGATTTTTGAAGGAATATTGACCAAAACCTTTTGCCATAGGAGGTCGTGGTAGGCACCACATTGAGAATCCCTGCTTTAGACTCTTGATCATGTGGCCTCTAGATGTGCCTTCAACAGAAGGGAGATACATAACCACTGACCCTTGGGCTAAAACTGCTTTAAACAGGAGGGGAATTTTGGTAGGATTGACTATAGCCTTTTACTATATAGTATTAAGTTAAATACTCCCTACCAGACACACACCTACGATCTTACAACAAATTTAATTGAGCAGATGCCCAGGTGTACTGCTCCTTCCTCTGCAGCATGGGTAGCTAACCTGGTGCCCTCCAAATGCCACTGGACTCCCAACTCCCTTTATCTCCAGCCAGGATGGCTAATGGCCAGATCTGATGGGATTTGTAGTCCAAGAACTTTGGGAGAGCCACAGGTCACCCACCGGTGTTCTACAATGAAAAGAAGAGCAACTAGAGAGATATTGTGATACACTGGGGGTGTTAAATGACCTTTCAATGCTAACTGTGCTTAAAAGTATTTCATGTAATATATCTTGGGAGCTGGATGTAGTATGAGGCAGCCTTCACCAACTTAGTGCCCTCCAGATTTCTTGGATTAAAACTCCCATCAACCCCAGTCAACTGGCTGCTGAAGGCGGTATGGGAATTGGCTAGAAATGTCAGAAATACCAAAAAATTCTACCCACTTTGGCGAATAAAGCCGGACAGCACAGCTGCAATACATTTCATTTTACGTTTTGACCTACCCAAGTTGCTTCCACACTAACCAAAAATAAAGTTGCTGCTCTTGCCTATAACAGCTCCCTTGAGCCATCTGGTTTTCTTAGCTTCTGCATCCATGCTATGAGATCCCATGAGAAGCGCCTACCTGGGAAAACCCAGAGGGTTTAATTCTTGACCGAAACGGAGATGATTATGATGATGACCAGAAGAACTGCCAGGCCGGCGGATAAGACGCAGCACTTGACCCTCCTGGCTCGTCGCTGAAACAGATAAAGGAAAGAAACCAGGATGAATACATTATCCTCGAGTGGTAGGACTGGCTGATCGCTATGGGACATTGGGTGATGCCTTCTGAGTCAACTGCAACTGGGAGCTGATTTGCACATTCAGAGAAATGGAGCAAAGTAGGTGCATCATGAGTGAGGTACTTGGAAACCATGCATCTTGATATGCGTGCATTGGACATCCCCACCAGCTTTGGCCAGTGGCCCAGCTACACCCTTATCTGGACAAGGACAGCCTAACTACTGCTGTCTTTGTTCTGGTAACCTCTAGGTTCAATTACTACAACACGTTATGCATAGGGCTGCCTTAACTTCTGCAGAATTCAGTGGCCAGGTTGCTCACCGGGGCAAGATTTTTTGAACTTATTACACCAATCCTGGCCTGACTGCACTGGCTACCAATTAAGTTTCCGGGCCCAATTCAAAGTGCTGGTTTTGACCTATAAAGCCTTAAATGGACCAGGACCACAACACCCGAAGGACCACCTTTCTCCATATAAACCTGAGGTCATCATCTGAAGCTCTTCATTGTGTGCTTCCTTCACAAGAGGTCCAGAGGGTAGCAACAGGAGAATATGCCTTTTCTGTGGTGGCTCTCCATTTGTGGAATGCTCTCCCTAGGGAGATTTGCCTGGTGTCTTCATTATGTACCTTTAGGTGCCAGGCAAAAATGTTCCTCTTTAACCAGGCCTTGGGCTGATTGAAATACAATGACCTTTTAAAATGTGTTGTGAAAGGGGGTATTATTGGGTATTTTGTGTTTTTTACATTGTGATTCTTTGTTGTGAACTGTCCTGAGATCCATGGGTAAAGGGCATTACATTTCTGAACACAATTCACAGTGTTGGTGCAGATCTTTCAAGCCCTAAACAGCCTCAGCCCAGTATACCTGAAGGAGCATCTCCACCCCCATCGTTCTGCCCGGACGCTGAGGTCCAGTGCCAAGGGCCTTCTGGTCTCACTGTGAGAAGCGAAGTCACAGGCAACCAGGCAGAGGGCCTTCTCAGTGGTGGCGCCTGCCCTGTGGAACTCCCTCCCATCAGATGTCAAGGAAATAAACAACTACCAGACTTTTAGAAGGCATCTGAAGGCAACCCTGTATTGGGGAAGTTTTAATGTCTAATATTTTACATTTTTTTAATGTGCTGTAAGCCACCCAGAGTGACTGGGGAAACCCAGCCAGATGGGTGGGGCATAATAATAATAATAATAATAATAATAATAATAATAATAATAATCCCATGTAACCACATTTCCCCCCCCCAACCTTACCTTCCAACCCCCCTCCCTGGAATAGTTACTACCTTCCCTTTAATCTCAGCAAGCAGCAGCAGCAAAGCTTTGTGCAATTTGCTGTAATAAATGCTATTAATAGCCACAGCAACTTGCACCTACAGCTGTGGCCTGTGCTGCTCCTTGCGGGCTCTGGCTCTCTGGTAGATGCAGGAGAAAGGAATAAAGTCTTCAGAATGAGCCATTTCCCCTTTGTTTATTGTTGCCCGATCTTCCATGCTAACTGAACTTCTGCTCTCCTTTGATCAAATCTGTTGTTCATGCAGTTCCCACGCATTTCTGGTAAAGGGGGCAAGAAGTCCATGCTACTGAGAGAGAACTGGGCAAAGTGACCTTTTAAAAGATGTTCGAATTATAATGCATTGCCCGAGCCCGGCAACCTTTAAGGCAAAAACTTCCTTAAAATGTATTTGCTGTGAAACATCACTGCTTTGACAGTGCAGCCTGGAAAGGCCAATTGTATCATTAACCACAGTGGGTTTTTTTGTCTGGTGGAGGAGTTATTTAAATTGTGACCGAGTTGCTATATGTGATGTTAACATATGAGAGTGCTGGAGGTGAAATAGTTAAACAGGTTACCCAATCAGGACCCAGGGGGTGGAGTCAGGGGGACTATAAAACCAGTTCTGGGGGGAGTTCGTGAAGGAGTTCCTTGGGAGTTGGGTGGTTGGTTTGAATGGGAGTGAATTGGGATAGAGTTTGTGGGTAGGTTGAGTTAGTGTAACAAAATAATCTGAGTCAGGAATAGTTAGGGGCTACAAAGATAAGTAAATATCTGAGAGGTGGTTTAGTGAGTGAGAGCAAGTAGCAGAAGTTATAGGTCTGGATAGGCACCCCATGAATGTAATTGACTGATACTGTTTATGAAACCACACACTTGTTAAACTGCAATAAATAAACAAAAGTTTATGTTCCAATTTAACCCTGATTGAACTCAGTATTGTACCAGGTAGGGCCTGGGTGGTGGCAGCGAGAAATAAACTGGTGGCACAGGGATCAATAGATGGTGAAATGTCCAGGGACCCTGTGCGATTGCCACACTATGGTCCTTAACAGGATGTTCAGGAAGATCTAGGGTTTCCTTGTGTGACACCACTTCTTAAAGCTAATCACTTCTCCTTCTCCTTCCTGGTTTTGTCACATGGGCGATTCCAGCCATTTGGGCATCTTGCAAGGACAAAGATGGCATCATGAATTGGGTTAGCCAATACGACCTGAGCATGTGAATTAATCACTGGGGGCAAATAAAGCCAGCTTAGAGTGAGATACGTTTTAATGAACAATGCCGGCCAGTCAAGGAACATGAAGTGGATGAAATTGCTGCTAAATTATACAGATAATTAGATAAGTTGTCTTCATCCACTCAATAATTTGGTCAAGTTAGACCCACTCCCCTTTCCCCACACATTGCATGACAATGGCTCAGATAAATCTTTCCTGTATTATTTTCTCATTTTATCATCAACAATCCAAGAGACACAATAGGTTGTGAGATCGTGACCCAACCAAGGCTACCTAAAAAGAAGGGATTCAAGGATGAGAACGAGGCTTATAGAAATGTGAGTCCATGGTCCTACAATCACTTCCCTGGCCATCCTAAGCTATCCAGGATATTCCAGCACATGTGAAATGATAATTATTTTATTTATTTAAAATATTTGCACATGCTTTAAGCTTAAACATGGAAAGGAAGCTAGGCATGCTACTGATTAGGCTAAAGATTGGTTTAATCCTGCAATTCAACTTCCAATGGAAGCCACACAATAGCCATGTCAGAGAACTGTAGAGATGGAAGGGACCACAAGAGTCTAGCCCAACCCCCCCCCCTGCTATGCAGGAATTTTCTGCCCAATGAGGGACTTGAACCCACAATCCTGGGATGAAGAGTTTCATGCTCTACCAAGGTATTGTAAAATAATAAATCAAAAAGGAAGATCAAACACTTTTCCAGTACGCAACAGTGGCTGCCAGAACTTTAATAGCGCAGAATTGGAAGACGTCCAAAATCCCAACTATAAACGAGTGGCAATCCAAACTATTCGATTATTTAGAATTGGCAAAAATGACAGAGAAAATAAGAAATAAAAAAGGCATAAAGTTTAATAACGAATGGAATTATTATTTTCTTTATTATTATTATTTCCTTTATTATGTATTTTTTCTCTGTGTGACTGTGTTTTGTATAAAACAAAAAAAATTCCTTCCAGTAGCACCTTAAAGACCAACTTAGTTAGTTCTTGGTATGAGCTTTCGTGTGCATGCACACTTCTTCAGATGCATGCACACGAAAGCTCATACCAAGAACTAACTTAGTTGGTCTTTAAGGTGCTACTGGAAGGAATTTTTTTTTGTTTTGACTATGGCAGACCAACACGGCTAACTATCTGTAACTGTGTTTTGTATGTTGTCTTTGTTTGTTTTAATTGTATGATGTGATACAATGAATCAAAATCAATCAATCAATCAATAATAATAATATAAAGTAAAATAATATCTTGGCTGTTTCATCCTCCAGCGAATGCTTTCTGCCCCAACCTAGACAGCATCTTAAAAAGCAAATACATCACCTTGCTGACAAAGGTTCATATAGTTCAAGCTATGGTTTTCCCAGTAGTGATGTATGGAAGTGAGAGCTGGACCATAAAGAAGGCTGATCGCCTTAGAATTGATGCTTTTGAATTCTGGTGCTGGAGGAGACTCTTGAGAGTCCCATGGACTGCAAGAAGATCAAACCTCTCCCTTCTGAAGGAAATCAGCCCTGAGTGCTTACTGGAAGGACAGATCCTGAAGCTGAGGTTCCAAGACTTGAGAAGAGAACTCCCTGGAAAAAACCCTGATGTTGGGAAAGATGGAGGGCACAAGGAGAAGGGGATGACAGAGGACAAGGTGGTTGGACAGTGTTCTCGAAGCTACCAGCATGAGTTTGACCAAACTGCGGGAGGCAGTGGAAGACAGGAGTGCCTGGCATGCTCTGGTCAATGGGGTCACGAAGAGTCGGACATGACTAAACGACTAAACAACAACAACAACAACAACAGCTAGCACCTCACCATCTCTCATCCAACCAGAGTCCTCAAAAACACTTACTCAACCCAATTTTTCTACTGTTCATGCAGAGCCCTCCTTGTATCTGGAGTTGTTTGTCACCCTCACATTTGGCTGTTAGGTTTTTCCTTAACTGGTTCTTACCAGTTTTGCGGTCAAGCTGCATCGTTAGACTGCCTCACAGATAGAAGGTTTTACAGAGTTTCTAGCTCATAGCAGAGTGATCAGAATTCAGCAGATGCTGCCTAACCCTAAACCAATGATATTTTGCAGATAACAAACTGAGCAAGAGCCCGGTAAATAATACAAGGAGCAATAAAACAGAGAAGTTTGTCTTTTTTAGGTCAGGAGACAAACTCCTTCAAAAGCAATTTTCCTACCAATTCCTCCAGCTGTCAAATCTCTTCCTCACTGACAACTAACTCCCAATTCCCAAATGCAAACTTCCAGCCAATCAGAGCCAGCTGTCAGCCGGATCAATATCAAAATTAACCCTTTGAGACACACTCTAAGCCAGCCTTTCTCAACCTGTGGGTCCCCAGATGTTGTTGAACTACAACTCCAATCACCCCTAGCTAGCATGGCCAGAGCTCAGGGATGATGGGAGTTGTAGTCCAACAACATCTGGGGACTGTCGGAATCTCCGCTCGCCCAAGCTGATAAACCCTCATCTTCCTCCTAGCCGAGCCTTCGGAATTGCCTCCCGACATGTGTAATGACCTGAGCCTTTGATGAGGCTCCAAGGCACATTCTTCATCCATTAAGCAAAGTTACCAGCACAGGGAAGAGACAAGAGGTTTGGGCTACATTGTAAAGAGTTTTATTTCTAAGCTACGCAGTCAGAAAAGACATCCTCTCTCTATGAAAGCAGAGAGCAACTGAACAAAGGAACAAAGGAAACAGGAAACCACTAATGTCACATTCCGTCTCCTCTCCCATGAGACTTCCAATAGCAGGAAGGTCTCTGGAATGTAAACAGAGTCCTGTGACTCCAAGCAGCTGCACAGTGATAAGAACAGAAACTAACAGGGACCCACAGGTTGAGAATCGCTGCTAAGCGATCCGAACCCCCCACTCCAGTGCCAAGTAACATGGGCACATTAATGCCCCCAAGGAGCTAATGGTTGGTTGCGAAATGCAAGACTTGCCAGATTGTTCCTACCATTTAACTTCCTAGATTATCTAGGCCTCGGGGTGATCTCAGGATACAGGCAATTAACTTCAAGTAAACTACTTGAAGAGGAAAACTTTTCCTCCTTCATCTTATCCACTTACATGAAGGGGGGAAAGAAATTGAGGACAGACCAACCCAAAGTGATTACCAAAATAAGCGGATTACAGCTAAAGAGAAGTTCTAATGACATAAAGAAGCCAGCGCTAAATGATGATCTTTTTCTTTTTCAAGTTTAAGTACAAGGGATATGACAACCCGACGGAATGCATGTGATACATAACATAAGATTTCTCACGTGGAATCCAGATTTATATATAAGTAGCTGTCAGGACTGCTAGAAGAGAGGGAGATAGGGAAGGTGTCGCCTCTGCTAAGCCTCTGAGCAGGACACCAAAATCCTGGCTCTGTGGCCAGTTTTATAATCTGTAGAAACAAGTTGTTGTGTTTGAGGGGTGGGAGGCAGGAGTAGAGGGACATCTGCACTGTGGTACTGGCTCCTCAAACTAACTAAAGCCTAAGTTTTACTTTCCATATAGGACTGAGTAATAAATCAGAGGTGGGATATGCAATCACCTCTGTTGCTTCGTCATCTTCTTTCTGCTAGCTGGAGTTTCTTTCTTGTGGCAAACTTTCACTCAATCCACACCCTCGGTGTGGAGCTTGAGGTGCCACACAAAATAGCAGCTGCTGGTCAAGAAGAATTTGTTTTTCTATTTCCTTGTTCTCATCCTCCCATTCTTCCTCCCGGAGGGAATGCAGAGCAGCTAACTCCCTGGAGCCTGGCAGGAGTTGAGAGCCCAGCGTTGTCTGAAGGGTCACAGGTTCCCTACTCCTGCCTTTTGCTTCCATTTAGTGGGCGTGATCGTGGGCAGAATCCTCTCCTCAAAAGCCAGCTCAGTTGGGCTTTCTCCCAAGGAATGGTGTGTAGAATTATTAATCTGTATATGATGGAAGCTGCCCAGAGTTGGTGGGGCGACCCAGATGGGCAGGGCACAAAGAATAAATTTATTATTGTTGTTACTATTAAGGCTCTGAAGATCATTGATCCAAAACACCCCAAAACACCCACCCACCCCACTCACACACAGAAACAAAGTTCACCACATCCAGTCACAACCAACCAACCATACCCTAGACCAACCCCAACCTCTCTCACCACCAAAGGAATACAAGAGTATAGTAAAGAGAACCGACACAAGTGACACTGACACAAAACCCCACACATACACTAAGTCAGGCACCCCCAAACCTGGCCCTTCAGATGTTTTGGGACTACAACTCCCGTTATCCCTGACCACTGGTCCTGCTAGCTAGGGATGATGGGAGTTGTAGTTCCAAAACATCTGGAGGGCCGGGTTTGCTTATGCCCGCACTAATGTCTCAACAAATTAAAATGATCTGTAGAAAATGTAACTTGAAAAAAGAGACACTGCCCATACTTTTGTAAACCAAGAAACTTTAATAAAAATATATTTCTTAAAAAAAAAAAAAGAATATGCTATCATAGGTACTTGGGTCCAAAGCTGAATGATCCAATCAATTTACAATTAGGAATGGCACAAACAACTACTTTCCTGTTCCCAAAGCAAAACTGAATATTTGCTTTTGTGTACAAACGGCCTTAAAGACACAGATTTGTGGATAGTTTTTATGGGTCCAGCAGGTCTGGGCAGTAGCAACTCAATACACAAGATGGCAGGCAATTTAAGCCCTCTTAACAACGACGATTCAGAACGTTCTTATAACTGGGATCAATGGATTCTGCACTCTTTTCCAAAATGGAGAAACACGGGTGAAATAACCCATTCTGTTCTTTTTTAAAAATGGGAACCTATAAGGTAGGGATAAAGAACCTAGTTCCTTTCAGATGTTGCTGGATTCAACGCCCATCATCCCTGACTGGCGGCTGTATTGCTTGGGACTAATGGGAGCTGGTGTCCAAAAACATCTGCTGTAAGAAAAGACAGCAGCCAGCCAGAAAGATGCCCATGAGCAGAACCTGACGGCAATACTTGAGCTGGCATTAATATCTCACTGAACGAGCTCCAATGCTTCATTCATGGTGAAATGAATGTAAATCCTAGGCACCATTTATCCTCCTAAAGCACAAGCTTTTCTACCCATCCCAGTCTTGCTGTTTTTCTCTATAGCTGGGCAAAGAAGATTGCAGGCTCCCTATGGGTCTCAAAGCAAAGGAGATCTGAGCGATGCTAAACAACGTCTAATCCAGGTAAACAGTCACTATCCACGGCCATCTCCGGCATGCATCAAATTAGGCTAAACAAATTTGTCCTGTAGTTTTAGGGTTGTTTGAAATGAACGTTGAACAAATGCAAGTTTGCCTGGTTTGTATGCTGTTATACATATTTCTATTTACTTGGCGACCTAGCAAGTTTCTCCATCCTGTTCTTGTACCAGTTTGGAGAGATGCTTTTGGAGCTCTTCACAACCTCTTTTTGTTTTAACCTTTCAGTCACAAAACTTGAGTTTACCAGACATTAAAAAGAAACCATTGCTGTTTCAATCTTGTTGTTGTTTACTCGTTTAGTCGTGTCCGACTCTTCGTGACCCCATGGACCAGAGCACGCCAGGCACTCCTGCCTTCCACTGCCAATTTCAGTTTGGTCAAACTCATGTTGGTAGCTTCGAGAACATTGTCCAACCATCTTGTCCTCTGTCGTCCCCTTCTCCTTGTGCCCTCCATCTTTCCCAACATCAGGGTCTTTTCCAGGGAGTCTTCTCTTCTCATGAGGTGGCCAAAGTCTTGGAGCCTCAGCTTCAGGATCTGTCCTTCCAGTGAGCACTCAGGGCTGATTTCCTTAAGAATGGATAGGTTTGATTTTCTTGCAGTCCATGGGACTCTCAAGAGTCTCCTCCAGCACCAGAATTCAAAAGCATCAATTCTTCGGCGATCAGCCTTCTTTATGGTCCAGCTCTCACTTCCATACATCACTACTGGGAAAACCATATCCGGCAAAAACCTATTATGATTTATACTTTGTACAGCCAAAATAACAGTGTTTCCTCCCCTTCTCACCCTCCCTCCCCTCTTTCCAGCCCCACAACAGTGGCCCAAAAGCCATGTCTTTCTCCAAGTTCCTCTTCTGAATGTTGCTGTGTTGTAAATATCACTGCTGTGTTTCTTCCCAACTATAAAACTAGAACGATCCTACTTTGGGATAGCATGGGCATCAAGAATTGATTGTGCCCTTTCATGATGGGTCTTGGTCTTCCTTTTTAGAACTGTATCCCAAACACTCCACCCTCCATTTTCCTACGTCCATGTGCATGACACAAAATTGGGGAGAGGCATTTTCTGCAATTTTCCGAGGGAAAAAAAAGGATGTTTGGAGGACAGACAGCTTCACCTATAAAGAAGCAGGAGATATTTCCTTTCTTTGTTTTATTTTTAATTTATATAATGGAAAAAATATGAGAGAAAGAAAAAATTTAAAGAGCAGCCGAAGGAGATGTAAAAAATATGGGAAATGATATACAATGAGCTGAAGAAAATGTTCCAATTAACATTGGTAAAAAAAACCTGAAGCATTTTTCTTGGGGATTGTAGGAAAAGACCTGCCAAGGAAATTCAGAAATATATTTATGTAAGTGACAACGGCAGCAAGAGTCTTAATAGCACAAGGATGGAAGAATGAGGAAATCCCGACCAAGGAACTTTGGCAAGAGAAACTTATGGACTACGTGGAACTGGCGAAATTGACACACAAACTATGTGATAAGGACAACTATGCTCTGGTCAGACCTCACCTGGAGTACTGTGTCCAGTTCTGGGCACCACAGTTCAAGAAGGACACTGACAAACTGGAACGTGTCCAGAGGAGGGCAACCAAAATGGTCAAAGGCCTGGAAACGATGCCTTATGAGGAAGGGCTAAGGGAGCTGGGCATGTTTAGCCTGGAGAAGAGGAGGCTAAGGGGTGATATGATAGCCATGTTCAAATATATAAAAGGATGTCACATAGAGGAGGGAGAAAGGTTGTTTTCTGTTGCTCCAGAGAAGCGGACACGGAGCAATGGTTCCAAACTACAAGAAAGAAGATTCCACCTAAACATTAGGAAGAACTTCCTGACAGTAAGAGCTGTTTGACAGTGGAATTTGCTGCCAAGGAGTGTGGTGGAGTCTCCTTCTTTGGAGGTCTTTAAGCAGAGGCTTGACAACCATATGTCAGGAGTGCTCTGATGGTGTTTCCTGCTTGGCAGGGGGTTGGACTCGATGGGCCTTGTGGTCTCTTCCAACTCTATGATTCTATGATTCTATGACTTTAAAGAAGAATGGGAACCTTTCAAAAGTACTTAAAGAAACAACAAAATGAACGGGACTCCTTGGCAGGTTTTGAATAAACATACACAATTTTTTTATTGGTAACATATTGATAGATTAACTAAGGATCTTTACAAGTTTATAATATGCAGAGAATAACATGTACTGAGAAACCAGGGTGGGAGGGGGGGTTCTTTTTTGGCAGGAGGGAGGGAAAAATGGGGGGGAATGAGGATGATGGATTTTTGATAAATTGTTATGTTGAAATTCCTAATATTTTTTTTAAAAAAATTAAAAAATAAAATAAAGAGCAGCCAAAGGGACAGGATTTGTGTGGTATGTTCCAAACTCAGTTTAACCCTTCATGTCCTCAGATAAACACCTGAATTCAGATTGTGGTTCTCTTTTTATCCTGGAGATGGCAAAAAGATACAGGGAATTAGCAGAATCACAAGGCAAGCTTAAGTATTTCCCTCTGGACTCTTCCAGAGAAGTCCTTTTCAAACGCTATTTCACTTCTTGAGAGAAGAAGAAAGTCAGATGTTACCGAGTTTCCCAACAGAAAGTTAATGTGTTTTTTTTAATAATATTTATTACTTTTCCAACAATTTAAGCATTACAGACATTACAAAACAAAATAGACAATACAATACAGTACAAAAAACACCACACAACACTAACATATTAAACTAACACAACAAAATAAAAACAATTTACAACACGTCATACAATTTCATCATCCTATCCTTCATTCGCTTATTTCAATGACCTCCTCACACCTCCCTTTTTGTATTCCACTTCTATTGTTTCAGCAATTCCTTTCCATCTTCCTCTGTTTTCTATCCCATAATTATCTTAACATATTCTAACCTTATTTTTTTCTTTTAATACTCTAATAATCTATTTATACTTAATTCCTTATAACATTTCTACTAAAGCCATATAACTTCATTCCCACATTTTTCTAACATTCATTAATTTTACAATATTTCTGTAAATAGTCTTTAAACTTTTTCCAATCTTCTTCCAGATTAATGTTAATGTTTTTGTTTCAGAAGCAGTGCTAAAGCAAACGGCAAAGGTGGAGACGAGGGGACGTTCCCAGCACAGGCCTCCGCCCCTCGCTGCCTGCAAATTAATTAAACAATTCTATTAGCTGGGCTTTCACTTCTGACACTCGGCAGCTGACATTAATTGGGCTACAATCAAGATAGTAATTCAGGTTAATTGGAGTCCCACTGTCAGCAGCGATCAGCTTGCTTGAATGTGCTCCTGTCATTGAAGAATAATGAATCATGGATGGCTTGATTGGATGGCATGGCAAGCCTGGTGGATGGCTGAAGGCCTTCTGCATATGAAAGCTGGCATCATTCCTGGCTTTTCAAAGGCGGGGATCCTTCATATGGTGTTTGGGATCCAAGAATGTCACGCCGAGTGTGTTGAAATGGAATAATTGGACGGCTCTTTTTCACACCCTCGTGTGCCAGAGACAGAAAGCGAATCCAGATTTCTTGGGGCAGTTGCACACAGAGAGGTTATATAGTGCAATCTGCGGTGTTTGGGCACAGAATTGTTCCTTGGCAGAAGGGACAACTTGCCAAAAATGGCAGGAGACCTGTAAAAAATGCATAGCGTCATGGGCTTCAGTCAAGGTCACTGACAGGCTCAGCCATGAAAAGAGGGGCAGATGTAAAACGTTTAATGGGAAGGTCCCTCCATGCAGATGGGTTGATTCCAGAGGTTCATAAAGCTATGATAAATCGCTTTAAACTAAAATAAGATTATTTACATGCCAAGAAAAAACCCTACAGAGATTTCACCCCAGCAAAGACCTCCCTCCCCCAACGCAGCTCAAATTTTACTTCACAAGAAATGTGGCGGCGACAAACGCAGACCTTTTTTTTTCGTGGCAGCATTCTGTTTTCATGTATTTTATTCCTGATTTGTCTGGTGTTTCATTGCATGCTGTTCTGTTTTGAACAAAGTGTGTTTCTAATCATTTGTTGCAAGCTCCCTTGGGAGCTGATGTTCGTGGAAAGGCTGGAAGTAACTGTCTGAGGCAGAGCGGAGTCAAATACAGTCTTTTTGCTGAGAAAATTTCTGAGATTTTACTTTTTCTCAGAGACGCCTTCCTTGCTAAACAAACAAACAAACAAACAAACAAAGAAACAAAGTCCACTTTGAATATTCCAACCCCATGCAAAAAATATCCCAGTGGTTTTTAGTTTATATTTTTGTGGAAGTTGCCATTCCCCCCCCCCCCCACATGGGACTCTCCAGAGTCTCCTCCAGCACCAGAATTCAAAAGCATCAATTCTTCGGCGATCAGCCTTCTTTATGGTCCAGCTCTCACTTCCATACATCACTACTGGGAAAACCATGGCTTTAACTATACAGACCTTTGTTGACAAGGTGATATCTCTGGCTTTTTAAGATGCTGTCTAGGTTTGTCATCGCCTTTCTCCCAAGAAGCAGGCGTCTTTTAATTTCGTGGCTGCTGTCACCATCTGCAGTGATTATAGAGCCCAAGAAAGTAAAATCTCTCACTGCCTCCATTTCTTCCCCTTCTATTTGGCAGGAGGTGATGGGACCAGTGGCCATTATCTTGGGTTTTTTTTATGTTGAGCTTCAGACCATATTTTGTGCTCTCCTCTTTCACCCTCATTAAAAGGTTCTTTAATTCCTCCTCACTTTCTGCCATCAAAATTGTGTCATCTGCATATCTGAGGCTGTTGATATTTCTTCCGGCAATCTTAACTCTGGCTTGGGATTCATCCAGTCCAGCCTTTCACATGATAAATTCTGTATATATTAAATAAGCAGGGAGACAATATACAGCCTTGTCATACTCCTTTCCCAAATTTGAGCCAATCAGTTGTTCCATATCCAGTTCTAACTGTAGCTTCTTGTCCCACATAGAGATTTCTCAGGAGACAGATGAGGTGATCAGGCACTCCCATTTCTTTAAGAACTTGCCATAGTTTGCTGTGGTTGACACAGTCAAAGGCTTTTGCATAGTCAATGAAGCAGAAGTAGATGTTGTTCTGGAATTCTCTAGCTTTCTCAAAAATCCAGCACATGTTTGCAATTTGGTATCTGGTTCCTCTGCCCCTTCCAAATCCAGCTTGCACTTCTGGGAGTTCTCAATCCACATACTGCTTAAGCCTGCCTTGTAGAATTTTAAGCATAACCTTGCTAGCGTGTGAAATGTGTGCAATTGTGCGGTAGTTGGAGCATTCTTTGGCACTGCCCTTCATTGGGATTGGGATGTAGACTGATCTTCTCCAGTCCTCTGGCCACTGCTGAGTTTTCCATATATATATATATAAGGCACACTAGCCTGGGAACTTCCTCTCTGCCCAGAACATTGGAGGCTATACACCACACCCCCTCAACAGTATTTATAGGAACTCAAACACTGAGATCCTGCTCTGTTCCAGTAACAAGAAGCCGAAAGCACCAGCCTGAAGATGACGAGTGAGACCTCGTCGAAACGTCGCCTAGACACCCCAACTTTTACACGGGAAGACACCCGAGGACACCAAAACCTGCATTCCTGTACCCGTGAAAATCTACGAAAGCATATATATATATATATATATATATATATATATATATATATATATATATATACACACACATATACATACATATATATATATATATATATATATATATGCTTTCGTAGATTTTCACGGGTACAGGAATGCAGGTTTTGGTGTCCTCCGGTGTCTTCCCGTGTAAAAGTTGGGGTGTCTAGGCGACGTTTCGACGAGGTCTCACTGAGACCTCGTCGAAACGTCGCCTAGACACCCCAACTTTTACACGGGAAGACACCCGAGGACACCAAAACCTGCATATATATATATATATATATATATATATATATATATATAAAGAAGGTAAATAAAAATTTAAGGAACCGCAGAAAGAGGGGAAAGGCAGACAAGTTTTAAAATGTCAACATGAATGTAAAATTAGTGAAATGTATATATCTGAAAAGGAGAGAGAGAGAGAGAGAGAGAGAGAGAGAGAGAGAGAGAGAGAGAGAGAGAGAGAGAGAGAGAGAGATTTATTTTGGTACAGCTTCTCAAAGCCTAGGGCTCTGTTTCCTCCAAGCCCAGACTCTGCAGCTTACTGTTAAAACCGTGGAACTTGCTCTTACAGGAGGAAGTGATAGCCACCAACTTTGATGGCTGTAAAAGAGGATTAGATGAATTCATGGAGGAGAGGGCTACTAGATGCTCTGGTCCTGCTTGTTATTTTCCCAGAGGCATCTGGTTGGCCACTGTGAGAACAAGAGGCTGGACTAGGTAGGTCATTGGGCTGATTTCCCTGCAAGTTCTGACTGACATCTGGAAACAAATGGTTTTGTCCCTAAGTAAAACAACAACAACAACAACAACAACAACAACAACAACAACAACAACACTGCTTTCTTTGATGTTCTGAGGAAAACATGACTGGCGAAATTAATGACTATATGTCCCTTCTCTGGGAGGTTGAACGGGAAAGTCACGGCACAATACTCTTGACACTGGGCTGGCTCAGCCTGAGAATCATAGAATCATAGAGTTGGAAGAGACCACAAGGGCCATCGAGTCCAACCCCCTGCCAAGCAGGAAACACCATCAGAGCACTCCTGACATATGGTTGTCAAGCCTCTGCTTAAAGACCTCCAAAGAAGGAGACTCCACCACACTCCTTGGCAGCAAATTCCACTGTCAAACAGCTCTTACTGTCAGGAAGTTCTTCCTAATGTTTAGGTGGAATCTTCTTTCTTGTAATTTGGATCCATTGCTCCGTGTCCGCTTCTCTGGAGCAGCAGAAAACAACCTTTCTCCCTCCTCTATGTGACATCCTTTTATATATTTGAACATGGCTATCATATCACCCCTTAACCTCCTCTTCTCCAGGCTAATCATGCCCCTCCCTTAGCCGTTCCTCATAAGGCATCGCTTCCAGGCCTTTGACCATTTTGGTTGCCCTCCTCTGGACACGTTCCAGTTTGTCAGTGTCCTTCTTGAACTGTGGTGCCCAGAACTGGACACAGTACTCCAGGTGAGGTCTGACCAGAGCTGAATACAGTGGCACTATTACTTCCCTTGATCTAGATGCTATACTCCTATTGATAGCATCTAGAAGTATCTGGGGAGAAGTGTTCTGCCACCAGCAAAGGCTGACTCTTTCTGAAGATGAAATGGGCTGGAGACGTGAGATGGCCGTGTTGGGAGATGAAACCTCTCGCCACTTTCTGCCATCCCCATGATGCTGAAGCATCTGTCCTTTCCTGCTCCAAGCAATTTGGACTGGCACAAAGGGCTGCCATCCTCACAGCTCTGCTCCACTTCCTATTGCCAATGCCATGGCAGGGCATCCAGTCAGTGTGAACATTCTGGGCAGGGATCCATAGATCATGGCCCTCTCGCCTTGCCAGCTTGCATTTTTCTTTGGGAGTGTAGAGACTCTTTCAGTTATTTCTTAACTCAAGAAAATGACCTAGATGTCTGGCTCATGAGACTTGGGTTTTGTTGTTGTTGAAATTTTGGCTGGTTTTTGCACATCATCATATTGCATGATATACTTGTTGGCGTATATTATAATAACCCTATATGATTCAATTACCAATAATTCTAATCCCATGGAACATCAGAAAATGTTGCCCCTTTTGGGGAGTCTGCTCATGATTCGAGAGTAGGATATATTGTGCTAGAGCTGCCAGCTGATTTCGGCTCTTGTTAGGCTGATGGCTGGCTAACTGACCAGGATGACTATGTGATGTTTCATCATAGGAGATGATGGTTAGAGAGAAGGCAGCATTCAAAAAACTGATCCCACCAGTGCAAGGATTTACACTTGCACAACAAACGTTCCCTTCTCCTCCCTCCATGCACCTCTTAAATCTGTTCTTGGGGTTCCCCCAACCCTCCAGAGCAGATTTTTGCAGGGGCAGCTCACACAGGCAGGCAGGAAGAGAGGGAAAATGCACTGTTGTTCAAGCGTAAGTCCTTGTACTGGTGGGACATGTTAGTTGGATTCCCCTCATGGTCTCCTGCTGGCTGGGGATCTCTCCTGGATGCTTGGAATGAGACACTCACCAGAGATTGGGGAAGGTGCCACGTGAACGTTAGAGAAGGTGACAATGTTAGCCTCAAAAAGGCCAGCTCCTCATAGGCACCCAAAGCAGCAATCACTTTGTGAGTTAAAGGAAACATTGACCCCATGGGAAAGCTGCCTTATAGTGAATCAGACCAATTTGTTGTTGTTGTTTAGTGGTTCAGTCGTCTCCGACTCTTCATGACCCCATGGACCAGAGTATGCCAGGCATTCCTGTCTTCCACTGCCTCCTGCAGTTTGGTCAAACTCATGTTAGTAGCTTTGAGAACACTGTCCAACCATCTCGTCCTCTGTTGTCCCCTTCTTCTTGTGCCCTCAATCTTTCCCAACACCAGGGTCTTTTCCAGGGAGTCTTCTCTTCTCATGAGGTGGCCAAAGTCTTGGAGCTTCAGCTTCAGGATCTGTCCTTCCAGTGAGCACTCAGGGCTGATTTCCCTCAGAGTGGAGAGGTTGGATCTTCTTGCAGTCCATGGGACTCTCAAGAGTCTCCTCCAGCACCAGAATTCAAAAGCATCCATTCTTTGGCGATCAGCCTTCTTTATGGTCCAGCTCTCACTTCCATACATCACTACTGGGAAAACTATAGCTTTAACTATACGGACCTTTGTTGGCAAGGTGATGTCTCTGCTTTTTAAGATGCTGTCTAGGTTTGTCATTGCTTTTCTCCCAAGTAGCAGGCATCTTTTAATTAAGTGACTGCAGTGATCATGCAGTAAAACTCTGCCTCCATTTCTTCCCCATCTATTTGCCAGGAGGTGATGGGACCAGTGGCCATGGTCTTAGTATTATCTATGCTGATTGATAGCAGCTTCCTAAATATTCAGGCAGGAAATCCTGGGAGGAAATGCTAGGAACTGACCATGGGACTTTCTGGAAGTGCAACGGATTCTCTGTCCCTGAGCTAACAACAGGTTAAATAAATCTACAGCATGCAGTCCTTACTTTCGGAATCCTATCCCAAATGCCAGGCAAGGAAAGGGAACCACGTGTACTAAGACAAATGGCTGTGTCCAGAAGGAAGGAATGCAGAATGAAACAGAGAGAGACAAAGCAAACCTCCCTACTGCCATGAATGTTGAATTTTATCTGGCTAAAAGCCTCATTATTTCTGAATGGATTTATCAAAAACATATTTTCTATGTAAATATATTCACAAAATATGGCACTTAAGAGCCATCTATTTGTATATGTTTGGACTGCATTTCAGAACAATTATTCAGGAGGAAAAAACAACTATAGCCAATTTAGAAAGATGTGCCCGGATCGTGTTTATTCCATAGTGCTCCTGTCTCTCGTGGCACTATGCTGTTATTTTCTTAGGCTGTTGACAAAATGCTACAATATTTTTATTTTATTTTTTACAAATGGGTACATTCCACAAAGGAAGAGGGAGAATGTCAGAATAGTGGCTCAGAATTGACGCTTCAAGGGGAATATATTATCTCAAAAATCAAGGGAAGTGTTTTGTTATAATGTGGGCCTCCTTGTATATGCACACATTAGGAAATTAATTTCTCACCTCCTAGGCAAATCCCTTCCCCCAGAGAGACTATTATCAGCGCAATGGAGATGTTGTACACTAATGCAACCCCAGGATAGTCGTATCTTCACACTGAATGCGGAATGACACTCTGCAAGGATCCCCAATCTAGGATCGGCTTGCACACTTTCCACAGGGACATAGAAAGCCGCCTTAAGAGCAGGTCAGTTTGTCCATCAGGTCCAGTATTTTCTACAATGGCTGTTAGAGGCACCCAAGGACCTCAGGCAAATAGTTTTCAAATCATTTTCTATGTCATTCTTGTAACTGGAACGATGGAGAGTGATTCGTTTCCCATGCTTCAAGAAGTGAGCCAGGTTTTCTTCTTTCTGGTGTAGATTCTCTCAAACAAAGGAACTCTTGTGCTTTGGGCAAAGTTATTAAAGGAATGACTCATGAGCAGATGCAAGCACCAGTTAGTGGCATAAGATGCAAGAAGCAAGACCCTCTTGGGTTGCTAATGCTGTGAGCCCCTCCCTCGACCATACTCTCAGGTTGCATATACGTGTAAATCAATCATGTATCATAAAGACACCACAATCTCTGCTGTCTCTCATTCCAATTGAAACCGATCCCCGGGTAAGTGCCTGGGACCCCATGAAATCTCACACTACTCGAGAATTGGACTGGCATGCAACACTGGTGTTAGAAGTGGGGCTCTTGTTTTTCTGACGGAGAGCCTGTGAGCAAGGTGTGTCTGGGTCACGATGGAGGGAGAAATAGCAACAGATCTCAAACAGTTCACGTTGACAAGCTAGCAGCCTGACCCAATGCAGCAGTGATAAAGCCAGCAGTTTGATAAAACAGAGCAGCTGTAAGCAGAGTAGGTGAGAAGCCTCCATGGAGAAGAAAGTGTGACTCCATGGGAGGTGAAGAGCCTGCTGGGTGAGATGCTACAGTGGGTTCAAAGTGACCCAGCAGCCTAGCTGCAAGGCACCTAGATGGAAGCGGTGGCCAAGGAGACCCAGAATGTAGACGGGCAGCTGAGGGGATGTAACAGAGAAGAGATGCAGTCAGTACCTGAAGGCAAAGGGAGTTTGTGCATTTCAAGACTGTTCACTTTTTAAATTGAAGCGACTGTTTACTGGTTAAATTGCGGGGGTCCTTCTTGCAATTTTGGCCATTTTTGTGGTTTTTTATGCTTTTGATTTGTGCTTTTTGCACATTTGTGGTGATGGGAACTGCTTAATGGTTTTCTAGGGATTGCTATGATAACTGTCTCTGTGTTGGAAAGCTGCTGTGTGCTGCAGTGGCACAAAGAACGAGTAAGGCTTTTTGGGTAATGCAGCTCTGGTGCATCCTGGATTAAACGTGTCGGAAAGACATCGTCTTGGGGCCTCCCAAGGGTGGGGACTGGGTAAGCTGCTTGGATGCAGAACTGGGACTGTGAAGATGCACCAAGGCAAAAGAGAAAGGCTTGAAGAGATCCTAATGGACTTGAAATATTTTACTGGTGTTGGGTTAAAAGTGTAATTGTGTATTGAAGCTGAGGCTCCAAGACTTTGGCCACCTCATGAGAAGAGAAGACTCCCTGGAAAAAACCCTGATGTTGGGAAAGATGGAGGGCACAAGGAGAAGAGGACGACAGAGGACGAGATGGTTGGACAGTGTTCTGAAAGCTACCAGCATGAGTTTGACCAAACTGCGGGAGGCAGTGGAAGACAGGAGTGCCTGGCGTGCTCTGGTCCAGGGGGCCATGAAGAGTCGGACATGACTAAACAACAAGAAGATTTATTTTTAATGATTTGTGTTTTAATGCCTTGGAAAGCTGTATTCTGCTGTTTGTATGTACATCGGGGGGCTGATGTCTGGTTTTGGGGGAAGGTAATGTTATGAGTTGGGGTGGGGGAGTAGGCAGTATGTCTGGGCCCCCTTTAATTCCTGGAACCAGCACAGATTCAATTCCTGGAACAGCCAGGCTGGCTTCCCACTATCTAGGAAACGCATGGGAGATCTTCCACATAACGACTCTGGCAAATCTCTCCATGGCTGTCAAACACGCAAAGTTACAATGCTCTCTTTTATACACACACATATACACAAACACACACTACAGAAATACTAAAAATCATCCCTAGACATTGAAAAATGCCGTGCACAAACTCTGTAATTAAAGGGTAGGCAGTCTCTAGCATTATTTATAACACTGACTGGCACATTGTTTATAGCGGTTTCGGGGATGCATCCTTAAATACAATAGGCGGTGATCAAAAGCAACCTTTCGAGAGCAGAGCACCTGCAGGGAGAGAGACAGAGAAGTATCTGACATACCTGACAGAGTGAAAATTAGACAGGAGCGAGATGTCTGCAACCTTTGAATTGGGAATCTCTCTGACAAGCGAGAAAATGTGCGTGGGGAGGCGAGACGGATTTCGGCAAGCAAAGCATGTTTCACCAATACTTCTGCTGCCAAGTAGCTATTTAGCAACACGCCACAAGGACACCTGGCAGATGTCGCTTGTATTAGTTTCCATGTTGGGACAAAGCTAGGGATGTGGGTGGGTGGGGGATGTTGTTGGCCAATATCTGCGGATATTTCTGCCTTCTCGGGATGTGAAGTTGCACACTGACGTCGCTGACTTGAAAAAGCCAAGCCAAGCCGATTTCACAATCCATTTCCAAATAGTGGTGGTGAACCATGTGAGTATTATTACGCACAGTGTCTTAAAATAAAAGAACTGTAGAGTTGGAAGGGACCCAAAAGGTCATCTATTTCATCCCCCTGCAATGCAGGAATCCCAGCTGAAGAATCCCAGACAGATGGGCACCCAACCTCTGTTTAAGGAACTCAAAAGAAGGAGAGTCCATCACTTTCTGACGTAGTCTGCTCCCTGCTCAAAAACTCTCTGAGCCAGGGATGGGGAAACTGTGGACATTTCCCTTCCACCTTAAGGAACAGACATGGGATTGTTACGTGTCACATGTCTGTTTACATTCCAGCACAGCTTGCTGGGAACTTCCGTTGTGTATTGCTTTAGCTTTTAGCTGTTCTAAGACAACATAAGAGAGAGACAACATGTTTCTTTGTCCTGATTTATGATTAATAAATCTGTAGTTGTAGTATGCTTCCACAAGCCTCACACCTATTCTGTGTGCGCAGTTCGATCTGCTGATAGTGTGCCCTGGCTTTGAAGCCTGGGTTGCTGATTTACGTTGGAGCAGAAGTGATGGTCTTTGCAGCAGGACGGCTGGAAGGAGAAGGCCCAGCTGGAGCTTGCCAGCTGGCCTCCCAGCCCTCTGCATACCGACAGAAACCTGTGATCTTCAGTTGCCAGCTCCTAAGAGAACAAAAGAAGAGCCCAATGGATCAGACCAATGGCCCATCTATTCCAGCATCCTGTTCCCACAGTGGCCATGCCTGTGGGAAACCCTCCAGCAGGACCTGAGCGTAAGATCTCTCTCTGCTCCTGCAGCTTCCAGCAACTCATCATCAGAAGCATTACTGCCTCCCATGTTGGAGGAAGTGCATAGACATCATGGCTAGGAGCTGTCGACAGCCCTCCCCCCACCTATGAATTTCTCCAGTCTTCTTTCAAAGCCATCCAAGTTGTGGCCATCACTTCCCCCACCCCCTGCCCTGGGAGTGAGTTCTGTAGAGCAAGCCCCAGTCAGCATGGTCAATAGTCAGGAGTTGCAGCAGGCCTTACGATGTCAGCAGGGCCATGATTAACACATCCTGTCTCTAATAAGAATTATTTGGATTTGAATCCTTGCTGCATATTACATGCACGTTTTTAAATGTATATTTTATTATTTAATATAGACAGCCCACTTTTGCATTAAACGTTACCAAAGGTGGCTAGAAAACAAGAGGATCTGATGCACAGAGGACTGGAAGCTGGTAACAGAGTAATGGTTGAAGTGGGAGAGGAAATAGCAAGGTGGAAGGAGACAGACTAACCTGGTCTATCTCCCCTTGTTCCCCTCCCCTTGTTCTCCATGTGGGTTGGTTTCTGTTTATGCCACTGTGCAATGCTTGGAGTCACAAGACTCTGTTCTGCATTCCAGAGATTCCAGGCTGTTCGAAGTCTCACAGAAGACAGGAGACAGATGTGACATTACTGGTTTCCTGTTCCTTTGTTTTGTTCAGTTGTCTCTCTGCTTTCACAGAGAGAGCATGTATATTTCTTTTCTGTCTGCGTAGTTAGAAATAAAACTCATATTTCTTGGCTCCTTCCCTGCGTGCGGGATACTCTGCGTTATGGGGAAATGTGCCTGGATTCTCATCAAAGGCTCAGGTTGTCAATCAAGCCAGAGGATGAGCTTTTCCAGCTTGGTCGTAGCGGAGATTCCAACATTTTGTGCAAATCTAGTGATCCAGGCTTTTCTGAGTGCCCCTCTTCATCCTAGTGGGAGTAGCCTACAGCTGTGCTAGCTAAATATGGGGAGAAAATTCGATCCAGTTCCCATTCATAGGTGAGCTTATCTAATTCACTCTTCCCAAAACGATACATGAACCAAAACACAGCTATCCGTCGAAATCTGCAATGCGTTTCTCCAGCCGAGTCATGCATAGAAAAATTCAAAGGCTAAAAAAAATGAATATATCGGTGCACACGGCATACCCAAATGGGAAAAAAACTGCTGCAAAAATGCGTATAGTAGACAAAATCACACAGAGAGGTGTAACGATTAGGAGAAACTGCTATTAAAACATTGCTGAATTCTCATGAGGCAGACTGATGTGGAAGTTTGGAGGACTGGATTTAGGAATGAGAAAAGGTGATAAATTGAGAGAAAATGAAATTGCCATATTCACTCATATCCTTAATGCTAGCTCCAGGTTTTAGAGAACCTTTGAGCAAGATGGGCTGTTGCACTCTGGTCCTGCTCACCAGCATCCCATAGGCATCTTTTGGGTGACTGCGAGTGAAGGATGCTGGACTTAGATTACTTCTTACTTCTAGTTAGAGGGGCTGGTTTTCCGAATTGACTTTATTTTATCCTTCCACACTAGCAGCAATCTGGGATGTGAGCGAAGCGCAGTGGAAGCACTCCTTAACTCACTGCTTAGCCCACAAACACTGCATCTTGCTTTGCAAAACAGGCTTGGACTACTACACTAGAGGAGGTATTACAACATTGTTTCCAAACCGCGCTCTCCCGAGGCGGCACAAGCAATCAATCATTCACTCAGCAGGAGAGCAAAAAAACCCAGATATCTTGCAGAGAAAGGCACCCTCTTCTCCCTTTCTTTACAATAAAGTCTCTTTTCTCCCAATTAGAGCGTTTCACTTGAAAAAAAATGCATAATAAGGTATAGGCAAGATAAGAAGATTGGTAATTTTCTGTGCTATGGATGGGGGATTGACTCCCCCCCCCTTCAAAGCTCTCTGCCCACTATCTCGGCACTCGCAGTCTTCTCCTCCGCGATGAATGGCTCCTTTGAAAGCCCTCTTGCCTGCTTCCACTGCGTAATGAATTCTGTCACTCTCAACCAGGCTCTCGAGCAGCAAGCAGTGGAAGGGAGTTTGCATGCCGATCCGCTCCAATTACAATGGAAAACCTCATCGGTGTGCAGAAAATTCTAAGGCACTTATGAGCTCAGACGCGCTGGCGGATGCCGGCGGTACATGATGCTGTCACTGTTTGACAGGGCTTAGAACGGGGGGCCTGGGACGGCTCGGGAGACAGGTTCGCTCGGGAGGCCGATGCAAAGATGACAGGGAGAAGCTGCAAATCCCATTGCGGATGTAAAGAACCCGTGAGATGATGGGCGAAGGAACAGACACGCAAGGGGGTTAGCCTCATAAACCCCTTCATGTATAAGACGCGATCTGTTGTTGCCTTGCAGATTGGCATGCTGAATGGGAGCCGAGCAGGCAGGCGGCGAGCAGGCTGCTCCCTTAAGCTTGCATCCCTCCAGCTCCCCCTCTTCAGCTCCCATATCTCCCCCTCTAAGCCTTGTCAGCAATTTTCTGCTTGGGAGGGCAGGAAAGAGATAACCGAGGCTCTTTCAGGTTCGGGTTTCACGCTATTAGGAAATCTCGGAGAGCCGTTGCAGATGGAGTGAGAAAGCGGGAAGGCTGTGCTCTCTGTTTCCAAGGTTGGCTCTCGGATTCAGCCCCAGTGGGGGGGGGGCCCAGAATGACATCAGATTATGTCAGACTTGGGTCCCATTGGAGAGGGTCTGTAGCTCAGTGACCAAGCGTTTGCTTTTGGGTGTTGAAGGTCTCAGGTTCCCAGTCCCAAAAAAGCCAAAGGTTGGAAAGTTTAAGGCAGACAAGGAAGCACTTGTTGTCATTTAGTCGTTTAGTCATGTCCGACTCTTCGTGACCCCATGGACCAGAGCACACCAGGCACTCATGTCTTCCACTGGCTCCCGCAGTTTGGTCAAACTCAATGTTGGTAGCTTTGAGAACACTGTCCAACCATCTCGTCCTCTGTCGTGCCCTTCTCCTTGTGCCCTCCATCTTTCCCAACATCAGGGTCTTTTCCAAGGAGTCTTCTCTTCTCATGAGGTGGCCAAAGTCTTGGAGCCTCAGCTTCAGGATCTGTCCTTCCAGTGAGAACTCAGGGCTGATTTCCTTCAGAATGGATTGGTTTGATCTTCTTGCAGTCCATGGGACTCTCAAGAGTCTTCTCCAGCACCAGAATTCAAAAGCATCCATTCTTTGGCGATCAGCCTTCTTTATGGTCCAGCTCTCACTTCCATACATCATTACTGGGAAAACCATAGCTTGAACTATACGGACCTTTGTCAGCAAGGTGATGTCTTTGCTTTTTAAGATGCTGTCTAGGTTTGTCATTGCTAGGTTTGTCATTGCTACTCCTTCATGGATCACTGCCATGCCGTGGCGAAGGGGCTTGAATAACTCAGAGAAGCTATGAGCTATGCCGTGCAGGGCTACCCAAGATGGACAGGTCATAGTGGAGAGTTTTGACCAAACGTGATCCACCTGGAGTAGGAACCGGCAAGCCACTCCAGTATCCCTGCCAAGAAAACTCCATGGACAAAGACAAAAAGGAAGCACAGTGCATAGCTAAGCTTTGGTATTTAATCCCAAAAAGATGGTGACCAACTTGGGTGGCTTCAAAAGAGGATCAGAACAATTTCTTTAAGGTGATCAAAGACTACTTGCCTCAATGAATATGTTCTGCCTCCACCATCGAATACCATTTGCTGGAAATTGTAAAGCGGAGAGAGAACTGCTGCCCTCTGGCCTTACTCTTGGGCTTTTGTTGACATCTGGTTGGTCAGTGGACTAAATGGACCAGTGACATTGCAGAGGGTTGGACTAGATGGCCCATGGGGTTCTGTCCAACTCTACAGTTCTAGGATTCTATGACCTTTGGGCTGATCCAGCAGGGCTCTCATTATGTTCTTATGTCCCTGGCATCTTCTATTAACAGACAGCAGAACTGGGGAAGACATCTATGCCTGAGAAGCTTGCAGGCTGCTGTGAATCAATGAGGACAAAAGGTCTGATCTACATACAGGGACGTGGAAGAAAAAGCAAACTGAACATCATATGCAACCCTGACCCCTTTCACTGCTATGGAATCCAAAGGCATCACACCAGGTCCAAGTCAAAGTGTTGGTCATGGCTTTTAAATACTGAAATGGCTCAGAGCCAAAGTATCCAGAGGTGTACTGTGTCCAGTTCTGGGCACCACAGTTCAAGAAGGACACTGACAAACTGGAATGTGTCCAGAGGAGGGCAACCAAAATGGTCAAAGGCCTGGAAACGATGCCTTATGAGGAACGGCTAAGGGAGCTGGGCATGTTTAGCCTGGAGAAGAGGAGGTTAAGGGGTGATATGATAGCCATGTTCAAATATATAAAAGGATGTCACATAGAGGAGGGAGAAAGTTTGTTTTCTGCTGCTCCAGAGAAGCGGACACGGAGCAATGGATCCAAACTACAAGAAAAAAGATTCCACCTAAACATTAGGAAGAACTTCCTGACAGTAAGAGCTGTTCGACAGTGGAATTTGCTGCCAAGGAGTGTGGTGGAGTCTCCTTCTTTGGAGGTCTTTAAGCAGAGGCTTGACAACCTCAGGAGTGCTCTGATGGTGTTTCCTGCTTGGCAGGGGGTTGGACTCGATGGCCCTTGTGGTCTCTTCCAACTCTATGATTCTATGATTCTATGATCTGCAAGAATGTCTATTTCAATGCCGAATGGCTCATCCTTTAAGATAGGCTGGGGTTGGAGGCTGCTTGGGGTCCACATGAGGATTTATGGGGAGGGGATGTAAACCAGGGCCTTCTCTGTAGCAGACCAACAACTCTGGATCCACCTCCTGGAATCTGTCCTCTTCCTTGTTGGGATTTCAATGTCAGAAAAATACAGAAAAAACCCATGTCTCCCCAGTTTGATATGCTCATGTTTATCCTGAACATCAATGGGAGGCTTTGTGTTCAATAACTGCATGCATGCATGAGTGTGTGCTAGTGTACAGTTTTAAATGTGTTTTTATTAGTGACATATATTGATATTCATCTTACACTGCACAACGCCTTGAAAAGCAACTGGGGGGAAAGAAATCAATGCACTACCCTGGTCACAATTTCCCCTAATGTTTGCCATTTATAAATACTGTGTATTCAAGGGAGGAAATGCACACTTACAAAGCCTACATGATTCCCTTTTTTGCTAACATGGGCCGAGAAGTTGGTGCCAAAGCTCTGATTAATAACATCAATGAGGATTCTGTACCGGAAAAGGCCAAAGGATTAAATTGCCCCAAATCATCTGCTGTCCTCTATCAAACAGAGATCTCAGGAAATCTCGCTTATATAAGAGAACATTATAATTGAGGCTTAGAGTTATCAGGATCGAGTGTAACAAATTATACTAATTCACGCAAAGACGAGACCAATGTGGGCGGGGAGCTAATTTTAAAAACCCCAGATACTTTGGTAATGACATCATTCTAAGTGACCTCGTCAGTATGTAACCCAGCAGTGGAAGAACTAAGATGTATTTAAACCCCAGCAAATTGCTTCCGCTCAGGAGGAGGAGAGGAAAATTATATGGAGATAATCATTTTCAGCAAACATGCTTGCTGTCCCTTTGTCTGACACCTACTTTAAATAAGATATATGTAAATCCAGCAAAGGCAATTTCCAGATTGGTTTCCCAACCTATCTGCATTCAGCACAAAGCCCTTGTCAACTCCAGGAGCTCTCCGTGGCACTGCCCACTTATCTATACATGCCCTATTTGTGAGCTTGGCTCCTTCACACAACAAGTTGGTCACAAGTTGGGCAAAATACTCCTGCATTGCAGGGGGTTAGAGTAGATGACCCTCGTGGTCCCTGCCAGCTCCACAATTCTAACACATAAACTGTTGTCTTTGTCTATGGAGTTTTCATGGCAGGGACACTGGAGTGGCTTGCCGGTTCCTGCTCCAGGTGGATCACGTTTGGTCAAAACTCTCCACTATGACCTGTCCATCTTGGGTGGCCCTGCACGGCATAGCTCATAGCTTCTCTCAGTTATTCAAGCCCCTTCACCATGGCAAGGCAGTGATCCATGAAGGGATCTAAACCTAAACCTAGACAGCATCGAGCACAATTCAAAGTGTTGGTGCTGACCTTTAAAGCCCAAACGGCCTCAGTCCTGTATACCTCCACCCCCGTCGTTCAGCACGGACACTGAGATCCAGCACCGAGGGCCTTCTGGCGGGTCCCTCATTGCCAGAAGTGAGGTTACAGGGAACCAGACAGAGGACGTTCTCGGTAGTGGCGCCCTCCCTGTGGAAGACCCTCCCTTCAGATGTGAAGGAAATAAGTAGCTATCCTATCTTTAAAAGACATCTGAAAGCAGCCCTGTTTAGGGAGGTTTTTAATATTTAATGCTGTATTGTTTTTAACACTCAATTGGGAGCCGCCCAGAGTGGCTGGGGAGACTCAGCCAGATGGGCGGGGTGGGTATAAATAAATTATTATTATTATTATTATTATTATTATTATTATTATTCCCCACTTGGCCATCAAGCTCACTGGGTGACCTTGGGCCTGTCACTCATTCTCAGCCAAATCAACCCCACAGGGTTGTTGAGAGGATAAGATGGAGAGGAGGTGAACTATGTACACTACTTTGATCTCATTGGATAAAATATGGGATATAAATGCAATAAATCGATACAGAAAATCCACAATGGCATTGCTTTCTTCTCTTCAAGGCACTTGCTAACATTTCGGGCTCTGGATTCATTGCAAACTCTGTTTCTCCTTTAGCAAAAGAACTCTGTGAGTACAAAACCCACTTTAAAACCAAAAGGAAGCAAGAACAAAAGACTTAGACAAATAATTTGCCCTCGGATTTTTTCCTCATCCCCTTTTATATATAGTAATAAAGTGAGTTCTTCGCAGGAAGATTCCGTCGCCGTTCTTCAGTTACATTTTCATCATGAGTTTTAAATTAGTTGTCGGATTACAGGCCGGAAATATTGTACTGCAAAGTTATTAGATTTTTCTCCCCCGACGCTCACTTCATCTTTTCTCATGCAAAAGACACATCAGTGGGGAACCCAGAAAGACAGCTCCATTGTTTAAAACGGAGCTGGTTCTACAAATGCAAGCATAGGGACATAGGGAGGTGCCTTACACCACATCAGAACATTGGTCTATCTAGCTCAGTAGCCAGAGAGCCAGTGTGGTGTAGTGGTTGAGAGCAGTGGACTCGTAATCTGGTGAACCAGGTTCGCTTCCCTGCTCCTCCATATGCAGCTGCTGGGTGACCTTGGGCCAGTCACACTTCTCTGAAGTCTCTCAGCCCCACTCACCTCACAGAGTGTTTGCTGTGGCGCAGGAAGGGAAAGGAGAATGTTAGCCACTTTGAGACTCCTTAGGGTAGTGATAAAGCGGGATATCAAATCCTAACTCCTCCTCCTCCTCCTCAGTACTGTCTACACGGACTGGCAGCAGCAGTCTAGGTTTTCACACAAGAGAAATTTCCAGCAGAACCTGGAGATTCTGTGGACTGAACCCAGGACATTCTGTGAAGCTTCACCAATAAGGATGACTGGGGATTCTATTCAGTTAAAATTTAAAAGCGAATCTACCTAATTCACATTTTGTGAGACAGTATGTGAACCAAATCACAGCCATTCTCAGGCATTCGCACTCCTTTGAATTTTGCAGTGTGGTTCGCCAACCTAGGAATGTCTGCAAAAATGCATTTAGTGGGGTAAAGTGTACATTAAACACGCACACACACACACAACCCCAGAGATAGCACACAGAATGTATTATACTAAGGGGAAGTACTTTGCAGAAATGTGTATATTTGGGGAAATTGGTACTAATGCGCTAGTGAATTTTCATGAGGAGTTTTTAGAAAAAATACATAATAATAATAATAATAATAATAATAATAATAATAATAATAATAATAGCGGCAAACCAGTGTGGAAATGGGAAAATAAGAAACTGGGGAGAAATTTGCCCATTACTATCTAATGCTGAGATGTGACTCTTCCAAGATTCAGAACAGATAGAATCAAAGAATCATAGAATTGAAGAGTTGGAAGGGACATGAGGGTCATCTAGTTGTTCAGTGAGATAGGGGCAATTTTGTCAGGAGTTCAGCCTACACTCGAGTAGGACCCTGGCAGAGATACAGTGGAGTAGATGCGCCAGATGCACAAATCAGGAGGAACTACAAAGGGTGAGATGCCCACCAGGTATGCTCAGGAGTTTGCTAACACAGCTGTTGCAGATTTAGCTGTGGTTAGTGGTTCAACACAGGTCTTGAAACCCGGAGTCTTGAAAGGGGTACAGGGTTTGTCCTCAAGGGACAGGAAACCACGCCCAAAGGCTGTAAGGGTAGACACAGTTTCCTTGGAGAAGGACGCTGAACCACGTCCAGAGTCTGTGTGTGGCAACACTGATTTCTCAGAGAGGAATGAGGCTAGGGTTTGAGTCCCAACAAAGCCAAGTGTGAGAAGGATTATGACGCCAAGACTAGTCAGAAGTGCAAGATGGTGAGGCCCAAGGCCATTCCAGTTGCAGGTAGTTCCAAGAGTGGAACGGGTGATACAGAGGTATACTATCTGTATGGTTGTTGCAGTTACACCGATGACTGCAGTTTATCCAAGTGAGAGCGGGTGCAGTGGCGTGAGAGGAAAAAGCACCACCATGCTCGTCGCATCTCCCTTCTCCAAAGGGAAAGTTCCTTCCCTCCCTTGAGGAGGGAGAGACAGCATCAGGTAGAAAAAGTCGGTCTGGATGCCAGCAGCATTGTGTTCAAGGACAGGCAAATCTCCCTAGAATGGTTCATTGTAAGCTGTGCGGAGATGATGGCTTAGTTGAACAGCCCTGCTTCAAAGGGTGACCCTATCCTCAGCACAGCCTGGGATATCCTCTTCAGTTTACACAGAATAAGGCCCAAACACTGCGGAATTTGTAGAAAGCCCAAAGTCAAGACTGCAGATTTTGCTTCTTCCCCTTTTGATCTCCGGCAGTGAGATTGGGATGACTTCTCCCGGAGAGAAGAGCAGACAGACGCAGGGCTGGGATTAAAATAATAATAATCAAATCAAAAGCGGCCCTTGCGCAGCGGAGGAGAGCTAACATGTGAGCTTATGGGTCGCGACAGATGCAGTATTGATAAAAAGGAGGCCAAGGAAAATGGAGCGGCGAAACGACAGGGGACCCAAGGCGTGATCCTGATCTGACCTGATGGCTTCGTTATGCTCCACACAGCGAGCGGCAGAGACTGGGCTTGGAGAGGGGGGGCAGCAGTTGCAATTGGGGGGGTTGAGCGAGAAAGGATGGGGTGTAAGGAGTCCTGCTCTGGGTTCTGCATAATTTTTGTTCCTTTTTTGTGTGAAGCCTGGGACAATGTGCGAGAAAGCGGAAGACCCAAGCAGTTTAATGGGAAACTTAAACAAGTAAGTGGGAGGAAGGTGGAGTTAATGTCAGGTCCTACTTGCCACTTCCCTTTGGAGACACCTGGTTGAAGTGGGTGCTGGATTAAATGGGCCATTGACCTGAACCTGTGACACTCTTCCTGTGTTCTCAAGGTACACACAACTCAGCCAGCCAGTCTCTACCAATTAATGGGAACATAAACTGCACTTGGAGCAGCACTCTTGACATCATATGACAGCTGCCAACTGCCTGCAAAAACAGTCAAAGTCGTTTTAGTTTTGACCGGCTTTCCCTGCAGGTTAAATGGCTTCTTACCACGAGTGTCTACAGTTAGGGTTTTAATCTTGTTTTGAAGATATTGGTTGTTTTTGTGTTTTGAGCTGTTTCAGGTTATTTTATGTGTCCGTTGCCTTGAGACAGTGGTTTAGATGGTGCTTAAAAATTAAGTACAGTCATACTTCGGGTTACAGATGCCTCAGGTTGTGTTTTTTCAGGTTACGGACCACCAAAACCCGGAAGTACCGGAACAGGTTACTTTCGGGTTTTGGCGGTTGCACATGCACAGAAGCACTAAATTGCACTTTGCACATGTGCAGAAACACGACATCGCAACCCATGCATGTGCAGACATGTCACTATGGGTTGCGAACGCTGCGGGTTGTTAACTTGCACCCCGCACAGATCATGTTCACAACCCGAGTGTCCACTGAATAATAATATTAACAACAACAACAATAATAATAACAGAATCATAGAATTGTGTAGTTGCAAGAGACCATAAGGGCCAAACTCCTGAAATGCATATATCTTTTGCCCACTGTGGGGCTCAAACCCACAACCCTGAGATGAAGGATCTCATGCTCTACCAACTGAGCTATCTAATAGTTCCTCTTTCATGCCCTCCATGAAATTAGAGAACACACAAGGGGGGTGCATGAAAAGGCTTGAAGGCTAATCTTAGCAATTTCTATTTCTGGAGCTGAGCAGAGCTCTTTTCCTTCTTCAATATGAGTGAGGAAATGAGGGGATCAGAGAATTTGGGGAAATAGCCCTTTTCGCTAAGAGGTTCAAAGGAGAGGGTGCCTCCGGCAATCTGATCCCGACCTTAGAAGGCCGGAAGCAGTTGAGAGCTCAGGGGGGAGAGACACAAGAGTAGGGCATTCTCAAATTGGGCCCTTTGTGATTCCCATCCATACTATGGTAGGTTGATTGTAGGTAGGAATAGATAGACTCTCCCACCCCAAATGCAGACTCACATGCTGTTTCTCTCAAAATCCCAGAGCAGTTTCTCCATTAGCCTTGGAATGTTTTGAGTTAGGCATCATTTGGTGAGAAATTCAATACAGGAGAGTAATATGGAGAGCTGCTGCCAGTCAGTGTAGACCAGGCTTCCTCAACCTCGGCCCTCCAGATGTTTTGAGACTACAATTCCCATCATCCCTGACCAATGGTCCTGCTAGCTAGGGATCATGGGAGTTGTAGGCCGAAAGCATCTGGAGGGCCGAGGTTGAGGAAGCCTGGTGTAGACAATAGTGGTAGCTAAAGTGGTACCTCAGGTTAAGAATGGTTTCAGGTTAAGAACGGACCTCCGGAACAAATTAAGTTCGTAACCAGATGTACCACTGTAATGCAAAATGGATTAATCCATTCCAGACTTTTAAAAACAAACCCTAAAACAGCAATTTAACATGAATTTTACTATCTAACAAGACCATTGATCCATAAAATGAAACTGCATGTACTGCAGTCACACCAATCAATCAATCAATCAATCAATCAATCAATCAATCAGTAGCTGAACAGTAACAAAAAAAAGAGCCACAAAAACAAAAAAGCAAAATAAATGACAAAAACAGACAGACCTCAGCGTAACACTCAGATCAGAAGCATAACACTCAAAATGGAGCACGTTCGACTTCCGAAAAAAGTTCGCAAACTGGAACACTTACTTCCAGGTTTGCAGTGTTTGGGTTCCAAGTTGTTTGAGTACCAAGGTGTTTGAGAACCAAGGTACCACTGTAAAAAGTGGAGCAATTGCACATAATAATTAAAACATTTTAAAACCGCACAACTAACATAATAATAGGGAAGGGCCATAGTTCTGCGGTAGACGTTCTGCTTGGCATGCACAAAAATATATCGCAGGTTCAGTTCCTAGTATCTCCAGGAAGGGTTGGGAGAGACTCAAGGGGATAAATGTTAAAATGTTGTTCTATTTTTTCTAATGCCATTATACAGCAGCACAATAACAGCACTGCTAAGACAAAACCCATGCCCCCAAATACTGGAGGACCAAAATATTGCTTTGTGTGTGTCTGTGGGGTGGTGGTGGAGATTTTAGAATCATAGAATCATAGAGTTGGAAGAGACCACAAGGGCCATCGAGTCCAACCCCCTGCCAAGCAGGAAACACCATCAGAGCACTCCTGACATATGGTTGTCAAGCCTCTGCTTAAAGACCTCCAAAGAAGGAGACTCCACCACACTCCTTGGCAGCAAATTCCACAGTCGAACAGCTCCTACTGTCAGGAAGTTCTACCTAATGCTTAGGTGGAATCTTCTTTCTTGTAGTTTGGATCCATTGCTCCGTGTCCGCTTCTCTGGAGAAGCAGAAAACATCCTTTCTCCCTCCTCTATGTGACATCCTTTTATATATTTGAACATGGCTATCATATCACCCCTTAACCTCCTCTTCTCCAGGCTAAACATGCCCAGCTCCCTTAGCCGTTCCTCATAAGGCATCGTTTCCAGGCCTTTGACCATTTTGGTTGCCCTCCTCTGGACACGTTCCAGTTTGTCAGTGTCCTTCTTGAACTGTGGTGCCCAGAACTGGACACAGTACTCCAGGTGAGGTTTGACCAGAGCAGAATACAGTGGCACTATTACTTCCCTTGATCTAGATGCTATACTCCTATTGATGCAGCCCAGAATTGCATTGGCTTTTTTAGCTGCTGCGTCACACTGTTGGCTCATGTCAAGTTTGTGGTCAACCTAGACTCCTAGATCCTTTTCACATGTACTGCTCTCAAGCCAGGTGTCACCCATCTTGTATTTGTGCTTCTCATTTTTTTTGCCCAATTGCAATACTTTACATTTCTCCCTGTTAAAATTCATCTTGTTTGTTTTGGCCCAGTTCTCTAATCTGTCAAGGTCGTTTTGAAGTGTGATCCTGTCCTCTGGGGTGTTAGCCACCCCTCCCAGTTTGGTGTCATCTGCAAATTTGATCAGGATGCCCTTGAGTCCATCATCCAAGTCGTTGATAAAGATGTTGAATAAGACTGGGCCCAAGACAGAACCCTGTGGCACCCCACTAGTCATTCTTCTCCAGGATGAAGAGGAACCATTGATGAGCACCCTTTGAGTTCGGTCAGTCAGCCAGTTACAAATCCACTGAGTGGTAGCATAGTCAAGACCACATTTTACCAGCTTCTTTACAAAAATATCACGGGGCACCTTGTCAAATGCCTTGCTGAAATCAAGGTAGGCTACATCCACTGCATTCCCTTCATCTACCAGGCTTGTAATTCTGTCAAAAAATGAGATCAGGTTTACCTCCACAGAGAATCCTTACCTCCACAGTACGGATGTCAACATAGCTTGAAGACAGACATTTCAACCACTATGCAACACTGCTTTTCCAGTCATGTTATATTGAAATACTTTATTGTCACTTGTACAACTTGTATACAGTGAGATTACACAAGCACCCCCACTCAGCTCTCTTAGTCTTAATTCCCCTCGTTTATTAACGCACACCTACCAAACCCGAAAGTCAGTTGCCCTGTTGCTACCTTTTCATTCAGCAGCCTAACAGCCCATGGATAGAAGCTGTTCTTTGCCCTTTTGGTGCAACTAATCATCTTCTGCCCGAGGGCAGGAGATCAAGAAAGTGCCGGCCAGGGTGTGAATCATCCCTGAGAATTTTCCTCACTCTCCTGAGGCAATGCTCTTCCGTGATGTCATCCAGTGGATTCACGGGACAGCCCATAATATCTTGTGCTGTATTCACCACCCTCTGTAGGCACTTCCTATCAGATGATGTCAAACCAGCATACCACATTGATTATATGATTCTTTCCCAACGGCACTGTTGACCTTTCCAGAAAAGAAAGATTCTCCATCCTTGGCACCAAACCTTGGTACCGTCTAGGTTAGAACACAAATTTCTCTACCTCGAAAGGTCCATATGTGATGCAAATCACATGTTACTTCCCTCGAAGGTTCTTCAACAGCTCTTATGGGAAAATATATCCCCATACATGGGCTGAGAGTGTTTCTTTAAAGTTAAAGATATTGAAGTCTTGGGCATAAAAAAGTCCTCTGATCTAGCTAAGCAAACAGGAGCTGACCTACTTGTCCCCGGAGTCTTGCAAACTTCATTGAGGGTGTTTGCTTAGTTTTGTTTAAGCTAAGATTAGGGTCAAAGATTTGGGGCAAGGAAGGGGGAAAAGATTAAATTTCAAGCCAATCTAAAATAGTATAACCAACATTACAAGTCAATTTGGCACTGCCAGGGCAGGTGGGAGAGATCTTTTCCAAGAACTCCCCAAAATACTCATTAAGTTCTGCCCTACTTCTAAATCTACCTTAAGAGAATGGATTCTACTCACAGCTACGGGAAAGAGAAAAAAAGGACGTACTTGGAGCACTGCCACCACAGCAAAGATTTGCAAAGGATGGGACAGAAATGTGATGTAATTCGTATTTAAAGACAAACCAACCAAAATTGCACTTTCTGAAGCAACCAATGAACCAAAAGACAGCTACCAATCGAGAACTCTGAATTTTGCAGTCCCATGATCTGTCCAAGTTATGCATACAGGAATGCATATAACCAGGATAGAGTGTGCATAAATGTGCATAAAAAAGGTAAAGGACCCCTGACAGTTAAGTCCAGTTGCGAACGACTCTGGGGTTGCGGTGCTCATCTCACTTTACAGGCCAAGGGAGCCGGCAATTGTCTACAGACCAATTTCTTGGTCATGTGGCCAGCAGGACTAAGCCGCTTCTGGTGAAACCAGAGCAGCACACAGAAACGCCGTTTACCTTCCCGCCAGAGCGGTACCTATTTATCTACTTGCACTTTGATGTGCTTTCGAACTGCTAGGTTGGCAGGAGCTGGGACTGAGCAACGGGAGCTCACCCCGTCACGGGGATTAACCATCAATCTTCTGATCGGCAAGCCCTAGAACCCTGGCAGAGACACATGCCCGACTGGCATGTTCTCTCCCTCCTGGTCGATCGTTCAGGAGCTTCAAAAGCTTTCTTCAGCCCGAACATCACAGTGACTGATGCCAACAGACACCGGCACACTTAGGGATCCGCAGAGTTTGCGCATCATGCGTAACAGACCTCTGCAACTCGGCATTTTGGCTAATCTACTTTATTTACATATAAATACACACGGACCACTGCAACATGGCTCCCTCTCTCTCTAGCATCAGGCAGCAAAGAGAAAAAGAGAAAGGACAATAGTCCCACTTCATGGAACACAGTAACACAAACATCCTGTTTCCGTCACTTCCCACTCTGTGGAGTGAAAACATATACCGTCATGTGATAGACAAAAATCCCATGAATGCAATCATAGATCAGGAATTCTCACATCCTCCCCCAATTCATGTGTTGCAGTCATCAGTGAAACTGCAACAACCATACAGATGTCATACACACAGTATACTTCTGTATCACCCGTTCCACCCTTGGAACTACCTGCAACTGGATTAGCCTTGGGCCTTTCCATCTGGCACATAGACTAGTCTTGGCATCATAGCTGTTCTGAATATCAAGAAGTTTTACAGCTGGCTTTGTCACTGTTAACGCGGCTGTCAAACTTCACCTATGGAGTGAATTGCAGTACAGACTTCACCTATGGAGGAGCACTCCATTGTCTCCCGAGACAGATGTATGCCAAGAAAAGGACAATTGCTTGCAACCGTGTGTTTGTTGGGCAAAATTCCACACACAAAATGTGCATATCAGAAGAAATGTGCCCTGGAATGCTGACATATTCCTAAGGGATTTTTTTAAAAAAAGTTTGCAAACTGCTTTGGAAATGTGGGAAGAAGAAGAAGAAGAGGAGTTTGGATTTGATACCCCGCCTTTCACTCCCTTTAAGGAGTCTCAAAGCGCTAACATTCTCCTTTCCCTTCCTCCCCCACAACAAACACTCTGTGAGGTGAGTGGGGCTGAGAGACTTCAGAGAAGTGTGACTGGCCCAAGGTCACCCAGCAGCTGCATGTGGAGGAGCGGAGACTCGAACCCGGTTCCCCAGATTACGAGACTACCGCTCTTAACCACTACACCACACTGGCTCTCAATTTAATATGGGAGAGGGGATGACTGAGAAATGGAGAGTAGTCCAAACATGTTCCATCTGATTGATCCTATTCAGTAATTTAGCAGATGTACTTTCTAAACAGTCTTCAAAGGCACTCCCTATGGGAAAAAAGTGTTTCAATTGTTCATAAGGAGGTGTCAACTTCAAGACAGCAGGATCTTAGCCTGTCTCTTGCTCAGAATAGCAGAGAGCAGCAAGATTCTCCTACTTTCTAACTTTGGCATGCTTAGTCACCCCCCATGGACATTTAGCACTATTTAAATTAGTCAGACATAGCAGGGAGTCCCACTTGCTCTAGTAAAACCATAATAAAGGAAGCAGGGAGGGGGGAAAATAAATAAATTAAGCATTTTATATTTAATCTAACATAAAAAGGTGTCCAAATGCAAAGCATGATTGCTCATTCATCTCCCTCTTTTTATGTGAGGCTTCCTGGAGGAAATATAAAATAATAATTTAATATGAACGCTACGTTCCAAGCTATGAAAAGTGAAATAGATGCTTAGCAGTGGGGTGGCGTCATTGAATAGAGAAAGTAGGGTACCTTTTGGGACACAGGGAGAGAGGCAGAGAGGAACACTTGCCCCTTACAAATATTCATTTATTTATTTTTTTAAAAGGATAAATATCAAAAAGTACATGCAGCACATGTTAAGCCTGTGGTCAACTAAGACCCCTAGATCCTTTTCACATATACTACTGGCAATCCAAGCATCCCCCATCTTATATTTGTGCCTCTGATTTTTCATGCCCATGTGCAGAACCTTACATTTGCCCCTGTTGAGATTCCTTTTGTTAGTTTTGGCCCAGTTCTCCACTCTGTTAAGGCCATCTTGAATCCCGATTCTACCTTCCGAGGTATTTACCACTGTGCTTCTCTGAGGAAACAATTAAACCCCTGTGTTGCAAACAATTATCAGTAATATCCAAGGCAACACGAGAATCAAGTAAAACAATGCAATTTCAATATAAACTCTTTATATAGTCTATATGGAACATTGAACAATATGAGAAACCAAATAGAAAACATAGAAGCAAATAAACATAAGTCTTATAAGTCTCTGAAAGTCTTTGTAGACTATGGAAGTCTCTGAAAGAAGCAATGGGTCAAATTGTTGTACTTGGTCATCGTGTTGCCTTGGATATTACAGTGGTACCTCGGGTTAAGTACTTAATTCGTTCCGGAGGTCCGTCCTTAACCTGAACCTGTTCTTAACCTGAAGCACCACTTTAGCTAATGGGGCCTCCTGCTGCTGCTGCGCCACCAGAGCACAATTTCTGTTCTCATCCTGAAGCAAAGTTCTTAACCTGAAGCACTATTTCTGGGTTAGCGGAGTCTGTAACCTGAAGCGTATGTAATCTGAAGCGTATGTAACCCGAGGTACCATTGTATTGACTTTTCTGAGGAACGGCATTTTGGCCTTTTCTTACATGAAACCTCTGGGAAAAAGCCAAGTATTTATCTTTTGCTCTCCATCTCACAAACATAGACTCATCCCACTCACTTCCAGGGCTAAAGACTGGTCGCTACTGCATCACTTTAGCCTGCAGGGGAGAATTCAAAGCAACTCCTGCTACTGCAGATAGAGAGAAAAGATGACGTCAGTGATAAGGGTCCATTGCTCTGCTTCCTAGTGATAGTCTTGTTTTACATGCAGGGAGTTCTACTTTGTGCATCGGCATTACTGAAGCCAAACCTCCCTCATCCTGGTGCCCTCTAGATATTTTGGACCACTGCTCCCATCTCATTTTTTTTTCATTTTTTGTTTTTCATTTGTATGCCACCTTTCCACAGTTAGAAAACAATGCATAACGAGATCTACATAATTACAAAAGTCATAAACATCTGCCTCAGCCAGGATGATTTTGGTACACCTGTTAGCCCGTCTCTTCAAGGCCTGCATGGCCTGGGCGACTGGAACACCTTCTCTGACCCTTGATCACAGGAACAGAGGAACACCAACGAGCATTCCCGAGGAGCAGGTCCTGTCGCTGTGGACTTACATCTGCTCATGTGAGCACCCAAACTCAGCAGAGTCAACAGAAGCAAAGCTGTGGAGGTTTTGCAGCATACCTAACTTATTTCTACCAATTAGTCAAATAAAAGAACATAACAAACATGGAGGTGAGGAGCAGCTCTCATACACACATCCTGCCTCCTCGCAAAAAAAAAGTACAATAGTACCAATGATGGAAGTCTTGAAGAGTGGCTTCCACCCCTTCCTATCTCACAATATGAAAGTAAACAATGGGATCAGGTGATCCTTGCAATGGGAGGGATGGAAATACTGACAGATGACCCCCTAGGAATTTATAGAATTTAATGCTCTAAACAGCCACGGCCCTGTATACCTGAAGGAAGAAGAAGAAGAAGAAGAAGAAGAAGAAGAAGAAGAAGAAGAAGAAGAAGAAGAAGAAGAAGAAGAAGAAGAAGAATAGTAGTTTGGATTTGATATCCCGCTTTATCACTACCCTAAGGAGTCTCAAAGCGGCTAACATTCTCCTTTCCTTTCCTCCCCCATAACAAACACTCTGTGAGGTGAGTGGGCCTGAGAGACTTCAGAGAAGTGTGACTGGCCCAAAGTCACCCAGCAGCTGCATGTGGAGGAGTGGGGAAGTGAACCCGGTTCACCAGATTACGAGTCTACTGCTCCTAACCACTACACCACACTGGCTCTTGACCCCCATCGCTCAGCTTTGACACTGAGGTCTTCCTCTGAGGGCCTTCTGGCAGTTCCCTCACTGCGAGAAATGAAGCTACAGGGAACAAGGCCGAGGGCCTTCTTGGTAGTGGCGCCCACCCTGTGGAGTGCCCTCCCATCAGATGTCAAGGAGATGAGTAACTATGTAACCTTTAGAAGACATCTGAAGGCCTGTAAGCTTTTAAAGGTTTAATGTTTTATAATGTTTTTGTATATGTTGGAAGCTACCCAGAGTGGCTGGGACAACCCAGTCAGATGAGTGGGGTATAAACAAACAAATAATAGTGATGGAAGCTGCCTTTCATTGAGTCAGCTCATTGGTTCATCTGGTACAGCATTGTCCACATAGACTAGCAATCCTGTTCTCCAGGATTTTGGACGGGGTTCTCTCCCAATCCTACCTGGATATGCCATGGATCGAACGTGGGACCTTCAGCATTCAAGCCGACACTCTACCACTGAGATACTCTACAGTCCTTCCCCTTGGTGCCAGGGAATTGTAGTACAAAACGCCTTGGGGGCACCCGGTTGGCAAAGGTCAATCAATTGCATCCCAATATTGTAGGTTAAAGTGGTGCAGGCAGGACACAGGTTTGCTGGCTCAGCGACAAGTCATTTGCAAGCGTCGGGCCTTAAGCTCCCTCTCTGCCACTTCCGATGTCGTTTCACGGGATACTAACCAAAAGATGTGACTTCAAGTAGCTATTAATTTGCCCAATTATGGCTGATAGATGTTGGCCCTTTTAGTGTGGAATCTTGTTCTTCCGTAAGTGTCAATTTGTCCCCTTATGATAGTACAGTTTGTGCCCAATAGGTTTCGAACATCTTATTGCAGTGATTTTTTTTTTTAACACCATTCCATAATTTGCATTTGTGTCTTTTGGTGTGCATTGTGTGTATTCAGAGAGCATATATATGGAGATCTCTGTGTGTGTGTGTGTGTGTGTGTGTGTGAGAGAGAGAGAGAGAGAGAGAGAGAGAGAGAGGAGAGAGAACGAAATGCAATCTTCAAGCATTTCGCTGGCAAGGTAAACAAACACAGCATTTAATCTTAATAAAATGAGAAGTTTAATAATGTGCTCTATTTTCAGCGGCTGAGACAGGCCAGATGTAAACTGCCCATTAACATTAGTTCTACATGACAAAGCACCTACCTACGACAATAGTTCATTGCAAACTGCGTCCTCTGAGCCTGACAGAGCCTCTGGAATGGTGAAGGGATTTCATATGGCTTAGGGATTTAAATAATCACAAATTAAAAGCAGAATTAGCTGGAGAGGGAAGAAAGAGCTGCTTTCGAGTGAAGTGGGAGAGGAAGGAGGCGGCATAATGCAATGCAGTTCCCTCCAGGTACTGTTAGACTCCAACTCCCATCAGCCCCTGCTACCACAAGCAACGGAGAGGTATTATGGGAGTTGCAGTCCACAATGTGTGGAGGGCACAAGGTTGGGGATCTAAGGAAGCTGATGCAAAAAGAAAGCAAGGGAGGTGATAAAAGCTGAAGCAGATGGCAATTCATTGAGAGTTAAACAGCTCCTATATCACAAGAAGTGATGGACATTGGATGAAGTTGAATACTGAAAGGCTCAGGACAGATAGAAGAGGGTATTCCTTGACACAGCACAGTTAAACTATGGAACTCCTACAGGAGGCAGATATGGCCACCAAACGAGATGGCTTCCAAAGTGGATTGGGAAAATTCATGGACTATTGATGCCTACTAGACATGACGGCCATGGTCTGCCCAAACAGATGGAGACAGGAGTGTTTCTGAATACCATCTTCTGGAAACCACAGGAAGGGAGAGCTGCTCTTGTAAATGGATCCTGTTTGTGGGTTCCCCACAGGTATTTTGTTGGCCATTGTGAGAAGAGGATGCTGGACTAGATGGGCCACTGGCCTGATCCAGCAGGATCTTCTTATGGTTTTATGCTAATCGAAAACTTATCCGCCAGTACCATAATTCTGCAGTTTAAATACACGAGGTAATTACACTTTCGATACTATGTACAGTCATACCTCACGTTACGTCCGCTTCATGGTACGTTCTTTCAGGATACGTCCCGTGGCGACCCGGAGGTACCAGAAAGGGCTACTTCCGGGTTTTGCCGCTCACGCTTGCACAGAAGCACAAAATGACATCACGCGCATGGGCAGAAGTGGCGATCGCAACCCACGTGTGCACAGACGCGCCGTTGCAGGTTGCGTTCTTTTCATATTGCAAACAGGCCTCCGGAACAGATCCTATTCGCAACCAGAGGTACCGCTGTGCTATGTATTTATTTATTTTTAAAGCTCTGGCTAAAAAATAAATAAATGATATGTTGTAGCATTGGAAAAGGTTCAGAATTGGGCAACCAAAATGATCAAGGGGGTGGATTGACTCCCCAGAGAGCAAAGGTTGGGGATGGGGCTTTTAGTTTAGGGGGTGGGGAGAAAAGGTAGGGAGGTGATGAGGTGAGGAGACCACAACTTCACCCATCCATGCCAGCTTCGCAAAACCTGGTGTCCTCCAGGTGTTGATAGTCCCATCACCCTCAGCCAGCACAGCCAAAAAGTAGTCCAAAAACAATTGGGTTCAGGAGGGCTGGCACAGCCAATTTGCACTGAGCCTTATTGTTGTTTAGTCGTTTAGTCGTGTCTGACTCTTCGTGACCCCCTGGACCAGAGCACGCCAGGCACTCCTGTCTTCCACTGGCTCCCGCAGTTTAGTCAAACTCATGCTGGTAGCTTTGAGAACACTGTCCAACCATCTCGTCCTCCGTCGTCCCCTTCTCCTTGTGCCCTCCATCTTTCCCAACATCAGGGTCTTTTCCAGGGAGTCTTCTCTTCTCATGAGGTGGCCAAAGTCTTGGAGCCTCAGCTTCAGGATCTGTCCTTCCAGTGAGCACTCAGGGCTGATTTCCTTTACTCCTAAGAAGCAGGCATCTTTTAATTTCGTAGCTGCCATCACCATCTGCAGTGATCATGGAGCCCAAGATAGTAAAATCTCTCACTGCCTCCATTTCTTCCCCTTCTATTTGCCAGGAGGTGATGGGACCAGCGGCCATGATCTTAGTTAGCACCGAGCCCCACAATTTTACCCCTCTCTCCCCACATTTGCAGTGGCGTGTTTCCACACCACGAGCAATTAAAAATAATTCGGTATGTGCAAATATTATTTACTTATTATAGATAATGTTTTCCATCTGGAATGCTTGCTCCTGCTTTATATAAACTTCCTTTTGCCCCCTTCCTCAACCACTGCTCTTCAAAAGCTCTTTCCTGTACATTCATTGCATTTAGGTGACTCAACATATATTTTTGTAATATTTTTAGAAGAAACACTTTGGAAAAGTTTTTTTAAAAAAATGGGAGGAGGGAATCAAACTCTTCAGCAAATGCTTCCAGCTAAGCTCTTGTCCATTGACCGTGGGCTCCACTGTACTGCAGAGGTACAGATTTTTTAAAAGGATCACACGGAACGTCATTTCTGAAAGCATATTACAAGGTTTAGCATCCCAAAGATAGCACTGAAATGTATTGCATGATAAGCAGTTTCTGCTAAACACGTTCCTAATCCGGGCATTACTGCCTACTTCGCATTGAAACTGCTCTCTGATATTTTTTCGAGTGGCGGCATATTGGGGGTGCTTTTATTTTTAGAGCTATGTATGTGCAAACAGCACATATTGAAATTCTCTACCCTATCTTGTGGGCTGAGAATATTTAACGGGGCAGTGAGCAATTTCACAAAACTTCCCCAGGGGCGGGAGAAATTTTATCAGTGGAAAACATAAGAAGAGTCTACTGGATCTGGAGAGCTGTCCATCTTGCCCAGGGTTTCCATAACTAGGGTCTCCAGCTGATTCGTGACTACAATTCCCATCATCCCTGACCACTGGTCCTGCTAGCTGGGGATGATGGGCATTGTAGTCCAAAAACAGCTGGAGACCCAAGTTAGTAGCCATTGATATAGCCTGATTCTCCAGGAATTTGTCATTCTTTTGAAGCCATCCAAGTTGGTGGCCATCACTGCCTATTTTGGGAGCAAGGTTTCTTTCTTTTCCTCTAAGCTTCTATTTTTTTGGCAATAAGCAGGAACGGCGGTTGTTGTTTAGTCATTTAGTCGTGTCCGACTCTTCGTGACCCCATGGACCAGAGCACGCCAGGCACTCCTGTCTTTCACGGCCTCCTGCAGCTTGGTCAAACTCATGTTAGTAGCTTCGAGAACATTGTCCAACCATCTTGTCCTCTGTCGTCCCCTTCTCCTTGTGCCCTCCATCTTTCCCAACATCAGGGTCTTTTCCAGGGAGTCTTCTCTTCTCATGAGGTGGCCAGCAGTAGCAACTTTTTTTGGACCGCCATTATTTTGCATTCCCATACAATTTTATGGAAAACTAGTGTCGCTATAGGCATGGGGGCGACAAGGCAGTGTATTCAACAACAACAGAAGGGTCAAAAATATTTGGAGACAAAAAATGTTAAATGGGCGTCTTTTTCTTGAGGGAAAGGAAAATCTCGCAAAGATTCTGAGGATTTTCAGCTCAGTTCTAGTTATTTTTCCATCCTGGTTCAAACTGTGGGTGATAGGTCTATTCAGGGAGCACAGATCTATCAGTGATGCTTCAGTAGACAGTTAACTAGAACTTCTGCCTTCAGAGGCATCACACCTCAGTGACTCACAGGCTCCTGAATCCGACTTCCAAGTGTGAAATGTACAGATCCATTCACAGGTGTGTAAGAGAAACAAGGAAATTTAGCAGCTCACTCCAAGCTTGAGTCCCAAGGTGATGCTGCACTTTATATACCAACATCTCTACTGGCCAAGGTGGGCAGGGATGATGGGAGCTGTGGTCAGCATTTGGGGACCCAAGACTATTTTGCTCAAAACTCTGTGTCACTTTGAGTTGCTGTGGCAAAAACGGGGCTAATAAATTTAATTCACACCAACAGCGGTAGTAATCATTGTCATAATTTCAAACTCACTCATCCTATAAGATTTTGAATTCCACCGTTAGCCTGAATTTATCCTAAGGTATAGTACACATCTCTATATGCAGCTTTGAGTAATATACAGATATTTGCAAAACAATTTCCCACAACACAATTAATTTAGTAGTTTGTAATTCGTTGAAGTGGCTGGGGGCAGCCCAGTCGGATGGGCATTATCAACAAAATTTGCTATTTTCACAAATATATACATTTATATATGAATGTTTTATTGTCCTTTTAATTCTGTTGGGAGCCACCCAGAGTGGCTGGGGAAACCCAGCCAGATGGGTGGGGTATGTAGAAAGAAAGAAAGAAAGAAAGAAAGAAAGAAAGAAAGAAAGAAAGAAAGAAAGAAAGAAAGAAAGAAAGAAAGAAAGAAAGAAAGAAAATCATCATCATGATCAAAAAGCAGAGACATCACCTTGCTAGCAAAGGTCCGTATAATTAAAGCTATAGTTTTCCCAGTAGTGATGTATGGAAGTGAGAGCTGGACCATAAAGAAGGCTGATCGCCAAAGAATTGATGCCTTTGAATTCTGGTGCTGGAGGAGACTCTTGAGAGTCCCATGGACTGCAAGAAGATCAAACCTCTCCATTCTGAAGGAAATCAGCCCTGAGTGCTCACTGGAAGGACAGATCCTGAAGCTTAGGCTCCAAGACTTTGGCCACCTCATGAGAAGAGAAGACTCCCTGGAAAAGACCCTGATGTTGGAAAAGATGGAGGCAGTGGAAGACAGGAGTGCCTGGCGTGCTCTGGGCCAGGGGGTCCCAAAGAGTCGGACACAACTAAACGACTAAACAACAACAACAAAATTACTATCCTCATCATTTTCTCCTAACATATGGAATTTGGCACATGTTTTTCAGTAGGAGAAGTGCCACAGGTTTCAGGAAAGTGCAAATTTCAAAGCATAATTGTGTTTCCGTTTGTGTATTGCATTGAGAAGCGTGAACCAGGTAGTTTATCTTTAAAATGAAAGCAGGGTCGCATTTCTCCCCTGTCACACACACACACACACACACACACACACACACACACACACAGCATGAAATGGAGTCAGGAGTGAGGCAGAGGCCTCCTCGAAACTCATTCACTTCCCACCGCTGTACATTTTTCATCTCATAAATTCATTCCGGGCTCTTTCTCCCGAGTCGGAATGAGCATCCATCTCTCTTCCCTTACACATATATATCCAAAAACAATGCCAACCTGCGAGGCTCCTGAATAACGGGATGGGGCTTGCATTACTGGCTTTGCATTAGGTTTGTTTATAGAAGACAAGGCATATTAATCATGAGGTGTCGGCGCTGGGAGCAGCGGGCAGCAATGCAAGAAATGTATTCATTACAGAAAGCTTGGTGTCAAGCTGACTAGGTGGCGGCTGGATTGATGCACTGCCAGGGAACTCCTGTGTTATCGACCTTCCGGTAAAGAAAGTTCAGTTCGACTTTCCTTTCCCTTGTGTGTGAATGCAGGATTCAGGGCTGCGTCAGACCATTATTTGCTTATTTTCTCTGAAACGAAAACGGAAACCGGAACAAACCCAATGTACCGCTTTTCATTTATAAATGTATGCATCTCAATAGACGTGCATTTGTTAAAATCAATAAATAACAGCTTAAACATGCAGACAGTCGTATAATTTCAGAAGCTGCAGCAGCAGCAGCCAGAACTGTGATTGTTTCTATAGGCGCCATTCTTTTAATTGCTTTCTGCATATGCCATTGTTTTGTAGCTGGTTGTTACTGAGTTGTGAAATTGCCTTGAGATGCTTCACCGGAAGTGATACATAGATGAAATCAAGAAACAAGCATTCCTTCTCCTCCTCCTCCTTTTATTATGAAGTTAGTAAACACCAGCCCAAACAAAAATGCTATCTATGACAGTGCATCAATGTTCCCACACTGCAATGGTCAGTGTCTTCCTGGTCTCTGTCGGAGCTCATTCTACAATATCAAAACTATGTTTGACCCACAAATCAACAAATCAACCCTGTGACCTTACGATGAAGAGCAGGTAAAAAACAACAACCACTGTATTTTTCCGCGTATAAGACACCCCCATGTATAAGATGACCCCTGCTTTTTTAAACCCCAAATTAAGAAATTAAGTTATTTAGCCTTTGGGGGGGGGTTGGGGGAGGTCATTCCGCCAATCGCTCACCCGCCTGCCCGCCACTGCCAATCACACACCTTGCTGCAGCCGACAATTGTCTGCTCGCTCGCCGCCAACAGCCCACCCACTTGCCACAGCCGCCAATCACCTGCCCAATTGCCTAGGTGACAGGAAAGGTGTCTCTGCCTCCTGAAAGGGGTTGGACAGGACAGGTGGAAGACTCGCCTTTGGATAAGCAGAGGTACTCTCAGTGTCTGGCTTTGCCAGGGTCAGTGGAGAGAGGGTCCAATAAGCTTGGAGATGAAGGTGAGGGTAGAGAGGAAGGAGAGACCCTACCTGGCCACAGACTGATTTGCCAGCAATGCGCTCTACGTGGGGCTACTTTGAAGGTGACTCTGAAACTGCAATTAATCCAGAATGCGGCAGCTAGGCTGGTGACTGGGAGTGGCCGCTGAGACCATATAACACCCATCCTGAAAGATCTTCATTGGCTCCCAGTACGTTTCCGAGCACAATTCAAAGTGTTGGTGCTGACCTTTAAAGCCCTAAACGGTCTCGGTCCTGTATACCTGAAGGGGCGTCTCTACCCACATCGTCCAGCCCAGACACTGAGGTCCAGCACCAAGGGCCTTCTGGCAGTCCCCCCCCCGCAAGAAGTGAGGTTATAGGGAACCAGGCAGAGGGCCTTCTCGGTGGTGGTACCTTCCCTGTGGACCGCCCTCCCAGCAGATGTCAAGGCATTCGGCAACTATTTTACTTTTAAAAGACAACTGAAGGTGGCCATGTTTAGGAAAGTTTTTAATGTTTGATACTGTATTGTTTTTAATATTCGGTTGGAAGCTGCCCAGAGTGGCTGGGGAAACCCAACCAGATGGGCGGGGTATAAATAAATAATTATTATTATTATTATTATTATTATTATTACTACTACTACTACTACTACTACTACTACTCTTGCCATGGGGATGGGTTGAGACAACAGATTGGGTTGAGGATCTTTCCTAGAAGACTGCCCCCTTCTAACAGAGGGCGCTACATCCTGCTGCAGTCCTCCCCTGGGTCCGCTGATCTTACATCTGCATCGGCCAGACCATGGCAGGCGTCTCCAGGAGCAAGTGGCACGAAAACGTCCCCAGAATCTTCTCTGTTGAGCTCCTTTTTTTTCTTTTTAAGTGTATTGCAACACTCACCCATCAAAAGTGGGGAATTAGAAGAAATGCAAGGAAATGAATGACGCCGAAGGAACAACAAACACAATAGTCTCCAGCTGCAGCTGAATTGAGAAACCGTTCTGAGGCTCTCACAATTCACCCCCTTCCCCGCCTTCTCCTCTTTTGATGCCATGTGAGCCATTCTCCTTAGCCCCTCTTCAGAATGCAACTGAAGAGCCTTTGGGCTGAATGACGATACAGGAGAGATCTGAGTGTTCCAGTTATGCCCGTCGAGGCTGTCAAAAGGATGCAGGTGGGAGCTGCGATAGAAGGTTGGGCATGGGGAAAGGAGCCCTTACTCTGCTAGGACAAGGGGAGACGAGATTAGGAGCAGGGGAGGTGAAAGACAGAAGAGGAACTCTGGGACTGAGTCGCTGGCTCCTTCTTCTGTGTATAAGGTACTTCAGAGCAGAGATGAGCAGCTGGTCTAGGTTGGAGAATGGCCTCACGAAAAGAGGAAAAAACAGCAACCCATCCCTGATGGCTTTCAGAACAAGCTTTTACAACATTGCTTTGAAACATTTATACCTGCTTGTGGTGTTGTTTTTATTCGTAGGCTAGTTGTGACTTTAGTTATCACTGTAAAGCAGGAGTGTGCACTTGGTTCGGACACATCCCAAGTCCTGAGCTGACTTGGGCAGAATCAAAGGTATCTCCCTGCCTGGGATGCTGTATAAAGACAGGGAAAGGTTTCTTACCTCCTTTTTTATTTCAATCTTTACACAGAGAGGTTATAGAACCCAGCCTCTTGGATAATGGTGTCGTCCTGAGTGAATCTCCACCCCCCATCTCTCCCTTCCTCATTCGTCATCATCATCACCTCCTCTACGAGTGTCACTAAGCGACCTCTGTCTTTGAGCTCTTTGCTCTCCTACTTTTAAGGCTCTCTGGGTTCTGGGAGGGTCTGTGATGCTTTCTAACGACAACGTGTCAGCAGGGTGTTGCTCTGGCTCTCCCATTATTTCCCAGTTTTCTCCCTCATCTTCTTCTGAGCTGTGACCTCCCACAACCCACCCATGTAAATCTATACTGTCTTCCTCTTCTTCCTCCCTGGAAGGGTCAGGGTGGGGAGGTGGTCTCCATCATTCCTTTGCCCTGACATTTCCACCAAAGTGTCCTGAACCAACAAACAGGGCTTCCTCCAAAGACCTGGGATCATCTCAGAGAATGCAGATGCCATCTACATATCTATGTAATGCACCACATTCCTTCAAGGTCTCCATAAAAGCACAGGGACAGAGGAGGGGTGTGGTTTTCTGACAGACAGCTCTAGCTTCTAGCCAGTAAATATCCTCTTCAGGGTTCTGCATCACAGTGCTTTTGGAAAGGATGCAGATGTAAGAAACTTGCACACTCTCAGTTGAACAGAACTGCCCCAACCCCCATTTTTATTCATTAGAGCTCCTTACCCCATTGACAAATCTTCCTGAAAATGTCTACATTATTTACCTAGGGGCACCTCTATGATGTATGCCAATATGGTGCCCTACATGTGTTGATGGACTACAACTCCCATCAGCCCAGGCATCATGGCCAACGGTCAGGGATGATGGGAGTTGTAGCCCAATGACATCTGGAGTACCACATTGACTCTCCATTATGCATACTGTTTCCATATACATTTTTAAGATCCCCTCCCCGGCCCAAAAATGACGTTACATGGGGAGGTAAGCAAATCCTTCTTTAATTCTCTCCCCAAATAAAATTTAATGGTGTTTAGCACACCCAGACTTCTAAAATTTGTCAGATTTCTTATGTAGTCTCACCTCCATTTGTATGATATTTTCATTTAAGCTGCCCACCCCACAGTAGATGGGAGATACAGTAAATGAATCTATGAGTAGGAGTGCTATTGCATTCATATGATGCTTGCAGGCTTCCTTTAAACATCTGGATGGTCACTGTGAGAATGGAATGTAGGCCTAGGTAGGTTTTTGGACTGACCTAGCAGGGCCCTTATCTTACTCTCCTCCCTAAAAAAACCCCAACCCTTTAAAGGTTGTCCTTGAAGGAAAAAATACTGTCCCTATTATTCTGAAATTTGGGGGTATTTATACTCTCCACAGGGCTAACATGGCTGCAAAATCCATCTATTTCTGCCTACACACACACACACACACACAGAGAGAGAGAGAGAGAGAGAGAGAGAGAGAGAGAGAGAACTATATAGTTGGGAGGGACTCCAAGGGTCATCTAGCTTGTCCAACTCCCTGCAATGCAGGAATCGTGCCTACAGTTGTCCCTGCATGGGCTCGAACCACCAAACTTCTGGTTAAGAACAAGATGCACTGACTCATTGCACCCAGTGCAAAACCCCATGGTTTTGCAAAAACCCCTATTCTCCTGAAATGTCACTGACTTTATCTGCACAGTAAATTCTCTACACATTTCATCTGAATATATTAAGAAGTACAAAAGTTAATTGTTTCCTCTCCCTTTCTCTATAATTGTGAATAGACAAAAAGGCTTGAATTTCCCAAATGAAATTCTGATTCAGACCTTGGTACAAGTCAATGCCTGTTGTCTTTGTCTATGGAGTTTTCTTGGCAGGGATACTGGAGTGGCTTGCCGGTTCCTGTTCCAGTTGGATCACGTTTGGTTAAAACTCTCCACTATGACTTGTGCATCTTGGGTGGCCCTGCACGGCATAGTTCATAGCTTCTCTGAGTTATTCAAGCCCCTTTGCCACGGCAAGGCAGTGATCCATGAAGGAGTGAGGGCACAAAGAATGAGGGCACAAGGAGAAGGGGACGACAGAGGACGAAATGGTTGGACAGTGTTCTTGAAGCTACAAACATGAGTTTGACCAAACTGCAGGAGGCAGTGGAAGACAGGAGTACCTGGTTTGCTCTGGTCCATGGGGTCACGAAGAGTCGGATACGACTAAACAACAACCACACAAGTCAATGTTCTCCCAAGCAGCCCAACCTTAACTGGACCATTTCCCAAGCTGCTGAATTGGGGTACAAACTGAATTCTACATTTGGCTCACACCCATATTGCAAACTCCACTGGGGAGGCATACTCAGCCTTCTTCTCTGATCACTGCAATCAAGAGCGTTTGGATCCTAAGAGTAGCTATTTAATATTTAATCCACTGAATTCTCTCTCTTAACAATTGCTCTTTACGTTCTTTCTCTTGCAAGAATTGGCTTCACGCTGATTCAAATGATGTCGCCGTGCATAAACTCAAATGCACCATTCATTTCAGAAGGGAGGTGTGTGGGAAGTATCCTTGCTGTTTTGTGTTTGCAGCGGGCTGAATAGAATTTCGGAGGGTATATCGGCGTGGGTAATTATACAGCCTATGAATCCGACGGATAGGCACTCATGCAGAATAAACTTCTTTGTAAACACAGTCGAAGATCTAAGAGATGAGCGGAAACTCCTCCTGACTCTGCCTTGCTGACGAATGTCAGGGGAAATGGGAGTGTGCAGGTTGTGGTGATCTTACTGTAGGTTTCCTTGTGTGCCTCACGATGCAGGTTGAAAGGTGAGGAACAAATAATACAATAAGATTGTAACAATACAATAAGATTCCTTCCTTCCTTCCTTCCTTCCTTTTTTTTAGGAGATGGAGCTCTATTCCTATTCTTTTTACATATCAGACAGGACCTGTCTTTGCTGAAGGGCCATAGCTCATTGGTAGAGCATTCTGGAAGGACAGATCATGAAGCTGAGGCTTCAATACTATAGCCATCTCATGAGAAGAGAAGACTCCCTGGAAAAGACCCTGATGTTGGGAAAGATGGAGGGCACAAGGAGAAGGGGACGACAGAGGACGAGATGGTTGGACAGTATTCTCGAAGCTACCAGCATGAGTTTGACCAAACTGCGGGAGGCAGTGGAAGACAGGAGGGCCTGGCGTGCTCTGGTCCATGGGGTCACGAAGAGTCAGACACGACTAAACGACTAAACAACTAAACAACAACAAGAGCATTCAGATCTAAGTGAAATAAACTGCTGCATATATGCAGCCTACATGAAGTTATGCATCCTTTTCCATTGTCCTAAATTTCACCAGAATGTCAAGCTTCAGACCTGCCCAGATCAAGACTCTCACTGGACAAGGAGCCAGGAGATCAGAGCCCCTAGTAGATCTCCGCACCGCTCAGACACTAACTATGAAGTGAGGAACCTCTGGCCCCCCGAGGCCTCTCTGCCTGGCCCTTGAGAGTCTCCATGGGCCACACCCCTTGCCACACCCACTCTTCACCCTCTGCAAAAGCTTTTGCCTGGCTTGAACGTATCCTTGAACTGTGACATTTGGAAATGGCTGTACAGTGGTGCCCCGGAAGACGAACGCCTCGCAAGACGGAAAACCCGCTAGACGAAAGGGTTTTCCGTTTTGGAGGCGCTTCGCAAAACGAATTTCCCTATGCGTCCCCCCGCGGGGTTTCCCCCGCTTTTTTCGCCCTTTTCTTAAGCCGCTAAGCCACTTATCAGCTGTTCCGCTGATAAGCCGCTTAACAGCTGATCGCTGGAAGCCGCTTGACACCTGTGGGGCTAATCCGCTAAGCTGTCAATGGTCTTGCTTCACAAGACGAAAAAACCGCTAGATGAAGAGAATTGCGGAACGAATTCTTTTCGTCTAGCGAGGCACCACTGTACAACCTTGATGGCAGAAAGTGAGGAGGAATTTAAAAACCTTTTAATGAGGGTGAAAGGGGAGAGCGCAAAATATGGTCTGAAGCTCAACATCAAAAAAATGAAGATCATGGCCACTGGTCCCATCACCTCCTGGCAAATAGAAGGAGAAGAAATGGAGGCAGTGAGAGATTTGACTTTCTTGGGCTCCATGATCACTGCAGATGGTGACAGCAGCCACAAAATTAAAAGACGCCTGCTTCTTGGGAGAAAAGCAAACCTAGACAGCATCTTAAAAAGCAGAGACATCACCTTGCCGACAAAGGTCCGTATAGTTCAAGCTATGGTTTTCCCAGTAGTGATGTATGGAAGTGAGAGCTGGACCATAAAGAAGGCTGATCGCTGAAGAATGGATACTTTTGAATTATGCTGCTGGTGGAGACTCTTGAGAGTCCCATGGACTGCAAGAAGATCAAACCTCTCCATTCTGAAGGAAATCAGCCCTGAGTGCTCACTGGAAAGACAGATCCTGAAGCTGAGACTCCAAGACTCCCTGGGAAAGACCCTGATGTTGGGAAAGATTGAGGGCACAATGAGAAGGGGACGGCAGAGGTCGAGATGGTTGGACAGTGTTCTCGAAGCTACCTGCATGAGTTTGAATAAACTGCGGGAGGTAGTGGAAGACAGGAGTGCCTGGCATGCTCTGGTCCATGGGGTCATGAAGAGTTGGACACGCCTATGCGATTAAGCAACAACAACAACAGTAGCACAGTGGTAGAGCTCCAGACTTTCATGCAGAAGGTCCCAGGTTCATTCCCCAGCATCTCCAGGTAGGGCTGGCAGAGGCTCCCTATCTGAAACGCAGAGAGCTGCTGCCAGTCCGTGTAGACAATACTGACCTAGACAGATTAATGGTAGCAGTACTATATTCGTCTATTTTGTCTTTACACCTGTTGAGGACCCTCCTTTGCCAACAAACTTTTTAAGTGGAGATCTGTATCCCAGTCTATGTCTGCATTATATTTGAAATCGTTTGTACATATGAAATTGCTGTTCAATAGTTGTTCTTAAGTGGTTTCACATATGCAGTTGTTTTACCTACGCAGTTCTTACTGTTGAAACTTCTACTATGAGATTGCTTTTGAGTGGTGCAGTGGTTAGAGTGTTGGACTAGGACCTGGGAGACCAGAGTTCAAATCCCTACTCAACCATGACATTCACTGGAAGTTTTGAACGTTTGATTTTATATTATGTTTTTACATGTGCTGGAAGCCACCCAGAGTGCCTGGGGAAACCCAGCAAGAAGGGTGGGGCATAAATAATAAAATTATTATTATTATTATTATTATTATTATTATTATTATTATTATTATTATTACTGGATGACCTCGGGCCAGTCACAAACTCTCAGCCTAACCTCACTCTTTGGGTTGTTGTTTTTGTCACATTCAGCTTGGAAAGGTGGAGAAAAAGTGAAATAAGTAAACAGAATATGTATCAGGGGTCAGCAAACTTTTTCAGCAGGGGGCCAGTCCACTGTCCCTCAGACCTTGTGGGGGGCTAGAGGTGATTTTGAAGGGGGAAAAGAAAAATTCCTATGCCCCACAAATAACCCAGAGATGTGTTTTAAGTAAAAGCACACATTCTACTCATGTAAAAACACGCTGATTCCCGCGGGCCAGATTTAGAAGGTGATTGGACTGGATCCAGCCCCCAGGCCTTCGTTTCCCTACCCATGCTGTTATAGGAAGCAATTAGCAAATGCAATCAAATAAATGAAATAGCAAAGAAGGAAAAAACATACATTTTGCACATGATCATTGTGATCTGGGGCATTTGGGAGCAGTTTCCCCCTGACAGGCCCAACATCTCAACAATGACAAGAGGCGTCTAAACGTAGTAGAAGCAAAGGTATATAGCTGGGGGGTTGGTTGGAATAGATGGACTTTGGGGTCCTCTTCCAACTTTTTGCATCCACTATTCAATGGAATTACACATCTGGTTTGGAAACTTAAGTAGAAAACAAGAGGAACTTTTTAATTTTTTAAGAGAGGGAGAGATTGAGAATGAATGATAAGAAGCAGAGACAGGGTGGGTGGCTGGGATAGAGAACGTTCTTCCCCGGATGTGAAAAATCAATTTTATTCTCAGACTATCCCAGCTTTTCATTTAGAAAGCAATAAAATTCTATTTGTCCCTTGTTCATTTTCTACACAAAATGCCACCGAGCTGGTAGCTTTCGGCGATGGCACGAAACGTAATAGGTTAGGACTGCCGCTTTAAAATATGTTAGGGATTTTTAATGAAACCAATTTATATCAGTTTGTGGCGGTGAAAGGGCTGAGGCAACTTAATTTAGTCCCATTTTCCACACATTTGCGGCCAAAGCAAGGATTCACTTCGCTCTAAATCGGCTACACCTCCATATGGCAACCTAAGCTATTTCCCCCTGTTTTGGCTGTTGACCTCTATTAAACAGCCAGGTGTGGGGCTCTATTAAAGGGATAATCTCTTGATACCTAACTACGAATGCTGCAAATGTGATTTTAAAAAACACCCACCTGGGTTGGAGTTTTAATTTTTTTAAAAAAAAAATCATAATCAGAAACTCATTGCAAAAGAGCATAAATTTAGCAGGTCACCTGTGAGTTTGAAGTTTGGTGATGACCTCAGGATTCTCTGCACACCTTTCCTATATGACTAAAGCATTTACCTTTTTTGGGTAAATCTTATTTATTAATTTTTCACACAAAAAGAAAACCAACGAAGAAACAGAACCAAATTACTTTATCTATTGATTTCCAGCCCTCCCCTTCCATGGCTTCAATATTTACCCTTGGACGCTGCTTATTTCGCATATGCTATTTACTATCTCAAGAGCTGTCACATGGAAGAGGGAACAAGCTGGTTTTCTCCTGCTCCAGAGGGTTCAAGTTACAAGAAAAGAGATTCTAACTTAACGCTAGGAAGAACTTTCTGCCAGTAAGAGCTTTTTGACAGTGGAATAGACTCCCTTGGGAGATTGTGGACTCTGCCTCCTTGGAGGTTTCTAAGCAGAGGTTGGATGGCCATCTGTCAGGGATGCTTTAGCTGAGAATCCTGCATTGCAGGGGGTGGACTAGATGACGCTTGGGATTCCCTTCCAATTATATGATTCAATGGTAAACGTAAAGGTAAAGGACCCCTGGATAGTTAAGTCCAGTCAAAGCTGACTATGGGGTTGCAGCGCTCATCTCGCTTTCAGGCTGAGGGAGCCGGCATTTGTCCACAGACAGCTTTCTGGGTCATGGGGCCAGCAGGACTAAACTGCTTCTGGTGCAATGGGACATCATGACGGAAACCAGAGTGCACGGAAACACCATTTACCTTCCCACCACAGTGGTACCTATTTATCTACTTGTGCTGGTGTGCTTTTGAACTGCTAGGTTGGCAGGAGCTGGGACAGAGCTCACCCCGCCGTGGGGATTCAAACCGCCAACCTTCCGATCGGCAAGCCCAAGAGGCTCAGTGGTTTAGACCACAGCGCCACCCGTATCCCCTATGATTCAATGAGCAATGGCAAACCTCTGGAAAAGCTTGCACATACAGGGGCTGCTTATGGGAAGCTGAATTTAACTATCTCGCTTGCATCCTGCAGGCATGGATGAAAGTGGCAGGCAAGGGGTGACCCAACGTGGCCTGGCCCAACACTCCTCTTCATGGGCTTTTTTGGGATTCACTCGCCAAGGGCTGCATCGGCCAGCCGGGCTCCTCAATGTGTTGGCAGGCAGAAACCTTGGGAACTTGCTGCCAGTCAGTGTAGACAACACTGAACTAGATGGACTACTGGTCTGGCAGGGATAAGTCATTGTCACGGGTGGCACTGTGGTCTAAACCACAGAACCTAGGGCTTGCTGATCAGAAGGTCGGCGGTTCGAATCCCCGCGACGGGGTGAGCTCCCATTGCTCAGTCCCTGCTCCTGCCAACCTAGCAGTTTGAAAGCATGAGAAAGTGCAAGTAGATAAATAGGTACCGCTCCGGCGAGAAGGTAAATGGTGTTTCCGTGCACTGCTCTGGTTCACCAGAAGCAGCTTAGTCATGCTGGCCACATGCCCCGGAAGCTGTACACCGGCTCCCTTGGCCAATAAAGCGAGTTGAGCGCCGCAACCCCAGTGTTGGTCACAACTGGACCTAATGGCCAGGGGTCCCTTTACCTTTACCTAATGTTTTGTATTAGCAGACATTGCTTGAAATCTGGTTTGCTAATCATTTGATTGAAAGACAGGGGTAAGAATCATCAAAACAAATAAATATTCATTGAGTACTTCCTCTCTAATTGTCACAGGAAAGTATATGATCATTGTTTGATTTTGCAAAAGATCCCTTCTTACATGGATCAAAACTCAGTAGCAGTTGTTGAAAGGGAAAACGGGACCAGCAGTATCATTAAGAGACGTTCTTTCAGCATCCCGAAACACACTACAGCCTTTGTTCCTGCAACAAATGTTCTTATGAAGGGAAGTCAATTAGCATGCAAGAAAATGCCAAATGACCAAGGCGATCACTACTGAAGAATGAAACAAACACTCCTCCCTCATTTTGGGGGCACATGTATATGGAGTAAAGAGAGAAATGTCAAAATAAAAATAAAAAGCAACTTCTGTGTTTGTGGAGAAGCACTGAAAACTGACAGACATCTACAGATTTCAGAATATTCATATCTCAACAGCTCTTGAAGCTGCAAGAGGTTTTTCCTTAAAAAAATAATAATGCAAAGATGGACAGATGGAATTAATTATCACCATTTCAGCACATTTAGGAAAGACATTGGGATTGACACTTCAGAGCACTCCTCAATCCCAGCTGGAGCAGTTTGGAGCTCTGATATGTTAAATACATAAATGCAAGAGAAAATTGGGGAGGCATGCAATGGGAGCGTGAGATGACTGGCTTTGAATTCAGATTAACCAGGGCTGTCCTGTACTTAGCCTATCTGTGCTATGCTTCCAACACTGACAGGCAGCTGCTGTCTTGGATCCCAGTCAGCCTTTCCTAGCCCTGCTGTCTCTCTCCTCTTCTCTGCCAACTCCTACCCTCAAATCCAGAAAGCTTTCCCAGTCTTATCATCTCATTCAAGATTCCTCAGAGATGTCTCTGAAGGCCTCCACATTAATGCCAAGCATAACGTCGTTCGAAGAGGAAGATGGTTTGTGGGTCTCTCGTGCTGTGAGGAAGAGTCAGATGTAGAAGACAGAGGCCCTGTGGGTGGATATGAATGAATTGATTTACAGTGGTACCTCAGGTTAAGAACTTAATTCGTTCTGGAGGTTCGTTCTTAACCTGAAACTGTTCTTAACCTGAGGGACTACTTTAGCTAATGGGGCCTCCCACTGCTGCCGCATCACCGGAGCATGATTTCTGTTCTTATCCTGAAGCAAAGTTCTTAACCCAAGGTACTATTTCTGGGTTAGCAGAGTCTGTAACCTGAAGCGTCTGTAACCTGAGGTACCACAGTATTTCGGTCACTGACCAGAGTGATCTGTGAGTGGATAGTCCTCTGGTCCAAGAGGAATGGCCTCAATCTGCTTTGGATGGAGTTTGCACTATATTTGACGGATCAGGTTCGCAGAATGGAGATATTCCTTGATCCAGGTTTGCCAGTTGAGGCTCAGGTGCCCTTGGTTGAATCAAGTCAGTCCTTGGCTACTAGCCATCCACAGCCAAGGAAAACAGCATTCTCCACTCCTGTGGTTTCCAGCAACTAGTATTGAAAAGCATTTCTGCCTCCAACTGTGGAAACTGTTGGGATACTCCGTTCCACCTTAAGAACAGACGTGTGGATTGCTGTATGTCACATGTCTGTTTACTCTCCAGCACAGCTTGCTGGGAACTTCCATTTGTGTATAGCTTTTGCTTTTGCTGTCTTGCTTTGGACACGAAGGAGATCAGACATGTTTCCTTTTGTCCTGATGTATGTTGAATAAAAGGGACGTGCGTCTCCACCCCCATCGTTCAGCCTGGACACTGAGATCGAGCGCTGAAGGCCTTCTAGGGGATCCCTCAATGCGAGAAGTGAGGTTACAGGGAACCAAGCAGAGGGCCTTCTTGGTAGTGGCGCCCACCCTGTGGAACGCCCTCCCTTCAGATGTGAAGGAAATAAGCAGCTATCCTATTTTTAAAAGACCTCTGAAGGCAGCCCTGTTTAGGGAAGTTTTTAATATTTAATACGGTATTGTTTTAAACACTCGATTGGGAGCCGCCCAGAGTGGTTGGGGAAACTCAGCCAGATGGGCATGGTATAAATAATATATTATTATTATTATTATTATTATTATTATTATTATTATTATTATTATTATACCACAGAGCCTAGGACTTGCTGATCAGAAGGTCGGCGGTTCGAATCCCCGCGACAGGGTGAGCTCCCGTTGCCCGGTCCCTGCTCCTGCCAACCTAGCAGTTTGAAAGCACGTCCAAGTGCAAGTAGATAAATAGGTACCGCTCCGGCGGGAAGGTAAACAGCGTTTCCGTGTGTTGCTCTGGTTCACCAGAAGCGGCTTAGTCATGTTGGCCACATGACCCGGAAGCTGTATGCTGGCTCCCTCTGCCAATAAAGCGAGATGAGCGCTGCAACCCCACAGTTGGTCACGACTGGACCTAATGGTCAGGGGTCCTTTTACCTTTACCTTTATGCTGAATAAACTGCTTGTAAATATGCTCACACAGCCTCTCCTGCCACTTCTGTTGTGTAGCGTAATCTCTGCTGAGTAGAATGCTCTAGCTTCTGAAGCTGTGGGTCACAGATCAAGGACTGGAGATCGTCTGGCACACCTGCCGGTGGGCTGGAGCCAGCCGGGGGTCTGCAAATTGCCCCTGTTTCCTTGGTTGCATGCCTCACCTCCATAGGCTTCGGACTTTATCAGACTACCCTTCAATATGCGGGGCAGGTGATGGTGTAACCTCCCCTCTTCCATCTACAGAGCAATACCAATGCCTAACCGCAAATACCCAGAAAGTTGTGATGATTTGCTACAAGGTGGCCGAAACCAAGTGGCTGGTGCCAATTTGCCAAGTGGGAAAATTCCTACCAGGCCCCTCAACGGCAACCAACCAAGGTCCATAGCAAGGTCAAGGAATGAAAACCTTATAGGGCAGGAGGGTGGGAAAAGCTGGCAGGCAGTAAAGGGGGAGATCCTGGGCCGCATCCTGCCTTAAATAGGGCAGACCACACCCCCATAGACAGCTGATTGGCTGGCCGGGGGGTGACACGGCTGGGGATTCCCCCAATCGTGCTGTGGCTGGGCTTCAGCCACCACGAGCATGGTGGGGCCATGAAGCCCACAACCCCACCTCCTCTGTAGGGCGAAAGTGGCTTTGGATTACTAACAACAGGCTTTCTGGGGTCCCAGGGTAGGATCTCTCCTAACTCTACCTGGAGATTAACCATATTTTTCGCTCTATAGGACGCACCCAACCATAGGACGCACCATGATTTAGAGGGGGAGAACAAGAGAAAAAAAATCTCCCCCTCTCTGCTCAGCACCCCTTCAGCGAAGCGGCAGGAGAAACGGAGCCCCTTCCATTTTTCCTCCAGCTTGGCTGAAGGGGTGCTGCGCAGCTCTCCCTCTCTTCTGAAGCCAGGAGAGTCTTGCTCTCCTGGCTTCAGCAAAAGGAACCCGAAGCCTCCAGAGCACAGAGGGAACTCGCGCTGCGCTCTGAAGGCTTCAGGTGGCTATTCCTGAAGCCCTGCACACCGACCCCTCTCACTCTCCAGGCTTCAGCGAAAGCAACACGAAGCCTCTGGAGCGTCGAGGGAGCTCTTCCTCTGCGCTTCGGAGGCTTCGCGTTGCTATCGCTGAAGCCAAGGAGCCTGCATTCGCCCCATAGGATGCACACACATTTCCCCTTAATTTTTGGAGGGGGAAAAGTGTGTCCTATAGAGTGAAAAATACGGTATCTTCTTGCCTGCAAAGCCGATGTTTTATCACCACGCTATCACCTTTCCCCATATCCCAGCCATGTGTATTCCACAGAAGTCCCTCAGTATGCTGTAAGCTTGGCTAACAAACCCCCCACCCCCTCCAGCTCTGCTTCTTGATAATCTCTTCTGACCGCTATTGATTGGTTATCTCCGGTGACACGGCGATGGCGGTGGCAGCTGAGTCCATTATCTTATTTCTTCCTTTGGTTTTGGATGCACGGCACTTGGGCGTGCAGCCTGAGAAATTTACTTCTGTGCCGGCATCCTGCCTTTATGCTCTTTCATCTCCAGCCTGACAGGAACAGTGACTAAAGTGCAGCTCTATTGATTAAACATCCAGGGCTTTTTGAAGAGTATATATGCGGGTATTCTCATAATGCAACGTGACATCTAATCGATAGAGCAGTACCCTGCTCCATGGACCACAGGCAACATCTGAGTGGCTTCCAAGAAATAAGGCAAGCTGACTTTTGTATTTGTCGTTTCACGCAGCTCTCTCACACAAGCGTAGCCTCCAACCTTTTATCAGATGCAAACAGTTCCTCATTCTAATAATAAAAATAAAAATAATAAAGGTCTGGACAATGGCCCATGTAGTCCAGCCACCTGCACCTGTTCTCACAGTGGCCAACCAGATGTGTGTGTGAAACTAATAATAATGATGATGATGATGATGATGATGATGATTTATTTATATCACACCCTCCCCAGCCGAGGCCGGGCTCAGAGCGGTTAACAACAATAAAAGTAACACAGTTTACATAAAATCACAATCAATTAATTGCAATGTATTCTAAAATCAATTCAAAATCAAAATCAAATTAGCAGGATTCGAGCATAAGAACACTCTCCCTTTTTGCAATTTCCAGCAACTGACATTCATTCTCATATATATATATATATATATATATATATATATATATATATATAAAAATTTCTGTTTTACAATTTAGAGTATTCATTTAAACAACCTTAAAATATCAGTGCCAACAAAGGTCTGTATAGTTAAAGCTATTGTTTTCCCAGTAGTGATGTATGGAAGTGAGAGCTGGACCATAAAGAAGGCTGATCGCCAAAGAATTGATGCTTTTGAATTATGGTGCTGGAGGAGACTCTTGAGAGTCCCATGGACTGCAAGAAGATCCAACCTCTCCATTCTGAAGGAAATCAGCCCTGAGTGCTCACTGGAAGGACAGATCCTGAAGCTGAGGCTCCAATACTTTGGCCACCTCATGAGAAGAGAAGACTCCCTGGAAAAGACCCTGATGTTGGGAAAGATGGAGGGCACAAGGAGAAGGGGACGACAGAGGATGAGATGGTTGGACATTATTCTCGAAGCTACCAGCATGAGTTTGACCAAACTGCGGGAGGCAGTGGAAAACAGGAGTGCCTGTCGTGCTCTGGTCCAGGGGGTCACAAAGAGCTGGACACAACTAAACAACTAAACAACAACAATAACAACAAAATATCAGTGACTTCCCTTCTTCTCTTTCCATGGTTCATTTTGCATAGCATAAATCCCTGCATATTTTATAAAAAGACTAAACGCTTCAGTATTCCATTATTACTTCCACCCAAACTTATTTACACTGCCAACGTTTTCAAGTGTACAGCCCCATATATTCAATAAACATTTCCCAATCTTCTTTAAACCAATGTTCTTCTTATTCTCTTATTCTATAAGTTAGATCCGCAAGCTGCACATATCCCATCAGTTTAACTCGCCATTCTTCTTTAGTTGGGACCTCGCTCGTTTTCCATTTTGGGGGCTAATGAAGCATAGGCTGCCTTGGTGGCATACATAAATAACCTTTTTTTGACACCTGGGAATTTCCATCTGAAATATCCCCAACAAAAAGGACTCTGTTCTTTTTGAGAAAGTGCTTCTAAACATTTTTACCCCCAGTTCACTATAAATTACCGTATTTTTCTGTGTATAAGACTAGTTTTTTTCCTAATAAATTATGTCAAAAATTAGGGGCGTCTTATACACCGATAATGCTGAGGCCATTTTCTGAAATCTGAGTCCCCCCAAATAGGGGGCGTCTTATACATGGGGGGTGTCTTATAGATGGGAAAATACGGTATTTCCCAATACTCTTTTACCCTTTTACAGGTCCACCACATGTGAAAGAATGTACCCTCGACCTCATTGCATCTCTAGCACTTATCTGATTCAGTCTTATACATCTTAGCAAGCAACTGGCATTCAAAGGCATTGCTGCTTCCAACTGTGGAGAGAGAGCCTAGCCATAGTCTCAGGGCGGTTCACAAAAAATATCACAATTTACATAATCAAAATAAAAACAATAACCCAACCAAATAATAACTGCCCCCAAAGAGCCACGTTCCAAAAGTGTATAGGATGTTGATCAGGTCAACCAAAGTCGTGGTTAATAAGGAATGTTTTTGCCTGGCGCCTAAAGGTGTATAATGAAGGCGAACTTCCCTGGGGAGAGCATTCCGCAGATGGGGAGCCACTGCAGAGAAGGCCCTGCTCTTGTGTTAACACCCTCTGGACCTCTTGAGGAGGAGGCACACAAAGAAGGGCCTCAGAAGATGATCTCAGGGTCCGGGTAGGTTCATACGGAAAGAGGTGCATTGTGGTATTGTGGTCCTGAGACATTTAAGGCTTTATAGGTCAAAACCAGCACCTTGAATTGGGCCTGGAAACTAATTGGCAGCCAGTGCAGTGGGACCAAGATCTGTGTAATATGCCCAAACCGTCTTGCTCAGGGGAGCAACCTGGCCGCTGAATTCTGCACCAGCTAAAGTTTCTGAACTGTCTTCAGAGGCAGCCCTACGTATAACACATTGCAGTAATCTAACCTTGAGGTTACCAGAGCATAGACAACATAGACCTGGCTTCCTCAATCATTATTTTGGGTGGCTGCTTAGAGCCATTAAACCAGCAGGCAAGCAATAGGAAGGTCAGAAACCCAGAACGTGGAATCGCATTGCAAATGGCCTTCCTTTTCCTCTCCTACACTCCAGCAGAGATGCTGAAGATTCTCTCTTTCTTTTTCTTTTTGGGTTGTTACTTCTTCCTACAGTGCCTCTAAGATATCTATCTCCCTTGTATTTATTCAGTGCAGAACAGATTGATTTAAATCTTTGCCCAGGGTTATTTTTTCTTCTACTTTGCATTTCCCCCTACTTTGCATTAATTTTAAACACATAATAAGAGGTTATGCGGGGCCAGAATGTCCCAATTTGGAGAAGGAAGGTTTTTAAAAAATAAAATAAAATAAAGAAGATTAGCTTTAGCTAGAGGAAGGTTGGGGGAAAGGGAGAGATATACGAAGGCTGAGAAGCCCTTCTATTTTTTAAATATACTAATGCTTTTCCTTTACTGCATGAGTGTATTGCATTGTTCTCAGCCACTGCAGGGAAATCCAACTTATGTCGGTGGAGTGAGAATCTATACAAACCTGATTCACAAAACAACAAACGAAAAAAAGAAACAAAACAAAAATACCACCACCGCTTGCCTGCTAGGGAGTTCTGACTTGTTAAGAGCTTTGCAGACTTTCTAAAGTAATCCAGCTTCTGACCATTCAATTGAGAATTAAAAGAATATGCACTTTCTCCTTTGTGATGATGCCAGCAGTGTCAGTAGTGGTGGCCAAAATTCCATGTGCTAATAATAATAATAATAATAATAATAATAATAATAATAATATTTATACCCTGCACATCTGGCTCAGTTTCCCCAGCCACTCTGGCTGGCTCCCAACAAAATATTAAAAACATGATAAAAGATCAAAACTTCCCTAAAAACCTCCTGAAACAGGGCTGCCTTCAGATGTCTTCTAAAAGTCAGATAGTTGTTTTATTTCCTTGACATCTGCTGGGAGGAATTTCCACCGGGAGAGTGCCACTGCCAAGAAGGCCCTCTGCCTGGTTCCCTGTAACCTCATTTCTCACAGTGAGGTAACCGCCAGAAGGCCCTCAGCACGGGACCTCAGGCTGATCGATGGGGGTGGAGACGCTCCTTCAGGTATACTGGGCTGAAGCTGTTTAGGGCCGAGGCTATTCAGATGTTGTTTGACGACAATTCCCGTCAGTCCAAGCTTCTAATAACTTTATCTAATGTGCAAGAGAATTGATAGCTGCATTCCAATCAGCATGCAAATCTAAATTAGGGCACTGTGCTTGGACAGAATGAATGTTTCTTTCATCTCTTGCTAAGATGGAGCAAAGGACAAATTGGGAAGGTCCAAAATGTTTACTCCAGAAGCGTTTATCTTCCCAAAACCATACTGGCTTTTTGGTGTCTGTGCCAGATAAACCCAAAGCTTGTAAAACAGCATAATTTTACAGAGACGGGGTGCAAAATGCATAGAATCGAGAGGTTTCTAACACACACGATCCTATGGAGGGGTGAAAAGCAGAAAACCCCATCTTTCTCACTGAAGGCTTAGTGCCTCTGCAGAAATGCAGGCAGGAGGATTGCGTAATAAATTATATTTTCCCGAGTCACAATTAAATGCAGCTCTGCTGAAAGGCTGCTGAGTTTTCTCCATATCGACACTGAAGTAGATGTTTTCTGAAATTTGGTTCAAGAGAGGTTAATGCCTGTTGTCAAATGAAACCCCAGAATGAGCCCTCAGCCAAAGCAACTGCAGGATCAGCTCTGACATTATTGAAATAATTTCCCATATATTAAAAGGGAGCAGTGAGATTCCTAAATCTGCAAGAGCCTCTTGCTGACGGAGCGCAGGGCAGAAGGGAGAAAAGAGAATCTGCCCAAAGAATAACAGAATCATAAAACTGTACGGTGGGAAGGCACTCCAAAGGTCATCTAGTCCACACAGTCCGCAATGCCGGAATCACAGCTAAAGAAAGGACAAAATATCAATGAACTATATGAAGACTGCTCTGCTGCTGGAAGGAAGGAAAAGAGAAATTGTAGATCAACGCAGGATCAATTACCTAAATCCTATTTAGAGGGTGATTAATACTTGCAAAACATGCTAAATTTCAATTAACCTATTACTGCAGCAATTTAAACATTTATATCTCTCTCTCTCTCTCCCTCTCCCTCCCATCCGAAAACCCTCTCTGGCATTAATATTGTTTCTTTCTCTTTTTGGAGAGGCAAAAATTGACTGAGAAAAGAAAACAGTTCAAGGCTCTCAGATGAAAGAACAGGAAACATAATGCTGCTGTTTTGATTTGTGCATTACCCCACTCCACTTTTAAGGGTATGTCATAGCATTTGGGGACATAGGAGATCAACTGGAGCCCATCTGCAGTCTTGTGCCCAGTTCTGGGTGTCAGGAGTTCAGCCTACACTCGAGTAGGACCCTGGCAGAGACACATGCCCGACTGGCATGTTCTCTCCCTTCTGGTCGATCATTCAGGAGCTTCCTAAGCTTTCTTCAGCCCAAACATCACAGCGACCGATGCCAACCGACACCGGCACACTTGGGGATCCACAGAGTCTTCGCAGCTTTGCAGCGTAACAGACCACAGCAACTCAGCATTTTGGCTAATCTCCTTTATTTACATATAAACACACAGAGCACTGCAAAACGTCTCTCTCTCTCTCTCTCTAGCATCAGACAGCAAAGAGAAAAGGAACAAATGACAATAGTCCCACTTCACGGAACACAGGAACACAAACATCCTGTCTCCGTCACTTCCCACTCTGTGGAATCAAAACATATAGAGTCATGTGAAAGGCAACAATCCCATGACTGCAATCATGGAGCAGGAATTCTAACACTGGGTGCCACAATTACAGAAGGATATTGACAAACCGGAATGTATGCCAAGCAGGACAACCAAGATGTTGAAGGGTCTGGAAACCAAGCCTTATAGGGAATGTTTGAAGGAGCTGGGTATGTTTAGTCTGGAAAAGCGGAGACTCGAGGGCTGCCACATGGAAGATGGAACAAGCTTGTTTTCTCCGGCTCTAGAGGCCAGGGCCTGAACCAATGGCTTCAAGTTACAAGAAAGGAGATTCCGACTTAACATCAGGAATAATTTTCTAACAGCAAGAGCTGTTTGATACCTTGGAAAGTAGAGGGCTTTTCTTCATTGGGATTTTCTTCTTCCAAAAAATAGCTCCCAAAATTCATTGGGGGAAGCCATGGCTGTTCAATGTGGTATCCTAGTGCTTTTAATATGAGTTGTGGATATGATCTTAGTTGGATAAACACCAAATGTGGGATGAGCTGTCCCCCTTGCTGAAGGTTTCAAAGAAGGAGCTGAACATCTCTTTGATGCAGATGTCCAGCACTGAGGTCCCCATCAACTCTTACAGATTGATTTTCAACTAGGCTTGCTTATCCTAGCCACTCATGTTTTATCCATACCACAAACATCCTGGTGTTAACCCCCACTTATAAGAGGTGGGCAGGGGACAATGTCAGGAGTGTGTGCAGGAGCCAGGCCCTGTGACCAGTAGGGCTTCATAGGACTGGGGCCTTCTTAAGTTTGTTCTGGAGAGGCAAGGCACGGCCGCACAGGTGAGGCCAATTGGTAACTCACAGCACCTGGTGGCAAGAGCCAGGAAAGGATATCAGGTCAGCATTTCTCTTCGGCTCTTTGCCACAGCAACTCGTTTCCTGCCTTGGGCTTCTTGCTTCCTGATCTTTGGACCTCGGCTTCTTGACTCCTTGCTTCTCGGCCCTCAGACCCTTGACTTTGTGACTCCTTGCTTCTTGACCCTCGGACCCTTGACTTCGTGACTCCTTGCTTCTCAACCCTTGGACCCTTGACTTCGTGTTTCCTTGCTTCCTGACCCTTGGACTCCTGGCTTCTGGACTCTCATTCCTGCTCCCACCCTGTCATCTTGCCCCCGGTCCCGACGTCCTCAGCTGGGACTTTGATCGCCTGTTGACCGGACAGTGACAGACAAGCCCAAAGCAGAATTACATTGGATTTTAACAACCCAGTGATACTTTCTCAACACAGAGATGTTAAAAAGGCTCCTCACACCTCCCAAGAAGCACAATTCTCCTGACATGAAGCACTAGGGAAACAGCGCTTCATGACTCATGGGCCAGAGGATAATGAATAATTACACACCCCATTTCATTTACAAATTGCCCATCGCCATTCAAACTTTGACTGCTGTCTGGCCACATCTCTTGTGTCCATCACAAAGGCAACAACATGGAGACCAGCTGGTTAGGAACAGAGGTGTGCAGGGGGAGAAATGCTGTCACAAAGGCAGCAGTAAAAAAAAAAAGTGATTGTCATTCAACAGCAGTCTAGTGTCCAGATCAAAAGAAATAACAGTATACTCCATTCTGCCTTGGTCACACACACCCTGGACTCCTGAGGATGTTGACAAGCTGGAACATGTGTAGAGGAAGGTGACCAAGAAGATAAAGGGCCTGGAAACCAAGCCTTGCAAGGAATGGTGGAGATAGTTGGGTATTTTTAGCCTGGATAAGACAAGACTGAAAGGAGATAAAATGGTCATCTTCAAATATCTGAAGGACTCTTCCATGGAAGATGGAGCAAGCTTGTTTTCTCCTGCTCTGGAGGGTAGGACCTGAACCAATGGATTCAAATCACAAGAAAACAGATTCTGACTTAGGAAGAACTTAGGAAGAGCTGTTCCATAGTGGAACGGTCTACCTTGGAAGATTGTGGACTTTCTCCTTCGTTGGAGGTTTCTAAAGCAGAGGCTGGATGGCCATTTGTCATGGATGCTTTAGCCAAGATTCCTGCATGGCAGGGAGTTGAACTGGATGACCCTCAGGGTCCTTTCAAACTTTACAATTTTATGATGCTCTGATTCAAAGAAGAGAAGGGTAGCAGAAAGGTAGGTTCAACTCCAAGTATCTTCAGTCATAGCAATAAACCTGAGCTCTTGGATTGGTCTTCTGAGTCAAACGTTCTCAAAGGAGGACTTTCAGCCCAGCTTTATTAATTATCCTCACTCTCCTATTGGCCACACTGGAATATCCTTTATTTATGAATTATAGAAATGTAGTAATTGCACTTCCTGGCAAATAGAAGGGGAAGAAATGGAGGCAGTAAGAGATTTTACTTTCTTGGGCTCCATGATCACTGCAGATGGTGACAGCAGTCACAAAATTAAAAGACGCCTGCTTCTTGGGAGAAAAGCAATGACAAACCTAGACAGCATCTTAAAAAGCAGAGACATCACCTTGCCAACAAAGATCTGTATAGTTAAAGCTATGGTTTTCCCAGTAGGGATGTATGGAAGTGAGAGCTGGACAATAAAGAAGGCTGATCGCCAAAGAATTGATGCTTTTGAGTTATGGTGCTGGAGGAGACTCTTGAGAGTCCCATGGACTGCAAGGAGATCAAACCTCTCCATTCTGAAGGAAATCAGCCCAGAGTGCACACTGGAAGGACAGATTCTGAAGCTGAGGCTCCAAGACTTTGGCCACCTCATGAGAAAAGAACACTCCCTGGAAAAGACCCTGGTGTTGGGAAAGATTGAGGGGACAAGGAGAAGTGGATGAAAGGTCGAGATGGTTGGACAGTGTTCTCGAAGCTACCAACGTGAGTTTGACCAAACTACGGGAGGCAGTGGAAGACAGGAGTGCCTGGCGTGGTCTGATCCATGGGGTCACGAAGAGTCGGACACGACTAAACGACTAAACAACATCAACAATTGGACAGATATTCAAGAAAGCTGGAGCTGTTTCAAATGCTCAGGCTGCAGTCTCGTGCATTTAGGTTAGATATATGCCAAAAACTGAAAGAATTTGGCTTCCCCCACATAATCTTGGGAAGTGTCGTTTGTTGAAAGTTGAACATTGAGACATTTGCAGGGTATGAGACTACATCGATTTAGTTGCTTTAGAAGAGGAAGAAATCTGCAAGTCTATATTCCAAACCAGAGGCGGTGCAGGGTGTGGGACACCCCAGTTTGCAAAGCATTTAGTCCCAGAGAGCCCTTGGATTTCCCTGAAGCTGGAGGTCGACTGTGCCCAATGGAGTTTTAGTTGATGTGATCTGACAAGCTGACAGTCCAAAATGGTACTGCCCTGGGCTCCACAGCTGTGACACTCGGTTTTTGGAATATTTGGGCATTTACTGCCTCCAGGTTATGCAGGCTCCTTTGGTATTGCTCCTCTGATGCTTAGCGAATTTTTACTTGCTTCAACTCTGCAGTCCTTTAAGGAACATGTCGCCCATCTGAGTGCCTCATAGCGTGAGCCCAGAGTCCAATAGAGATCAAGATACAGTCACCAACAAAGGGCTCCGTGACTCCTTTGTGACTCAACCTCCTTTCGCATCGGTGCCAGTAGAAACCAGGTTGAGAATCTAAAAGAAAAAGCTGCGGAACCAGCCTGACTAGTATGTTTGAAAGGTGAATGGCCTTAGCTGGCCATTGAAGTGTTGTCACCAGCATCTCAAAGAGTGAACTATGTGACCATCTGTCATGGATGCTTTAGTTGAGATTTCTGCCCTTGGTGTGCCTTCTAACTCTAACATTCTTTTGATTCTTCTTAGAGTGATGGTACACTCTAAGAAGGCAGCAGCTGTTGCATATAATCATGGACCCTTGATCATCTTGGTTGCCTTCATTCCAGCTTGTCAACATCCTTCTTAAATCGTGGTGCCCAGAATTGGACGCAGTATACCAAGTGTGTTCTAACCAAGGCAGAATTACATCCTTTGATCTGGACACTATACTTCTGTTGATGCAGCCTAAAACAGTATCCCCCCCCCCAATTGCATCACACCATTGATTCATGTTAAGCTTGTGGTCCACCAAGACCCCTAAGTCCTTTTCACATGTACTGCTGGTAAGCCAGGTGTCCCCCACTTTATATATGTGCATCTGGTTCTTCCTGCCTATGTGCAGAACCTGACATTTGTCCCTATTGAAATTCATGTTGTTGGTGTGCACCCAGGTCTCCAATCTGCTAAGGTTATTTGGAATTCTGATTCTGTCTTCTGAGGCATTAACTATTCCTCCCAGTTTGGTGTCATCTGCCAATTTGATGAGCATCCCCTCAATTCCTTCATCCAAATCATTTAGAAAGACATTGATCAACAATGGGCCTCTCATTGGGCTGGATGCCAAGTCATCCCAGGATGTGGAAACATGGGAGTTGTGTTTATGTGTGAGTTATGACCGATGCTGGAAGCTGGAGACTCATTGTATTGCTCTGGGCTGGACCCAGAAGCTGAGTATGGGGCTTCCCTGGAAACATAACGAGGAAACAGGATCTGTTGGGAGTGTTAATGCTGTGAGTCCCTTCATCCCCCACTCAGGTTGTATAGATGTGTAAACATCCTAAAGATGCCACCACTACTATTGACCTTCATTCCAAGGAAACTGAGTCCTGGGTAAGTGCTGGAACCCGTCAGTCTCCCTCACTGCTCAGAGGTTGTGGTGCACACAATGGAGTTCTGTCTTCCTTGGTTCATCCAAGTGAGTCAAAGGCCTTTTCAACTAGAAGGTCAACTTAAGACCTCAAGATCCTACTGGACCAGGTCAATGGACCATTGAGTTCAGAATCTTCTTCTTGCAGCAGCTTGTGGGAAACCCACAAGCGTGATTTGAGCACAAGAGAAGCTCTCTCTTCTTGTGGTTTCCAGCAACTGGTATTCAGAAGCATTGATGCCTCCATCTGCATGGCTTGTAGCCATTGATAGTCCTCTTCTCCATGAATGTGGCTAATCCTCTTTTAATGTCATCCAGGTTGGTGGACACCACTGTCTCCTGTGTGAATGAGTTCCATAAGGGATCCTTTTTAGGGTGCGTTCATGAAGCACACCTGGTTCGCTCAACGCTTGCTGCCATAAACTGGAAACGATTCAAATTAGAGCTCCAAACACACACCTGCGCTTTGTCACATCACAGCGGAATACACAGCTGCTCGGATGTCTCTGCCGTGTCCCTTGGAAGATTGCACCTCCAAGCTTAGAAGCATCCCAAAGCCCCGAATGAACCCGGCCCTATAAATGTTTCATGGCAGATGCACTTATTTGAGGGAGGGCGGGACAGATTTAAAGCAATAAATAAAACAATAAAACGAGGGCTCTGAATGGAAGCACGAACGGCTCAGACCTAGCAAAAGGTGAAGTTGCCACATTCGTTCACTTCATTTAGCAACTCCCCTTCCCGTTCTGAGGGAAGCAGCTGCTTCGGGGAGGGAGCGGGGAAAAGCTTGCATTAAGGTAAGCGTAAAAACAGCAGGTGCACAAACGCTGCCTTGCAAACCGAAAGTACTCTCATACCTGTAATCACAGGCAAGCTTTCGTATTCAGCCAATGCAGCAGGCCAGGAAGGGAAGGGGGAAAAAAGGAGGGGGAAAACCATTGAAAGTGCAGGCTTTATTAGGGCCACCTGCTCCTATCCGTTCCTAAATGGAAATTAAAACAATACGGCTTAATTGCATCACACGCCGACCGCACAAACAATGTTGCGGTTTGCCTATCCTGTTGTTAACAACGCAAGGGAAGCCCGAAGTGGCTTGTACTTCGTTAACATGAATTAGAATCTCCACTTCTTCCCTAATTAGGGCTGTCCCTGGTTGCCCAGCTATCCAGGTCTGTGGTGCTCCAAATCATGCCTGGTATTTTCTAGCACTTGGAAATGTTCAAAAACAATGATCATCATCATTTTGGCAGTGGAACAGGCTCCTACAAGAGGTGGCGGACTGCCCTTCCTTGGAGGTTTTTAAATGGAGTTTAGATGGCCATCTGCCATGGATGCTTTCGCTGAGATTGCTGCATGGCAGGGGGTTGGACTAGATGACCCCTGGGTCCCTTCCAAGATTCTATGACCATAACAATCCTCAGTAATATTTATATACTGCTTAACATGCAAAATGCCTAAGCCGTTTACATAAAATAGAATAAGGTACCGTATTTTTCCATATATAACACTCCCCCCCCCCATGTAGAAGACTGTATTTTGGGAGACTCCAAATTAAGAAAATGGGGGGGGGAAATGCCCAGAGTTGTTGAGCTATTTTGGGGGGGATTTCTCACCCACCAGACCTACACTGCCACTCGCACGTATCACAAATGCCTCCAATCCACTGTCCCCGATCACCTGCCCAATTGCCACAGCGACAGCCAATCAAGCCCAGCCCTTGACGCAGCCACCAATAACACGCCCAATAGCCATGGACAATTTCTGGCTCCCGGAAGCAACATATAACATGTCCCCCCCAATGCACTACCCGTGTATAAGACGAGCCCCAAATGTCTAAACATTTTAATTAAAAAAAACCTTTGTCTTATACATGGAAAAATATGATAATTTTATAAAATGTGCTTATACTACATATAAAACCCAAATATGTCAGCAGAAACTGATTCATTGGAATCCTTGCACAACAAAATGATCCTTGCCATCTTTTAGACGGGAGTCTGGACTAGTAAAGAACTGCTAGCATGTCCATGCAGGATTTCCATTCTGTTTCCCTTGGGACCATCCATATGTGTGTGTGTGTGTCCGTGTCCTTTTGGGGTTACATTTCCTGCAAGGGAGCTGGCTAAACCCTGTGAGGAAGCAACAGATGCAGCTGAGACACATGAAGACGAGGAGAGGAGGCAAGTGTGAGGGATCCACTTCGTCAGAAGAAGTCTTGCTTCTCTAAGCATCCATGGGGTGGGAGCATGTTCAGGTATCAGCCCAGGGAGTACGATACTCACAGGTCTCAACACACAGGGGACCAAAAAGTGCTCATTTATAGAGAAGATGCTTTCTAACATGCATTCGCTCTTACGCTGTCATGGAAATGCAAAGACCTTTGTATTTTGAGGAGTTTGTAGTGCACAGCAATGGCTCCACTTGTGCCTAGAGTCAGGGGTCAGCAAACTGTTTCCGCAGGGGGCCAGTCCACTGTCCCTTGGACCTTGTGGGGGGCTGGACTATATTTTGAAGGGAAAAAATCCCCCCACATGACTCTCTCCTCCCTTCTCCACAGCACCGTATGAGCCCCTGTGGCTGCTTACCTGTGCCTTGCGAGTGCCAGGGGCTGGTGTTGGCGGCGGCGGGGGGGGACGATGAGCGGCGTGAAAGGGCTGGCTCAGGAGAGGGGCTGCTTAAAATGACACTCAGCCAACCATGGCTCAACAAAGCCCAGCTCCCTTCCTCCTCTAGACAGGGCACAGAGAAGCCAGGAGGAGGGAGGAAGGGAGGAGGCGCCGCCGCAGTGTGTGAGAGGGAAAGGGGGGGAAATGGCACAGCTCGAACGATCAGAATCCCCACGCCGATCCACACGGCGATTCTCGAACCATCCGCAGGCCGGATCCATAAGGCAATTGGGCCAGATTGCAGACCCATGGCCTAGACCATCTCTAACGGATCTGGGATCCCTTCATTAGTCAGTCACATCTCTTGTATTGCATTCAGATGTCTGCTGAGAAGGATGGCCAATTTCCTACCTTTTGCTTAGTCACGGGCAGCCCTTGGCAAGACAGCAAGGTCAGCCACCTGTTAAAGGAGCCCTGGTGTCTAGCCATGGAGTCCCTGGGAACGTTTATGTTTGCCAGATATGAAAGCAGCTTGGAAACTCTCCTCTATGGGCCTCAGCACAGTCTGTGGCAGTCGAAGGAGCTGCATGCTAGCTATTTCTGGAGTCCACCTGCTTCTGGTGGGTTTCTGAGGACAGACGAGACATCAGGTGTCTTCTGCTTTGCCCTTGGCTCCTGATTTTCTTGTCCTACCAGCAAACAGAAAGCTGCTTATCAAGGAACAGCTCCAACCTTTGCTTGGATGGTGAGATGGCAGAGTCAGAGAGCATTTTCGCCACAACAGAGTAACAAGATGGTCATGAGGACCCCATGGCCAAGCCAGACATATCACCTGTCAGTCACAGGCAAAACCTGGGATCTCTCACATGTTTTAGGCCATGGGTAGGCAAACAAAGGCCTGCAGGCTGGCAGAGTTGCCTTCTGGATCTAGCCCGCGGATGGTCCGGGAATCACTGCGTGGATCGCCAGCTCGTGCGTTCTTTCCCTCTCCCTCCCTCAGCGGCGCGTCCTCCTCCCGCCCTCCTCCTGGCTTCTCCCTGCCCTGCCTAGAGGAGGAAGGGGGCTGGGCTTTCTTGGTGTCAGCAACAGCAGCAGTGCTCGAGCGGCTGCCATTTTAAGCAGCCCCTCTCCGGAGCCCTTTCATGCGCCACTCATCCCCTGTTGCTCGCAAGACGCAGGTAAACAGCCACTGGGGTTCGTGGTGCTCTTGCATCATTCCCCCTCCTCCAAAATATAGTCCGGCCCCCCACAAGGTCTGAGGGACAGTGGAGCGGCCCCCTGCTGAAAATGTTTTCTGACCCCTGTTCTAGGCCCTGTTTCATAGTACGGGTGTATCCACACACATTTTTCAAGAGTCCATCCACAACTCTGCCTATTCTCAAATACGTCTAGCAGTTTGCATTGCCTATTTCATTCTTGCCACAATGAAAAAGGACCCTTCGTAGAAGCTTTAAAAGACTGCGGCTTAATCCCATTTCCCCACGGGACCACATCTGCCGGTGACACAATCTTTTCAATCAGCTGTCTAGTTAGGATGCTCCAAGAATGGAGAACACAACAGGCGTAAAGGATGCATTTTAACACCATTTTTCAAAGAACAACAGTTGCTAATTGCTTCGTTTTCTGTTGGGAAAAGTCTGCTTAATATGCAGGTCTCAAAATGATGTCTTTAATGCAAGCTGCCAGCAGAGAAAAAAAGTCATTTAAATCTTGGGAGGGGGAAAGGAGAGAGAGAGAGAGGTTAAGCTCTTATTTTAGGAAAACTCTCCAAGTCACTTCCAAACACGGTAAGAGAGTTACTGGTACAGAGCCAGGTTCAATTTGCCCAAATCATTTTAAATAGCATGGATCTAATCAGGATATTTTTCTGTTCCTTAAAACGCACACACAAACTTACTTGGTGTTGGCTGGCCTTAGCCAACTGCTCATTGGCAGATTGTACATTGGAGGAGGCAGTCTCGATGTTGGCTTCAATGCTATCTGTAAATTAAGATAATAGAAAGTAATTACATGGTGTGGAGTAGCGAGCAAATTCTGAAATTTAATTTAATTTATACATAACCCAAGTCACACTCAAAGTGGTTGACAAAATATAGGACCAACAAGCAATTACAGATGCAAATGACAACAAATTAAAACAAAAGAGAGACATTACAGGAAAAGAGGAATTCTGCTTTAAAATCCCCCTTCTGCAAAATAAATAAACAATAAACACACAGATATTTTTTTCAAAAAAAAAAAAATACAGGATCGTGTCACCAGCAGCATAAAATGTACCCATCAATCAGGAGGGAAATGACTCTTAAAGCTGCCACAAATTCTTTGGCCCGGGGAGTTAATTACAAATCAAAGCTGGATGCGAAGAGTGTCTCTTGCTCAAAGCAACACCTCCATCTCTCACCTAGGGGCTTTCTTTAAAAACAAAAAATCCTCTGTTTGGCACTAAAAGAAGCATCAGATTGGGCCAATTCACCTCTCCTCTGCAGAAGACAAGAGCCCACATCAGCTCAGAAAGAAACAGCCACAGCAGTGGCCCATGGGGCTGGGTGGGATAATTTGGAATGCTACATTATCAGACAGAAGCCGTTCTGCTTTGCTTGGATATTTTCCAACGGTGACACCACCACCGCCAGCGAGTCGGGAGTGGGACCCCTTTCGCTGCATGGGAAACTCCTCAGAAAATAAATCTCGCCGTAAGGGACACCGTGACAAGGGTCACGGGAAGTAACTGATGCATGCTATCATGTAGCTTGAGGCTTTCACATCTGATATGTCTCCCGGAGCCCGGGAAAAAACCGAGAAGCTTAATTCTGTGCAAAAAAGGACTGCCAAGGAAGAAGACAGACACACGGGTTGTTGATGTCTTCTCGATCTCTCGCCACGTCCATCAAGGAGGGCACCCATCAGCTCTGAGCAAGGATGGCGGGCAAGGGCTGCGGGTCTCCCAACAGGTCTGTGACATGGACAATATCCATACAGGAAAATAAACTAGTGGGATTTCTATTCCTGGGTGTTGTTCCCAGCTTTGTTCCCCCCCTCCACTCCCCAAAGCACGTTCCTTCTTCATGGTCTCCCGAGACAGACAGATGCCAAGCAACCAACTTTGACACTTTCAGCAGCTCACATTATGCATGAAGCATGATTGAGGGGTGAACTGTATGGGGACGAAAGTATGTGATGTTTTGCCACGAAATGGCAGCAAATGTCTAGGATTGTCAGAGAATTCTGACAAAAGCAGAAACGGAAGAGGAAATTGAGAGGGTCCACTTACAGAAATCATTCCAACAAGCACAATTGGCATTTGCTGTTGTTTTCAATCCGTCAATGATATGCAGTTGATTACGGTCCCCGCTCCCTCCTATTTGCATTGCGTAATGAGTACTATAATGATCCTAGGGCTATGTACAGCATTAATTATGTAAATTGCATAAGTTGCTTAATTCTGCCACAGTGGACAGCAAGACAAATAATGTGGTTTTTGGCAGAAGACAAGCTGCAGCAGAAAGAAATCAAGGCACCATGACAGGATAGCTCAGTTGGTGAGAGTGCTGATAATGCCAAGGTTGCAGGTTCGATCCCTGTAAGAGGCACTTGCATATTCCTGCATTGCAGGGGGCTGGACTGGAGTCCCTTCCAACTCTATAATTCTGCAAGTCTATGTGATGGATGGTGTTAAGATTGCCCTCTTGGTAGTTCTGCCACCCTCAATAGTTCAGGTGATGGTGCATTGGGAAAGTGCACTCTCTGTGTAGCCCCTAAATTAGGATGTGCCTTGCATCTTTACACAGAGCTAAGGGAGGAAGTTCCTCCTTCAGCTCGTTGAGGTTTCAAGGTTCAGATTAATTCTGCCAGAACCAACATTTTGCTTTCCCATGCAATCAGGGTGCGTTTGCACTGCAAGATTGTATAGTGTCCTCTGTCCCTCTGTCTCAAAAATCCCAATGTGCTCACAGGGCTAAAAGGGTTAGTGGCCTCTGCACACTCTCCAACATTTCTCTGATGTAAATAGGGACATCCTATTCCATAGTAAAGGGATGTGGGTGGCGCTGTGGTCTAAACCACAGAGCTTAGGGCTTGCCGATTGCAAGGTTGGCGGTTCAAATCCCCGCGATGGGGTGAGCTCCCATTGCGCTGTCCCTGCTCCTGCCAACCTAGCAGTTTGAAAGCACATAAAAGTGCAAGTAGATAAATAAGTACCTCTCTGGCAGGAAGATAAACAGCATTTCCGTGCGCTGCTCTGGTTTTGCCAGAAGTGGCTTAGTCCACCAGCTCCCTCGGCCAGTAAAGCGAGATGAGCGCTGCAACCCCAGAGTCGTTCGCGACTGGACTTAACTATCAGGGGTCCTTTACCTTTACCTTATTCCATAGTAATAATAATAATTTTATTATTTATACCCTGCCCACCTGACTAGGTTGCCCCCAGCCATTCTGGGCAGCTTCCAACATATATTAAACCATTATTAAAATAAAATATTAAACATTTAAAAAGTTCCCTATACAGGGCTGCCTTTGGATGTCTTCCAAAGCTTGTATAGTTACTTCACATCTTGGCCTGGGGGTCCCATAACTCCATTCACTGTCCCTGGAGGAGAGGGACCTTTGCTCTGATCCAGCCTGGCTCTCCCTATGTTCTTATTTCTGCCTTTCTGTTCCTGGTACATGCTAGCCTCTCTTAGCTGTGCACCAGGAAACTCCTCTCCACTTGAGTACTTCTGGGGAATCTCTGACTCCTTTGCGCAAAGCCATTTCCACCCTGGGAGGAGAGGGGGTAGCGGGCAAAACCCTCCTCCCACACACGCGGGGGCAGGACCTTGCCCCCGCGTGAACAGGGAAACCCCGGGGCGTGCCTTCCACCCCATCCACCAATTGGCGGGCTGGGGAGGCGGGTCCTAGCCCATTTAAGGCCAGGCACACCCGGGGACCGCCCTCTGTCCCCTTCCCAGCTGAGTGGTTTTCCCATCCCACCCACCCTTTAGGATTAGCTAGCTATGACCTTGCTATGGACTTCGGTTGGTTGCCGCAAGGGGCCTGGTAGGATTTTTTCCCAATTTGGCACACTTCGTGCCTTTTGGTTTTTTCGCCTACCTCGTAGCAAACGTCACAACTTCCACGGTATTGGCGGTTAGGCATTGGCAGGGGTTAATTGTTATGCAAATGAATGGGGGGAAGCAAGCGCCATCACCTTCCCCAATGGAAAGGGTAGTCCAGTAGAGGACTCCGGGGGGCGTTGCCTTGTCCGAAACCTATCGAGGTAAGGGCCCCCGGCACGCCCCTGAGCGGTGACACCCGTGGGATCCTAGTTGGCGTACTTCAACAGGACTCCCACGGCTTGTGGACAACCCTTCCCGGTCCCCATGCCGGGTAGTCGAAAGGAGCCAATGCCTAAGGCCAATACCTTTCAATTCTGTAATCAATAAAGTTGTGGCCTTTTTATGCCCATTAACCTTAAATAATGTGTCCAGTGTCTTCATTTCACATGGGGGAGGGGACTTGCCATGCAAAGAACATTTTACATCCTGAAGCACATTTCATTATCTGAAGGTGAATATTTGTCTAAACTCCTCAGTTGGGCTGGCAAGATTTTCTCAGTTAATGTGAAGGCACTCGTTGGTCTGTTTCCCTCTCGTTCCCATGAAGGAGATGTGGGGCTTCTTCCTCTTAGCTGACATTTCAGATTAGGCTCCCTTTGAATTTGCAAGAGGCTGCACCTCACAACTCGCAGGGAGAAATCCCTGGCAAAGAAGGATGCTGTTGTAAGCCCAGGTCCCTGGAGATTGGAAAGACTTTGCAATTCTTCAGGAAGAATGTGAACCACTGTAGGTGAACAGTAGGGAAAACAAACAGAGCCTATGGGCCACATCAAACCTGCAAATTTGTGGCATCTGATATATAAAACCACATTCCCTATTTGCAGAGTTAAGCTATCTAACTTGCTCCCACCAGGTGCAATGATGGCCAGCAACTTGGGATGGCTTTAAAGGGAATCGGATAGATGTGTGGAGAATAAGGCTGTCAAACCCATGCAAGTTTGAGAGCCAGTGTGGTGTAGTGGTTAAGAGCGGTAGTCTCGTAATCTGGGGAACCGGGTTCACGTCTCCGCTCCTCCACATGCAGCTGCTGGGTGACCTTGGGCCAGTCACACTTCTTTGAAGTCTCTCAGCCCCACTCACCTCACAGAGTGTTTGTTGTGGGGGAGGAAGGGAAAGGAGAATGTTAGCCGCTTTGAGACTCCTTAAAGGGAATGAAAGGTGGGATATCAAATCCAAACTCTTCTTCTTCTTCAATTTGTGAACTAGCATCCCATGTAAGGAAGGACATTCAGACATATGAGCTTCCACCCCAAATATGCAGTCTAGAGATGTATAGTCCAGATGCAGATTGCTTGTGAGAACTAGACCTTTGCAGGTGTAGTGGTTAAGAGCGATGGACTCGTAATCTGGTGAACCGGGTTCGCTTCCCCACTCCTCTACATGCAGTTGCTGGGTGACCTTGGGCTAGTCATGTTTCTCTGAAGTCTCTCAGCCTCACTCACCTCACAGAGTGTTTGTTGTAGGGGAGGAAGGGAAAAGGAGATTGTTAGCCGCTTTGAGACTCCTTAAAGGTAAAGGGACCCCTGACCATTAGGTCCAGTCGTGACTGACTCTGGGGTTGCGGCACTCATCTTGATTTATTGGCCGAGGGAGCCGGTGTACAGCTTCCGGGTCACGTGGCCAGCATGATTAAGCCGCTTCTGATGAACCAGAGCAGCGCATGGAAATGCCGTTTACCTTCCCGCTGCAGCGGTACCTATTTATCTACTTGCACTTTGGCGTGCTTTTGATCTGCTAGGTTGGCAGGAGCAGGGACCGAGCAACGGGAGCTCACCGTGTCGCGGGGATTTGAACTGCCGACTTTCTGATTGACAAGTTCTAGGCTCTGTGGTTTAATCCACAGCGCCACCTGGGTCCCTTTGAGACTCCTTAGGGTAGTGATAAAACGGGATATCAAATCCAAACTCTTCTTCTTCTTCTTGCACTCTATCCATGAAACTGAATGGTAGAAGGCTGAAGACGGACAGTGCTTTTTCACAACAGCAAATAGTCATGGAGGAGAGGACTGCCAAGGGCTATTAGTCAGGATAACCATGCTCTGCCTCCACAGCTTCCAAACACAGGTTGTTGGAAACTGCAGCAAAGGAGAGTGTTTTTGTGCTTGAATCCTGCTTGTGAGTTTCCCATTCAGGCACTGGTTGGCCACTGTGAGAACATGATGCTGGACTATGTGGTCCATTGGCCTGAATGCCAGTTGCTGGGGCATGTGACCTGTTTGTGTGCTCGTGATCCATTTTTGGACCCCCCAGAGCCATCTGGTTGGCCACAGTAGGAAACAGGATGATATGCTGGATGGGCCTTTGGTCTGATCCAGCAGCTACTCTTCTTCTGTTCTTAGTATGGGATATCCTGGATATTAGTATGGGATATCCTGGATTTACAAAGCTGTTGTACTACCAACCTTACTGTATGCTTTTGAAACATGGACCACTTATAAACGCCATCTCCAACGCCTTGAAAGATTCCTTCAACAGTGTCTCTGAAAAATTCTACACATCACTTGGGAAGACAAGTGAACTAATACCAGTGTACTGGAAGAAGCAAAGATCACCATTGTGGAAGCAATGATTTTTCGACTTCAACTTCGTTGGACTGGTCATGCCTGATTATCGTCTTCCAAAGCAACTATTCTATTGAGAACTTAAAAATGGAAAGTGTAAAGTCAGTGGTCAACAAAAGAGGCTTAAAGACACTCTCAAGGCAAGTCTTAAAAAATGTAGCACAAGCTCCAGCAACTGGGAAACACTGGCCTGCGAGTGCTCCAATTGGAGAACAGCCTTTACCAAAGGTGTCATGGGCTTTGAAGACACTTGAACTCAGGACACAAGGGAGAAACGTGCTAAGAGGAAGGCACCCTTGGCAAACCCTCACCATGATCAACTCCCACCCGGAAACCTATGTTCCCTCTGTGGAAGGATGTGTGGATCCAGAATTGGCCTCCACAGCCACTTACGGACACACTATTAAGACTATGTTCATGGAAGACAATCTTACTCAGCTACGAGTGATTGTCAAGGAAGAAAGAAGAAGAAGAATGGCTGACTAGTGTAATCTCGGGACGCGGGTGGCACGGTGGGTTAAACCACAGAGCCTAGGACTTGCTGATCAGAAGGTTGGTGGTTTGAATCCCCACAACGGGGTGAGCTCCTGTTGCTCGGTCCCAGCTCAAATCCACACCGTGATCAACTCCCACCTGGAAACCAATGTCCCCACTGTGGAAGGACGTGTGGAACCAGAATTGGCATCCACAGTCACTTATGGACTCTTTGGTAAAACTGTATTCATGGAAGACAATCTTACTCGGCTATGAGTGATCGCCAACGAAGAAGAAGAAGAATCCTGGATTTAAGGAACATCACAAAACAAGCAACAAACCAACAGCATTATGCTACAATGATACCTACCTATTGTGTCACCCTGCTCATATACCATAGAGGCCAGGTCCTTGATGATCTGGTTTACATCCAGCATATCACTCTGAAAAGAATAAAGAAAATCAGCATTTTCTGCAAACTAAGCAACAATACATGAGATTTTTTCCTGGTCTTATGAAAAACAATTTTCATTTAAATAACAAAGAGTTGTTCCACCTGAGCAAGAAGCAGCATGCTCTAGGCTCTGGGGGACTCATGAGCGGAACATGTTCCTATGTTCTTACATGAGCATTTGGAATGTCACATCTCACTTTGAATGCTCTCAAAGTGATGTCCAAGCCATCTTCGGGTCATGGCTTTAAGTGGGATTCACTAGACTACCCTGGTCCCTGATGAACTGGCTTTGCAGAACCCCCCCCCCCCCAGATGTGCTCTCTTCCAAGCTCAGTTATCCAATGCTCCCTCGAGAACAGCTCCCTTGAATATTCAATTCCACGGTGCCCAGCTCATTTGCAAGTTCGCCCCTTCTGGGATTAGAACCTGTGGCGTCTGAGTAATCGCAGCCCCGCTGCTTGGAACGCTAAGCTGTCTCCCGTGATGAATTCATCAGAGGTGCCAAGTGGATCTATGCTCTTTTGGGGGAGAGAGTTCATTATGTGACTGTGAATACCACAGTACTTAATTATGTAATGCAGTAAGAATCTCATTAATTTGTAATAAAGCCGGAAAGAGTCATTGTGAATTACTGAAGGCAGGCACACACACACACACACACACACACACACACGATTGAGCCACTGAACAAATCCAAGAAACAAAAACCAAGAAAAAGAGAAGAGGAAGGGAGAAAAAAACAGAACAAAGGCTAGGGATAATGTCTCACAAATATTATCCGTTCTCTTTGTCATTAAACACAATAAACCTTTAATTATTTATGCTAATATTAGTGAGAGCTGGACCATAAAGAAGGCTGATCGCCGAAGAATTGATGCTTTTGTATTATGGTGCTGGAGGAGACTCTTGAGAGTCCCATGGACTGCAAGAAGATCAAACCAATCCATTCTGAAGGAAATCAGCCCTGAGTGCTCACTGGAAGGACAGATCCTGAAGCTGAGGCTCCAATACTTTGGCCACCTCATGAGAAGAGAAAACTCCCTGGAAAAGACCCTGATGTTGGGAAAGATGGAGGACACAAGGAGAAGGGGACGACAGAAGGACGAGATGGTTGGGTTCTCGAAGCTACCAGCATGAGTTTGACGAAACTGCGGGAGGCAGTGGAAGACAGGAGTGCCTGGCGTGCTCTGGTCCAGGGGGTCATGAAGAGTCAGACACGACTAAATGACTAAACAACTAAACAACAATATTAACAGTTGCAAAAGGGTCTGCAGAATCCTGGGGGAGGAACGGGGGGTAACTTTTAAATCAGGGGCTGAGAAGCTTTTCTATCTTTTTCCCAACCCAACACAAGGACAATCCTCTGTTGGCCACGTGCCTGTCTTTGTTGTGAAGGAGGTTTGCTTAGAATCACAGAAACATAGAAGTGAAGGGTTGGAAGGATCCCCAAGGGTAATGTATTCCAACCTCCCTACAGTGCAGTAATCTCAACCAAAGCATCCATGGCAGAGGACTATCCAACCTCTGTTGAAAAACCTCCAATGAAGGAAGTCTACAACCTCCTGAGGAAGTCTGTTCCACTGCCAAGCAGCTCTTACCACCTGGAAGTTCTTCCTAATGTTGAGCTGGAATCTCCTTTCATGTAATTTGAAACCCCTTCCCCAGAGAGCTTAATGTCAACAGCACATCCAAAGCGCACCCATACTACTTGGCTCTTTGGCTGCAACAGGAACAGACAGATTAAGAGATCCAACACATGCTTCTATCACGACAAAAAGAGCCCAAAAGATTGGTATTGGGTTACAACTGACCTATTTCCACTTTGAGCAATCGCATATCAGAACCGGCCCTCCCATGAGGCAGAATGAAGCAGTGGCCTTGGGTGGCAGAATCCTGTGGGGGCCATGGGTGCCCCACCTCTGCTTGACAGTGGCTTCTGGTGAGATCTCAAGAGATTTCACTGGAAGCTGTCCCAACTGTATGACACCAGGAAGCAAAACTTTGATGGCAGGGACATCATTGGCTCCTGGTACATTTCCGAGCACAATTCAAAGGGTTGGTGCTGACCTTGAAAGCCCTAAATGGCCTCAGCCCAGTATACATGAAGGAGTGTCTCCACCCCCATCGTTCAGCCCAGACACTGAGGTCCAGCTTTGAGGAACTTCTGGTGGGTCCCTCACTGTGAGAAGTGAAGCTAAAGGGAACCAGGCAGAGGGCTTTCTCGGTAGTGGTGCCCACCCTGTGGAATGCCCTCCTATCAGATGTCAAGGAAATAAACAGCTATCTGACTTTTAGAAGACATCTGAAGGCAGCCCTGTTTAGGGAAGTTTTAAATGTTTGATGTTTTATCGTGAGTTTAATATTCTAATGTGAGCCGCCCAGAGTGGCTGGGGAAACCCAACCAGATGGGTGGGGTATAAATGTATTATTATTATTATTATTATTATTATTATTATTATTATTATTATTATTATCAGCAGCAGAGCAGCACCTTTCTTTTTCACCTTAAGAGAGCTGCCCCTGCCACATATTCAACAAAGGAGCACTACATCCCCAGAAATGGATGGTTGTTGTTTTTAATACTCCCTACCTACATGTGCCCTGTCTCTACATTAAACAAACAAAACCTCCTATTTAGAGCTTTAAAAGTCAGCACCAACATTTTGAATTCTGCTCGGAAACATGCCAGGAGCCAGTGTAGGTCCTTTAGCGCCGGTGTTATATGGTCCTAGCAGCTGCTCCCACTCACCAGTCTGGCAGATGCATTCTGGATTACTTGTAGTTTCCTAATCACCTTCCAAGGTAGCCCCATGTAGAGAATATTGCAGTAGTCCAAGCAGGAGATAACTAGAGCATGCACCACTCTGGCAAGACAGGGAGCAGACAGGGAGTAGGATTCCAGTCAGGACACCAGATGGAGCGGGTAGACAGCAGCCCTGGACACAGAATTGACCTGCACCTCCATGGACCGCTGTGAGTCCAAAATGACTCCCAGACTGCGTATCTGGTCCTTCAAAGGCACAATTAGCCCCCTCAGGACCAGGGAATCCTGCCCACCCCCTGTCCCCTGAAACAGTACTTCTGTCTTGTTAACGAAGGTTAGCAAAGGTCCTAATCCCTGAAATATCGACTTTGGACTGGGAAAGCCCACACCTTGAATTCCCAGAGTGCTGCCGCCAGTCAGTTTAGAGAACATTGAGGTAGATGGAACAGTGATCTGACCTGATGGTTTGCTACATTCTTGAGAGCATTGAGAAGTATGACCTCACACGACTACCTCATGTCTGACATGGTGCAGTCCAGAAGCGGTGCAGCCCATAATTTCCCCACTACACGATGCCAAGAGCCTGAATCATTTTTCCACAAGTGCGTGGAGCTGTGGGTCGAATGCTACATTTGATGGTGGTACATAGCCTTCACACACCATCTTCCTCTCCAGCACACAAACAGGCATATTTAAGGAAGGAGAAGACGCCGACAGAATGACTAATAAACTCTAGAAGTGGGAAATGATCTGCGCATAAAGCAAACAGCAGAGGAAGGTGTTTCTCCTGAGAGCAGACAGAAACGTCAGCTTGGCTCTCAAAACCACTTTCCCACTTTCCTTTTGCTGAGCACGGGAGGCTTCCCACTTCATTAGTCCAGATGGCAGAAGCCTCTGGGACTTTGTAATTCATATTTGAAAGCAGGAAACCAAACCAAACAAAAAATAATAATAGTACGCTGTTTCTCACAATAGACGGAGCCTTCTACAGATCACTGTCTCCTACCTGCCTCCCTAGATAAATTAATTGCCCACCAATATAATGCCATCCTCTGGTTCCACTATCAGCGTCATGAGGGTGAACGGGACACATTGAACTCTGAAAATCACAGAGATTAAAATCTCATCAGGTCGCTGAAACAGGGCAGGCTGGCTCAAATTGCATAGGGTGGACAAACAGTAGCTCCAAAGGCACCTGCAGCGAGTAATGGGTACAGCTAAATATAGCACCTTTCCCCCGCTCCGAAATAGAAAATGAAACACCAATGATGGAAATGTGGACTATAAAGCAGGGGTCAGAAATGTCAGAGCAACATGCATTGCCACAAAAAGAGAACACCCTTGAGTTTTAGTCCTTTTTTGTGCTTTTAGCGCACAGAAATTTCACAGGGGGCGTCCAAATGGCGGGTTTGTAATTCTCCCAGTTTAGGCATCTCTTTATATCACAGTACTAGCGTCGCCGCATCACCCGAGGCTCAAGTCTTGAGATTCAGCAGGTGGGTGCTAATTGCTCAGAGGTGGTGCCTGTTACATCTAGTGATGGATGAATCCCTCAATTTAGGCTGCCCTTTGTGTATGCTCAGGGAGGCAGGTGGCGCTGTGGGTTAAACCACAGACCCTAGGACTTGCCGATCAGAAGGTCAGCGGTTCAAATCTCCGTGATGGGGTGAGCTCCCGTTGCTCGGTCCCTGCTCCTGCCCACCTAGCAGTTCGAAAGCACATCAAAGTAGATAAATAGGTACCACTCTGGCAGGAAGGTAAACAGCGTTTCCGTGCGCTGCTCTGGTTCGCCAGAAGCAGCTTAGTCATGCTGGCCACATGACCCGGAAGCTGTATGCCGGCTCCCTCAGCCAATAAAGCGAGATGAGCACCGCAACCCCAGAGTCGGACACGACTGGACCTAATGGTCAGGGGTCCCTTTATCTTTACCTTGTGTGTGCTCAAAGCAGGAACAAAAGTTTTGCATGGTGGTACGCTACTGGAGAAACATTTTTGGGGGACAGCAAGCAAGGAACAGAATGTTTACACAATGGATTAATATTTCAGCTTGGGGGCTGCATTCCCTTCTATGCTTCCTTCTAAGGCCAATACCCCGTCAATGGTTGAGGCTGGAGGATAAGGTTGGCAGTGTTGGGATGCGTCCGGGGAGACGGGGGCATTTGTCAGGGCCCCAGCTGGCTCCAGCCAATGGCCGGCAGCAGCAGGGCAACAGCATCTATCAGCGACTCGAGCCTCAGAAGCTTTCAGAGACTGAGCACGCTCTAATCAGCAGAGTGAATAACTTTTCACAACGGAAGTGGCGGACAGAGGCATATGGAAGCATACGTATTTTTCGCCCTATAGGATGCACTTTTCCCCCTCCAAAAATGAAGGGGAAATCTGTGTGCATCCTATGGGGCAAATGCAGGCTTTCGCTGAAGCTTGGAGAGTGAGAGGGGTCGGTGCGCACCAAACCCCCCTCACTCTCCAAGCTTCAGGAAGCTATCAACAAGCCTGGGGAGCCCACGGGAGTTCCCGCAGGGCTCCCTAGGCTGCCCATAGCAGCCTGCTGCCCAGAGCGTGGGGCACGCTGAAGCACAGCGCCCCGCGCTTCGGGCAGATATCCTTTTCTATTCTAAAAACTATGGTAGGTGCGTTTTTAAAAGCTCGGGCTTCCCCCGCGGCTGGGGGGGATATTTTTTTTCTTCTTTTCTTTATTTCCCCCCAAAAAAACTTGGTGCGTCCTATGGGCCGGTATTTACAGGCGTTTATTCAGCATCAGGAACAAAGGAAAAACATGTCTGCTTCCCTTCGTGTCCAAGCAAACAGCAGCATAGCAAAAGCTATATACAACGGAAGTTCCCAACTGACTGTGCTGGAAGTAAACAGACATGTGACATACAACAATCCGCACATCTGTTCTAAAGGTGGAATGGACCTATATTCTAACAGGCAGATCAATGAATGCAAATTTCAACTATGTGTACAAGTGGCTAGTTTCCATAAACACACACCCCAGCCCTCTCTATCCTCCTTCTAGGCAAGGAAGAGGCAATATTAGAGTTCAAGGATACATCCCAGCCAGCAATAAGCTCTCAAGGAGGGTGCAAAGCAGGAATGGTGAGTTCTGGTCTGGGGAGAGTTTTGAGGGCCATATAGAGATCTGGAGGGCCACCAGGTGTGTGTTCCTCATCCCTGACTTATTTTATCAATGCAATCCTAAATTGTAAATTTCAAGATTCCACAGGGTGCATTACACAAGAGTCTTGTGGGCCTTAAAGACTACAGTTGTAAGAGCATTTGTTGAGTCTTTCTGAGTGCTGTTGTTATTTCCAGAGTGGCCCTTGGGGGTGACCATCAGATCTGCTCCTTGGTTTGACCCTCATAAGAAATCAAGATATACAGCTGTGTCACCACATGCATTCTCTCTCTGTTGAAAGCATCTTCCCTCACATCGCTTGCTGGCCTTATGAGGAGTCTGCGGCTCAGCGGAGCTGTTCCGAAGCCAATGTGAAATAATTTGGCAACATACTCCAGCGCTCCCTAATAGAGGCGAGGCCACGTTGTGAAACAACACTTAACCACCGTCACTTATTGTCGTCCTGTGTGTCAAGCTCAGGACCAGAAGCCGCAGATGGAAAGGAGCCAGGAAGGCTTGTAGCTATTCTGCTGCTCACTGATTTATTCCTCTTGGTCAAGCCTGACAATCTCTCATGGAAAAGAATTGCTGGAGTGAATTGCCTGTCTTGTAAATGTCTTGTCTCAAGCTGTGCTCGAGCTCCTGGGATTCAGCCCCATGGGCTTTCACGAGGACTGTGCACTTTCAGGATGAGTAGAACACCAAAAGTAACCCTTCATATGGGCGAGAAACAGGATTGGTCTGAAGACAAGGAAGAAGAACAAAGAAACAGCCTGCTGGATCAGACCAATGGCCCATCTAGACCAGCATCCTGATATTGCAGTGGAAACCCAGAAAATCGTGTGAAATCTGCAAGCAGGATGCGAGCACAACAGCCTGCTCCTCTCTTGTGGTTTCTAGCAACTGGAATTCAGAAACTTTACTGCCTCTGGCTGGGAAGGTAGAACATAGCCATCACGGCTATTATCTCTCCTGATCCTCCACATTTAGTCTAACTAAATGGAATTTACTAATAGGAAAACCATGCTGGGGTATTCCATTCCACCTTAAGGGACAGGCATGAGACTATTGGGTGTCACATGTCTGTTTACACTCCAGCACAGCTTGCTGGGAACTTCTGTTTGTCTATAGCTTTTGCTTATGCCGTCTTGCTTTGGACACGAAGGAGATTAGACATGTTTCCCTTTTGTCCTGATGTATGCTGAATAAACTGCTTGTAAATATGCTTACACAACCTCTCCTGCAACTTCGGTTTGCACATTATCTCTGCTGAGTTGCGTGCCCCAGCTTTTGAAGCTGTGGATTGCAAATGCTGAAACAAGGACTGGAGATCACTTGGCACACCAGCCGATGGGCTGGAGCCTTCTGGAGGCCTGCCAGTTGCCCCCATTTCCTTGGTTGTATGCCAACAAACCATACCTAGCTCACCCTCTCTATTAAGCGGTTCTTAAAAATTCCCCATGGGGCAAAGTACATTTATCACAGGTTTCAGGGACCTTTCTCAGTCTGAGTGGCACATTCCCTCAAGCACAATGTTCCCAAGACTGCATGACCATGATGGGTCAGAGGCAAAATGGGTGGGACAATGGTTGTGTTAGAATCATATGCATTACAGGACAGGGAGAATAACCAGCCCTGTCTTTCAGTAACTTTTTTTTTTCTTTGCCAGCACTGGCACTCAGCCCAAATCACACATGCAAAGCCACTCTCCAAATAAATTAAATTGGCTTCAGCATTTATCTAGCAAAGCAAAAACTTCCTTCCCTTTTGAGCAGCTTCTGAGAACAAAGAGTCCCGCAACCAAACGGATGAAGGACATGGGGGAAGGCAACAACAAGGAAACGATTTTCCGAACATCACAGGAGCTTCCTTTGAACTTGAGAATCATCTAATGCATGCCGGAGGCTAAATAGAGTGCAAACTAATACAGGAGAAGCCACCGCGATCATCTCTCACATTGATTGACGGCAGCTGTTGGAGAGGGCTGCTTATTGTGGGCTTGTACAACCTTGCTTTTAAAAAAGAGGGGGAAACAAGTCACTGGGTATCGCTTGCACTGAATACTGGAAGAGGTACCATGTGAGGTCTGCTGAGTGACTGAAGCTAAGAAGATGGTGCAAGAGGTCAAGAGGGAGTATAACTGCAGCCTGGAGCTGTAGCAGCTCCTTGAATGGTTTCCAACATGTTGCACTGACTTTGCTTGGGGTTCTGCATGCCAGAAGAATTCTGCAGCTCCTGGTCCTCACTCTGTTTGCTCTGGCGCTTTTAGCATGCACAACAACATTCCTGCCTGCTTCTCTTTTGCATACAATAGCCATGCAAAATTCCTTCCAGTAGCACCTTAAAGACCAACTAAGTCTTCAGACCAACTAAGTTTCAGAAATAGACTGGAAAGAGAAGCTGCTGAATTGCAACTTATCACCAAACTTAAAACCATGGAGAGTCCTGGTCTGAACAAAGACCTTGGATTCTTATCTCATTATACATGACAAAGCCATTTTTCACCTTCTCACCCCTTGCTTTTTCCTGTAAGACCTATTGCAGTTGTTAAGAGTCGTCAACAGGCTCATCACAGCTATCTGCCAATCACCCATTCCCACCACCCTTCTGAGTAATACCCCTCCCCACCTTCTCACTATATAGAAGGGTCTGGAAACTTCTGTTTCAGTGTATCTGAAGAAGTGTGCATGCACACGAAAGCTCATACCAAGAACTAACTTAGTTGGTCTTTAAGGTGCTACTGGAAGGAATTTTGTTTTGTTTTGACTATGGCAGACCAACACGGCTACCTATCTGTAATAGCCATGCAAACTCCTGAACAAACAATTCCCTCTAGAGGTCATGTGAGAACCTGAGGCCCTCTGTATGGTGGTGGGATGCAGAATCCCATGCTAGATGAGGCTACTGAGAGTTGAAATCATAGAATCATATAAGTGAATGATTGGAAGGTATCTCTGGTGGTCAAACCCCTGCACTGCAGGCACCACAGCTAAAGAACTCTTGACAGATGGTTCTCCAATCTATGTTTTAATATCTCAAGAGAGGGAGGGTCCATCACCCTGGGAGTGAGTCCATTCTACTGATGAACAACTCTTGCCATCAGAAAGTTATCACTGATGTTTAGTTGGAATCTCCTTTCTTTAATTTTGAATCCATTGGTTTGGGTCCTACACTCTGGAGTAGCATCTTCTCACTGTTAGAATTCCTGCTCTGTGATTGCAGTCATGGGATTTTTGTCTATCACATGACTATCACATGACGATATATGTTTTGACTCTACAGAGTGGGAAGTGACAGAGACAGGATGTTTGTGTCACTGTGTTCCGTGAAGTGGGACTATTGTCCTTTGTTCTTTTTCTCTTTGCCGTCTGATGCTAGAGAGAGATGGAACCTTGTTTCAGTACTCCGTGTGTTCATATGTAAATAAAGTAGATTAGCCAAAATGCTGAGTTGCTGAGGTCTGTTATGCAAACTGTGCAAACTCTGCAGATCCCTAAGTGTGCCGTTGTCTGTTGGCATCGGTCGCTGTGATGTAAGGCAGAAGAAAGCTTTGGAAGCTCCCAAATGATCGATCAGGAGGGAGGGAACATGCCATTCGGGTATGTGTCTCTGCCAGAGTCCTACTCGAGTGTAGGCTGAACTCCTGACACTCACCTCCAGTCCACGGGGACCTCACCTGCTCTGCAAGAATCCTCAGATTTTATAGGCTGAGAGTCCCATGGCAGCTGGAAGGCCATAAGTCTACAGAGCAGAAGAAAAAGGAACCAGGGAAATTTTGAAAGTGAAAGGCAAGGTATGGGAGTGGATAGAAGTAATTTTGCTCTGAAGAGGGTCTTCTCACACACCTACCCTTTTCCCACCAGGGTCATTTAAAACTGGGGAAATAGCACAGATAAATTCATTTTCATTTTAGGAGAGTTCTGGGAAATGAAAGTAATTATTGCTGTCTTAAACTGCCATGAATTATCAATTGCTGTTCAATTATTATTTCACTTAAAATGTGGTATCAGCTTCACAAGAAAAGGTTTGATTTGCAGTTAGCGAGCACCTGAGTCACCCAGAAGATTTAATATATTTAATGGGAGAAATACGGGGTGGAGAATAAGTCTGCTAGGCAGTGAATCAAAGGGAATCAAAACCAGAAATATGACACAGGCTTTATTTATCAAGCTATCGACCCACAATGTGTTTGCTTTACTGACTGCTGGAAGTAGAAATGTTGCAAAATTAGCCTTTAGGTTTGGGGGCGGGGAATCTGTGCTTCCTCAGAACTGTCTGCTATTGATTTGGTTGGTCCGTATAGTTAAAGCTATGGTTTTACCAGTATGGAAAACCATACAGTGGGTTCCATACAGTGATGTATGGAAGTGAGAGCTGGACCATAAAGAAGGCTGATTGCCGAAGAATTGATACTTTTGAATTCTGGACCTGGAGGAGACTCTTGAGAGTCCCATGGACTGCAAGAAGATCAAACCTATCCATTCTGAAAGAAATCAGCCCCGAGTGCTCACTGGAAGGACAGATCCTGAAGCTGTGGCTCCCATACTTTGGCCACCTCATGAGAAGAGAAGACTTCTTGGAAAAGACCCTGATGTTGGGAAAGATGGAGGGCAAAAGGAGAAGGGGACGTCAGAGGTCGAGATGGTTGGACAGTGTTCTTGAAGCTACCAGCATGAGTTTGACCAAACTGCGAGAGGCAGTGGAAGACAGGAGTGCCTGGCGTGCTCTGGTCCATGGGGTCACAAAGAGTCGGATACGACTAAACGACTAAACAACAACAATTGATTTGGTTAGCATCTCAGTGTGAACCTACACAATTCAGATTCTTTAAAACAATATACAGTAGCACCTCGGCATACGTTACCCTCGAGTAACGTAAACTTCGGGTTGCGAAAGTGGGAAACCCGGAAGTGTTTCGCTGCACCGCACTGCATGTATGCGCAGAAGCATTCCAGAGCTCCGGTTGCGGAAACCGCAACCAGAGGTAACACTGTATGAACCAAGGTACAGCCCAACAATCTGCAATGAAAGTTTGTATACTGGGGAAATGCATAAAGATATAAAACGTGTCATATTAGGGGAAATTGTTTTGCAGAAATGTGCTCATCAGAGAAATTTGCGTTCAAAATTCTCTCTATTTGGAGAAATTTGCTCTAAAATGCTAATGCTGATGAATTTTCATGAAAACCTTTTTTAAAAAATAAAATTTTCAGACTGATGCTGACATATGAAGAAAAAACTTATGAATGAGAAATGAGAAACGGAGAGAAACCGAAACTGATTTATCCACCCCTAGGCCCTGTCAGTATTGGCATGCTGCCGGAACTTGGAGACAAAGCCTGTTTAGACACAGTTACCTGACCTCCTGCTTCAATTGTGGTTTTAACTCTTTCAGTTGGTTTGTTTTAGTATGCATTTTGGTTGTAGAAGTTTATTTTCATGCCTTGCTGAAACTATTTTATTGTTTATATTAATTGTTGGAGTTCCCCCTGCGCCCTATAGTTGGTTTACCCCATAGCCAATCAGAAGACACATTGTCAGTGAAGCAATGTATACTTTAATAATGGCTGACTTGAGTCCATTAATTTCAATGGATTATGCATTCAATTATCCCTTTACTGTAATCATCCTTCAGCCGCCAAAGTCACTGAACGCCTATGCCCATTTTAACTTACCCAACATTCAAGACTACCAACTCAGCTTCTGCTTTCTCATATATCCCTTTAGTCATGGCTCATTTGTTTTGTACCAGATACAGAATATTTTCTGTCATGGCACCCCAGTTATGGGCTTCCTTTCTTGGGAAAATTCAGGTAGCTATTTGAGCATGCCTAGGAAATGGCTTTATTCAGGTGGGGCATTAATGATGTAATTTTTTTTAAAAAAAAGTATATGTCTGCTTATTGCCATCCTTTCAGCGGTGCTGTTTTAATTACAAGGCTAGCCAACGTGGTGCCCTCCAAATGTCATACTCAAGCTCCTATCAGTTGCAGCCAGCATGGCCAATGGTCATGGATGATGGGAGTTGTAGGCTAGGAAACCAAACTGGCTACCCCTGGTTTATTATACATGTTTCATTGTTGCTTATTTCATGGCAGTTTGATGATGATGATGGTGGTGGTGGTGGCATGCGAGTTTGGGGTAGCCCAATTGGTAGAACATGCAACTCTTAATCTCAGGTTTGTGTGATCAAGTGCCACATTGGGCAAAATATTCCTGCCTTGCAGGCGGTTGGACTAGATCAGGGGTAGGTAACCTAAGGCCCGTGGACCAGATGTGGCACAATCGCCTTCTCAATCCGGCCCACGGACGGTCTGGGAATCGGCTTTTTTTACATGTGTAGAATGTGTCCTTTTATTTAAAATGCATCTCTGGGTTATTTGTGGGGCCTGCCTGGTGTTTTTACATGAGTAGTGTCACGGTCTGGTTCACGGCGATTGAAGTCCCAGCAGGGGATGTCAGGACCAGGGGCAAGATGGCGGGGTGGGAGCAGGAACGGGGGTCCAGGAGTCAGGAGCCAAGAGGGTCAGAGAGCTGGGAGTCATGAAGTCAGGGCTCCGAGGATCAAGAAGCAAGGAGTCAAGAAGCCAAAGTTCAAGGATCAGGAAGTAAGAAGCAAAACGCAGCAAGGCAGGAAGCGTGTTGCTGTGGCAAAGAGCCAACGGGGAATGCTGACCTTAAATCCCTTCCCGGCTCTTGCCACCAGGTGCTGTGAGTTACCAATCAGCCTCACCTGTGTGGCCACGCCTTGCCTCTCCAGAACAAACTTAGAAGGCCCCAGTCCTGCAAAGTCCTATTGGTCACAGGGCCTGGCTCCTGCACGCACACCTGACAAGTAGAATGTGTGCTTTTATTTAAAATGAATCTCTGGGTTATTTGTGGGGCATAGGAATTCATTCATCCCCCCCCCAAAAAAAATAGTCTGGCCCACCACATGGTCTGAGGGATGGTGGACTGGCCCACGGCTGAAAATGGTTCTTTGACCCCTGGACTAGATGATCCTCGTGGTCCCTTCTGACTCTGAAATTCTATGATAATCAATGGACAGGCTGAGAAGCAAGAGAGAGAGAGAGAGAGAGAGAGAGAGAGAGAGAGAGAGAGAGAGAGAGAGAGATGCCATAATAATGGGATCAGAGAATCACAGAACTGTAGAGTTGGGACCATGAGGATCATCTAGTTCAACTGCTGAAATACACAATCCTAAAGACCCAACCTTGACAAAGAGACATTTATAGCCAGACCAGTTCAAGAACAGCCAGTGCACAGTGATGATGCCAGATCTCATCTTTCCTTTCCCTTCTTCTCCAGTAGCTCATCAGAGGGGTCAGAATAACGTACAGCAGAAGATTTTTGGATCAAGCCCTAGCTTATTCCGACCCATTCAGATTTCAAAACAAAAAAAATCCCTTCCAGTAGCACCTTAAAGACCAACTAAGTTAGTTCTTGGTATGAGCTTTCGTGTGCATGCACACTTCAGATACCACAAGTGTGCATGCACACGAAAGCTCATACCAAGAACTAACTTAGTTGGTCTTTAAGGTGCTACTGGAAGGAATTTTTTTTGTTTTGACTATGGCAGACCAACACGGCTAACTATCTGTAACTGGAACATTCAGATTTCGTTTGACCACCCTTTTGATTTTCTGCAATACGCAGTCTATGTATGAGGAACACTTCCTGACGCCAGTGACTCAAAAGCTGCCCTTGGGAATTATCCCGTTATCTCCCAAATAATTAACTTCGGAGAGTTATCATAACTCTCCCCTCTTCATTTACATATTCACTTCTCTAATCTCTATCTGATAGGCCCCTCTGTACTCAATTTTCAGCTGTCTTAAATAATTCCACCCCCTCAGAATGCGATTAAGTTGAAGCACACAACTTAAGATATTGCTGTTCAGCCCCCACCCCACCGACGACATGGTGTAATGTCCTCGAGGCTATACTTGCATCCCTTTATATAATCTCTCCTTGTACATTATACCTAGTCCTTGCATTATTCCTTCTCACTGATTCAACTTCAACTTATCTTTAAGAGTGGGAGGATAAACTGGTCTTTGCCCCAGCTGAAACAGACCATGTCCAAGGAGACACGGGTTTTTATATTTTTCCAAGCAGATGAAACAAAGCAGAATGCAACTGACAGGCCAGGATCTAGCTGCTCCTGAGGATGTGAAAATGCAGGAGACACAACTTTAGGAGCATGGTAAATCTGCTCACCTCTATATCGGTGGGCAGTGTTGCGCATGGGCAGCCATGACTCTTCAGGGGTCGCCAACCTAAGGCTCATGGGCCACAAGTGGCCCATGGGGGTCATTTAACCGGCCCATGGACCCCCGCCGCCTGCTCAGGGACCCCTGCTTGGTTGGCTCCATGCTAAACCGGCTTGGAGCAGAGCAGGGATCGCCTTCCACGATGCTGGCCGGCTTCCCATTGGCTGCAGGAAGCTGCGCATGCCTCCTCCATGCCGGAAGGAATGCCGGAAATAACGTTTGCGCATGCATGCACGCACACACACTTCAGCCCACCGCAGCGTCTGTGGGACTGTGAACTGGCCCAAGCCACAAAAACTTTGCTGACCCTGCTAGCCTAGCCTGGGATGGGAGGGGCGGCTTTTACTTTTACCTCTGCCGAGGTTCCATTCTCATTTTTCTCTTTCCCTCCTCTCTCTCTGTGTGGTGGTGGCCTTGGCGGTTGACTTGAACAGCCGCAGGTGGGGCGGTGGAGGAGGAGGAGGAGGAGGGAGAAGATGGCGGATGATCCCAGCATTGCTGACAGGAATGTGGAGATCTGGACGATCAAGAAGCTCATCAAGAGCCTTGAGACAGTGTGCGGGTGAGGGCAGGGAAGGGAGGCAGGGTGAGGGAAGAAGAAGAAGAAGAAGAAAAAGAAGAAGAAGAAGAAGAAGAAGAAGAAGAAGAAGAAGAAGAAGAAGAAGAAGAAGAAGCAGCAGCAGCAGCCATGTTCAAATATATAAAAGGATGTCACATAGAGGAGGGAGAAAGGTTGTTTTCTGCTGCTCCAGAGAAGCGGACACAGAGCAATGGATCCAAACTACAAGAAAGAAGATTCCACCTAAACATTAGGAAGAACTTCCTGACAGTAAGAGCTGTTCGACAGGGGAATTTGCTGCCAAGGAGTGTGGTGGAGTCTCCTTCTTTGGAGGTCTTTAAGCAGAGGCTTGACAACCATATGTCAGGAGTGCTCTGATGGTGTTTCCTGCATGGCAGGGGGTTGGACTCGATGGCCCTTGTGGTCTCTTCCAACTCTATGATTCTATGATTCTAAGAGTTTAGATCTGATATCCCGCTTTATCACTACCCGAAGGAGTCTCAAAGCGGCTAACATTCTCCTTTCCCTTCCTCCCCCACAACAAACACTCTGTGCGGGCAGGCATAGGAATTCGTTCATATTTTTTTCAAACTATAGTCCGGCCCCCAACAGTGTCTGAGGGATAGTGAACTGGCCCCCCATTTAAAAAGCTTGAGGACCCCTGGTGTAGACTATATTGAACTGTATGGGTCTTGGTATAAAAGGCAGCTTCCTGCATAAGCACTCAGCTTCCTCTGCAGAGAACAATTGTCTGATGAACAGAGGAATACATAATTAATATTCCTCCAGCCAAAATAGTAACAAGATTGCAGTGACGTGGCAAAAATAATAGGTTTTCTTGGTTGCTATTGGAATTTTATTTTTATTTTATTGCGTCTCGAGCTTGATACCATTAAACACATTCCTTAAAACGACACTGAAAAATGCAACTCTTGAATTGTTAATAATCATTCTTCAAAGTAGGGTTTGTTTTAGTGCGGTTCTTTCTCTTTCGAAATGACTTTGGCGACACACTTATTGGAATAGCTAATCAATCGTATAATGGAAATGAAGGAACGCACACCCCAATCTTAGAGCGGTTTAAATAAAGAATGCCATTGTCGTTATTATTAACACATGGATTAGTGTCGGGTCTGAAATAATTCAGGACAAATTAAATACACTTGCTGATAAGAATTACTCCAAGGAGCTATTATTAGAGTGCGGCTGTTTCCAACCTGAGCTGTAACCTTGGTTTTTTTGTTTTTGACTGCTATATCACACTTGTTTGCCACTACTTCTGCATTCTGATCCCACATTCCTCATTAAGCGACAAGTGCGATGGTCAAAAATGGAAAGAGATTGCAATGAGGTCTGGTACTCAGATTCCCTGCACATAAAGCTCTCTCTTGAGCTCTTATTCCTGGAAATAATTTAAGTACAATCTCAGCAGCAAGCCCTCTGCCACCCCCTAGTACTTGTAAAATTCACTTCCACATTAGGTCCTCTTTTCAAAGCTTGAGAAGCAATGTCTCAGGACCACCAAAGAGTTGAAGGTTGTCCATACCATGACTCATCCTGCTATCAGATGCTCACATCTTTTTTAAAGAGATGGTACAAAATTTGAGGTTGATGGCTCCTAGAATCCACACAGGGATGTAGAAGAAGAAGAAGAGTTTGGATTTGATATCCCGCCTTTCACGCCCTTTAAGGAGTCTCAAAGCGGCTAACATTCTCCTTTCCCTTCCTCCCCCACAACAAACACTCTGTGAGGTGAGTGGGGCTGAGAGACTTCAGAGAAGTGTGACTGGCCCAAGGTCACCCAGCAGTTGCATGTGGAGGAGCGGAGACTCGAACCCGGTTCCCCAGATTACGAGACTACCGCTCTTAACCACTACACCACACTGGATGCTTTGAGTCAGGATTGTGTCAGAGTTTTCCTAATTGCTGAAAGAGCGAGGGGAGGACAAGATTGCCTCTCAGGATATATGACTGATAAGACAACATTTGCATAGCATTTCCTTGTGTTCCAAGTGCTTCACAGTCTTTATCTAGCTGTAGTGCTTAGGGCAGGCATGGCCAAACTTGGCCCTCCAGCTGTTTTGAGACTACAATTCCCATCATCCCTGACCACTGGTCCTGTTAGCTAGGGATGATGGGAGTTGTAGTCCCAAAAGAGCTGGAGGGCCAAGTTTGGCCATGCCTGGCTTAGGGCAACTCTGTAAGTTAAGTGTCCCATATTGGAGATGGGGACTGTGGCAGAGTGGCTCCCCTAAGGCTTTCTAGAGATTTGATGGCACAGACAAGATTCAGAGTGGGGACTGGATTAGTCATAGCTCTGGGGTCACTGCACCACACCAGTTCTCAGAGTAGTTTATATATAGCCATTGCCAAGCAAATTTAAGAAGATCCTTGCTGGATCAGACAAAATGCCTATGCAGTGAAGCATCTTGTTTCCTCCAGCGGTCGACCAAAAGTCTCAGTGACATCCAGGAACATTCTCCAATGTGTCTGGAAGTAAGATGCACTGCCTGTGATTCTGAAGGTAGCATCATAGCCTTGCCATACTAAGTAGGCCAAGGTGCCCTGCTGTATCCTTTCTGGCTTTTAGTTCTTGTTTGTGAATGCTGTGTTTTATTGCATTTAATGGTTCTATGCTGTAAAAACAACAGATAATTTTTGTGTGTGACCTACAGCCTCTTCCTGGGGTTTTTTTTTTCCCTCTCTGTCCTAAGCAGCTGTCACTTTGTGCAATTGTTCCTATATCATCTATCATCTATCTATCTATCTATCATCTATCTATCTATCTATCTATCTATCTATCTATCTATCTATCTATCTATCTAATCTATCTATCTATCTATCATCATCTATCTATCTATCTATCTATCTATCTATCTATCTATCTATCTATCATCTATCTATCTATCTCTATCTATCATCTATCTATCTATATCTATCTATCATTTATCTATCTATCTATCATCTATCTATCTATCTATCATCTATCTATCTATCTATATCATCTATCATCTATCTATCTATCATCTATCTATCTTTGTTGTGTTACAAAGCAAACAGATAAACAGGGGAAGGTACACCTATTGTCTCCACTTTCAATTCATACCCTTTGAGTATGATTTGAGATTCTTTGCTGCTTTCACTGCAAGAGACTTAACACCGTAACCCCTGCAAAACTTCCACACGTTATCATCAAGCGATGAAGATATTTTTGGCCATTAACTAACATCACAGGCTAATCAGACAGCCCCAGATCGCCTCGTTAGCCAGGAACAATAACATTTGCAAGATGTGTACGTTATCAACTCAAGAGTTGCCAATCAAGGACAGTAGTCTGTTTTTAGATGCTGAAGCAAAGCAACGAGAACCTTTGTACTCATTTTCTGAGTACTTAGACAGGGGAGGAATTGGAGGGGGTCAGATATATTTTCGGAAGGAGCGTGAGTCTGTATTTGTATTCTGCTATAGGAAGCAAAATAAAAAGTGGCTAGGATAAAGTGGAAGGATGCTGGAGGTTGCAGTAGGTCATGAACTATGGTACTAGCAACAAGAAGGTAAAGTTTTGTAGAGTTGCAGGGTCCTGAGAACTTTGCATGCTGAAGAGGCAAGCCACTTTCAGGTAAACTTGCCTGTTTGGCAGCATAAGCAGCTGCAAAATTAATTTTGAAGAATGAGAGAACTGATGACTGGGTATCAATAAAATACTGCACATAAATAAATGTTGACCATATAAATGAATGTACTGTACATAAAGGAATGTGCCATCAGTGCACCCCAGCTCATGCACATTCATAAAAAGAAGAGAAGTGAAGGAGACACACAAATAAAAGCAACTGGAAATGCAGAAAACGATGAATAAAAAAAGATTAAAAGTGCAAAGAAAGGAAGCAAGTACATGATCCCTGAAACAATACATTTCACTGTGAAAAACAGACTCCACAAAAATAAGAACTGCCTTAAGGAAATGGCCCATTGCTTAGCAGGACCATATCTGATCAGCACCATGGACAGAGGACCACTAATAGCCTTGCATAACCTTCTCCTTTGTGAATTTGTCTAAACCTGTTTTAAAGCCATCTAGGTTGCTGGATATCACTGCCTCCTGTGGGAATTAGTTCGGTAGTTTAACTATGCATTGCATGAAGAAGTCGTTGCTTTTCTCTGTCCTGAATCTTCCACGATTCAGCCTCATTGGTTGTCCACGAGTTCTGGCGTTACGAAACTTTCTCCACACTGCACATAATTTCTATCACGTTGCCTCACACTTCCCTATTGTCTAAACCAAAAAAATCCCAAGGGCTGCAACCTTCATAGGGGAGTTGTCCCTTGAACATTTTGGTCGCCGCTTTGTGGAACCTTGTAAATCTGCTTCACCCTCTCTCCAGCCTGTCTGCAGTTAAAGGACCTGCCCATGATGGCGATCCATCCCAGCCAACAAGGCTGATGAGAGAGATACTTCAAAATATATGCAGGGCATCAAGGCTGCAGGAGTCAGGTCTCAATGGACCACTGTCCTTTCTGACAGTTTCCTGTGCCCTTTTCCTGAAAACATCTGTAAATCCACATTTACAGGATGCAAACAGAGCGGAATGTCTACAGAAGAGAGGGGGGAGAGAATGAGGATTACTGAGTAGAGAGATAAGAAACTGATACAGTTTTGCTTCTTTGCCACAGGGCTTGATTTCGAAACCAGAAAAGCAGCAGCGTGAAAGGAGGCTGCTTGACGCATCGTCTGCTTCATTTAACTAACTATGGTTCAGTTGAAGGATTATGCCTGGCACATTATGCCCTTGCAATGCCAGGAACACACTCTTCCTTTTAATTCCTTCCTGAAACATCACCACACCTTCATCTTCGTCGACAGGAGAGACTGCCACCAATGACTGCGGTCAGCCCTTCCCGGTTACATATTTTCTTTGGCTCTCAGTCTCTAAAAACATCCAAGCCTGCCAGGGCCGGATTTAGATGAAGAGAGACCCTTGGCTACTCCACTTGTGAGGCCCCTCCCAAGCCCCCACCCTCACACTAGAAGAAAATGGAAGAGTGTTATAAACAAAATTGAGTGAAGCCAAGGGTGATGACAGGTATTCAAAATTCTGCAATTCACAATTTCTCCTCTAAAGGACATCAGAAAACTTCATCAATATTTGTTTGTGTAAGTTTGTAACTTTCAGTGTACAGAATGGTTAGTGTGGACAACCTCTCTTGAGACATCATGGCCCTTAGTTCATTTTTAATTCTTTTGAATCTTGAAAAACTCCTCTCTCCTGAGCAGTTAGTGACCATGAGGCTAATAAATAGCCGCAAGTTTGCTTCCACTTTAGAAAAGGCCATCTGAATTTTTTTCCTTGTATATCATTTGATAAAGGTCTGTATGAGACAGAGAGTGCTCTGCTGTAAGCCTATGGCTTTGTCTCAAGTACAGGTGAAAGTGCAAAAGTTCATCAATTAGTTTCAGGTCAATATCTTCTGGGTATGCTTCCATCAACAGTTCAACACCTTGCTGAATTTCTTGCTTAGATGCTATCAGGTTAGCAAGAATGGAAAACAACTGTGCAACATCACTGTACACAGTACTTCTCTTTAAATTCTCTTCAAGTGCATCTAATATAGAAATATAGGAATAAAGGGTTTTATCCTAAACTTATCTCTTGAAGAAAGTGCATCTAAAGCATCAGATGCAATTCTGTCATTTCTTTGTCATTCCCTCACTCTTTGTCTCCTTGTTTTATAGTTAACATTTGGCAAGGTGGCTTTTGCTTGTTTCTCAAGCTCATCAAAATCTTCTCTGATTTTCCTTTAAAAATTCTGAAGTGAACTGTACAAACTTGCGCAAGAACTCAAAAACAGGCCTGATTTCTGAAGGGCTTTGCTGACCTTGTGAAAATGACTTAAGACACTGGTTTATAGCTCTAAGATTCTGCAGACTTTGGCTGTGAACTAGAGCCCCACAATAAAATTTCAGGTTGGGCCCCAGAGTTTCAAATTGGGCCCCGCTGACTGGCCCTGAGTCTCATAGTTGCTGGGCCTGAGTTGCCCTGCCCTTGAATGAAGTCTTGGGTTTGCAAATTTGGGGAGAGGGGAGATTGCCCGCTGGGGGTTGGGTGGTCTGGGGAGGCCCCCTAGATTTAGAGGCCCTAGGCTTCAATCTACTTAGCCTATACATAAATCCGGCACTGAAGCCTGCTTTTAAATGGGGATCATATATATCCATTTCAGCATCTCTCGGTTTCTCATCCTCCACCCTCCGCAACCTTAAATTCAGTTTTCTGAAGTTCCGCATCAACTTGGTTGGGTGGGGTGTCACTGAAAGAAGACATTGGGAAAGGAAGTGAATGACAACAATCAACCAACTCTCATGAACTTGGAAGGTAAGAGATGGAGAAGGCATAGAACAAATCCAGGCTAATAGACGAAGAGTTTGGATTTGATATCTTGCTTTATCACTACCCAAAGGGTCTCAAAGTAGCGAACCTTCTCCTTTCCCTTCCTCCCCCACAACAAACACTCTGTGAGGTGCGTGGAGCTGAGAGACTTCAAAGAAGTGTGACTGGCCCAAGGTCACCCAGCAGCTGCATGTGGAGGAGCAGGGAAGCGAACCCGGTTCACCAGATTGTGAGTCCACCGCTCTTAACCACTACACCACACTGGCTTCTCCAGTAATAGGAGAACGCTTTCTCTGTGGACTGGGGTCCCTGGGGAACATCAGGTTTCCACAAGGTGAATCTGGTGCGATGTGAACAACAGGACATTTCTAGGGACTTCGCAAAAAGAAAAAGAAAACAAGAAAACTCCCTCCCTCTCTCTCTCCACCCCCATGTCTTCAGGCTCTTTAGCACACATAGTGTGTGAGGGTGGACAGCCAATTTCTGTCCACTGAAGCAAATTCAATATCACCCTGCAGGACATAAATCTCCAGGTATTACTGCCATGGACAGAAATGACGGAGAAGGAAGGGTTTTTCCATGCCCCCCCCCAAAGATAAAAGCCTGCCCCCTGTATTTTTTTATTGTCAGCAATAGCTAAAAGAAGACAAAAGAGGTCCTAGACTTCATCAGCAACCCATACAGAAAGCATAACATAGAAGTACGGCCATCACTCAGCAAAAACGGAATGAGACACTCAGCTGAGTTAGCTGAGCTTGGGTTTCATGAAAGCACAAATCAACAATAACAATAGTAATAATGTGTGTGTGTGTGTTTGTGTGTGTGTGTGTTTGTGTGTACTCTGTGTGTCCCCCCCCCCCCCAAGAAAATAGGTGCCTAAACTTGATGTATCGTTGGTACATCACACCAAGTAAACTTGCCAAAATGTATAGAAACCAGGATAAAGCTTCCTGGAAATGTAAGGAGAAGGAGGGATATTTTTTGCATATGTGGTGGACTTGTACTAAGATTTTGGGACATTTTGGGCCTTTTGGGACATTATATATAATGAATTGGAAAAGGTATTTAAGTATAATTTCAGTAAAAAAAAAAAAACAGAGGCTTTTCTGTTGGGGTTAATTGATGAGGAAATTCAAAAGAAAGATGTAAATTTGTTTACGTATGCCACAACAGCTGCAAGAATACTCCTGGCTCAGAAATGGAAGCAGCAAAAACTCCCTACATTGGAAGACTGGCAGATAAAGATGGTCGAATACGTGGAGCTGGCAAAGCTGACGGGGAAGATCCGGAATCGGAGTGATGAACTGTTTCAAAAGGGCTGGGGCAAATTTATACTCTATATGAAAGAAAATTGTAAACAGTTGAAAACGTTTGTAGGTTTGAGTTGAAATGTTTGGTAATGGGAAAATAAGGAGCTGATTTACATATAAGAAGGTCAATGCTAAAAGATTGACATAAGGTAAAAAAAAGGGGGATATAGAAATGTGATGAAATTGGTAAAGTTGTGTGGAAGTCAGTCAGAGGGAGGGAAGGAGGTCCATGCATTATTTAAGCAATGTTTTAAGTTATGGATTTTTGATTTTTGATATGGAAATGTAATGAAATATGGAAAACTTTATAAAAAATCATGTTTAAAAAAGAAAAGAAAAAGAAAATAGGTGCCGAAACTCAGCATGAAGTCACCAGGCAAATTGGGGCAGCCCTGCACAAATGCCAGTTTGACAACAGCCATGTTCACTGCCCCGCAGAAATGCTAAAAACTATTATTATCTGTCTCCCTAGCTGGTTTGGGGGTTGCCCCTGCTTCTGAGGCAGGTCAAATAAATTAATCTTTGTCTCACTTGTTCTCTTAGATTAAGGCGGATGGCTAGGGCAGCCCGGAAGGACTCTTGCAGAAACCACATGAGTGCAAAGGTAGAGGAAACCTCCAAGCCTGCCACTGCTACAGGGGAGATGGATTGAAGAAAATGAAATATGAATTGGCCCTGCCCTGTAGCTTGACCAATTGAGGCTAGGTGCTAGGTGGAGCTAGGTGGAGTCACAGATGTAAAAAGAGTGTACACACACACTGGCATCTAGTTGGCCACAATGAGAACAGGATGCTGAACTAAATGGACCATTGGCTTGACCTAGCAAACCCTTCTTAGATTCTTTCATTACACCCCATCAATGTGGAGTTTGTTAAATTATTTACAGTGGTACCTCTGGTTGCGAATGGGATCTGTTCTGGAGCCCTGTTTGCAACCTGAGCAGAACGCAACCTGAGTCTGCATGTGCGCAGGTCATGATTCGCTGCTTCTGTGCATGCGCATGATGTCATTTTGAGCATCTGCGCATGCATGAGTGGCGAAACGCAGAAGTAACCCTTTCTGGTACTTTCGGATCACCGTGGCACACAACCTGAAAAGATTTAACCTGAAGCAAATGAAACAAGAGGTATGACTGTATAGTAATTACAGTCATACCTCGGCTCCTGAACGCCTTGGGAGTTCGAACGTTCCAGCTCCCAAACAATCGAAAACCAGAAGTGAGTGTTCTGGTTTTCGAACAATCTTTTGGAAGCAGAACATCCAAAGGGGCTTCTGTAGCTTCAAATTGGCTGCAGGAGATCCCTGCAACCAATCAGAACCCACGCTTTGGAAGACAAGCATTTCGGAAGTCGAACGGACTTCTGGAACAGATTCTGTTCGACTTCTGAGGTACAACTGCACAAAGTTATTCATGGTTTTGTTCATGGGAATGTACACATGCCATCTATTGTGAAATGCTCTTCCCATTACATAACTTTAGGTGCCAGGCAAAAACACTCCTCTTCTCCAAAAGCCTTTATCTAATTACAAAAACCTATGGCCATTTAAACTATGTGTGGTTATTTTTTTGTTTGTTATGATATGCATTTTTGGGTTTCTATAGTGCAAACTGCTCTGTGATCCTTGGATACATGGCAGTATATAAATTCAATACATAATGTTGTTGTCGTTGTTTAGTCGTTTAGTCGTGTCCGACTCTTCGTGACCCCATAGACCAGAGCACGCCAGGCACTTCTGTCTTCCACTGCCTCCCGCAGTTTGGAAAGACTCATGTTTGTAGCTTCGAAGACACTATCCAACCACCTCGTCCTCTGCCGTCCCCTTCTCCTTGTGCCCTCCATCTTTCCCAACATCAGGGTCTTTTCCAGGGAGTCTTCTCTTCTCATGAGGTGGCCAAAGTATTGGAGCCTCAGCTTCACAATCTGTCCTTCCAGTGAGCACTCAGGGCTGATTTCCTTAAGAATGGATCGGTTTGATCTTCTTGCAGTCCATGGGACTCTCAAGAGTCTCCTCCAGCACCAGAATTCAAAAGCATCCATTCTTCGGCGATCAGCCTTCTTTATGGTCCAGCTCTCACTTCCATACATCACTACTGGGAAAACCATAGCTTTTACTATACGGACCTTTGTTGGCAAGGTGATGTCTCGACTTTTTAAGATGCTGTCTAGTCAATACATAATAGAATAATAAAAATGGCAAGGCTTCGGAAAAGCTGGGACGCACAGACTGGGAAAGGCTGGTCCAGAGCCCTCTGGAGAGCAAAAGCTTGGAAAGGCTGCTCTAATGTCTGAAAGGCATCCCCTTCGCCTTGCATAACCCCACCCTCTCTTGCAGGAGCGACCTTCAGGCCACTTTAAATTCTCAGCTGTCAAACTGCAGCAATGCAGTCAGATATCTCATTTTCAAGCTAGCAATAAAGACGCTTTTCATCAAGTATCTCCATTGTTCGTTAATTGGCCCGGCCGTCTCTCTAGCCTCATTCTCTGTTGGAAAGGGAATATTCATAAAAGAAAGAGACACCCATCTTCACTTCATGATAACCTTGAGAAGATTAGTCAAGGATGAGGCTGGACATAGACAAAAGAACGGCTTGGTGGAAGTTGGTCGGAAGTTAGATCACTAACTTTTCTGATACCGCATGGATGAAATTGTCAATTTTGGCTTCTCTCTGTTTCTCATATTTCCAATTTTAAGTTCAATTCTCCACATCTCTGCATCAGTATGCATTTTTTTCTTTAAAAAAGATGCTTGTTAGAGTTCGACAGGATTTCAGGGCATGTTTCTTCTTACATACAATTTTTTTTGTTTCTGATTTTCCACAATATTAAGTTTTTCACAAGTAACTGAGGAAACCCAGGCAGATGGGTGTGATATAAATAATAAAATTAGTATTAAATTATTATAAATAGAATGCATTGGTTTTTGCATTTCTACTGCCACCAATAGATGAATTTTTACGCACTGTTACTGCTGATATCTTCATTTTTGTATGCATTGTGTGTTTGGAAAACTGCAGCACAAAGTTTAGACTAGCATGAATTTAAAAGGACACTTGAGTTTTGGTTCATGCATTTGTTCCATAAACTGCATGTCAGGTAGCTCTGCATGAAAATTTCGTGCACTGGTGCAAAAAAACCAAAAACTCCATCAAACACGGTGCAACACTAAGTCAAACAACTTCCTGAGGGCTGCACCACCCAAGACCAGTTTCATTTAATGAATAAACCATTTTGTCCTGGCTGCCCACGTGCCTTTGGACAAGGTCTTAGAAGGTTCAGACAGAGATTCCTGGGGGGGAAAGAGTGAAAGAAAGAAACCGGAGTCTGGTAAATGGAAAGACAAGAGGTCACTTTGGAGGTGGTTGATAGAATATGCTCTTTGGCCCTTCACTTTGGCCACTTCCCAAGGGAGAAACATGTGATGGTCTCCACACACAAGATTCCTAAGAATTGTAATCAGGCAATTTAGGAGCCTCCTGCCAGCTTCACATTGGAAGGCAGAGCTGTCAGATTGAAAATGGAGATGTTCTGGAGGTAAAGCGATAGCATCGATTCCCTTCCCCTGCCTGATACATGGTGGAGGGTCATTATAGTATCTGCTGAAGGTTGCAGGGACACCGATGTGTTGACAGCCATCTGCTCGAATGAACCACCAGCCTGACCTTCCACTGACAACAGTTCTAGCCCCCTATTGAGATAACTCACCTGCAAAGCAAAGATTTGACTTATCAAATGACATCCTTAGCTGTTTTGATTGCTTGTTTGAATGGTCACACTGGGTGAAAATTGTCCCAAGATAATGTTGGGAAAGATGGAGGGCACAAGGAGAAGGGGACGACAGAGGATGAGATGGTTGGACAGTGTTCTCAAAGCTACCAGCATGGGTTTGACCAAACTGTGGGAGACAGTGGAAGACAGGAGTGCCTGGCGTGCTCTGGTCCATGGGGTCACGAAGACTAAATGACTAAATGACTAAACAACAACAACAATGTCAGCTGATAGCAGATGTGTGCTGAAAAAATAATATCCCAAGCATTCCCTCTCTCAACCATGATCCATCAGTTCAGGGGAAAAGAAATGACATTACAATTGTACATTGGAAGTCGAACGGAATCCGTTCCGGAAGTCCGTTCAACTTCTGAAACATTCAGCTCCCAAAGTGCGGCTTCTGATTCTGATAAAATAAAAAAAAAATTCTAAAGAAATTCTAAAATGTCCAGAGGAAGAGGTATAGGGGGAATCACAGGGAAGTCAACGTTCAAGAAATTGGAGGACAAGCATCAGTAGAGCGTTAGATAGTATTTATGAGGTCATCATAAGTTCCCAAATATCTCCTGGCACCTTCACCCGTACATATCCTACAGTTTCCATTAAATTCTGCTGTAAGTCAAATTCAATTTGACTGTGGAACAGAAGCCCATTTCATTTCAGCATTAATCCATCGCATTTCTCAATTAATCTGAGGATTTTCTTTTAATCCTCACACATGCAGAAAAAGGTATTTTAATCTATATTCCAATATGCATTTTTTAATAATAATTAAAAAATCACACAAAACATTTCATTCAAATACAAACTTAAATTTCTCCTGGGGACTTCTGCGCATCTCTGAGGGTTTAAGTTCTCACCGTGGTGGATATAGTTCTGCCTGGCTCGGACACGTCAGAGCAGATCGGAGAGGAATCATGCGTCAGGCTTTTGCCGCAAGCAAAACTTCAAGGTTTTGCTTCAGCTGGGAGCTTCCGACCCAGGGGTAACACCTGAGGAGCTTCAAGAGAAGCGAAGCAACATTTGATGATCGTGAAATTGCTCAGGCTACTCCACCTGCCTATCTCAATCTCAGCAAGTAGAAACCAAGATGTCAAACATTTGAAGCTTCCTACGCCTTTAAAGAGTAAAATCGTGCAGGTGTTTTTGAGATTTGGGGGTTTTTAAAGATCAGTGTGGACCTTTTCACTGCTGCTGTGAATATATTGATATTATCCTCAGCTGTTGGTTTTATTCTGTTCTAGACTTCATATTTGCTTTTACATTTACGCCCCTTTTGATCTTTTATTGAATGCTGCCCATATGATATTTGCAACTGGACAACTTATATATAAATACTGTGAGCCAACAATTCAGCTCTGTCAAAACCATCAATAGAAATAAAGGAGACAGATTTGAAACCAGGGCTGTGCACTACATTTTGCCAAATCTCAAACTGAATTGGGTTGCTCTGGGCTGATTTCTATCTTGTCTGGATCAGGTTGAAGCAGATACAAATCGTTGTCAAGGGGATTGACTTGTCCTGATTTAATCTGCGTGAATTTATGCAGATCTGTAGCTCAACCAGTCTCTCAGAAAACCAGAAAGGCTGTCTCAGAAATGTTGCAATTATTAGTTACTGCACCATATTAGGAGAATGCCAGGCTGTGGAGGGGAAGAGGGGATCTGGAGGAAGGCAAGAATATTCACAGCCTATCGGAAAGCTTAATGGTGGTTAAGTCTTACAATGCAGAACTCATTTGCAAGTTCTGCCCCTCAGAAAGCATTTCATGGGGTTGGGGGGGGCATTTGTTCACCTTGTGTTTGTTTCCTATCCCTTCCAATCATTCTCATTCTGATTTTTAAAGGAAAAAGTTTCATTTCCTCTCTCCTCTCATCGCTAAAAAAATGTTGCTGTTCTTATTATCACTTAAAATTGCTAACCACAAACAACAAATACTCTGCTTGTGCTTTGTATCATAGTGGGGGTTATACAATTTTTTATTATTATTAGCCTGACATACAGTCATACTTTGGCACAGCCTTCTGAAAATAATCATAACCATAATACTCATACTAATAATTTCCAATTGCAATCCATGGTGTGTATTATTCATAGTAAATAATTTTGTACTCTCCCCTCTGCTGCTGCTGACAGGTACCTAGGTCCATATGATCTTCATGTTCTTGCCTGCTGGTGTCTGTCTAATGCTGCCTGTCCGTGTCTAGTATCTCAGACCTGATTTAAAACAAAACAAACCCTCAAACGTTTTCAAAATCTTGATGAAATGAACAAGACGAACACGGGGACACAGGAACTGGCATGACTTAGCACTCAAAGTCTTTTTTAAAAAACCTTCTCTTTCTTTCTTTCTTTCTTTCTTTCTTTCTTTCTTTCTTTCTTTCTTTCTTTCTGTAGAAATCCAAACTTTAAAGGTGGTTAGCATGAAACCCTTGAAGCTTCTCTTCTGAATTCAGGTGGGGATAATCCCCTCTATAAGGGCTATCACGTCATACCCCTATGTCAAAAAGCAATAAGATTATGGAAATTTTCATTTTGCAAGTCAAGTCAACTCAATTTCTGGATATTTTCAAAGTTGGGGTTTAGATTGGTTCAGACGAGTTCAAGATCACTCTGGCCTGGATCTCGTGTGATTCAGATTTACCCACAGTTGGGTTTTCTTTAACTTGTGATGGTCAATGGTGCTACTCAGAAGTGAATATTTGCAGTTTTGACCAGCACACCTGTGGTCTATTGACAATTTGACTACTTAAAGAGGGAGTTTCCTTTGAGCACCGAATGCAGGGATGTGATAGATTGATCCAATGTTGCTGTATGCTGCTGGTGAGGAGGAATGATGGCTAGAAGCTTTTCACTGTTATGGTTTTGAAATAAAACTAAGCAAAGATATTGAGGACAGCCTTCTGTCTCTACGCCCCAGTCGCTGTGGACAATCTGTGTTGGCGCAAAAGTTCAAAACACAAATCAGATCAGGGAGTGGGGGGGGGGGGTGTCCATGTGAAGCCCTAGTAGACATTTCCTGTTCTGATCTCTGCTTTAGCTTGTGACAACAAATTTCTCACCATGCAAGGTACTGGTAAAGCAAAAGGTAAAGGTAAAGCTAAAGGGACCCCTGACTGTTAAGTCCAGTCGTGAACGACTCTGGGGTTGCAGCGCTCATCTTGCTTTACTGGCCAAGGGAGCTGGCATACAGCTTCCAGGTCATGTGGCCAGCATGACTAAGCTGCTTCTGGCGAACCAGAGCAGCGCATGGAAATGCCGTTTACCCTCCTGCCGGAGCGGTACCTATTTATCTACTTGCACTTTGACGTGCTTTCGAACTGCTAGGTTGGCAGGAGCAGGTATCGAGCAACGGGAGCTCACCCCGTTATGGGGATTCGAACCGCCAACCTTCCGATCGGCAAGCCTAAGAGGCTCAGTGGTTTATACCACAGCACCACTTGTGTCCTACCTTACTAGGAGTCAAATACCACCGGCACATTATTTTCATATAGTTTCCTTTCAGCGTACAACATGCCAAGAATTTCAAATCAGATTTCCATAACATTTTCCAATCTGAAAGTTGGATAAAGGTAAAGGTAAAGGGACCCCTGACCGTTAGGGCCAGTCATGGACGACTCTGGGGTTGTGGCACTCATCTTGCTTTACTGGCCAAGGGAGTCGGCATACAGCTTCCGGGTCATGTGGCAAACATGACTAAGCTGCTTCTGGCGAAACCAGAGCAGTGCACGGAAATGCTGGTTACCTTCCCGCCGGAGCGGTACTTATTTATCTACTTGCACTTTGACATGCTTTCGAACTGCTAGGTTGGCAGGAGCTGGGACCGAGCAACGGGAGCTCACCCCGTCATGTGGATTCGCACTGCCGACCTTCTGATCGGCAAGCCCTAGGCTCTGTGGCTTAGACCACAGTGCCACCATGCAAGGTACCCACCTTTAATAAAAAGATATGGAGGAACCAGACACAACTACAGGGGGGACAAAGGACAGGGAAGGGAATGTGATCCCTGACATTAGGAAGGCTCTTGCATGGAGACGGGTAACATTTCTGAGAAGTTATGAGCTTCCTTTGTGAGCCAAATATTGTCAAAAGGCAAAGGGGGGGTAGTCTAAGAGAGGGGCCATCTTTTAGGTTCTTTATAGGCAGGCTATAAACCCCGCTGCCATTTGGGAAGCATATGAATTTAATATCAAAGACTGTGTACTTAAAAGACGGAGACCTCTTCAACCTCGAGGAGGGTGAAAGATGATCAGCTGAGTCAAGTGGGGCTTCTTTCCTCCACCCCCCCCTCCTGCCATTGGGATTTAAAAGTGCTTTATTCCTGGCTCAGCGGTTTCATGGGCATCTCACCTCTGTCACAGTTTGCTTAAGTATCTGGACTGTGATTTACAATGGCGAGTGCAAAATGCCACCTTTTCAAGTGGGATGGAAAAGAGCTAAGAAGCGGAGACGAATTTCAATATCTCTCTCTCTCTGTCTGTCTGTCTGTCTTTCTGTCTCTATCTCTCTCTTCTTCATCCACATGGAAAATACATTATATTTTCCATTCTTTTTTCCCATTTGCTTGGAGTGAACTGTAAGAGGAGGGTGTGTGTCTTGGGGTGAGTTGTGGGGGAGAGGAAGCAGGTGAGATGAGTGTATAATAATAATAATAATAATAATAATAATAATAATAATAATAATAATAAATTTATTATTTATACCCCGCCCATTTGGCTGGGTTTGCCCAGCCACTCTGGATGGCTTCCAACAGAATATTAAAATATAATAGTCTATTAAACATTAAAAGCTTCCCTAAACAGGGCTGCCTTCAGATGTCTTCTAAAAGTCTGGTAGTTGTTGTTCTCTTTGACATATGGTGGGAGGGTGTTCCACATGGCGGGTGCCACTACCGAGAAGGCCTCTGCCTGATTCCCTGTAACTTTGCTTCTCGAAGTGAGGGAACCGCCAGAAGGCCCTTGGCGCTGGACCTCAGTATCTGGGCAGAACGATGGGGATGGAGACGCTCCTTCAGATATACTGGACCAAGGCTGTTTAGGGCTTGAAAGGTCAGCACCAACACTTTTAATTGTGCTCGGAAACATACTGGGAGCCAATGTAGATCCTTCAAGACCAGTGTTATGTGGTCTCGGCGGCCGCTCCCAGTCACCAGTCTAGCTGCCGCATTCTGGATTAGTTGTAGTTTCCGGGTCACCTTCAAAGGTAGCCCCACATAGAGTGCATTGCAGTAATCCAAGCGAGAGGGGGTTCAATCAGGTGTGGTGGAACGGCAATTGTCAAAGCAGCAGATGGTGTTAGGGTGTGCTGTAATTCTCTGGCAGTTTGACTTCACCTCTACAGGTGCACTCCATCTCTTTCAAGACAGGAGAGTGCCAACAACAACCCTAGGTTTCCATTTGTGAATTGCTACCATCCCCTTGATCCTTTGGGTTAACCCTTTTTGAATATTTTCCAGGGTTCCAAAGGTTGTGGTCTGCTAAACCCCTTCAATCCTTGCTTTCTCATCTACTGTTATCAGGTCAGGTGTCACCTGCCCTGTATTGGTGCACCCAACATTTCTAACATCGATGCAGAATGGTACTCTTATGCTGCCTGGAAATGAATTCTGTCGGTGAGCTTTTGCCCCAGATTGCAGACATTCCATTACACCTCTGCAGAGAAGCCGATGACTCAGAGGGCTAATTTCTATCAGATGAAGCCAGAGCTCCCGTTGCAAAGAACCACAAGGATTTCAATGGCTGCCTTTTCATTTTATCAAGTTTATCTGATTCTGAGGGGTTAATTGGCAAAAGCGCTATTTCCCTGCAAATACCAGAGTCCGGTGATTTAATTTGTCTCTCTGCAGCGGTAGCAAGTGCCCTCAAGGTTGCTCAAAGCTGGCTCTGGTTTCACAAACATATAGATAAAACATTCCAGCAAACATAAATCAGAAACCGGTGCTGATTGCAGAAATCTCCCTTTGGCCAGCTCGCCTTAAAACAGGGGCTTTTAGTTTGTTTGCCGTTTTTAAAGGATTGGGGATGGTAAAGGCCCTGGAGTCTTGTTGTGATTACTGCCATTGGCAATAACCCCAGGCTGTTTCTCTCTCTCTGAGATGTAAACAAGAGTGTCTGCTGCAGGAACCGACAAAGGCACAGAGACATTTCGGGTATAAAATGGCCACGGCTTATCAATGCAGTGGAAGCAGCACAGGAAGCACAGAGTGTCACAGATTGAAGAAGACCCAGCATAATACAGGACAGGAAGCATCCAGTCCTACCTGGAGAGGCTGGGATTTGAACCTGGGACCTTTTTCATGCAAAACAGATGCTCTACCACTAAGGTAAAGGTAAAGGGACCCTTGGCCATTAGGTCCAGTTGTGGCCGACTCTGGGGTTGCGGCGCTCATCTTGCTTTACTGGCTGAGGGAGCCGGCGTACAGCTTCCGGGTCATGTGGCCAGCAGGACTAAGCCACTTCTGTCAAACCAGAGCAGCGCACGGAAACGCCGTTTACCTTCCCACCGGAGTGGTACCTATTTATCTACTTGCACTTTGACATGCTTTCGAACTGCCAGGTTGGCAGGAGCAACGGGAGCTCACCCCATCGCAGGGATTCGAACTGCTGACCTTCTGATCGGCAAGTCCTAGGTTCTGTGGTTTAACCCACAGCGCCACCCGTATCCCTACCAGTAAAGTACAACCCCCTTGTTATACCAAGCCAGGCTATTGGTTCATATAGCCTCACGTTGTTGACAATAACTGGCAGCAGCTGGGCAAAGCTTCAGACAGGGGCTGCTTCCAGACCTTCCTGCAGATGCTAGTTCTGTGCACCACAATTTAAGGAGGATCTTGACAAGCTGGAAGGTTTGCATAAGAGGGCGACCAAGTCTTATGGGGAATGGCTGAGGCCATTGGGTATGTCTGGTCTGGAGAAGAGAAGACTGAGAGGTGATATAAGAGCTGCCTTCAACTATCTGAAGGGCTGTCACATGGAAGAGGGAACAAGCTTGTTTTCTGCTACGCCAGAGGGTAGGACCTGAACCAACAGATTCAAACAACAAGAAAGGAGATTCAGACTACAGTGGTACCTCTGGTTGTGAATGGGGATCCATTTCGGAGGCCCGTTTGCAACATGAAAAGGCGCATCCTGAAGCGCCATATCTGCACAGGTGCACAGCTCGATTTGGTGCTTGTGTGCATATGTGAAGCGGGATTTAGTGCTTCTGCGAATGTGTGAACGGCAAAACCTGGAAGTAACCCTTTCCAGTACTTCGGGGTCGCCACAGGATGCAACCTGAAAAAACGTAACATGAAGCAAACGTAACATGAGGTATGACTGTAAATATGACTTCCTGATGAGAGGAGGAATGACGTCTGGGAAAGCACAGAGAGAAGAAACATCATGATACACCTACATCAGCACAACTGGATGCCTTCATCTGCCCCAGCTCCAACAAGACATATCTCTCCTGTCCAAACCAAAGGCCACAAGGAACAGCTCCATCTTGCAGGCCCTGTGGAAAGATATCACGCAGGGCCCTGGTCTCTTGTGACAGAGCGTTCCGCCAAGTCGGGGCCAGTACTGAAAAGGCCCTGGCCCTAGTTGAGACCAACCTAACCACCTTGTGACCTGGGACCTCCAAAGTGTTGTCATTTGTGGACCTTTAGGTCCTCTACGGGGCATACTGAATCTTGCCAGGACATGTTGCAATCAGAAAGGGGTGGTGGGAACCTCACGCCACCTCCAACCAATCACAATCTCTGGACCACAATAGCAGCGATGTGATACAGTGTGGCATACTGTCACTCCCAAGGCATTCCAGGAAGTTGTCAAGCTGCATTAGGAGCCTGTGATTGGCATAAGGCACTTTTCTTTTTTCTTTTAAAGGCAAGAAAGAATGGAATACCCTTGGTCAAGCAGGGTAACCAACACATACCCCTCCTGAAACTTAAAGAGAAAATGCCCTCTATTCTCTTGAGATGGATTTGCTTTGCTAACCCTTATGCAATGAATGGTGTGTGTGTGTGTGTGTGTGTGTGTGTGTGTGATGTGTGGGGCTTTGAGGCACAGCTTTAGTTGAGACTGGATGCTTGTTTAGGAAAAAAAGCACCTTGGTTTGATCCAGCAATGCAGTTCTTAAGTCCTTAGCAGACAGCTCCATACGACTTGTAAAGAAAACAAACAGTGAGGCTCCAGCACATCATTTCTGTGCTGACCCCTGGGAAATGGATCGTCTTTTCTACTTCAGAGGACAACATCTATCCTGGCAGCATGGCATTCAGCTAGATTAAACCAGTTTTGAAAGGCGACATATAAGCATTGGTATATAACCAGCACTAACAGCACCTTCCCAAAATACATCCAGCCTGGGTCCAATGGGATTTACTCTCATTTAACCGGAGACTGAATGCTTCCCCAAGGCTTGTTCAAAACATGGTTGCCACCCTTCCTATACACTGAGTTGTTGTTGTTGTTGTTGTTGTTGTTGTTGTTGTATCTTTCTGCCCCAGATAGGTGCTGAAGGTGACTTAAAGATAACATAGAGGGGAGGTAAAGGTAAAGGGTAAAGGGACCCCTGACCATTAGGTCCAGTCGTGATCAACTTGGGTTGCAGTGCTCATCTCGCTTTATTGACCGAGGGAGCAGGTGTACAGCTTCAGGGTCATGTGGCCAGCATGACTAAGCTGCTTCTGGAGAACCAGAGCAGCGCACGGAAACGCCGTTTACCTTCCCGCCAGAGTGGTACCTATTTATCTACTTGCACTTTGATGTGCTTTCGAACTGCTAGGTGGGCAGGAGCAGGAACCGAGTAACGGGAGCTCACCCGTCACGGGGATTCGAACCGCCAACCTCCTGATCAGCAAGTCCTAGACTCTGTGGTTTAACCCACAGCGCCACCCGTGTCCCTAACATAGAGGGGAAGCAATCATTAAAAACAATTTAATACACCCCCCTGCCCAAGAAAAATGGCACATTACCAGCCTCCTCATTAAAGCAGTCAGTTTCCCCAAAACCTGTTGGAACAAGAAGGTCTTCATCTGCCAGCAGAAAGACAACAAGGAAGGACACAGTCCAGCTTTTATAGACAGGGAGTTTCAAAGTCTGGGAGCAGCTATCATGAGGACCATTCCCAGAACCACCACTAAGCATTCCTGTGGGGCTGGTGGGAGCAACTGAAGGGTTTCCCCTGAAGATCACAGATCTTTGGCAGGTTTGTGTGGGGGAGTAAGGTCTTTCAGACAGCTTTCAGGGCTTTATAGATCAATAATATCACAGAGTTTAAGGCCAACCCCTGCTCTGTTGTGTTCTACCTGCCAGCAAAGCATTCTGACTATCATAGCTGGCTGAAAACAACACAGAGCATCATTTCAGCACCTACAACATCGTGCAAAGTGACCCCACATGGAAGTTTATCGCTGTTTCTTTGAAAGCCAACACACCAAATTGCCATTTCACAGACATGGTGCCCATGATCCTATGATCCTTCCACAGGTGGGAAATCTTTCCCCTTGGTGCTTCAACCCACAATGTCCCTTCACTGAGGCAGCCTGCAATTTAGCCTCCCTCGATAAAGTCATGATATCATTGGTTTGAAATTCAGAGAGCAGTAAGTCCTCACTGCAGGGGACATCTGCCTTGGGTCAAAAATGAACATTAAGCACTCTCTGTTTATAGGGTAAGGAAGAAGCTTGCTATTCTGGGTTTTGATCTGCAGGGTTCTGCATCTTCCTAGAAATGAAAATTTTGTTGTTGTTGTTGTGTAGTCATTTAGTCGTGTCCGACTCTTCGTGACCGCATGGACCAGAGAACGCCAGGCACCTCTGTCCTCCACTGCCTCCCGCAGTTTGGTCAAACTCATGCTGGTAACCTCGAAAACACTATCCAACCATCTCGTCCTCTGTCGACCCCTTCTCCTTGTGCCCTCCATCTTTCCCAACATCAGGGTCTTTTCCAGGGAGTCTTCTCTTCTCATGAGGTGGCCAAAGTCTTGGAGCCTCAGCTTCTGGATCTGTCCTTCCAGTGAGCACTCAGGGTTGATTTCCTTCAGTATGGAGAGGTTTGATCTTCTTGCAGTCCATGGGACTCTCCAGAGTCTCCTCCAGCACCAGAATTCAAAAGCATCAATTCTTCGGCAATCAGCCTTCTTTATGGTCCAGCTCTCACTTCCATACATCACTACTGGGAAAACCATAGCTTTAACTATACGAAGATAGAAAATGGGGGTAGGAGGAAATCATATCCTTCTGAGGTGCCCCCTGATATATGGGTCCACCACAGCTGGGCACAGAGACACCAGTCTGACAAATCATGAGTTTGGGATATACTTTGTAGGCTAAAATGTTTTCTTAAGTTTCCAGAGAAATGCCAAGGTCAATGCGCGCGCACACACACACACACACATACACTTCAATGGATACTAGAACACTGTAATAAACATATCATCACAAGCTTATGAGACCCTGATTAGTGTCTCATTCTTAATTAGCAAATGAAAGTCAAGTGATGCACCTTGCAAATGCCCTCTTTATTAGTGCAAGAAGAACGTGAAAATTTGTGGCTCCAGACACTGTTCAGTCCAGGCCATTATGGAGCCTGAAAGGCAGTTTCTTTAATAGTCAGAGTGTGGTTTATTTATGAACGTGTTTTCTGCATTATTTATGCAAGTTGTGCCTGGTCAGATGTGCAATAATAATAACAACCTTTTTTACCATCATCATCAATGAGCAGCGGCAAGAATAAAGAGGGTGAGCAGGATTTGTAACTGGCAACCCGCTTACAGGAGGAATTACTTCAGTACTTGCTTGCGAGACCGACTTACCACCTGGGAAATTAAGGGAAAGGGGACCGGTGGAGGAATTATGCAGACCAAAAGGCCTTCGCTGCATTTAACTGCTGCCATGTTATTAGCATTGCTGTTATTGAAGGCCCCCTTCTGCCTGGAGATCTGTTTGTGCATTAAAAGACACAAGAGACTATCTGCCAATCCGTGGAGAAGTGGTGGCAGGTCTCAAGAGAGAAGTGTGTAGCATAGACCGGCATTCGCAGGCCCTGGCTCTCACCCAAAACCAGAGAGCAGAGGCTTTTACTTGCAGGGAAAGAAGTAAGATTTTATTACAGCAGTTTAGCAAACTCAGTGACTAGGAAAGAGCAGGGTCTAGCCCAGCTGCTCTTTCAAGGAAAAGGGGTTTGTACAATAAATCTGTTCTAAGCGCAAAAGATCAAGCATCCAAGATTAGTTAAAAAGAAGAAGAAGAAGAGTTTGGATTTGATATCCCGCCTTTCACTCCCTTTAAGGAGTCTCAAAGCGGCTAACATTCTCCTTTCCCTTCCTCCCCCACAACAAACACTCTGTGAGGTGAGTGGGGCTGAGAGACTTCAAAGAAGTGTGACTGGCCCAAGGTCACCCAGCAGCTGCATGTGGAGGAGCGGAGACGCGAACCCGGTTCCCCAGATTACGAGACTACCGCTCTTAACCACTACACCATACTGGCTCCAAAACTGCCAGGGAGATGTGATGCCGTTCCAAAGAGTTTCCCTGGCAAGCTTTTAAGCAGAGGTGGAAGATGTTCTGCTGTATAGTCTTCTATTTTCTGTTTATCAGCTCCATCTGGTAGCTCCATCTGGTACGCATGCTGAGACCCTACCTGCCCACAGACTGTCTCGCCAGAGTGGTGCATGCTCTAGTTATCTCCCGCATGGACTACTGCAATGCTCTCTGTGTGGGGCTACCTTCGAAGTTGACCTGGAAACTACAACTAATCCAGAATGCGGCAGCTAGATTGGTGACTGGGGGCAGTCATCGAGACCATATAACACCGGTCTTGAAAGACCTACACTGGCTCCCAGTACGTTTCTGAGCAGAATTCAAAGTGTTGGTGCTGACCTTGAAAGCCCTAAATGGCCTCAGTCCAGTATACCTGAAGGAGCATCACCCACTAGACGCCAAAGAGAAGAACAACTACCAGACTTTTAAAAGACATCTGAAGGCAGCCCTGTTTAGGGAACCTTTTTATGTTTAATAGGTTATTGTATTTTAGTGTTCTGTTGGAAGCCGCCCAGAGTGGCTGGGGAAACCCAGCCAGATGGGCGGGGTATAAATAATAAGTTATTATTATTATTCTAAGTCCTCATCCACACCATCTCCCATAACACTAGAACTCATGGGCACCCAATGAAGCTGAATGTTGGAAGATTTAAGACAGATAAAAGAACGTAGCATACAGTTAAACTATGGAACTCACTGCCACAGTAGGGAGAGATGGCTACCAAGTTGTATTGTTTCAAAAGAGGATTGGACAAATTCACGGTGGAGGAGAGGGCTATTGATGGCTACTAGCCATAAGGGCTAAGCTCTGTCTCCACAGTGAATATCAGTCGCAGGAAACCACAGAGGGGAGAGTTGCTCTTGTGTGCTCAGATCCCGCTTCCTGGTTTCTCACAGGCATCTGGTGGACCACTGTGAGAAAAGGATTCTGAAATATGTGGCCCATTGACCTGACCCAGCAGGCACTTATTATCGTAGAATCATAGATGAAAGGTACCCTAAGGATCATCTAATTCAGGGTTTCCCGAACTTAGGTCTCCAGATGTTTTTGGACTACAAGTCCCATCATCCCGAGCTAGTAGAACCAGTGGGATGGGAAGGATGGGAATTGTAGTCCAAAAACAGACCCAAGTTTGGGAAACTCCGATCTAGTTCAACTCACTGCCATGTAGGAATACGCAGCTGTCTCATACAGGGATTGAACCTGCAAACTTGGCGTCATCACTACCATGCTCTACCCAACTCAGCTATCCACGCTCAATTATGTTCTCATGTGTCTCCCATTTCTATCTGAATATGAGGGCTCAGAAGGAGCAACAACAGCCAGACTTCATATGAATCAAACATGCAGGCAGCTTCCCACCCTCACTTTAGGTAAAGGGACCCCTGACCATTAGGTCCAGTCGAGGCTGACTCTGGGGTTGCGGCGCTCATCTCGCTTTACTGACTGAGGGAGCCGGCGTACAGCTTCCGGGTCATGTGGCCAGCATGACTAAACCGCTTCTGGCGAACCAGAGCAGCACGCGGAAACGCCGTTTACCTTCCTGCTGGAGTGGTACCTATTTATCTACTTGCACTTTGACGTGCTTTCAAACTGCTAGGTTGGCAGGAGCAGGGACTGAGCAATGGGAGCTCACCCCATCGCGGGGATTCGAACTTTTGACCTTCTGATCGGCAAGTCCTAGGCTCTGTGGTTTAACCCACAGTGCCACCCGTAACCCAACTTTCACTTTAGCCCTTCTCAAATTCCTTCGGTCATGATTTCTCCCCAGCTGTACAAGTGGACCAATTTGTGTAGCAGCATCTCAAGAGTGATGGTGCTGGGGACCTTGATGTCCTCTCTACAAAGCTGGTGGAGATGGGGATAGGGCAGAACAAGGTGGTGGAGTCAAGCTCAGGGGAGCTCTGGGTTGGTGAAAATGACCCTCAAGATGCCCTGACTACGTTCCCACCACTTTGCTTCCCCTAATCCTTATCCTGCTGATTTAGAAAGGGGGGAAATGTCCTTACTCCAGTTCTGAAGGGGTATAAAAGTCCCCTCTCCACTACAACCTTGACTCTGCTAACCTTGCAGAAGCATGCTAAATTCAAGTATCTGCTTAAGCCAATCCTTATTCATGAAAACACTTAAGCAAGTGTTCAAGAGCTTTGGTGAACCAGAACAGAGGTTGCCAGCTGAGATGCACAGCCCATGTTAATGGAGGGAGAAAAGCCCTTCTCCTTGACTTCCAAACAGGGTTTAGATTAGATCATACGAATCCAATTTTACAGATCTTGGGGGAAGAGGGCTGTTATATCGGGCGATTATTAGAAACCAGTCAAAACGACCTCAAATAGATTTCCCTGCACAATCATGTCGCAGTTAGGTCTTAAACTTCTCGCTTGCTCCGTGCCAGATGTTGTTCATATGGAAACTCCAACCACAACTGTTTATTATTCCAAGAAAGAATATATATTTGTGTGCGAGAGAGGAGCAGAAGGAATCATTTCTTTTCCCCTACATGATTTCTTTCTCTCTTTTTCCCTCACCGCCCCTCGTCTCTTGCCCTCCATTTGCAAAGTTCTATTATTCCACCTCAAAGTCTCTAACGCTCTGAAGAAATGGGACAGTTCTTCGTTGTGCTACATTAAAGGGGAAATATATATACTGGGGCAAATGAAAAAGTTTTCAGAGTTTCTCTTTTTAAAGCACTTTAACCGGATCACTCACCCTGCACCGCAGGCCGTTGGGAGATGAGAAACTCACCCTCGGTTCAAGAGCACTGCATTTCACAGATCAGAGGCACTGAGGCTAAGCTACCCACTGGTCAGAAAGGATGTGAAAACTGCTGGACCAACAACTAAAAAACGATGTATTTATAGGGAACAAGAAATTAATGGAATGCTGAGACACTCCACCACTATGCTGAACAGCATGTACGTAATGGACTATCCTCAGAGATTTTCATTTCTTTCTCTTGGGACAAGCAGTAAAAATGTGCAAGGATCATACTTCATCACATCTTCTATTTCCTAAAATAAAAAAATAAAAAATCCCCACTTTTTCATTTTACAATGTTCATAGAACAAAAAATTAAATCTAAACAAAAATCAACATTTTCTCCTGTCCTCTCCTTTCTGTCGCTTCTTATTTTATGTCACAATCTTATGCATAACCAGTTCCAACCTATTTATAAATTTAATCTTTTTACTCTCTCTATTTTTTTTACTGCTTGTGTTTATGTCAATCCTGCTAACGTTTTTAATTGTTTACAATTTGTCTTCATATATTCAACCAATTATCTATTAAAAAAGTCTCTCATCTTGATCTCTTATTCTTCTGGTAAATTTTGCCATCTCTGTGTGTTCCATCAATTTTAATTGCCAATCATTTTTCACTGGGACTTTCCATCTTTGGACATAGACCATTCGGGCAGCCTTGCCCAATCTTCTATTTCCAACACAGTTGTTTAATGAATTAATGTCCCACTCTTCGTCCCAAAGGAGCCCAGGGCATTAAATGCATAACTGATAACAGATGGTCTTTTGAGTATTCTGGTCCTAAGTTGTATGGGGCTTTGTGCACCAAAAACAGCATCTTCAACTCAGCCCTGTAGCTAATGGTGGTGAATACGATATTTTCATCAGTGGGGTAACACAATGGGGGGCAATTGAGCATTCAAATTTTGCATCAGGGGCAGCTTTCAGATCTGCCTCAGAAGTGCTACTCCTTGCTCAGGTGTGAGTGTTATTGCTTCTATAGGCAAAACAGCATCACTTGGGAACAAGAGGCAGGTAACCACAGTCTTGGGGGCACTCCACAGGCTGCAACAGTATGAAAAAAGGAAGGAAAGGGGGGCTCCTCTATGAGGACTGAAGTTGGTCAGGAGCCACAAGAAACTCATATAAGGTCAGTAAAGGTAAAGGGACCCCTGACCATTAGGTCCCGTCGCGGACGACTCTGGGGTTGCAGCGTTCATCTCGCTTTATTGGCCAAGGGAGCCGGCGTACAGCTTCCAGGTCATGTGGCCAGCATGACTAAGCCGCTTCTGGCGAACCAGAGCAGCACACGGAAACGCCGTTTACCTTCCCGCCGGAGCGGTACCTATTTATCTACTTGCACTTTGACGTGCTTTCAAACTGCTAGGTTGGCAAGAGCAGGGACCGAGCAACGGGAGCTCACCCTGTCGCGGGGATTCAAACCGCCAACCTTCTGATCGGCAAGTCCTAGGCTCTGTGGTTTAACCCACAGCACCACCCATGTCCCATAAGGTCGGTAGATAAGGTCAAAAAAGAATGTGAATGCTTCCAAAAGTATCTGAATAAATACGGTTCCAATAATAATACTTAGTTGTGTTTAGATTAATTTCACAGAAAAGGGGGGGGAATCTTCCTATTGTTTGGATAAACAACAAAACACAGATTATTTAACTGTAATAGTTGAGTCGAAACCGCGAAGAGATAGACAGAAATCAACAAAACCATAATAGACTCTAACCAGCATGAAAGACATTGTGTACAGAATATTCAAATATTGGTTTGAACTTCCTAAATAATATTTTTTAGAAGAAAAGTAATTTTGTTTTTTCCTGTTTTTTTTCCTAGTTTTTGTCGTTTTGTGTTGATCTTCTTCTTCCCCCCTTTTTATTGTTGTTTTGTTTATAGTTTTACCATATATTCTCTAACACCTATTTTTGTCTTAGAATACATAGCTGAGCATCAAATTATTCTTTTTATTCTTTCTTTGTAAATTTTGAAAAGGTAATAAAGTTTTTGATTCAATAAAAAAAAAGAGAAGCTCATATAAAATGGAAAAGCAGGTGAGAGGGCTAATGGAATGGGACACAATAGACAAGGCCTTGGCTGATTCAATGTAACAGGGACTCTCAGCGCTGCAACATTTTGTTGCAGGGATCCTGGGATGATGGGAGTTGTAGTCCAAAATCATCTGGTGGTCCTACCTCTGGCTCTACCTCTTTTCTCTGCTGGCAGTATAATTTTATCATTTATATAATCCTGTAATGGTTATAGGGGTTGCTCGTGCGTAAGTTGCCGCCACTCCTGGCTAGGTTACCTGGTTGAACCCTTTCTGTCTGGACAGCCCTTCACTTCGTGGCTGTTTCAGTCGCTGGCAGAATCCGTCAGTGGGCGTTTCTTGAACTTCTTCCAGCAAAGAAGTTCTTTGACGCCAAGTCTCCTCCTACTCTCCCTGCGCGGAAGTCTTCTGCGCAGGGAGGGTGTGGGCAGCGGAGGACCCGCGCTCTCTCCGCTGGTCTCCGGTGAAGAGTCCTGGAGCCTCCTCTCCGATTCCCCCATCTGCCCCCCTTCTCCACTGGTGTTACGCTGATTTCCTTCCCCAGCAGATGGGCTGCCTCTCTGCCTGCTGGGACCCTCTCCGGCATCCCTCTGGAGCCTTCCCTCCGCCTCTGGCTCCGATGGCAGTTCCCTGACAAATCCTTTGTCTTCTGTCCTTTTCTTTCTAGATTCTCCTCTCCATTGAGCATCTTCTATTTGCTCTCTTCTTTTTTGTCTTTTCTTCTTCTCCTTCTTCCACAAGGCAGTCGATGCCTAAATTGCAGGACGAGCTCCAACATTTTACAGTGTTTGGATTCAGGGGCATAAACATTTAGACGGCACATATTTTATGGAGCTGCTTGCAATAGCACAGTGCGGCTGGCACTGATTGTCTGTCAGCCAATTGTGACATAACATTAGCCATGTGTTGATGTTATTTCACCCCCCTCTGCTCCTAACGGTAATTGCCTCAAAGCACATCAGCATATCTACAGCACGTTGGGAGAAGCCTTGCCAGAGCTGCCAGTCATTTGAAAACGTGTGTGCACTAAGTAGATGAATTATTTGCCTCCTCAGCAAATACTCAACTAAATTCAGGTGATGTTTTCTTGCAAAACACCAAAATCTCTATACAGTGGACGCTCGGGCTGCAAACGTCATCCGTGAGGGATGCACGTTCGCAACCCGCAGCGGTGCATCTGTGCATGCATGGGTTGCAATTTAGCACCGCTGCGCATGTGCAAAGCACGATTTAGCACTTCTGTGCATGCGCGACTCCCGAAACCCAGAAGTAACCCGTTCTGGTACTTCCAGGTTTCGGCGGGTCTGTAACCTGAAGAAACGCAACCCGAGGTATGACTGTACATGTATTTCCCCCCCCCCCCCTTTATTTTCCCCCCAAATTTTTTTCATTGATTTTCCACATTTATCTCAAAATGACACAACAAAACACACAACAAAGAAAAACACACCACAATATAACAAAATCAAACACAGAGAAAAATTATTTCTTCAAATACCTAATTCTCTTAACATTTATAACTGACTTCTTCAAATCCTCTCTAACTGAATTTCATTATATCACCTCCCCCCCCCTTTAAGATATTGAAAGATATGTGGTGATAAGTGTCCTGATCACGCAAAACAATGGTACTGCCTTGGACAGAGCACACCTAGGGTGCTGTGTCCAGTTATGGGCACCATGGTCTAAGAAAGATTTTGACAAGCTGGAACATGCGCAGGGAAGAATGACCAAGGTGACTGAGCAACGGGAGCTCACCCCGTTGCAGGGATTCGAACCACTGACCTTCTGATTGGCAAGTCCTAGGTTCTGTGGTTTAACCCACAGCGCCACCCGTGTCCCTCCAACATTTCTGGTGTTGACCTTTAAAGCCCTAAACGGCCTCGGCCCAGTATACCTGAAGGAGCGTCTCCACTCCCATCGTTCTGCCCGGACACTGAGATCCAGCGCCGAGGGCCTTCTGGCGGTTCCCTCCCTGCGAGAAGTGAGGTTAAAGGGAACCAGGTAGAGGGCCTTCTTGCTAGTGGCACCCGCCCTGTGGAACGCCCTCCCATCAGATGTCAAAGCAATAAATAGCTACCTGACATTCAGAAGACATCTTAAGGCAGCCCTGTTCAGGGAAGTTTTTAATCTGTGATATTTTAGTGTATTTTTTGTTTCTATGGAAGCCGCCCAGAGTGGCTGCAGAAACCCAGCCAGATGGGCGGGGTACAAATAATAAATTATTATTATTATTATTTCCAACCCTCCAACATTTCTCCGATGAAAATGGCGATGTCCTAAGGAAAAGCGGGACATTCCATGATCAAATCAGAAACCGGGGCAGCTTCTGTAAATCTGGGACTGTCCCTGGAAAATAGGGACACTCGGAGGGTCTGTAATTATCTTAGGTAAATTTATGTATGCTTATTTGGGCTTGAATCCTATCAAACTCAGTGGGATGTCCACGCGGGCAAGGAGTCAACAGCCACCTCCAGGTATGTACCTTTACACTCCATGAAGTTCTAAGCACTGGAGATAAGCACCACCATAAAATTAGCTTCATTAGAGATCCATTGCCCCATATAATTCCCATCAGCTGAATTAAGGCTGCTGTTTACAACATTAAATCACGCCTAGTTCTCATCTCCGCTTCCACCCGTGTCTCTTCCCTGCTGAAAACTGGCTGGCAACAGGCGGCTTGTTTGAACGTTTATGGTCTTCTAACGGTGTTGATAACATCACATTTCCTGCTGCACTAATAATATTCCCAAATCCACCCTGAAACAATTAGCCTAATCCAATTAGAGAGGCGCAAGACTATGTTTCTTAATCCAATCTTGTGATTTATTGTGCACTCCTAGCGCAGAGTTCATTTGCAGTTTAAGCCCTGCATGGAGAGGGAGAGAGATATATATACAAACATCTTATTTTTCCTGAGTTGCTTGCATTCAACACTGGGGTTAAAGGAAGGAGTAAGGAAAAGACAGAGGGTGCACTTCAGAAGAAGAGACAGAAAGCCTCGCAACGTCCATGTTTTGGAAATCCTGTTTTGGAAACAGGATGTTTGTTGTTCATATTGTTATTTTTTAAAAGATAATAATAAATGTTATTAGGAGGAGGAATCATCTCAAGGCCATAGGTGTTTTACAACTCCTGTTTTGGAAATATGTTTGTTCTTATTTTTAATAATAATAACAATAATAATAACAATAATAATAATAATAATAATAATAATAATAATAATAATAATAAACACTATTGGGGGTGTAAACATCTCAAGCCCATTAATTGTTAAGAAAACATGGATGGGAGGGCAGCAGAAATGAGTGTCCTGCTTGAAGTCTCCTTGGGAGGCTTCTCTTACGGTTTAAGACACTGGAAATATCAGGGTTCCCAACACTTAATGCTGAGACCAGAAGATGGCTTGGTGTGAAGAGAGTCAAAATTTGAGCAGACTTTCCTGTCTGTCTTCCTATTGTAGCCTTTTTCAACCTGTGGGTCCCCAGATGCTGTTGAACTACAACTCCCATCACCCCTAGCTAGCAAGGTCAGAGCTCAGGGATGGTGGGAGTTGTAGTCCAACAACATCTGGGGACCCACAGGTTGAGAATCGCTGTCCTATTGGTTAGTGGAGGTCTGGGCAGTGGCTGTAGCTCAGTGCATGCTGTCAACAGACAACATCTAAGGCAGTGTTTCCCAACCGGTGTTCCGCGGCACACTAGTGTGCCGCGAGAGGTTGCCTGGTGTGCCGTGGGAGGGAGGCGGGCGAGTCGGGCGGCACACGCGGGGCGGCGAGCGAGCTCCCTCCCACATCCCATCGCCGGCTCTGCACCAGGCGGTAGAGCTCGGCGAAGTCGCCACGCTGGAAGGCCAGCAGCGCGCGCGCCTTGGCCAGGCTCTCGCCTGCCTGCGCCTCCAGGCACGGCGCCTCGGCATCAGGCGGCAGCGAGCCCAGGAAGCGGCCCAGCCGGCCGGGGTCGCCCGCCTGCAGCAGCGCCTCGCACACGCACGAGACCTGCTCCGCCGAGAAGCGCGGCGACTGCGGAGGATCGGGCACGGCGGAGGCCAGCCCCGCGCTTGGAGAGGACACAGCAGCTGTCGCCAAACCCGATCCTCCTCCTCCTGCTCCGCCGCCGTCCTCTGGCTCTCGGCCGGGAGGAGCCTGCGGCGACGGGGCGGGCGCATAGGCGCCGACACCATGGGGCCTGAGGGGGCCTGAGCCCCCTCAAAAATTTTATTGGGGGGGCTCTGCCCCCCAATAATTAAAAAAATTATTGCGCGCCTTGGCTCCCTCGTCGCGCGCCTTGGCTCCCGCGGCCGGCGAGGGGAGCCCGGGCCGCGCGCAGCAGCTGCCGCCGCCGCCGCCTCTCCTGGGGGCGCCGCCTCCCCGGGCGGGAACGCTGCGGGTGCGCGAGGGAGGAGGGCGGCCCCCGGGGGCTGGGAGAGCCGGGCTGCCGTGGCCGAGAGGGCTGCTCTGCCGGGCGCCGCTGACATAATTTAAGAAAATTATCGCGCGCCTTGGCTCCCTCGTCGCGCGCCTTGGCTCCCGCGGGCGGCGAGGGGAGCCTGGGCCGCGCGCGGCTGCTGCTGCCGCCGCCGTTTGTGGTCATGGCGGAGCTGCCGCCTAGGGAGGAGGGGAGAGGGGGCTGGCGGGGGGGGGCAGGCGGTGAAGGGGGCTTGGCTGCCCCTTGCAGGCTCAGGTGTGCACAGGTGGGTCCCTGGCCACCTGCATCTCTGTGTGTTGATCAACTGGAGGGGGGAAGGCAGGTAGAATTTGCAGCCTCTCAGGCCAGGAAGGGGGAAAGATTTGGGGTCTGGTGAATGTCTGGTGCGGTTCTTGTGACGCTCTGGCCATCCTGGGGTGTCCCCGGAGAAGAACTCAGAAAGGCCTGTGGGAAAGATCTGAGCCCTAAACTGGCTTTTCTGGTTCCTGGAGGGAGGCGAGAGCTGAGCTGCCGGTTCTTAGGAATGTCCTCCTCTCTCTCTCTCTCTTTCTCTCTCTCTCTCTCTGGCTCTTCCCGCCCAGGGCTTGTGGGCATCTGCTCTGAGAGGAAGATGGAGGTGACTTCACTTAAAGGTCATGGAATCATAGAGGTGGAAGGAACCCAAAGGTCATCCAGTCCAACCCCCAGCAATTCAGGACTCACAGCTAAAGCATCCCTGGCAGATGCCCCCCCCCCGACCTCTCCCTAAAAGCCCCTTCCCCTGTCTGACTGCTCTCACCACCAGAAAGGCCTTCCTAATGTTTTGTGGGAATCTCCTTTCTTGTTTCCTTATATTTTATTGAGAGTATTACAAGGAGTTAAATTGGCGGGGGGGGGAGGGGGAATAAAAAGGTTACACGCACTAAAAATAAATAGAAGCAGAGTAAACGAGCAATAACAAAATAGCAATGGAATATAATTAAGCCTACAGAGCTATATATGCAAATGGATCTACTTATTCTTTCCCTTGAAGATACATTGATTCGTTTGTTACTGTGGTTTCGATCAATACTTTCCAAAGATCTTTACATTTGTCCATGCATGATCTTTGTCTGAAAGCTCATGGGTTGCAGGAGTTGTCATAGGAGGTTATATTTTTGACCTTCCAACTGTTATGGAAATTACAGGGGGGGCACATATTTAAAGTTGTTAAATGTTGCAAATATTATGCCTGAATGTACCCTTTCAACTTGACAGCTCAGGGAAGTTACCTAGATAAAATCCTGTAACACAATGTATCAGCCTTAATCATTTTGCAGATGTTAAGGGGGGGGCAGAGCCTGCAGCCACCATCCCTTTCCAGTGGGGAGGGGGCAGAGGAAAGACAGGAAGCTTTTCCCTGCAGAGTTAGACCCCTTGGCTGCGTGGCCCTCGGGTCCCTTCAAACTCCTGGGCGTTTTGCTGGTGGGGGGCTGCGTGGGGGCCTGGGCGATGTCAGAAGAGGAAGCTTGCAGGCCTGGTTGTCTGTTGGGGGCAGCCGGGGGGCTCGGCGGGGCCCGCGGGGAAGGGGGCCATGTTCGCGGCGCGCGGGATCGCGGCCCCCCTCGCCCGCCTCCGGCCCGCTCCCCTCCCCCTGCGCGCTGCCCTAGCCGTGCGGGTCTCCTCCCCCTGCGCCGCCGTCCCCTTTCCACATCCTAGGAGCCGCGGTCCGCCTACCGCCCCCGGGCTGCGGCGCGGCTCCCAGCCCGGGCTGGCCTCCGCCTCCTGGGACGCGCGCCCACCCCCGCGGCCCCCCAAACTTCGGAGCAACTGAATGCTTTCCCATGTAGAACAGTCCCTGCAAATAAAAACCTAGCATATTTGGAAGAGGGATGCTAGCCTAACCATTACCTTCTATGCTGTTACTATTTTTTTTATTTTTTTTTACATAAGTAAAAAGTGACCTTTCCCCATCTGGCATGGTGGTGTGCCTCGAGATTTTTTTCATGAAACAAGTGTGCCTTTGCCCAAAAAAGGTTGGGAAACACTGATCTAAGGAACCACTGAATCATACGATTGTCGAGTTGGAAGGGACCACAAGGGTCATCTAGTCCTGCAATGAGGGAATCTCAACAAAAGCTTCCAAGACAGATGAACACCCAACTGCTGCTTAAAAGCCTCCAATGAAAAAGAGAACACAACCTTTCAAACAGCTGCTACCGTAAGAAAATTCTTCCTGATGTTTATTCAAAATCTCCTTTCTTATGACTTGAAGCCATTGGTTGGAGAAAACAAGCTTCCTCCATCTTCCCTGGGACAGCCCTTGAGATATTTGAAGATGGCTATCATATCTCCTCTCAGTCTCCTCTACTCCAGCCCCCGGCAATGCAGGAATCTCAACTAAAGAATCCATGACATGTGATCCTCCAACTGCTGCTTGAAAACCTCCAATGAAGGACAGTGTCACCGTCCAGTTCACGGGCAATTGAAGTCCCAGCAGGAGATGTCAGGACCGGGGGGGGGGGGGTAAGATGGTGAGGTGGGAGCAGGAATGGGTCCAGAAGCCAGGAAGCTAGGGGTCCGAGAGTCAGGAAGCAAGGAGTCAAGAATTCAAGGGTCCGAGGATCAAAAAGCAGGGAGTCAAGAAGCCGAGGTTCAAGGATCAAGAAGCAAGACGCTAAACACAGCAAGGCAGGAAGCGTGTTGCTGCGGCAAAGAGCCGAAGGGAAATGCTGACCTTATATCCCTTCCCAGCTCTTGCCACCAGGTGCTGTGAGTTACCAATCGGCCTCACCTTGCCTCTTCAGAACAAACTTAGGAAGGCCCCAGTCCTGAAAAGTCCTATTGGTCACAGGACCTGGCTCCTGCACGCACGCCTGACAGATAGTCCACCACTTCCTGAAAGAGTCAAGGAATCTCCAATAATAATAATAATAATAATAAAACGGGTGTGGAAGCCTCACCATTTGTTGATGGAGCCCAGCATTAAGAACATCAATAGAACCTTGTTGGATCAAGTGAAAGGGAAACCATCTAGACCAGTGGCCAACTGGGAGAATGTAGAAAGAAGAAGGACCTGAACACAACAGCACTATCACCACTACTTAGAGCAACAACTCTCCAACCTAGCAGGCAGAGAGATCTTTCCCAGGTGATTCTACCTGAGATACCTGCTGCTGAAGATGTCAGGGGCTGAAAGAAAGGAGACCCTGAAACAAAACAGGTGATCTGTCCCTGAAATGTGGGCAAATTTTCTGAAACATCTCCCTCCTGGGGAAGCGGTGCCATTCCAAATACTGGCAGCGCTGACCAAGATGGTGTGAGAGTACAAGGAAGCTCCTGATTATTTATGTTTGTATACGAGCGTTGCCTTTGCATTTGAGCTGCGGGTGCTGATGGTGGTGGTGGGGATTTACAAGGAAAGTCAGAAACATGTTGAGGAGATGATAGTGATGTATGTACAATTCTATACAGCAGAGCTCATAAGAAGGTAAGAAGTGCCTGCTGGAGATCATCCTGGTCTCACAGTGGCTAACCAAGATGCCTGCGGGAAGCCTGTAAGCAGGACCTCAGAAGAAGATCCCACTCCTCTCCTGTGGTTTCCAGCACTGATGCCTCCAATTGTAGAGGCAGAACATAGCCATACCAGCTAGTAGCCATAGATAGCCAGTGTGGTGTAGTGGTTTAGAGTGGTGGACTCGTAATCTGGTGAACTGGGTTCGCTTCCCCGCTCCTCCACATGCAGCTGCTGGGTGATCTTGGGCTAGTCAGGCTTCTCTGAAGTCTCTCAGCCTCACTCACCTCACAGAGTGTTTGTTGTGGGGGAGGAAGGGAAAGGAGAATGTTAGCCGCTTTGAGACTCCTTAGGGTAGTGATATGATGGCCTGGGACTTGGGCTTGGACTCGGAACCAGAGGAGTCTCAGTCCACACTGGATCCTCTGTCTCAGGCATAATCTGAACCAAGTCTGGGGCCTGATCTTGAAGAGTCCCAGTCTGCACAGGTTCCCCTGCAACAAGCACCAGCTGGGCCGAGTCAGGGGCCTGAGCCTGCCCTGGCTCCAGATGCGGGCATGAGCTCGTTGCCTTCACCTGGGCCATCACTTACAGCTGCTCCACTAACAGTTGGGTCAGGGGAGACTGAGGAGGCCCCTGGGTCTAGTAACCCACCGATGTCTCCCGAGCTGCAGAGACTGAGGTCTGAGAGAAGGAGAGACCTGAGTATTCGCAGGAGGAGTGCTCACCTTTGGGCGAGACAGGGAGGTGAATCAGCGGGGGATCAGGACCGGCTGCTACCCCAACAAAGATAAAAGGCTGTCGGACCCCACCCCAGGTTGCAGGAGCAACATTGCTATATGCTAGATCCTGCCCGTCCTTGCCTGGTTTCCTGCCTCGTGTCCTGCCTTGGCCCTGTCGGACTGACTCACAGCGGAACCTTTGGATTCTGGACCGGTCCTGGACTGTGTTTCATGGGTTACCCCTGGGCCAAGCACACCTGCAAGCAGGACCTCAGAAGAAGATCCCACTCCTCTCCTGCGGTTTCCAGCAATTTTGTCTTCAGGAGTGCTGAGGCCTCCAACTGTAGAGGCAGAACATAGCCATCTCTGCTAGTAGCCATAGATAGCTCTCTCCCAAGTTGGTGACCATCTTTGCCACCCCTGGGAATGAGTTCCATAGTTCAACTAGGACCTCATTAAAAAGAACTTTCCTTTCTCTGTCCTAATATTTCCACATCCATCTGCATTGGGTGCCCATGAGTTGTAGTGTTACAAGAGAGCTTTATAAATTTCTGCACTGCCACCGCTTGCTCACCTTTCCTCTAAACTAAAAAGTCCAAAATGTCCCCAAAGCTCAAGGCAGTTAACAACAAAGCAAAGGCAGCTAGGCAACATTTTTTAAATGTATATATAAAAGCTGAGAGTAAAAAGAGTAGTAAAACCACTTGTGTTGTGATTTTCAGTACAAAAGTGGCATTTTAGGGAACAGGCCCCAAGAAACTGAAATTGCATAAAACACGACACAGCAACAACACCAGCAAGGCCAGTGACTGGCTGGCTGGCTGGCTCTATGTTACAGATTCCTGTTTAAATTAAAATCACGGTGCAGACCAAGTATATAAACTCATAATCTTTATGCCTAATGGCTGCTGATTAAGCACTAACATTTTTTTTTTTAATGGTACTGCTTTTCTGTTGGCAAGATCCCTGAGCTGAATTTTCACCACACCAATAGGCACTTTCACAGTCCAAATTAGCTTCCAAGCAGAACTGTATCGGACTATTTCCCAAACCCCTAATGGTTGAGGATTTCTCAGTGTAGCAGGATTCCCCCAAAGGACTGCACACACATTCAATATTCCTCCACATTTCCAAAAATCCCATGAGGGCTGAGGCACTGAACTCTCAGAGGCTTTCCCCACAATGACAGTGACTGACCTCGATCTGCTGGATGGCTTCTTCTCGCTGGCGGATGACCTCCAGGTCCTCCTCTGTGATTTCGGAGAGCAGGGCATGCTCCTGGTTCTGCTCCGTCCACAGGCTGTCTCCGCCGTTGAAGATCTTTTCGTCATCCGCCAGGTTGGAGAAAGGGGTCTTGGGACTTTGCTGAAGTGGAGAAAACATAGCAGAATTTAGAACCAGTGGACTGAGATCCCTGCATTGCAGTGGGTTGGATGGGATTGGGCCCTTCCAACTCGGCAATTCTATGATTCTATGACTCCCAAAGGAGGATCATGTAAGAGAGGAAAACATTACTCCACAATAAGAAGCTTGACACAGCAAAACAACAACAACCAGTTGGACATAGGCAGTTGCCTTATACTGAGTCCCCATGCTGCTCAATATTGTCTACACTGACTGGCAGCCCCTATATTCTCACAGCACCTTCAAGTCCCTCATATCCTCTCTGTCCCTCTGTGTCCCTCTGCCCTGATTTACTCAAACCTCTGCTGTTTAAAAGTTGCCTTCTCTGTTGTTCCCTTCCCCTGCTCTGACTTCATGCAAATCCAGGACTGCGATCAGGCACTACAAATCGCCCAATAGGGGCCGCGTGATGACAGCATTCCATTTCTATTTATATAGGAAGATCTATCTAGCTATGGGCTATATCCAATGGTGGCCATTACTGCCTCCTGTGGGAGCTAGTTCCATAGTTGAACTAAGCACTGCATGAAAAAGTACTTTCCGCCACTTTCTTACACTATCTCATCCTTGCTAGAGATGCCAAAGTTCTTCTCCGGATTCAGGCATTGCTATGAGCTTGTGTGGGACAGCGATGGCAAAAGCCAGCCTCTTGATGGAGGAGAAAGATTTAAAACCCCCCAAATCCTTCTCTGTCCTGGAATAAAATCCTGACAAACTCCCCCATACTTTGCGAGGTGGCTGTGGAGAGGCAGAATTTTGTTCCCATCCTTCTTTCCACTCCTCCCCCCTCCCCAGATATCAACACAGAAATACATCTTTTTTTTTCCTGTAAGGAAAGGGGATCTCTGTGATTCAAATGGATGTTGGCGATTAGAGAACAGTGACTTGCTTAAGACATTTTAATAAGTCCATGCTTTAGGCGAGATGTGAACTAGGGATTTCATAACTAGCTCACAACCACTGCATCAGTAACTACAGCAGACCCTCAGTTATTAAATATGTCATGTACGGAGATCTATACATTTGGGGGAAAATATATATCAAAGCGTTAGTAGAAAATGAACCTCACCAGTACTTGGAAGAGAACCAACAAATTAACAGAGTTTACAAATCCAAATGCTGGAAAATTGAATCACTCCTTAAAGGGGCAGACTGTGTAATTAAAACGCGGCAATTTGATACATTTCTGCCCTTCAACATATATTAGCTCAAAGCACTGAGATATGTATGTGAAGCTATGCATTTATAAACCTTCGGTTCCGCTGATATTGTAAACATTAATTATATATGTACTAATAATTATGTAGGTTTCAATACTGATATTTCCCCCAGCATAATAGTCATCTGGGTGCCACAGTTCACAGGGGATCGGATTTTCTATTAATGGAGCCAATGCATATTTAAAATTAGTTATTACATTAGCAGGCTATTGCTCCTCTACTCCATATGAGGTTTAAATTAACAAACATCTACCCACAGGCTTGATTCCCAAGGAAAGCAGAGGTTGCAGGGGGAGAACGAACATAGAAAAGGAGAAAACAAATTCAAGGTGGATATATTTTAAAATGGGATTTACTGTAGTTGCTGCTTGAAGGACATAAATAGCAGAGCCTCCTGCAGAAGGCCTATGGCTCATTGTGTCTTGCATCCCATTCTCACAGGACTAACCAGATACCTAATGAGGAACCTGCAAGCTGGACCAGAACATAGGAGCACCCTCCCCTCTTGAGATTGCCAGCAACTGGTACCCAGAAACATCATTGTCGTAAGAACCTAAGAAGAGCTTGCTGGATCAAGGCAAGGTCTCATCTCCTACAGCCTCCTGAAGCTGAGGCTCCAATACGACTAAACAACAACTGCCGGAATAGCAGCTACATTTTGCTTGCCTAGCTGCGATGCAGCCAAACAGTCTGCTTGGTTTCATTAGACTGGCTAATTCCTGCCCAGCTCGCCTTTCCTGAAACCAAGACACGCTGCTGTCGCCGGGAGAGTCTTCTGCTGCAAGGCACTGAACAGAAGCCCAAAGCAATTACAGGAGGAGAAGGTCCAAGGCAGCAGCAGAACATTTGGCCGGGGACTCTGAAGACTTTTCCAGATGAGATCTGGAGTGTGATTACTGTTTTCGCGTTATCTTTCAGGCAGAAGGAGGGAGAGGTGATGGGAAGCTTAGGTTCTTAAGATCCAAGAATAACAGCCCATTACTTTTGACTCCACCTTTCCATTCCTGGTGTGGCCTATTTGATGGGTTTGGTGAATGTGCCTTATTTCATAGAACTGAAGAATTGTAGAGGTGGAATGGACCCCCCCAAGGGTCATCTAGTCCAGCCCCCTGCAATGCAGGAATCACGACTAAAGACTCCCTGACAACTGGCCATTCAACCTCTGTTGAATAACCTCCAATGAAGGAGAGTCCACCTTCTGCAGCAGTCTGTTCCAGAGCAGAACAGCTCTTACTTTCAGAAAGTTATTCCTTAATTACTTTCAGTCAGAATTTGTAATGCAGAATTTGAATATGTTCGTTTCACGAGCATATGCATTTTAATGCACACTTTACTCTTGTAGATGCATTTCTGCAACTGCTACTTGGCTGCAGCACAAAACTCAGGGAAGTGCAGATTTTGGTTTGTGTAGCAAAGTGTGAATGGATTTGGGGTTTTGCCCCATCCCTAGTCCACATGAATAAGGAGTAAGGAGCTTAATATCTGGAAGGGGTTGCCTTACCTTCCTCTTACACTTGAATAAACTGGTGGATGAAGGCTGAAGTTGTAGAGAGGAAAAGGATCTTGGAGACATGGACAGCATTAAGAATACCTTAGTTGCAACCAAACATCTGCTTCCACCATAGTTTGATAAAACAAGGTTCCAGGGATGTTTATCAGGCTACTTGATGCATCATGTTTGGGGAAAAAGATGGATCAGCAGTGGTTGTGTTCAAATCCTGTTTTCCATTTTTACAAAGCCCAGCTGCTGTGAGAACAGGATGCTGGACTAGATGGGTCATTGGCCTCATCCAGCAGATTCTTCTTACATTCTTATGAACAGTTAAATCCAGGTAACTCGCAGGTTAAGACAACATCTTAAAAAACAGAGACATCACCTTGCCGACAAAGATCCGTATAGTGATGGTTTTCCCAGTAGTGATGTATGGAAGTGAGAGCTGGACCATAAAGAAGGCTGATCGCTGGAGAATGGATCCTTTTGAATTATGGTGATGGAGGAGACACTTGAGAGTCCCATGGACTGCAAGAAGATCAAACCTATCCATTCTGAAGGAAATCAGCCCTGAGTGCTCACTGGAAGGACAGAGCCTGAAGCTGAGGCTCCAAGACTTTGGCCACCTCATGCGAAGAGAAGACTCCCTGGAAAAGACCCTGATGTTGGGAAAGATGGAAGGCACAAGGAGAAGGGGACGACAGAGGACGAGATGGTTGGACAGTGTTCTCCAAGCTACGAACATGAGTTTGATCAAACAGCGGGAGGCAGTGGAAGACAGGAGTGCCTGGTGTGCTCTGGTCCATGGGGTCACGAAGAGTCGGACATGACTAAACAACAACAACTCATAGTTGGGCAACCTGTGGCCCTCAGTCCATTTCATGTGGCCCTTGGGCAAATCCCTGTCAATGGCAAGGAGGGGGAAGGGGTAGAAGTGCCATGGGGGGGGGGAGAAAGCAAGAAGTCAGAAAGCAAGAGAAAGGCGTGGCAGAGAAAAAGAGCAGAGAGAAGGGGTAAGGGGAGAAAGAGAGAGATAGGGCTGGTGGAAAGGAGGAGGGCATGAATAAAGAAGAAAGGAAGTGGCCTGTCTCACCTTTGGCTCCGAAATCACCTTCCCCAAATGTATCTCCCTAACAGAATAGCATTGAGTGAAAACAGCCCTTGACAGATAAGAAGGTTAAGCAACTCTGAGATAATTGCTCCCTCTCTCTTCCATAGATCATGAATGGGGGAACAGAGCTCTTTTTACAAGCACTGGAAGGTTAAGGGGGATAAAGAAGAAAAAGCCCTACAGCTATTTATTAGTTTCAGTTTACAGGGCTTGGAGAAATCTGCAGGAAGAACAAAGCATCTCCCTGTGTTCTCAGCAGCCACAGCGAACAATTGCAGCTTATCCTGCGAGTTAAACTTGTAGCTTAGAAAAGTATCCTGGAATTGCAAGGAATGGGGAGAAACAGACACAGAAAACCTCCTCTCTCCCTCCCTCCACAAAACTGCCTCCCACCTCTGCTTGTTAGCTCCACTGAGGAGACCTTGCCTCTACATTTTCATTTGCTTCCTTGCACCATGTCTCTAGTCCCTAGCGTTGACCGCTCTGTGCTCGAGTCTGCACAAATTCATTAAGCAGCCAGCATTAGATGTGAAGGAGGAGCGAACCCTTTGCAGCAGGAGAGATGGGAATGGGGTTCTGAGAACAGAAGGAGTCCCCACTGTCTTTTGATAGCTGCCAGTCTCTCTCTTTCAACAAACACAGGTCAAGCCCCCAGGTTGGCAGAAACCCGGAATGAAATGCTCAGATCTGTCTCACTTCATGCCACGCAGAGCGTAATTTGTCTTAGTTGGGTCTGACTTCACTGCAATGAATGCTGAAAACTAATGGGGATATGGATTGTGGTGTTGGGGGATAGGATCCTCTAAAAGCAGGGGGAGTAAATATGATGCCCCCCAGATTTTGCTGAAGGACAGCTCCCATCATCCCTGACTGATCCCATGCTGGTTGATGAGAGCTGCAGTCTAGAAACTCCTGGAGGGCATCATGTTGGCAGCACAGCCAAACCTTTCATACCAAGTGGGTTGCAAGTGTGCTTTTTCACTGCCTTGTTGCAGGGGCAGGGAGCGAGGCCCAAATCTGATGTCCCAGCCCACCTGCTGCCTTCCCAAAGCCAGCTAAACTAGCACCAGGATTTGAGAAGGAGGCACGATGCTCTGGCAGGGTCCTAGAACATGGATAGGCAAGCTAAGGCCCGGAGGCCAGATCCGGCCCAAGCACCTTCTCAATCTTGCCCGCGAACGGTCCAGGAATCAGCGTGGTTTTACATGAGTAGAATGTGTCCTTTTATTTAAAATGCATCTCTGGGTTATTTGTGGGGCACAGGAATTCGTTCTTTGCCCCCCCAAAAATATAGTCTGGCCCCCTCACAAGGTCTGAGGGACAGTGGACTGCCCCCCTTATGAAAAAGTTTGCTGACCCCTATCCTAGAACCTTTCCACCTCCTTCCCAAAGCTGGAAAAGTGCTAACTAGGCTTCAGGAAGGAGTCGTGAGGGCTCTAGGACCTTGCCAGAGCCCGGTGCCTCGCTTACCTGGCTTTGCCTGAGCATCAAATGTCACAGAGAGCCACCCAAAAAAGGACTGCAAGTTGGACTATGGGTTTATTCTAAGGTGATGCATGAACAGAGCTGCACTAGTTCTAAATGTGCATTATTTTTCGTTCTACTTTAGGCTAAATTCAGTAGGGAGTTCTCACCACTAGTAGGGATTTGGTTTTCTCTGCTTCGGGGACCAGAGCTGAAGAGTCAAGGCAACATGTTTGCACACCAAAAGGTCCCAGGTTCAATCCCCGACATCTCCATTTTGAAAGGTGAGCAAAGCAATACCGTGCCTTATGGGAAAAAGCAAAAACACCTGACTTGCTAGAAAGAAGCTAACTTTACTTTCCCCTGATGCATTTATTAATGTTTTATCAAAGTTGCTGCAGTTTTCCCTTGCCGGATTCTTATGAAAAGGGTGGCCGATAAATATTTAAATAAAATAAAGACAGTGAAAAATAAATAAATCAATAAAGAAAAATAGCCAAAGGGGATGTGTGCATTGATATGAGTATTCATTGATTGCTTTGACTGTTAGTCTCAAACAGCTGGATAGGCTGCATATCCATTTTTAAACAAGCCAATGGCCCAGAGCTTTCTTGTTCTCTCCTGGCTTCCCATCAAAGTCTCTTTGGAATACTTCCCTGTCTCTCCTCTGTTATCTATGCCTCCCCTCCTTCACAACTTCTCGTTGCCGAAAATAATCTGCTTTCTAAAAGAAAGCAAAATAATCAAATATGGTTCACGCTAAAGCATGAAAATTCAGGAGGTGTGCAGCAAAATAGGCATGGATGAACACATTTTTCCCCCTTATTGATGTGGCTCCTTAATTCTGGATGCAGATGGGCTTGTCTTTGTGCATAATTTGCTTTCTCACACTCTCTTTTTGCTTTGCATATTGCTCAGAGGGTTTCATAACAACAAATAGCCCTACTGGAAGTCAAAGAATTGGCTCCCGTTGGCAATTTCTGGCACTTCACTTTGGACTGATGCTGACTAGCATTTAAGTCAGGTTCACTGAAACTGTTAACTGGAATGAAGGATTTCCGTGCATTGCAAAGCACACATCTGAAGGGTGAATCAGAGGCTAAGAGGAATCAGAAGACAGTCTTAGGGTGGAGAGAGGGGTCCAGACTTATCCTCTATTTCATCCCAGGGGAAATGATTCTGCAAACAGTGCCTCGGGGTCTCTTGTGGGTCAGTTTGGCAGTTTAGACAAAATTAACTGGAGAAGCTGCTACAGATATTTTTTCCAGAATCCCTTTCGGACTCCTCAATCGTGTCGGGGTGTGTGTGTGTGTGTGTGTGCTATTCCAGCTACAAATTCCTCTCTGCACACTGGGCTTTCCTGGAAGATTGGGGGTCCTCAGAAACGGGTTTGCCCAACCAACTTCAGAGAGGGGGACTGTCCTTGTTTGCGTGAACCTCTTTGGCTTTATCTTCTTTTAAATAAGATGCACTGGGGGCTCCCAACTTGGGCTACATTCCTAATTGTGTCTACTGAGAAACAAGCCCAAATGAAGTCAACGAGGCTTACTCATTTCCCTTTTCATAAGATGTAGCGATGGGTGCCAACATTGATGGCTTTAAAAGAGGGTCCGGCAAATTTGTGGAGGACAAGGTTGTCAGTGGTTACTAACCAAGGAGGCTGGGTTCTATCTCCCTTGCTAGGAACCACAGGAGAGGAGTGTGGCTGTTGCACCCTGGTCCTGTGTTCAGGCTTCCCATGGGCATCTGTTTGGCCACTGTGAGGTTGTTGTTGTTGTTTAGTCGTTTAGTCATGTCCGACTCTTTGTGACCCCATGGACCAGAGCACGCCAGGCACTTCTGTCTTCCACTGCCTCCCGCAGTTTGGTCAAACTCATGCTGGTAGCTTTGCGGTCTTTTCCAGGGAGTCTTCTCTTCTCATGAGGTGGCCAAAGTATTGGAGCCTCAGCTTCAGGATCTGTCTTTCCAGTGAGCACTCAGGGCTGATTTCCTTGAGAATGGATAGGTTTGATCTTCTTGCAGTCCATGGGACTCTCAAGAGTCTCCTCCAGCACCAGAATTCAAAAGCATCAATTCTTCGGCGATCAGCCTTCTTGATGGTCCAGCTCTCACTTCCATACATCACTACTGGGAAAACCATAGCTTTAAATATACGGACCTTTGCCACTGTGAGGACAGGATGCTAAATTAGACAGCCCTCTCCAGCTTATTTTATCCATTCTTATTTTAACTAATCAATCACTCAATCAAATTGCATTTCTATGAACATGCCAGCCCCCTTGGCCACGGCCCTGCCTGGGGACGCAGACAAGTGTCCAGCGACCCACTTCCGGTGGAGCTGTGGGCACACTAATGCATCAGCAGAGTAACAGCAAGAAGTGAGGCTGTGGAGGCACTGGCATAATAATAATAATAATAATAATAATAATAATAATAATAATAATTTATTATTTATACCCCGCCCATCTGGCTGGGCCTCCCCAGCCACTCTGGGCGGCTTCCATAAAAACCAAAAATACAGTAAAATCACACGTTAAAAACTTCCCTGAACAGGGCTGCCTTAAGATGTCTTCTTAAGGAAGCGAAAGCTTCCTTTATTTACAAATCAAAACAACAAACATGGCTAGTGTGAGCAGCAGCTTCACACATCTGCTCTGTCCGAAAAAAATGAACAAAGAGAGAGTACAAAAGCACATAGGAGTGTGGGAACAGAACTAGACATTGTACTTCCATCCTATCACAGACAGTGGATCACGAGATCCAATAGCAATGGAGAATGAAAATGCTAACACCCTCCTCCTTTTCATGACATCATAGACTTTAGCACATTTGCAGCCTATTTCCATACAGACGCAGTTGTTCTTTGTTAACAACCTTTGACAACAAATCAGCAGGTATTTCTTTACCTGGAATGTAGGACACGTTGTTGAGTCCTCTTGGGATACAATCCCTTGCATGACATAACTTTATCTGCAAGTATTTGGTTCTTTGCTTACATCCTTCAGAATTAAGCAAAGCTAACAACCTAGCAGTTCGAAAGCACCTTCGGGTGCAAGTAGATAAATAGGGACCGCTTACCAGCAGGAAGGTAAACGGCGTTTCCGTGTGCAGCTCTGGCTCGCCAGAGCAGCGATGTCACGCTGGCCACGTGACCCGGAAGTGTCTCCGGACAGCGCTGGCCCCTGGCCTCTTGAGTGAGATGGGCGCACAACCCCAGAGTCTGTCAAGACTGGCCCGTACGGGCAGGGGTACCTTTACCTTTACCTTTACTTTTAAGCATGACTAGTTGTCCTGATAACCCTGTATAGCAATGGAGAATGAAAATACTAACATTCTCTACCAAGGTGGTGGATGCATTTCCCCCCTTTCTCCTTCAAAACAATCCTGTGAGGGTGGTTAGGTGAGGAGAAGACAGCAACTGGCCAAAGGTGAGCTTCACGATGCCCAAGTGGTGATTTGAACCCTGCTTCCCTAGCTTCAAGTTCAAAACTTGAACCACTACACCATACCAGACCTCTCGTGGGATGTTCTTCTGGGACACTGCCAGAGGGAAGAAGGTTGGTTTTTACCTTGTTTTGCTTCCTGGTCAGCAATCAGCTTGCCTCCATTGGAGTTCAAGGGAGCTGCCCAGGAGAGCAGAATGCTAGCAGTTCAGGGAAAGACAGGGAAACACCAGCTAGCTTAGGGATTCTTTATTAAGGAAGCAGAACAGAGAACATACGGAGACCTCTGAGATATGCTCCACCTAGGTGAAGCAGTTGTTCAGACTGTCTTGTACCCCCATTCTCTCTGTGTCAGGCTGCTCCCCCTGTCTACAGAGAGCCCCAAGGGGCCCTCTATGTTTCTTCCTGGCTCTCCGCTCTGTGATGTACACCAGATGCCTTGTTCTGGGAGTTTGGGGTTGGGACTTGCAGGCTGTCAGCAGAAAAGCTGCCAGGCTGGCTCTGTGGCAAAGCTGCTGATTCCTGGGTTTTTCCCCCCTGTGTATTGGGGCACCTACTGTTTCCTCCTCTTCCTCCAAGCTCCCAGTTCTCCTGTACTTCCCAGCTCTTCCCCTCCTCTGGGGTGATTCCTGTTGTCCACCACCAGGACCCAGGATCTAAATCCTCTCCCCCTGTGCTTTCCCTGGGGGGCTCTTGGTCAGCCTTCTTCCACAACCCCTCTTCATCCAGCCAGTCCCTGACACTTGATGGGATGGCTGCTGCAATCAAGGCCATTTTTAGGCAGCAATGGCCATGCTGGCACAGTGCTGTTGTGCCTCCAGCAAATTCTCCAGCATCTTCCTTAAAAGAGATCCTTGCCTGTGTCTATTTAGAGCTCTGTGCTTCCCTCCCCTTCTCAACTGATGGCTTTATCTACAATGCCAACAGATGGTCCTACGGCAACATGAGTGAAGGAGGATAATAATAAAGCAGAGCAGAAGCATAAACATTCCCCTCCTCCCTCTGCAGCCTGATATTATTATTATTATTTTCTTTTAAAAGAGCCTCTTTTATTTAACCAGCAGAAATTTTAATCACAACGTGAACATATGTCATGACAGAGTGAAACTTGCGGTCCTCTAGGGAAACATGCAGCTTCTGCACACCCAGAAAATGACCCAAGTGAATAGTCCCCCAGATCTTTGGTCAATGGGAGCATCGACTGGGATTTAAAACATAAAATAAAATAAAATTGCAGAGCAGCTGATTTTTAAATATTTCCCCAGCTGCCGGAATTATATCCTAATTATTCTTGAGGCTCTGTTGTGTTCCACCTGCCAGCAAACCATTCTGGCTGTCTTAGATGACTGAAAAAAACACAGAGTATCACTCCAGTATGGTCATACCTTGGTTCTCGAGGAGAACACGTTCTGAGAGTCCACATGACTCCCGAAACCATTCAGAAACAAAGGTGTGGCTTCCGATTGGCTACCGGAGTGTCTTGCTGCCAAGCGGAAGCTGCGGAAGCTGCGCTGGATATTTGGCTTCCTAAAATCATTCAAAAACACTCACTTCCAGGTTTCGATCGTTCAGGAGCCAAAGCGTTCAGGAGCCAAGGTACGACTCCACCTACAACATGGTGCAAAGTGACCCCACTTAGAGGTTTATCGCTGTTTCTTTGAAAGTCAACACGCCAAATTGCCATTTCGCAGACATGGTTCCCATGAACCTAAGTTCCTTCCGCGGGTGAGGAATCTTTCCCCTTGGTGCTGCAACCCACAATGTCCCTTCACTGAGGAAGCCTGCAATTTAGCCTCCCTCAATAAAGTCATGATATCATTGGTTTGAACTTCAGAGAGCAGTAAGTCCCCACCGCAGGGGACATCTGCCTTGGGTCAAAAATGAACATTAAGCACTCTCTGTTTATAGGGTATGGAAGAAGCTTGGGGAAGGTTGCCACTCTGGGTTATGATCTGCAGGGTTTTGCATCTTCCTAGAAATGAAAATGGGGAGATAGACAATGGGGGCAAGGAGAAATCAACAGGGTACAAAGTCACCCCACTTGGAGGTTTATGGCTCTTTATTTGAAAGCCAAGACACCAAATCACTATTTCACAGACATGGAGTTGTAGAGGATACCTTGGAGATGTTCCATGGAAATCTCAAAAAATACTTCTTCCTTCTCAATGGCTCTTATTTCTGAGAACAAAAGCAGCGTTTCAACACCCCCGTTCCCCACTGTTGCAGGATCAGGAACACAGGAACCTGACTTATATCAAAAGTCAGGCTTTTCAACATCAACTTCGTTGGACTGGTCATGTTGTACGGATGCCTGATGATCGTCTTCCAAAGCAACTGCTCTATTCCAAACTTTAAAATGGAAAGCGTAATGCTGGTGGTCAACAAAAGAGGTTTAAAGACTCCCTCAAGGCAAATCTTTAAAAATGTAGTATCAACACTGACAACTGGGAAACACTGGCCTGCGAACGCTCCAATTGGAGAACAGCCTTTACCAAAGGTGTCATGGGCTTTGAAGACACTTGAACTCAGGATGAAAGGGAGAAATGTGCTAAGAGGAAGGTACACTTAGCAAATCCACACCGTGATCAACTCCTGCCCGGAAACCAATGTCCCCACTGTGGAAGGATGTGTGGATCCAGAATTGGCCTCCACGGTCACTTACGGACTCATTGTTAAAACCGTGTTTATGGAAGACAATCTTACTTGGTTACGAGGGATCACAGAATATGAAAAAAAAGAAGAAGAGTTTGGATTTGATATCACGCTTTATCACTACCCAAAGGAGTCTCAAAGTGGCTAACATTCTCCTTTCCCTTCCTCCCCCACAACAATCAGTCCGTGAGGTGAGTGGTCTTGAGAGACTTCAAAGAAGTGTGACTAGCTCAAGGTCACCCAGCAGCTGCATGTGGAGGAGTGGAGACTCAAACCCGGTTACCCAGATTACAAGTCCACCGCTCTTAACCACTACACCACACAGAAGAAGAAGGAGGAGACGGAGAAGGAGAAGAAGGTCCATCTGATTCGGTATTTTGGATAGCGACCGGCTCTCCAAGGGTTTAGGGAGGAGCTCTTCCCAGTCCTACCCAGAGATGCCGGAGCTTGAACCAATATCTTTTGAATGCTGCACTACACACCTTCCCACATCAGGATGGACCAGACTGATGTGGAAATGTGGAGAGATTGGAGAGATAGAGACTGGGAATAACAAGAAACTGTGAGAAAGTCCTCAAAAAGGCAGATTCACTGGGGCCTTGCTGGGACGCCTCCCCACTTAGAACACTTGGATGTCAAAGAGAGATGGAGAAGCCCAGATACAAACCAAGCTCCTTTCAATCTTCTCCCTCCCTATCCCACCTAATATACACAACTGAGATTTGTCTTCATCAGCCGTTTCCATATCAGGATACATTGTCATGACCAGTGGCGTAGCATGGGTTGTCAGCACCCGGGGCAAGGCAAGTAATTTGCACCCCCTAACCCGTGGATTTGCGCCCCCTAACCCTAACCCCCAGATGTTGTGCCCGGTGCGGCCGGCCCCCCCTGCACTCCCCACGCTACGCCACTGGTCATGACTATGATGTGTTGCCTTTTATGGGATTTTATATGTAAACTGTTGTACCTTGCCTGGATATCGTATCAAGAGCCTGTGTGGTGTGACAGTTAGAGTGCCAGACTAGGACCTGGAAGATCAGGGTTCAAATATCCACTCGGCCATCATGAAGATCACTGGGGGGGGGGGGTTAACTTCAGGGGCCAGCCTAACGTACCTCACCGGGTAGTGGTGGGGATTAATTGAGGAGGGGGAAAGAAACTCCATGTATGCCACCTTGAGCTCCTTGGAGGGAAAAAAAAGGATATAAACACAACAAACAAATAAATAATCACTAATGTGACATAGAAGTGGACTGCCTGTATTATCCACACAAAAAGAAAACAGGGAAGAAAGGAAGAAAGTTTTGGCAAAGTGACCCTTATTGGGTAGGGGGGACCAACCCCTCTGGGAGGGGATTAGCTACACTGTCATGTCCACCTTTCCATCCCCAATTTGTTTAGACAAGCAGGAGCTACAGAGCAACGCTGGGATTCACTTTCTGACTTTGAAAAATGTGCCCGTCCTATAATTCGTATTGATTATTCCGCTTGGAAGTTGTGTACTGCAGTATAGTTGTCTGTAATCTAAATGCTCTCTTGGGAAACATTGAAATAAGGGTTTATTTGTTGGCACCAGGGGCTCAGGAGATAATTTGAAATCACAATTGGCTTATATTTCACGGGCACGGGGTTATTAAGCTGACCTTATTTCCACTGATAGGTCTCCGCTATGGAGCTTCAGGGGAGATTGCGCTCCTTGATCATGCCCCCCTGGGGGATCTATCCTGATGCCCAGGGCGTCCTAATGCTAAACGCCGGCCTGATCTCAGCTCTAAATGTCCCCATCCTCTGCTTTCGGCCATATTGACGGATATCAAGTCACCCAGTGCTGTAAATAAATTACCCATTCTTCATGTCTATTGTCACCTTGAAGGTATTTATAGAGAGTGCAATCACTTCCCTGCAAAAACCCTCCTCCCAAGGCTACATAAATTTAGCATCTTCATTCTAGCTTCTTATATCTCCTAGCCCTGGAACTGGTGTTATTTTCGCTCGCCCACTTTGAGCATGTTATATCTTCCCTGAACTAACAACGTAAGAAGATGCTTCAGGATCAGGCTAATGGTCCATCGAGTCCTGGGTGTCTCCACACCCAATACCTTCAACTTCCAATACAAGGTCCAACTTGTGACATCCTTTTGCCAACTTTAAAATCACAGAACCTCAAAACTTTGATAGATTCCCCCTGTATCTGTTCAACCTTAGGGTGATGACCCGGACATCAGGGTGTCTGATACATTCTACTAATGTGTGGTTAAAGGGTAGTAATGTACACAGTGATTGATTATTTGATGGAGTTGCAGGAATTTATGTATAGGTCGGGAGGGGTTGCCCCTCCAGGAGATATCGTGCACATGCAGCCCACTACCAAAATCAGCACAATCACTTTTGTGACTTTTGTGATTTGTCCCTACAAAACACTTCATCACAGTTTCTTCCTATCTATTCAAAGGGTCTTTGCTGCACGATACCAAATGTAAGAATTCACTGATAAATGTATCTAAGTACTGGCTCACAGGGAAAACTTCAGAAATTCATATAGACATGTGAGCTCAGCTACTCAGCAGCCCCTCTTCCTGAGTGATAATTCCTGGCATCCTGATACCTGAGTGCCAGACAGGTAGCCATTCCAGAAATAACAAACCCAGATGAAGACAAAAGGGTGTGATTAAATTGGGTGGGAAACAGGGAAATGTAAATATCTCTTTTGTTACACTTGATGGGTGTTTGGTGGAGGGCAAGGGGAACCATGGGGCAGGGTCCAGGATGCTCAGATTACTGCCACTAGACCTCTCCTTTCATGATGTAACCATGATGAATTAGTGATGTATTTTTTGGGGGGTGTAACAAGGGGATTAGCAGCTAATAAAAGTTTGGGTTCTCTTTTGTTCGGGGCTTCCATCTTGTTTCACCTTGTAGCAGGTGGGAGTCCTGTCGCGACAGTCTTCAATAAAGACCAAGCCTAATGACTGCTGTTTTGCTCTGGTATTTGTGGCTGGTGTCCTTGTTTATTGTCCAAGGGAGCCCTCAGATTTTCTCTGTTAACAAAGGAGGACTGAGAGCTACATCAGAGACAAGAACTCTTTCATACTCAAGTTAACCAGGGCTGATTGCTTGCATGAGCTTTCTCCATCCCTGGGTGGAGATGTCCTCCTAATAAATATTTTCTTCAAAACAAAACTTGCTGGGTGAGTAAAGAGGAAAGATGCCCTCACTACTGCATCCTTTGAAGAAAGAGAGACACACACATTCTCAACTGGATGGTGTCAACAGGGCCAGAAATCAGGACCTTCTTGGAGATCTAGCAAAGTAAGGATGGAGAAACAGCAGGCACCTCCAGATGTTGCTGGACTCCAACTCCCACCAGCCCCAGCCAGCATGGCCAATGAACAGGGATGATGGGAGCTGGAGTTCAGCAACACCTGGAGGACCATGGGTTCCCCACCCTGTGCTAACACTTCCCATTTAGTTAACCCATATATCTGCTTTGCCAAAGACTGGGGTGCAACCTTGGGGCACTTAGAAGCAAAAGCGTGGCTGTGATTTTTCTCACAGGTAGGGTTTTCTAAACTGGCATTCATGGTTACTGATGCATCTAACAACTAGGCAATGTTAGGTAAAGATAAAGGGACCACTGACCATTAGGTCCAGTCGTGGCTGACTCTGGGGTTGCGGCGCTCATCTTGCTTTATTGGCTGAGAAATCCTGCATACAGCTTCCAGGTCATGTGGCCAGCATGACTAAGCCGCTTCTGGCAAACCAGAGCAGCGCACAGAAACGCCGTTTACCTTCCCGCCGGAGTGGTACCTATTTATCTACTTGCACTTTGACGTGCTTTCGAACTGCTAGGTTGGCAGGAGCATGGACTGAGCCACGGGAAGCTCACTCTGTTGTGGGGATTCAAACCGCCGACCTTCTGATCGTCAAGTCCTAGGCTCTGTGGTTTAACCCACAGCACCACCTGTGTCCCTTAGGCAATGTTAGACAATGGAAAAAGCAAATGAATACAAGGCATGTTTACTGAGAAGTAAGTTCCACCAAGTTAAACAAAGCTTACTCTCAAGTAAGTGTGCATAGGGCTGTGGTCATGACTGTGAATCATTTCACATTTGAAAGCCAGAAGGGAAGCGGGGGTTACAAAAGGAAAATAAATAGAAGTACATCTTTACCTTGTTACAAAACAAGAGGAAGAGGAGGAAGAAATAATCATAATAATATTGCAATCGCAGAGGGTGAACGTCTGTTAAATTACTATCTGCTGATTCCAGTGTGTAATGTTGTATTGTAAATAGATTCTTTGACATGATTTCATTTGGCATAAGTTGTTCACTTTAAAGTCATTTAAAAAAATGCCTTGGATTGGACTGTTGATCACCTGGCGATTGCTTCCGCTTGGCACCTTGGCTGCTAGGCTTGTCTCAATTCATGCAATCTGTTCCAGCTGTTCCTGAAGATGCAATTTAGCATTTTGCTAGCATTTCCCTCCCTGCTGTTTCATGCTTTTATGATGATTGTTTGACTCATGTTTGACTTGCATTTAGTGGCCTTGAATGCCATCTACGACAGAACATTGGCATACAAACATGCTAATAAGTGTGTATTGGGGGAAAAAAAAGAACTAATTTGGCAACCCTATGCAGCAGGCAGAACCCTTATCACCTTTACAACTGCGGAAACATTACAAAAAAATATAGGCTGGCATCCCTTCTTAACTCAAGCCCAGGCATATAGAAAGCAGCCTTATACCAAGTCAAACCACTGGTTCATCTAGTTCAGGCATGGGCAACCTCGGCGACCCTCCAGATGTTTTGGGACTACAACACCCATGATCCCTAGCTAACAGGACCAGTGGTCAGGGATGATGGGAATTGTAGTCCCAAAACATCTGGAGGTCTGAGTTTGCCCATGCCTGATCTAGTTCAGCATTGTCTACACTAGCTGCAACTCTCCACAGCTCTCCTACCCAGAGATGCTCAGGATTCAACCTGGGACCTTCTACATGCCAAGCATAGACCCTAACACCAAGCTACAAGCCTTCTCCCTCCTAGAATAGTTTGCTCCTGAATCTTTCTCAGGTAAAAATACCAACAACTTATTTTAAGGCATCCTCACTTCCCCCCATTTCCCTCCCCTCTAATCAAACCAAGTTTCATATAGTTGATTGCTACAGAAAACATCCCTAATAAGAACCCACCAAGGGTAGCCTGCCTGCTATTTCCAATTTGCTTCCCAGCTCCAGGTTTAATATGCTGAAAGACGCTTCAATTTTGAAATCGTCTTTTATTGAAAAACTGTTGATGAGCAAAATGCATAATGCTCTCCTATTACTCCCCATCTCGTGCGCATCCCCTGGGCGCCAGAATCATCTTATCTGCGCTCCTTGGCTGTTCCTCCAGCATATTTACATTGTTAGCCTCGCCAAAAAAGAAAAAGAAAAAAGGTATCATTATGTCAATAAGAGCAATTGAAGCATTAATAGGATGGTTACAGGCAGAAATGCAAGAGATTACTTTGTGCGCTGTATATATATATATAAAAAGCAAGGGGAAAACATATGTCACAGGAATCTTCTTAATTGTTCTGTGCTCCTGAATCTTATCTTTGGAAGAGCCCCAACACAAGAGGAGGAGGAGAAAGAGTGAGTTTGGGGAAAAGCAGAATGAGAATGAAGACAGAGGTAGGAGTAGAGATCGTCGTGAACAGGTCCGGATTTAGGTTTGACGAGGCCCTAAGCTACTGAAGGTAATGGGGCCCTCGATATGTCCAGCTGTCACCTTGCCAACAAAGGTCCGTATAGTTAAAGCTATGGTTTTCCCAGTAGTGATGTATGGAAGTGAGAGCTGGATCATAAAGAAGGCTGATCGCCAAAGAATCGATGCTTTTGAATTATGGTGATGGAGGGTCCCATGGACTGCAAGAAGATCAAACCTATACATTCTGAAGGAAATCAGCCCCAAGTGTTCACTGGAAGGACCCTGAAGCTGAGGCTCCAAGACTTTGGCCACCTCATGAGAAGAGAAGACTCCTTGGAAAAGACCCTGATACTGGGAAAGATGGAGGACACAAGGAGAAGGGGACGACAGAGAATGAGATGGTTGGACAGTGTTCTTGAAGCTACCAGCATGAGTTTGACCAAACTGCAGGAGGCAGTGGAAGACAGGAGTGCCTGGCATGCTCTGGTCCATGGGGTCACAAAGAGTTGGACATGTCTAAACGACTAAACAACAACATATGTCCAGCTGTCCTTTGTCAACAACAAATTGTCGCTGTTTTTTGTGTTGAATATACGTTGTGATCTGAACCCAGGATCTTCCATGTTTTCAAAAGAGATCATCTTCTGTTTTAGAGTCCTCCTACCCCAAAATGAAATATGAGCTGCGTCAGCCCCTCCATCTAAATAAGGAATCAGACTGTTTTCTGTGTCTGTTAATGCACAATTACATAACAGGGGATTCCCTCCAAACCACTAAGCTCTGATACTTTGGGAGGCGGGGGAGAGACAGAGAGAGAGAGAAAGGGAGGGAAGGAGGGAGGAGAGACGTTTAAAGAGGAGAGGGGGAAATGAGGCGGGGGCAACCAGGAGAGAATGTGATTCCCTGATTGTAGTGGATATTTTCCCTTCTGCACATTTCTCTTGGCTACAGTTAATTGGAATTCAAATGATGTCCAGGGAGCTCTCGAGAGGTTGGGGAACTTTACCTCTGGCGAGATTCCGTTTTAAGAAGTTAAACGGTGATTAAAGGGGAATCTGTGCAAACTTAGATCTTTCTCCGGTGGGTTTATGCCAGGGGCGGGGTGCTTTGGGAGTTGGAGAGCTAGAAATGAAGGCGAGGGGAATGAGCAGCAGGAGGAAATGGTAATGAAGCATTAAAAGGAACAAGGCAGGAGAAGGCAGCAGCAGCAGTGGGGAATCTAGGCACCCAAACATGCGGAGTGATTTACAGTTCTTGAGTCCTGAATGTGAGAGGTCGGTGTCTACAAAGGTGGGATAATAATAATAATTTATTTTGACCTCGCCCATCTGGCTGGGTTTCCCCAGCCACTCTGGGCGGCTTCCAACAGAACATTAAAAACAGAATAAAACTTCAAACTTCACTAAACAGGGCTGCCTTCAGAGGTCTTCTGAAAGTCGGGTAGTTATTTCCTTGACATCTGATGGGACGGATTCGGCTCTGCAGGGCCACAGGCCTGACCATCTCTTTTCAGACCATGACTATATGGTTTGGCAATGCACAGGGAACCTGCAGACTTTCTGATGCTGTTGAATTGCAGCTCCCTCCCATCACTCTCCAACCAGCATGGCCAAGGACTAGGGATAATGGGAACTGTCGTCCACACACACACACACCCCAAGAGCTGTGGCTTCCCCCACTCTCCTTCCTCAGAGGCTTCGAAGAAGAGGTTGGGTGACCATCTGCCGGGATCCTTTAGCTGTGATCCTTGCATTTCTGGGGGTTAGATAACCCTTCCATCTCTGTGATTGCATCTGGCTGTGTCCATGCCCTTTTTCTGAGGCCGGTATGTTCCCTTCTGTGGCCTAAGGGGTTACCTTAGCTACAAGAAGCCAAGTTACAGGGAACCAGGCAGAGGGCCTTCTTGGTAGTGGCACCCGCCCTGTGGAACGCCCTCCCACCAGATGTCAAAGGGAAAAACAACTGCCAGACTTTTAGAAGACATCTGAAGGCAGCCCTGTTTAGGGAAGCTTTTAATGTTTGACAGGCTATTGTATTTTAATATTCTGTTGGAAGCCGCCCAGAGTGGCTGGGAAAACTCAGCCAGATGGGCGGGGATCAATAATAAATTATTATTATTATTATTATTATTATTATTATTATTATTATTATTACTACCTCCTTTCAGAATTTTTTTTTCTGGGGTGGAAGAAGCAAGTGGAAGAGACAGGAGGGGAAGCAGGCCTGGCAGCGCTCACCTTTAATCATGTTACAAATGCCATCGCCAAAGAAGGTTTAGGAGAATGCAATTTCCCTCCCCTTCCATAATCCATCTCTGTGGGTATTAAAATAATGCTGCATTTCACATCAAAATGAGATGACAGGCCGGATGAGGCTTCCCATTTATTTCTCTGGTAACCGTGTGACCTCTTTTGGCAGGGGGAAAGCCTTGATTTAAAGCCGTCGCAGAGGCAGCTTTGGTTGAGAGACGGGGAAGAGGAGAGTTCACGTGGATTGCGCAGAGAATCGCAGTCACTCAGTCACCACCTCTCCCTTCGCCACCCCTCCAGCAAATCCACAATTGCTCTGTGTGAAGACAGAAGCACACCACACATTGCAATCATCGTCTGCAGGACAAGCACAGCAATGTCAGCACAGCCCTAACCGATGGCACCCGATTCCTCCCTGGTGTGGCACTCAGTTCCTAAAATCCTGTGCCCCTGGCATTTTCTGCACTATGGAACACCCTTAAGCAGGTAAGATTAACCTACTGGATCACGCCACTGGCCCATCTAGTCCAGCATCCTGTTCTCCTGGTGACTGACCAGATATCTGCCCATGGAAAACCCAGAGACAGGATTCGAGCACAAGAGCGCTCTCCCCTCTTGCGGCTTCCAGCAACTGCTATTCAGAAGCATCACTGCCTCCAATTGTGGAGGCAGAATAGCCACTGATAGCCGTCTCCTCCACGAATCTGTCTCGTCCTCTTTTAAAACCATCTACATTGGTGACCATCGCTGCCTCCAGTGGGAGGGAGTTCCGCAGTTTAAACTATGCACTGCGTGAAGAAGGACTTTCTTTCACCTGTCCGGAAACATTCAAAGTTTAGCTTTGCCGGATGTCAACAAGATATGCTGCTAGGATTTTAGAGGTGGTGGGTACCCCAAGATATGGGGTCCTCTTTAATGAGGGTCCTGGTTGTGCACGGACCCCTAAGGCACCCCCGCAGGGAGAGTTTTTGCACGGCATGGCCCTCCTTTCTCTTGGGTATTGTCGGCCAAGTGGTGCCAAAGAAGGACAGAACATTCTTTATGTATGCCACAACAGCAGCAAGAATACTCATCGCGAAGTATTGGAAGACACAAGATCTACCCACCTTGGAAGAATGGCAGATGAAGGTGATAGACTATATGGGACTGGCAGAGATGACGAGCAGAATCCGAAACCAGGGAAGGGAAACAGCAGAAGAGGATCGGAAAAAATTTAAGGACTATCTAAAGAAATACTGCAAAATTAATGAATGTTAGAATGACGCTGGATTAGAAAATATGTGGTTATTAGTGGCAATGGATAAGTTTAAAAGAAAAAGAAAGGTTAAAATTAAGTGAAAAATAAGGAAAGGATTTGCTGAAGAATAATTTGGAAATTGGAATACAGGAAGGGGAGGCAAGAGGAAGTCGGCGAAGTAAGTTATAAGAAAATAAGGGTTGAAATTATATTTGTTTTTTATATTTTTTGTTTGTCATTTTTATTGTATTGTTTTGTTTTGTTTTTGTTGTTATAAAAAACTTTTGAAACTTTAATAAAAAAATTATATATATATATAAAAAAAGAGTTGTTGCACGGCATGGCCCAAGCCTTAACCGTTGCGCCCCGGGATCACGCCAGGCTGTTTGGGCCAATCAGGGCAGTTGGTGTGATTCCTGGGGCCTATAAAAGCAGCAGCACAGCGTAACTGGGGGTACTTGCATTCGTGCTGCCGAACACCTGCCCTCCCTCCCTAATTTTAGGTGCTGCTGCTTTGGCCTTGCTTTGGATTGGGTCGCCTGCTTTGGAGCAGGGGCTGGGTAGGAATTTTTCCATTTGGCAGATTGGATGTGGCCACTTGGTTTTCGCCTACCCCCTTAGCAATCGTCACAACTTTGTAAGGTTTGGCAGTGAGGCATTGGCTTATTGAAGTGTGTGGGAGGGGAGGTGCAGCCATCACCTGCCCCTCCATGAAGAAGGGTATTCCGGTAAAGGAATCTGGGGGTCCTGGATCTCGTCTGAAGTCTGCTTGAGGGGCTAGGGCCATGCCAGGACCCACAGGAACCCCAGGGTGAGCTTCATTGGTCTTCATTGATGTTGCTCCCTCGTTTGGTGTTTACTGTCAGGGAACTGCCATCGGTTCAGGAGGGAGAGAGGAAAAGCTGAATGGATTATAGAGAGCCTCCAGGGAACCTGGGAAGCATCTCCTCTTCTCTTCAATGGAGGAGAGTAAACACGCCTCCAGTGGAGAGGAGCTGCAGGAGTCGGGAGAGGCGAGGCGGTGCCAGGACACCTTGCCTGGGCAAAGTGGGGAGGAGAGGGGTCTTCCATTACCCACGCCCTCCTTGCGCAGAAAGCATCCGCGCAGAGAGGGGAGGTGCAGACTGGGCGTCAAGAAGCTGCTTTGCTGGGGAAAGTTTAGGAACCGCCCACTCACGGATACTGCCAGCGATTGAGTTAGCCATGGGAGAGTGTCGCTCCGGACAGATAAGGTTTATTTTGGCAGCAAAAGCAAGGCTTCACAGCCAAGCAGGGAGATATTTGCCTGCTGCTCTCGAGCAACCCCTTGGAAACATTACATTTACCCTTTCAGACTTCCAGCCAGAGAGGCAGGAATCAAATATAGTCTGTTGCCAATGCCTAAGCCAACAGCGCTCACTTTGCTGTAGTCAATAAAGTTGTGGCCTAAATTTTGCCCAATAACTTAAACTAAAATTATGTGTCAGTGTGAAGTTATTTTCAGGGGAAGAGCCTCAAAGCATAATCATCTAGTCCAGGCACACCCAACTCCCAAGAGACTGCGCTCTACTGCCAGTATTATTATTATTTTAAAAAAAAATACTGGCAGTGATCTACCCTTTGTCGTTGCCAAGAGTTTTTGAGCTTTTTGGGGGGGAGGGTTGCCAAGAGTTGTTGAGCTTTCCCCTCCATATTTATTTCATCCAGCAATCGACCTGGAGCACACCGGCGATTGACCTGTCGATCGCAATCGAACCGTTGGACATGGCTGATCTAGTCTATTCCACCAGCCATGCAGCAATCACAGCTAAATAATTCCCGACAGACGACCATCCAAACACTACCTTCAGAAAGTTCTTCCTCTTATATAGCCAGAATCTCCTTTCTTATAACTTGAATCTATTAGTTTGCTTCATTTCCCATGTGTCAGCCCTTTAGATATTTGAAGATGGCTATCCTATCTCCTCTCAGTCTCCTCTTTCCATGCTTTGAGCCTCCCAGGAAGATGAAAGACTTGGGTTGCAAAGAGTCACACTGTTTGCCACTCTGTCTATTTACACTTCAAGACTTAGGTCAATTTCACCGCAGACAGCAAACTGTTCAACATATGTCATCAGTCCATCTCTAGAGAGATATCAATTGGTCCTTTTCAGTCCAGGGACCAGCTGGGACCTATTATGACACAAACGAACCCAACTTCCCCCCCCCCTATTGTGTGAAAAAGCAATACATTTCATGAACACCGGCGGAGAGACATTCAGGCTCCCAGTCTCCAAGGAACGGCAAGCTGTCTCCCACCTCAGAATAAATGTGGACTCTTGCATTTGTTATACAGGATGTTAACTTTACTGCTTCAATAGATGCACAATGCACCAAAATTACTGGTGCTGTGGGGAGCTGTGCTTTGCAAAGTCCCTGGCTGTTGTACATGAGAGAAAATAAAATCAACAGTAATGATGCATTAAAGGCAGCTTTCAAAGCCTTCAATTCCCTTGCTTTATTTTGCTTTGTGGAGGAAGGAAGAGGGAAAATATATAAAAAATGGGAAATCAAGAATGGATAATGGATGCAGATGGACATGAGTGGAAATGCATAAAGGCACAGAGATGGAATCCTTTTTTTAAAGTCTCAACAGAAAAGAACCCACATGTATTTATTTATTTCATTCAACTGGAACACCACAAGCAGGACTGAAGCACAAGAGCGCTCCCCCAGCATCTGGCAGTCAGAGGCACTGCTACCTTTAACAGAGGCAACAGAGGATATATGGGTCTGTTTTTGGACTATCCAGAACACGCTGGATCTACTGAACACCACACCATCCTCAAAGATCTGGCATGGCTTCATGTTGCAGGAGGTTATGTCATTCAACAGTAAACATCTTCACCCTATATTATCAGTTACAGATAAAGAATAAACGGACATAAATCAGACATCAGGAATCACAAGACAGAGAAACCAGTAGGAGAACACTTCAATCTCCCAGGACATTCTATACAAGATCTCAAAGTAGCTGTTCTACTACAAAGGAATTTCAGAAATAGACTGGAAAGAGAAGCTGCTGAATTGCAACTTATTACCAAACTTAAAACCATGGAGAGACCTGGTCTGAACAAAGACATTGGATTATCTCATTATACATGACAAAGCCATTTTTCACCTTCTCACCCCTTGCTTTTTCCTGTAAGACCTATTGCAGTCGTTAAGAGTCGCCAACAGGCTCATCACAGCTATCTGCCAATCACCCATTCCCACCACCCTTCTGAGTAATACCCCTCCCCACCTTCTCACTATATAGAAGGGTCTGGAAACTTCTGTTTCAGTGTATCTGAAGAAGTGTGCATGCACACGAAAGCTCATACCAAGAACTAACTTAGTTGGTCTTTAAGGTGCTACTGGAAGGAATTTTTTTTTTGTTTTACCCTATATTATGTTAACTATAAGTATTAAATTTATTATCTCCTGCATAGACTATTGCAATGCACTCTTTGTTGGGCTATCTTCAAAGGAGACTCAGAAACTACAACTAATACAAAATGTGGCAGCTAGACTGGTGACTGGGAGCAGCCGTCAGAACCATATAACACCGGTCCTAAAAGATCTTCACTGGCTTCCAGTAAGTTTCTAAGCACAATTCAAAGCGTTGGCGCTGAACTTTAAAGCCCTAAAAGGCCTTGGCCCAGTAGACCTGAAGGAGCATCTCCATCGTTCAACCTGGCCATTGAGATCCAGCGCCGAGGACCCTCTGGCGGTTCCCTCACTGTGAGAAGTGAGGTTACAGGGAACCAGGCAGAGGGCCTTCTCAGTAGTGGCGCCTGCCCTGTGGAACGCCCTCCCATCAGATGTCAAAGAGAACAACAACTACCAGACTTTTAGAAGACATCTGAAGGCAGCCCTGTATAGCAAAGTTTTTAATGTTTGATGCTTTGTTATGCTTTTATATTTGTTGGAAGCTGCCCAGAGTGGCTGGGGCAACCCAGTCAGATGGGTGGGGAATGATAATAATAATAATAATAATGATAATAATAGCAGCTTTCTGCATCCGTGTCTAATCTTGCCCCTTTCCAAAATTGATTGCTGTGTGTGTTTCCTTTTTGTAAATCTACCAAAGAATAAAATAAAATAAAACTGGAAATTTCTCAGGGCGTTGGAGGGTGTGTTTGCTGTGTCCTATTGGTGCAGTGCTGATAGCACACACCCTTATTCTGATAGGAATTCGTTTATGGGGGACACCGAAAATGGGGGGGGTCAAGGAGGATCAGTTGTGGGGGGAGTGAGAAATGTCCCTATATTCATCTGAGAAATGTTGGTGAGTATGTGCCTTACACTGCCTGAGTTAAATCTGCCTAAAGTGGTATCATTGCCACATCTTATTGAAGTTTGTAGCTTTTCTATGTAGTGCAAATTATAAAGACTTTATAGTTATAACTATAGAGACCTAGGAGCTTAGCTTCACCCACAGAGCTCACCCAGAACGACTGAAAATGCCACAAAAGAGACCCAACCCATCTTCTCCAAGCTGGTGGGCTCTAGCAGTTTGGCCTTCACCCCAGTCTCTTCTGGAGGAGGACCTAGGAGGACCATCTACCAGGTTCTATGGTTCAAATAATCCACACCCACACACCCACTTTCATTAGTTTGCAGGTCAAGATGATACAGAGAGGGATAAAAAAATCTGGAAGTCCTTGCAATGCAATGCAGGAGAAGGGAGGGATTTCAACGGGATGTTTTGCACCTTGCTAAACATTTGGTGCGTGATACCAAGAAGAAAATTAGAGGTTAGCATATCGGCTCAAAATGCATTGAACAAATACTGTGCTTACCTGCTTCCTACTACTCTGTCCCTTGGGAAGCAGCGCTTTTGACTTCTCGGCGATTTTCTGGAAATACAATAACAGAATTAGTGGTCAGAACTGAATTGCATTAGAAACTTGTGTATGTGTGTATGCACACACACACACACACACACACACACACACACACAGGGAGAGAGGAATATTGGGGGATGAGATAACCCTATAATTTAGGAAAGGGGGGAGTGCTTTGAAAGGGTAGGCCTTTTGAGAAATCAGAAGTAATTTTAACTTCAAGGGCGACAGGGTTATCAAAAGCAAAGCATGCATTTAAAAACTGACAGCCCCAAGTGTGGTGAAATAGCAATTTGCCACTCAACAGCAGCTCCCTGACACAACCAGGCCACTCAGGGAGGGGGAATATGCAATGGATAATTTTGGCACATTGTAATTTATTAAAAATAAATATATAGGTGGAAAACCGCCTGTGTAGGTTCTGATGGAACATGCATTGCTGAATGAGAGGAACGGGAATTGCAGAATGTATTCAATGACACCAACGACTGGTGTCATTGAATACATTCTCTCCAGATATGTCAATCCAGATTTATGATCAGGGAGGGAATAAAACAGCTCAAGCCTCAACAGGTGAGAACCACTGACCTTCAGCCAGCCACAATCTCAGCCTAGCCTACCTCACTGGGTTGTTGTGAGGATAAAAGAGGACGGGGGAGAACCATGTACACCACCTTGAGCGCGTTGGAGGAAAAGTGTGATAGTTGGGTAAACAATCATGGCTGTGTCCAATGGTGTACACTTAGGGTTCAACTCATGCAATGGGATGTCCCCTTCTTCTCTCCCTGAACTCCATGAACTGCTCTGGAGTGTTCCTCAACCCTCTGGAGGAGATTTTGTGGGGGAAAGGAAGAGGAGAGGAGGGAGAGGATCTCTGCTGACTTCTGTGCAAGAAGAATGGCACTCTTGGACCCAACCCTAAAAAAATAAGGAGAATTCTGGCAAGAATTGGAATAGGAACTAATGTAATATACAGGTTCGTGTAGAATGGAAAGTGACCAACACTATGTTGAGGTGGATCCATAGGTAGTTGCCAGAGATGAGTTAGGTGGTGGAAATGAAGAGCTAAGAAAGGGGACCAAATTTGGGAAATGTACAAAAGATCCTCATTGTCAGAGCGCTCTTCACAATTATGCAGACCCCAGAAAAGGGGTCTTAGCCTTGGCCTTAGCCTTGGAGTTCGCCTTTCAATCTCAGCAACTTGCTTCCAAGTTGGGAGGTTCTTTTAGGCTAAGTTCCTGGCTTAGGAAGATTTGAAATCCCTGGTCATTTCTTTGCACTGTGAATCCCCGCGACGGGGTGAGCTCGCATTGCTCGGTCCCAGCTCCTGCCAACCTAGCAGTTTGAAAGCACGTCAAAGTTCAAGTAGATAAATAGGTACCGCTCTGGTGGGAAGGTAAACGGCGTTTCCGTGTGCTGCTCTGATTCGTCAGATGCAGCTTAGTCAAGCTGGCCACATGACCCAGAAGCTGTACACTGGCTCCCTCAGCCAATAAAGCGAGATGAGGGCCGCAACCCCAGAGTCGCCCACGACTGGACCTATTGGTCAGGGGTCCCTTTACCTTTTTACCTCCCTCTGAACTGTTGGCCTCCAATATGCTGCCTCAGATGCCTCCTCTTGGCTACTCTTAGACCACTCTGCTTGTTTCTGGTCCCAACGTTTCTGCATGTCTCCTTCCTCTTAACCCTCTGGGTAAACTTATCATCTTGTGATCACTCAGAAACCCTCTAGAAAGGGACTACTACCCATTCCAACTCAGCTTATTTATTTTTTTCAGATACAGATTCATAATCACCTTTTGCACCGTTCCATATCGCTGAATGGCATCAGAGAGCTGGTTCTTCAGCCGGTCCAATTGAAGTCGTTCTTGCTGCACAAGATAAACAAGAAGATCAACAAGCATCATTAGCAGATAACAGGACATTGCTTTTCTGCCACTACTTAACCAGAGATAATAAATTCTTAAGGCCCCTTGACCCCCAAACTTATTACATTAGCACCGGGTTGATATTGGGCTAAAGCTGCAACATGGAACAGAATTCACCACATCCAATATTCTTCTTCTTCTTCTGTTGTTGTTTATTATTATTATTATTATTATTATTATTATTATTATTATTATTATATCCCACCCATCTGGCTGAGTTGCCCCAGCCACTCTGGGCGGCTTCCAACACACACAGAGTAAATAATAAAACATCAACGTTAATAGTAATAATCAGATCCTATATAAAAAGTCACAACAACTTTAAAATAAACAACTTATACCAAATAAAGCAATATGCAATAATGCATTAGAATCCAATAGTAAACACTTAAATTAAAAATTGGCAAGTAATAATTAGACAGTTTACACTTATTACAATAAAGAATCACTCATCTACAATCCATAAAAATAGCAGCAAATCACAATACATTAAATAATTCATACAAAACAATGTAAAAGGATTAAATTAAGAAACAAAGACACACAGCTTATAAAATTATTTAAAACAAAAAAACCTATCCCAGTCTCTCTCTTGCAATGCAGGAATCATTTTGCCCAAACTTGGGGCTCAAAACTATGACCCTGAGATTAAGAGTCTCATACTCTACAACTAAGCTATCCTTTGCACAAGGAGTGGTATAATAATAATAATAATAATAATAATAATAATAATAATAATAATGGAATGTGAAATTGCTTTCAGATTCTTCCTAGGAAGTCATTTATAAACAAAACCATTCATATTTTTGTTATTATTGGCAAGTGTATTTTAAACTGACTTTAAATTGAGCCATGATTGAGAGGCATCATATAGGCCTGTCTGGACCAAGTCTCTCTCTCTCTCTCTCTCTCTCTCTCTCTCTCTCTCTCTCTCTCTCTCTCTCTCTCTGTGTGTGTGTGTGTGTGTAGAAGTGATGTTACTGTGAAACTGGACCACATTATTTTGTTCATTTTCCAGCTCCTGAGCAAACGCACACACAAGGGAATCCCATTCTATGCAGCTTGAAGAAACTCTACTGCGGAGCATCTCGAAAGCACAATTGCCTGAATGGCGCTCGCAGAGAGATTGTGTCAAATCTTTGTCAAAGCTGTATCTGAATGCATTTAGAGGATGCCGCTCTTGAAGACAGATGGGGAAGAAACACTGATTTCATTTACATTGCACCGGTGCTGAATAGGGCAGGCAACCTTGGCAAGTAAAGCATCACCGTTGAAGGAATGGATCTGACACATATTCTCTGCCATGAGGCATCAGAAGATGAATACATTTGCGCTACACAAGGTAAACAAGCCATTCACAGTATGGCTGTAAGCAAGACAAATAAGTCTTGATTCCAAGGTGGCAGGGAGTGACATGCTTGTCTAGAGAGCCAGTGTGGGATAGTGGTTACATAGTGTGTCAGATTATGGAACGACTGATTGGTTCAAAATTGGGAAAGGAGTACAACAAGGCTGTATATTGTCTCCCTGCTTATTTAACTTATATGCAGAATTCATCATGCGAAAGGCTGGGCTGGATGAATCCCAAAACGGAATTAAGATCGCCGGAAAAAATATCAACAACCTCAGGTATGCAAATAACACAACCTTGATGGCAGAAAGTGAGGAGGAATAAAAGAACCTTTTAATGAGGGTGAAAGAGGTGAGTGCAAAATAAGGTCTGAAGCTCAACATCAAAAAAATGAAGATTATGGCCACTGGGTCCATCACCTCCTGGCAAATAGAAGGGGAAGATATGGAGGCAGTGAGAGATTTTACTTTCTTGGGCTCCATGATCACTGCAGATGGTGACAGCAGCCATGAAATTAAAAGACGCCTGCTTCTTGGGAGAAAAGCAATGACAAACCTAGACAGCATCTTAAAAAGTAGAGACATCGCCTTGCCAACAAAGGTCCGTATAGTTAAAGCTATGGTCTTCCCAGTAATGATGTATGGAAGTGAAAGCTGGACCATAAAGACAGCTGATCACCGAAGAATTGATGCTTTTGAATTATGGTGCTGGAGGAGACTCTTGAGAGTCCCATGGACTGTAAGAAGATCTAACCTCTCCATTCTTAAGGAAATCAGCCCTGAGTGCTCACTGGAAGGACAGATCCTGAAGCTGAGGCTCCGAGATTTTGGCCACCTCATGAGAAGAGAAGACTCCCTGGAAAAGACCCTGATGTTGGGAAAGATGGAGGGCACAGGGAGAAGGGGACGACAGAGGACGAGGTGGTTGGACAGTATTCTCGAAGCTACCAGCATGAGTTTGACCAAACTGCAGGAGGCAGTGGAAGACAGGAGGGCCTGGCGTGCTCTGGTCCATGGGGTCACGAAGAGTCAGACACGACTAAATGACTAAACAACAACAACAACACCACAGAGTGTCAGATTAGGACCTGGGAGGCCAGGGTTCAAATCCTTGGACATCTTGACCAGTCACTCACTTTCAACCTAACCTACCCCAGAGGGTCTTCTTGAGTTTCCATGTGTTTCATGTTGTTGTTGTTGGCTTTCTTGGCCACATCCAGCTGTTTCTTCTTATGTAACTGCTAGCTCATTTGCCATCTACTGTACAGTTTGCTCCCAGCAAAGTGGGAATTAAAACTAGATACATATGCAATATTTGCTGGAAATACACCAATAATTACAATGAAAACAGCTTAAAGAATTGCCATTCAAAGTTTCATATTTTTTTAACTTAGCCAATGTATTATAAAAATGCTTTTGTTTTGTTTTTCGAAAATTGCTATTTATTCGGCTGCTGCGGGGAGATCGATATCTGACAGTGCAAGAGAAGAAACCAAACAAAGCGGAAACAAAATGATCTATTGATTCAGCAGGCTGACAATGCTGATGATGGTTTCTATTATCTGTAATTTAGAGATGCATTTCCTACCATGATTTGTAACTATTATCCAGTCTTGGATAGCAACCCAGGAAATCTCATCACAGGACTTGTCAAACACAAAGAGCCATGTTAGAACTCATCAACCGCAGGGCCAGAGCTAGTTTGCATGCTCTAATTCTCTGGAATTAATCTAATTTGCAAAAACATTTCCCACAACAACACTGTTCTGGTGCACTCATAACGTTCTCAGTCTCCAAATTATGGATTATTAACCAGTCTCTGCTTCGACTGTGCTCTCTCTTCCATCAAGTTGCTTGAGACACAATTAAACCACAATTATTCTGATGTATTTATCAACATCTGCACCAGCTATGCTTCAGCCTAACCAGAATCGCTTTAAAACTAAGGAAGAGCAGGTCTATTTCTGGAGCAATCCAGGCTCACATGTTTTTGTTTTTTTACCCATAGTAAAGGTAAAGGTACTCCTGCCCATACGGGCCAGTCTTGCCAGACTCTGGGGTTGTGGTGCTCATCTCACTCTAGAAGCCGGGAGCCAGCGCTGTCCGCAGACACTTCCAGGTCACGTAGCCAGCGTGACGAAGCTACTCTGGCAAGCCAGAGCTGCACACGGAAACGCCGTTCACCTTCCCGCTAGTAAGCGGTCCCTATTTATCTACTTGCACCCGAGGGTGCTTTCGAACTGCTAGGTTGGCAGGCGCTGGGACCGAGCAATGGGAGCGCACCCCGCCGCGGGGATTCGGACCACCGACCATGCGATCGGCAAGTCCTAGCCGCTGAGGCTTTTACCTACAGCGCCACCCGCATCCCCCTTTTTTACCCATATTGGCATGCAATTCTGTTTCTGCGTTTCATTTTATTTTTAAGTCTCAAAATATGTTTATTCACACAAGTGCATATCTTTGGGTTTCAACAATATTAATTAAATTTCCGTTTTGGTACATCCAAACTGTTGGGAACTATGTTGCTACATTTGGAGAAGTGTGAAATCCAATGGAGAGCTTATTCTGATCTCCAAATGTTGCACGGCAGTTCTTAGCGGTTTAAACTAACTTCCTAGAACAAACACAAATCAGAATAGGACTATTTATGGCGGCTTTCCAAGTCCCCCTCTCTCTGCCATCCCAGCAAAACAGGCCACCTATAGAACTACTAATATTGTGTTGTATAGCACAGCATCAAAATAACACTTCTTATTTGCAGAATGTGGATAGTTATGGGACAGGGAGTTTCAGCTCTGACAAATGTGAAAGATCAAAAAGGAGAAAGGCTTCTTTGCGTTGATGTAACATAGATGCGGGTGGCACTGTGGGTTAAACCACAGAGCCTAGGACTTGCCAATCAGAAGGTTGGCGGTTCGAATCCCCGCGATGGGGTGATCTACCATTGCTCAGTCCCTGCTCCTGCCAACCTAGCAGTTCAAAAGCACGTCAAAGTGCAAGCAGATAAATAGGTACCGTTCCAGCGGGAAGGTAAATGGCATTTCCGTGTGCTGCTCTGGTTCGCCAGAAGCAGCTTAGTCATGCTGGCCACATGACCCGGAAGCTGTACACCAGCTCCCTCGGCCAATAAAGCGAGATGAGCACCGCAACCACAGAGTCGGTCACGACTGGACCTAAAGGTCGGGGTCCCTTTACCTTTAACTTTAACATGGTCATATTATAAAGTAGTTGCTTTCTATGTTATAAATCAAGCACTACTAAGAGTTGTCCCCCCCCCCCATGTATTTTTTATCAATTAAAAAATTAGGGTGGATGGACTACGCAGAATTGGACAAAATGACAGGAAGAATTTGAAACCTGCAGGACCAGAGATTTACAGAAGATTGGAAGAAGTATATGAATTATGTGAAGAGCAACTGTAATCAACAAATTACGCTACAAGAAGTTTTGTAAGGAGAAATATATCAAGTATTGCAAAGAAGAGAAAGAAGAGAGATATTGGTTATGATATTTACATGTAATAGTGAAAGTAAGAAATGTAAATGAAGTGAAAAAGATTGGAAAATTTTCAGATGTGATTGATGGAAGTCAAAAAATTGTATAAGATATAAAAGTATGCTTAATAATTGTTGAAAATGTTATGTTAAAAAAACTAATAAATATATATATATGAAATTGGGGTGGAAGGAGCAAATGTTTATTCCCAAAGGGTGGCCCAGGGGGGTGGAGTCTGAGAACCACAGGCTTACAGTCTCTCTCTTGGTTAAATCCTGGTCATCCTGGGGACCTGAAGAAGCCTTTCCCAATCTGCTTTTACCCTCTCTTGAGCCATAAGACTCCAGCACTTTGACTTTCACTTTTCCTCCTGATCCAACCATCCCATCCAACACATCTCTAGAGGGATCATGACAACTGTAAGTAAATTGCAGCTTGGTAGCTCTTGTGTTGTGCAACCTGTTCTATCTGGGTCTTCTTCTTTGGCGATCCCTCATAACCATGTCTTCCATGAACACAGCTTTAACAGTGAGTCTGTAAGTGACTGTGGAGGCCGATTCTGGATCCACATGTCCTTCCACAGTAGGTTTCCAGGTGGAAGTTGATCACGGTGAGGGTTTGCCAAGCGTGCCTTCCTCTTAGCACCTCTTCTCCCTTGTGTCCTGAGTTCGAGTGTCTTCAAAGCCCATGACACCTTTGGTAAAGGCTGTTCTCCAACTGGAGCGCTCACAGGCCAGTGTTTCCCAGTTCTCGGTGCTTATACTACATTTTTAAAAATTTGCCTTGAGAGAGTCTTTAAACCTCTCTTGTTGACCGCCAGCATTATGCTTTCCATTTCTAAGTTCAGAATAAAGTAGTTGCTTTGGAAGACGAACATCAGGCATCTGTACAACATGAACAGTCTAACGAAGTTGATCATTGCTTCAACACTGTGATCTTTGCTTCTTCCAGTACACTGAAATTAGTTCACCTGTCTTCCCAAGTAATGTGTAGAATTTTTCAGAGACACCGTTGATGGAATCTTTCGAGGAGTTGGAGATGGCATTTATAAGTGGTCCATGTTTCACAGGCATACAGCAAGGTTGGTAGCACAATAGCGTTGTAAACAAGCATTTTGGTTTCCCTGCAAATGTCCTGGTCCTCAAACACTCTGCACTTCAATCGGGAGAAGGCTGCACTCATAGAGCTCTATCTGGGTGCATCCTACACAGCCAGAAACTCAAGCCCAGGGATGTTGTTGGACTAGCAACTCCTACAAGCTCCAGCCAACACAATTCCTGGACAGGTGTGGTGGCCACTGGAGTCCAACAGCATTAGAAGAAAACAGGTTTCCCACCTCTGCACTATCATAGCATCCCTCAGATGGCTTTACAAATTCTTCTGGGGTAGAAACACTGCTCTCTCTCTTTCTAAGGACATGAAACAAACAGTACACAACATAATGCATACAGAAGGGATAGACTGCAAAGCTCTAAATCAACAGATGGTGTCTCATGATATCAGAAGCTTTATGAGAGAGAAGTTTTGGAGCACTATTCAGAAATTCCCCAAGAGGAACATCGAGGCTCAGCAACCGGTACCCACTTGGGCCATTTGTTGTGAGGGAGAAAGATTGCAGGTTTCACATCACAATTTCTAGGTTTAATTATTGCAGCAGCAGGGTGATGCAGGTGAAAGGGGGGAGAGTGGAAGATTGTAGATCTGTTATACGAATTTAGTAGGAGGTTCCATAAGATATTAAGGAATGCCAAGACAGAGGACCACACTTTTTCCTAATGCCGGAATATTAACATTTCCTTCTTCTGCAAACCATACTTTCAAAATTCATTTATTTGCAAAAAAATAAAATAAAAAAAATACGTTCTCTCCTAGCTGGTCTTGCTCCAATTATACTTTGTTTTGTTTTTGCCGTGCTGCCAATGTTGATGGTAATGACATAAGAGTACCAGGAACGATTCTCTCTCTTTCTTCATTTGACTTCCCATTGGACCCAATTTGCGCCACAGAAAACGTCTCTGGAAGTCTCCGGCCAATTTTTCTGCGTCTTGATAACAGACCACAAGAAAAGATATTTCATTTTATTTCACCCGAGCTTCCGTTTGGTAACTTAATAATCCAATCGCCTGCTGCATTATTTCGAGAAGAAGAAAAAACTCCCTTATAAATTTGCAATGGTGCTGCATTTGCAAAAGATGCTGTACACTTTAATTGTTGTGTTGAATTTGGTACAAATTAGGTAAAGGTAAAGGGACCCCTGACCATTAGGTCCAGTCGTGACCAACTCTGGGGTTGCGGAGCTCATCTTGCTTTATTGGCCGAGGGAGCCGGCGTACAGCTTCTGGGTCATGTGGCCAGCATGACTAAGCTGCTTCTGGAGAACCAGAGCAGCTCACGGAAACACCGTTTACCTTCCTGCCGGAGCGGTACCTATTTATCTACTTGCACTTTGATGTGCTTTTGAACTGCTAGGTTGGCCGGGGCAGGGACTGAGCAACGGGAACTCACCCCGTCACGGGGATTCAAACCGCCAACTTTCTGATCGGCAAGTCCTAGGCTCTGTGGTTTAACCTACAGCGCCACCTGCGTACCTTAGTACAAATTTGTTGTTGTTTAGTCGTTTAGTCGTGTCCGACTCTTCGTGACCCCATGGACCCAGACCACGCCAGGCACTCCTGTCTTCCACTGCCTCCCGCAGTTTGGTCAAACTCATGCTGGTAGCTTCGAGAACACTGTCCAACCATCTCATTCTCTGTCATCCCCTTCTCCTTGTGCCCTCCATCTTTCCAAACATCAGGGTCTTTTCCAGGGAGTCTTCTCTTCTCATGAGGTGGCCAAAGTATTGGAACCTCAGCTTCACGATCTGTCCTTTCAGTGAACAATTAGCCTCTATCTAACAGAGACCTCCCTCCAACCTTGAGAGAGTTTTAAACTTCTTTGTTGACCACCAGCATTATGCTTCCCATTCTTAAGTTCAGAATAGAGTAGCTATGAGACAGCAGCGCTGGTCATCAGAAGGTCCTTGCCATCATAGCTTGGCTCCACCCTGGTAATCATTGTGCGGGACACTAAATATGCTATTTCATAATGGTGGTTACCTGAGCTCAGTCACTGTGCATGCTAGCAGATAAAGCCTACACAAGCCACCAGCAGAGACTAATTACGGACTTCCATACCCAGGTAGAAGCAAACCATTCACAATTTAATATTAACTCCATTATCAGCCGCCAAACTTTGACCACAGTCCATGAAAATTCCATTCATCCAGATGCCCTTGATTTGGGAAATGAAGTGATTCATCCAAGTGTTGAGATACAAGAATCCTGACATGTAAATATTCCCTGCAATTGGTTCCCAGACCCAGAGTTTATGAATAGGACTCTGGAAGACCTGGTAACTGAGTCTTTAAATTCTAGCCCTACTAGGATGAACTGCCGTGTTCTTTTGATGGTCATCACCATCTTGATAGGGTGTCTGCTATACATGTCCTATATCTCCACAGACTAGCCAGAACACCCTCAATATTGAAATCAGATTTTCCACCCCAAAGAGGCATCCATTCAGGAACTCTGGAATAAGACTGTGAGAAATAAGCTGAACACACAAGGGCTATGAGTTGGGGAGGATGCTCAAGACTGAGTCTTCGAACCAAAATATTTATACAGATGCATGGTCTGGAGCAGAATGATATTTTGAACGATATTCTTCCGTTTTTGCATGGGGATCATGTTCTCTTCTGCTTAGTTTCCGTTCTTTAATTATATTGGTAGATTGGTATTGTTTTATAGCGTGTTGCTTAGTTTGTGCTGTTAAATTAGGTCAGCTTAACAAAGGTTGCACAGATTGATTTTTTTGTATGTATGAATATAATTGTTTCTAATATGTTCTGAATTGTTATACATTGCTCATTTGATATACTGCGGGCCGTTTGAGCACAATTTTGTAGAAAAGTGAAAGGTGCGTAAACAGATGAAGACGATGGTGCTGATGATCTCAGTCCCTAAATTTCATGCTTTCCACACACACCCCCATCTCCATATTTTAACTATTTCTCCCACAAGGGTCCCCTGATCAGAGCCACATGGACGTGGCTCCTTTTCCAGGGGTGGAATGGGAGATGTCATTCATTGTTTTGCTCTCTTCCCATTGATAAAGCCATTGCTCTTCTCTTTTTAAGACCTCCAAAAGCTGTCTGCTCACAGAAGACATTGTTACACGTGTCCAGAATAGAAACCAGGAGTGGTTGCTTAAAGCATTGTTGATTGATTTATCTAACACACACACACAACTTACAATGTAAAGCATGATCTAGTGTATGGATCTGGCCTGGATGTGATTGTGCCATAAAACATCTACCAAACTGGCATGGCATAGTAGCAGTTGAACCCTAAATATCCTTACTAGAGCTGAGCAGTTACTGTCTTGACATCTTAAGGTATCATAGTGCAGAACTGTGCACTTGTAAGCATTTCCTAATGAGGAAAACAGAAACTTCGAAAGGATTTGGGAAATGTCATGCAGTCCTGATCCGGCTGAGGCTGCCTATTAGAATTAAAAACAAATGAAAAACTAGGAGAGCTAAACATGGATGCCCAATTTCCTGTTACTTCTGTCATTTTTCAATGTTTGATGCTTCCGTCTTCCATTTCAAATGAACTGCTTGAAGTTTAAATCAACAGCCTGTATCCAATATTAAAGATATTCAGAGCAGATCCATTAAAAGTGATGGATATGACTTACAGGTCCATTCATTTCAATGGATCTACTCAAAGTAGAACTTAGTTGGCTATAACTCAACAGGCTTTCTCTCTCTCTCTCTCTTTAGATACAATTAAATGTACAGGTTCTGCTGTTCAAGTCTCTACACTCCAAAGTATTATTTAAATTTAATTACTTTTTAACATGAATACTGTTGTGCAAAAATTGTGCGCAGATACAAAAATAAAACTAGGAATCTTGGAAACTGCTCATTATTAGGAAAGCATGGCTTAAAACAAGGAACTTTGGGGGGGGTCACTGGGAAGCCTTCCTTCCTTAAAAATGGGGGGGGGATATGCTTCAAAAATATGGATGAGTGCAGTCTAGTGCAGATTAACTTGTGAGAAAATCCCAATCAACAGGACTTACTTCTGAGTAAGGCATACATAGGATTCAAAACAAAAAGTAATGGGATGGTTCAAAGAGAGCCTATTGGTCCTCCTTTGGGTACCTTCATAGAAACAGAGATTTAGCGTGTAGTTGTGCTGCCTCTTCCTTTCCTGAGCATAAGAAATTCAAAGGATCTGAAATGCACTGGATCAATAAAGATCTCTTTTGACTACAACCCCTTTGCTTTCCCCTTCCAGATCCTTTATGGAATTTCCATTTTTCCTGGGTTTTGCAGCCATAGGATTGTGCTGTCACCCTCCACAACTTTGTCAGAAACCATTTCAAAGGCCACTTACCCTTGAAGAACCTCTGATGACCTCAGACAGCTGTCGGATGGCATTTGTGCATGTTGTGATGGTTTTGTTGGTCTCTTGTTGAGTCGTGTGCCTAGAAAGAAAGAAAGAAAGAAAGAAAGAAAGAAAGAAAGAAAGAAAGAGGTCAATGACTTTGCAGCAATAATAATAATCAAATGTTATTTCGAAAGCCATCCCTGGAAACATAAGTGTCAACCTTTGCCAGTGATCTACTTTCGCATCGATGTTGGGTGTGCCAATTAATGCCAATTAATGCTCCTGAGCTGTAGAGCTTGACTTTGAAAATTGTGGGTCCCTCCCCCTGAACATTTTGTTAGTGAAACTAACAACTACAAACTATAATGAAAACCCATGCTTTGAAGGTAAACATTTGCACACAGCTACAAATGCACACACACACTCTCACTCTCTCATTTTTATTAAATTTTCTGTTTTACAATTTAAAATACTCATTTTAACATCCTTAAAATATCAATGACTTCCTTTCTTCTCTTTCCATGGTTCACTTTACATATCATAAATCCCTGCATATTTTACAAAAACCAAACCATTCAGTATTCCGTTATTGCATCCATCAAAACTTATTTACAGCGTTGAATTTCTCTTAATGCTGCCAACATTTTCAGCTGCACACTATTATTTCCCATATATTCAATAGACATTTTCCAATCTTCCCTAAACGTATATTCTTCTTGTTCTCTTCTTGTATATCTTAAGTCTGCAAGCTGAGCATATTCTGTCAGTTCTGTTAAGTTGCCGTTCTTCTTTGGTTGAGACCTCACTCGTTTTCCATTTTGGGGCTAACAAAATATGGGCTGCAGTAGTAAAGGTAAAGGTAAAGGGACCCCTGACCATTAGGTCCAGTCGTGACCAACTCTGGGGTTGCGGCGCTCATCTCACTATATTGGCCGAGGGAGCCAGCGTACAGATTCCGGGTCATGTGGCCAGCATGAATAAGCCGCTTCTGGTGAACCAAAGCAGCACACAGAAATGCCATTTACCTTCCCGCTGGAGTGGTGCCTATTTATCTACTTGCACTTTGACGTGCTTTCGAACTGCTAGGTTGGCAGGAGCTGGGACCGAGCAACAGGAGCTCACCCTGTCGCGGGGATTCGAACTGCCAACCTTCTGATCAACAAGTCCTAGGCTCTGTGGTTTAACCCACAGCGCCACACAGTAGTAGCATACATAAATAACCTTTTCTGACACCTGGGAATTTCAGTCTGAATGATCAGACTGTTGGGGATAATACAAATGCACTCTCGTATCTTATAGACCAGAATGATGAATTCGCGACTCCTGTAGTGCAGATTGAACCATAACAACAATCAGCTTGCAGCTGTTAAATTTCACAACTGGAAGGTGTTGGGCAGGGGGAACTGGACTCAAAGGAAACACACGGAGCCAATCCCCTACTCTTGATAATCCTTTAAACTGTGAAAAGAGATGTTCTTCTTACACTTTAAGAAAGCACAGAAAGTAAGTAGATATTTCTCCTTAGAGGACACTTGATACAGGACACAGTTACACAAAATATACCCACCAGAGCATCATACCAGCCCTCCAGCTCCATTAATCCCTGATCATTGGCCATGCTGAGAGTTGGAGTACAATGATATCGGGAACGCCATAGGTTCCACAGCCCCTGATTTAAGTTGCAATGACTACCCTGCAGGTGGGATTGACTTCAAAGTTGAAATGCACTGGAAAAACACAGTTGTGTTTCTTTCCAGCAGTCACTTTTTTCATGTTCCATCACAGCTTAATTTTACCTCACATACCATATGTGCTTCAATTGAATCCAGAACCTTCCGATTCCGGTACAGTGCAAAGATGCTCCCGTTTCCAACAAATCTATTATCTCTCCACCTATCTTCATCAAGTGTTGGTGCTGACCTTTAAAACCCTAAATGGCCTCGGTCCAGTATACCTGAAGGAGCATCTCCACCCCCATCGTTCTACCCGGACACTGAGGTCCAGCACTGAGGGCCTTCTGGCGGTTCCCTCACTGTGAGAAGCCAAGTTACTGGGAACCAGGCAGAGAGCCTTCTCGGTAGTGGCACCTGCCCTGTGGAACGCCCTCCCACCAGATGTCAAAGAGAAGAACAACTACCAGACCTTTAGAAGACATCTGAAGGCAGCCCTGTTTAGGGAAGCTTTTAATGTTTGATGCATTACTGTATTTTAATATTTTGTTAGAAGCCGCCCAGAGTGGCAGGGGAAGCCCAGCCAGATGGGCGGGGTATAGATAATAAATTATTATATTATTATTAATATTAATATTATTTGACTTCAATAATATTTGGTCATTTTTCTCATCTGTACCTCAAACCAGTTCTTAGCATCCAAGAAAGGGTCCTTCTCCCACCCTCCAGTTATAGCTAATAGCCAACCTCTCAGCAGCATGGAGGAGACTCACCAACTCCATACTGCTAGCAGGACCAATGATGCTCTCATATGACAAAATAGTATAGCTTACATATGAATCATCCTGGATCCTTTGATGTGCATCAGAGGCCCTTATCTGTGGTTCCCACCCAAGGGAAGGGTAGAGGCCTTTTCAGAGCCCCCAGTCTATGGGATGCTATTCCCAGAGAGAGACACTGGGATACTATACATCTTGGTCAGTTTTTTTTTTTTTGCCTACAGACTTTTCTGCCTTCACAGACCTTGGGTTAAGTAATGGTGGTAGTCATCTTTCAGTAGGGTAGGGAGGACTTGGTGCCTATTAAAATTTATTGCTGGATGAGCTTTTTATTTATATGGTATTGCCAGTGCTTCCATTTTTCTGTGGTTTTAAATCGTTTGCGTGTGTTGTCACTGTCGCGGCAGAGAACTAACAAATGAAAGTAACCTCCTTGCGATCTTTGAGGGAAAGGTTGTGCAAAAATTAATTAATTCATTAAGAAACTAATAAATAATGATAACAGGTCCATAGTAAAAAGAGAACCAGACATTCCCTCTCTTTGATCAAGGGCAACATCCAGGATCCCATTAGCTTATGAGCACATCCAACAAATATGAATATCTGCTCATATTGAGTCAAAGCACCAAGAACCACCCCCACCCAAATAATATCCATAGTTCAAAGCAAAGCACATTTCCCCCAGTAGAATGCCTTGTAAGAAACTAAAAATAATGATAACCATCTGAAGGAGCATCTCCACCCAAATCGTTCAGCCTGGACACTGAGGTCCAGCTCTGAGGGTCTTCTGGCGGTTCCATCGCTGTGAGAAGAGAAGTTACAGAGAACCAGGCAGAGGGCCTTCTCGGTAGTGGCTCCTGCCCTGTGGAACGCCCTCTGGTCAGATGTCAAGGAGATAAAGAACTACATAACTTCTAGAAGACATCTGAAGGCAGCCCTGTTTAGGGAAGCTTTTAATGTTTGATGCATTACTGTATTTTAATATTTTGTTAGAAGCCGCCCAGAGTGGCAGGGGAAGCCCAGCCAGATGGGCGGGGTATAGATAATAAATTATTATATTATTATTAATATTAATATTATTTGACTTCAATAATATTTGGTCATTTTTCTCATCTGTACCTCAAACCAGTTCTTAGCATCCAAGAAAGGGTCCTTCTCCCACCCTCCAGTTATAGCTAATAGCCAACCTCTCAGCAGCATGGAGGAGTTGTTAATGTTTGATGTTTTACTATGTTTTATATATGCTGTAAACTGCCCAGAATGGCTGGGAAAACCCAGCCAGATGGGCGGAGCATAAATAATAAAATTATTATTATTCTCATCACCATCACCATTGTGGGTCAGACAAGATGTTACAAGGAATTGCATTATTATTTTTCCCATTAAAAAGAAGAACACAATAAGGCAGCAACCCTTGAATCTGATAAGAATAAGGGTCACTCTTTCTCTCAGATCAAAAACTGCCCTCTCCTGCCAGCCAATTTTTCATCTGTGGTGGGAATCGTAGAAAGTGCCCCTTGAGACCTCTGCTTTAGCCTGAACTAATGTGCATTCTATGGTTACATGACTGGCAGCTTCACCTCTGTGGCAAATCTATGCAGCGTGCGCCACTTTGCAAGAAAGGGCTCCCGAGAGCTTCAAAGCAGCGAGCACAGGTAGAACAGATGCCTGTGATTAAAAGAAAAAACACGCTGCAATTTTATGCACAGTACCCAGCAATCCTATAAACGAGAACTTAGTGTACCATGAAGATAACATCTCTTCAGCCACAGAGCAGTACTTCAGATACATATTACTGGTTTAAATATATATATATGTACTAGAGAGAAGAGGCTATTTTTGACACTGCTCGGCAGCCGAAGGAAAGTCAAAGAAGAAAAATACACAGTGGGCCAGGACTAAAGGATGCTCTTTAGATTGAAACAACCACCAAAAAAACTTGGCAGAATAGACATCATTAAGCTGCCACATGGCGCCTTTCTCATCCATGTTTTCAGTGTTTATAGCACTTACTGTTCTGAACATGAGTCCAATTGATCACATGCATACACACATAACCAGTTGCCTGATACGACTCTCTAGGGAATATTTTTTTTTTTTTTTTGCCATCCTTCTACTTATTCGTTTCTCTGTTTTATATCCCACTTTGCCTCTACGGAGCTCAAGGTGGGATACATGTTTTCTCCCCTCTTCAACACCGTGCAATCTTTTAGCCATGGGATGTTTAAAGACACCAACGCATAATTATTTCTAATCCTTCTAACCTCCTTTGGGGTAGGTTTGTGGGTATGGCAGAAGGAGATAGGATCTGCCCATGCGATGCTCACCTGGTGGAAACTCTAGCTCACGTGGCCCTGAAAAGTAAAATGTATGATGATCTCCACCAACAATTTCTAGACCATCTATTTATTCCAGCATGGAAACCAAAGACAGAAGTTATATGCTTCTTATTACAGGGAAGAGACCAGGAGCTCACCAAGACAGTAGCTAAGTTCCTCTATTTGATTTTTTGTCGCCGAAGTATGCTACAGGATCCTGCCCTTGCTGGAGACCCACAGAGACGAAATAGATTGCTCGCCTCTTCTTCCCTTTGGCAAATGACTGTACTGTTGAAATGGCAACGAGATCGCACTGGCCTATTTATTCTGAATGTATTCTGAATGTTTCTATGTGATGCCAATAAAGGTTTGATGATGATGATGATGATAATTATTTCAACTCGCTATGGGTTGCAGCCAACTCAGTTGCATTCCGAGTAAAGCCATTGACATTAAATGGACCTGCCACTTCTGTGCATTTCAGTGGGTCTACTCTGAGTAGACTTTGCTCAACTACCAGCTTATTTTCTATGCATTTGTTGCTGATTTGCTTCTTTTAAATCCTATATTTTTGGCAAATTGCTTCTTATTAAAAGCAGCATATAAATGTTTTAAACGGAACATGGAATTTGCTGCAAGGGAATCACCCTCAAACACTTTCCCTTCCTTGTTCCGCCAGCTTGCAGTGGAATCTGGTAAAAAAAACCAAAATGCAGCTCTTCCCTCTGTCTGCATTTGTTGCACAGCGTGTCTGTATAGATATATAGATTAAGGATCTCCCTCGCTGTACCGTAGGGTGACATTCCTCGGAATCCAATTCTTTCCGCCTGAGACGTCCCTTTAATTAACTTCTTACTGTCCCGTGGGGAGAAGGATACGGCAGAAAGCTAATAATAAAAATAATACTGACATATCTTATTACTCTTCCATATTAAAATAAAATAAAATGCTGTGGGAGGTGAAATTCCAAAGCTTTTATTTTTTAATGAAGATCTTAATGGCACAGAATGTAAATTAAACCTAATTACGACCTGATTTATGAATGAGTCTCCAAGAGTGAAGCCTCGCAAAGTTAATTATGCTGACAGTGCAGCAAAGGCAAGAGACATTGAGTTTTGAGATGGCTGAGAATGGCCATTGGGTGGAGTAAAGAAGGAGTGGGGAAACTGTGGTCATGCAGATGTTGTTGAGCTACAACTCTGTCATTCCAAGATCGCATGGTCAAGGATACGCTGTAGTCAGGCAACATCCAGGCAGTCAGAGTTTCCCCATGGAAGAGAGCATAGCTTGCCTTCAGAAGGTCCCATGCCCATTTCTCAGTGTGATGGCCTGGGACTCGGGCTCGGACTCAGAACCAGAGGACACTCAGTCTGCACCAGATCCTTTGCCTCAGGCATCATCTGAACCAAGTCTGGGGCCTGATCCTGAAGTCTGCACAGGTTCCCCTGCAACAAACACCAGCTGGGCTGAGTCAGGGGCCTGAGCCTGCCGTGGCTCCAGATGCGGGGATTACCTCGTTGCCTCCAGCTGGGCCTCACAGCTGCTCCACTACTGGTTGGGTCAGGGGAGGCTGAGGTGGCCCCTGGGTCTAGTAACCCACCAATGTTTCCCGAGCTTCAGAGACTAAGGTCTGAGAGAAGGAGAGACATGAGTACTTGCAGGAGGAGTGCTCGCCTTCGGGCGAAACGGAGGTGAGTCGCCGGGGGATCAGGACCAGCCTCTACCCCAACAAAGATAAAAGGCTGTCGGACCCTGCTCCAGGCTGCGGGAGCAACATTGCTGTATGCCAGATCCTGCCTGAGATCCTTTACCTGTCCTTGCCTGGTTTCCTGCCTCGTGTCCTGCCTTGGCCCTGTTGGACTGACTCCTAGCAGAACCTTCGGATTCTGAACCAGACCTGGACCGCGCTTCTGACCCCAGGCCCAGCACACCCTGCCCAAACCCCTGGGGAACTACTGCTAGTCAATGTCAAAAATAGCAAGCTAGGCAGGCAAGAGGAGGGCTAGAAGCTGTCAGCGTTTGACAGCGGCCATATCTTGGGAACAGCTCCAAGTGCCTGGCTAAAACAGGCGAGGATAGCCAATGGGTCACAAACCCTTAATAATAATAATAATTTATTTGTACCCTGCCCTCCCTAGCAGGAGCTGGGCTCAGAGCGGCTAACATCTTATCAATAACACAGTATACATAAAACAGGCATCAATTAATTAAAATACATCTTAAAATTAATTCAGACAAATTAAAATCTGGACAAATGGCAGTTATCAGGTCAAGATTGAGAGCAGTTAATACTTGCCAGGACCAACAGTTTTCACTGATCATATAAGGACCTGTGAACAGGCTGGGGGCCCTCCTTTATGCTTGTTCTTATACAATGGAAAATAGGTCAGACTGCACCCTGGCCAAAGGTCTGACGGAACAGCTCCATCTTGCAGGCCCTTCAGAAAGATGTCAAATCCCACAGGGCCCGTGTCTCTGGTGGGAGAGTGTTCAACCAGGCTGGGGGCATGGCCGAAAAGGCCCTGGCTCTGGTCAAGGCCAGTTGAATTTCCCTAGGGCCCGGGATCTTCAGAGTGTTGTTGTTTGCAGACCATAAGGTCCTCCATGGGGCATACCAGAGGAGGCAATCCAGTAGGTACGAGGGTCCTAGGCCGTATAGGGCTTTGAAGGTTAAAACCAGCATCTTAAACCTGATGCTGTACTTCACCGTGAGCCAGTGCAGCTGAGTTGAGAGCGAGTGTGGTGTAGTGGTTAAGAGCGGTGGACTCGTAATCTGGTGAACCGGGTTCGCATCTCCGCTCCTCCACAAGCAGCTGCTGGATCACCTTGGGCTCGTCACACTTCTCTGAAGTCTCTCAGCCTCACTCACCTCACAGAGTGTTTGTTGTGGGGGAGGAAGGGAAAGGAGATTGTTAGCCGCTTTGAGACTCCTTCGGGTAGTGATAAAGTGGGATATCAAATCCAAACTACCACCACCACCACCACCACCACCACCACTAACTACTACTACTACTACTACTCTTCTCCTTCTCCTTCTCCTTCTCCTTCTCCTTCTTCTTCTTCTTCATGTGAAGACAGGTTCCCGCAGATTGAACAGAGAAGACCAGGGCTTTTCTTCAGCCAGAATGCACAGGAACTCAGTTCTGGCATCTCTCAGGTGGTTGCCATTCCCATTATAGGAGTGGCCATTCCCATTATAGAACAAGGGAGGCGTTCGTAGTGAGTTCTGGCAACTATTTTTTTCTAGAAAAACAGCACTGGATGAGAGCAATAGTGGATCCAACACTCGAGAAGGCGGTTTCTGCACGTGCTGCAGAGGGAAATAAGGGCCAGATGGGGATCGTCAAAGTGGGAAGTTGGTCCATCCAGGAGAAGGAAGACTCTGACCCTAACCTTGCAGGATATCTTGCGGGACAAAAAGAGGCTAAGGAATAAACCCTACACAAATCAGGAGTGGGGTCCCTAAGACGGTTGAACGGTATCATGTATGCCTCCTTCTGGCAACTCCTACAGCTGAGCTGGTGCTAAACATCTTGCTCTGCTTTCCTTTGGACCACATCAGCAAGGCCGAGAGGGGGCAGGTCTTGTCACCTGGGCAACCCAGGACCTCCACACACACTCCCCAGGCTTGCAACCTGGGGAGGTAATTTTGGTGCTCCTAATGCATTAGCTGGACGTCACCCCTAGATGTGCACTCCATCGTCTCGAGAGACAGGTGGATGCCGATAACAACAGTTGGGCAGATAGTCTGAGTCAGCGTAAGATCCTCCATGTAGAATTAGTTGTTGTTTAGTCGTTTAGTCATGTCCAACTCTTCGCGACCCCATGGACCAGAGCACGCCAGGCACTCCTGTCTTCCACTGCCTCCCGCAGTTTGGTCAAACTCATGCTGGTAGCTTCAAGAACACTGTCCAACCATCTCATCCTCTGTCGTCCCCTTCTCCTTGTGCCCTCAACCTTTCCCAACATCAGGGTCTTTTCCAGGGAGTCTTCTCTTCTCATGAGGTGGCCAATGTATTGGAGCCTCAGCTTCAGGATCTGTCCTTCCAGTGAGCACTCAGGGCTGATTCCCTTCAGAATGGATACAGGTTTGATCTTCTTGCAGTCCATGGGACTCTCAAGAGTCTCCTCCAGCATCATAATTCAAAAGTATCAATTCTTCGGCGATCAGCCTTCTTTATGTTAGAATAGCCTCACCCAAATTCTCCATATTCCCTTGCTCCCATTGTCCCTGATTACTGACCATGCTGCCTAGGACTGATGGGAGCTATAATTCTAAGGTATTTGGAGTGTATGTGTTGGCTACCCCGTCATAGGCTCTACATCAGCCATGAGGAAGCTGTGCGTATGCAAAATGGGTGCACAAAATGTGTACAAGGAGCAAAATGTACACAACACCAGAGGACATAGTGGGATGGAGCAGACGTACGATTGTCAGAGAGTCCAACATGGGATGTAATTTTCTGCTCAGTCCACCCCTATGAAGTGTATGCCTCATATTTAATTTGAATTTGTATCTTCCTTCATCTCACTCTTCCTCCCTTCCCCCAAGCTGATCTTCCCTTTCTACGGTCTTTAGTTGACATTGATATAAGATATTTTAGGAACTCAATTGTTTGCGTATTTGAGAATTCGCCCCTTTTTTTGTCTCTTTAGTTTTGAACCAATTTCATTTTAATTGGTATCCTTTTTATAGTTTTTAATACTGTAGATCTTGAAAAAGCAGTTCGATAAAATTCATATTAAAAGAGAAAGATAGAGATTGCTTTCAGGGGGAAGAACTGCCAAATATCAAATAAAGTGGAATTATTTCAGAAAGCAGCTATTAAATTAGAATGTAGCTGAAACGGATAATGCCACATTCCTAGGCATACTTACCCAGATACAAGTTCAATTTAGTTTGATCGGAATCACTACTAGAAATGGAGGGGGAATTCAATTCAGTTCACATTGAAATGTAAACCAACAGAATTTGCACTTTCTGGACAATGTGAGAAACGAAATGCAGCCATCCTTGAAATCTCGCCCCACTTACCTAGCTTTGGGAAGGCACTGTGAGGGCTCTGGCAGCTTCCCAGAGCCCTTGCACTGCCTTTCCCAAACCCAGTAAGCATGGCAGTGCCTTTCTTATCAGTTTCTGGGAAGGTGTGAGGGCTCTGGGAGTGTGGCTGGTAAGGAAGAAGAAGAAGAGGAGGAGGAGGAGGAGAAGAAGAGAGGAGTAGGAGTAGGAGTTTGGATTTGATATCCCACTTTATCACTACCCGAAGGACTATAAAATAGGCTAACATTCTCCTTTCCCTTCCTCCCCCACAACAAACACTCTGTGTGGTGAGTGGGCCTGAGAGACTTCAAGAAGTGTGACTAGCCCAATGTCACCCAGCAGCTGCATGTGGAGGAGCGGAGTCACAAACCCAGTTCACCAGATTACGAGTCCACCACTCTTAACCACTACACCACACTGGCACTTCTTCGCTTGGCAGGGTCTAGGAAGGTCCCAGGATAGGACCTTCCCAGATCCCAGTGAGCAGCCCTCTGCTTTGTGGTGGTGGTGGTGGGGAAACATTTCCAGGGATTCCTGACCTTTTGTGATTTTTCCTTTGCATGTGGACCCCCAGAACCGAACCCTCACGTAAGTGGCGGACCCACTACGATTAATTTTGGAGTTTTTATACTTTGCCCTTCCTCCAAATCAGAGCACAGGGCAGCTGACAATAAAAAAACCACACACAACATCAATTACAAAAAATAAAATAAAATCATACATCCATCAAAAAACAAACACACACCAAGCTGACACTAAGTTAAACTCCAACCAGCCCCATTATCATCAGGAACAATGGTCCCTCTGGTTCAGTCTTGTTGTTCTCCCATATCCCCCAACATTTTTCCAATGAAAATAGGGACATCCTATTCCATACTCTCCAACATTCCTCTGATGAAAATAGGGATGTCCTAAGGGAAAGTGGGATATCCCAGGATCAAATAAGAAACCAGGACAGCTTCTGTAAATCCAGGACTGTTAAAAGCAGGGGAGGCAGCATATATTGGAGGCCAGTTAAGTCAAATAATGTGTGCCAAACATAGCTGCTCCACATACATTCCCTGGCACAATGGCTCTTGGGAAAGCAGACTCAGCGTAACTTGTTAACCAAAAAGGGGAGAATATAAATAAGAAAGCTTCAAGTTTTACACTTGCTTGAGAAATTCTCAGGTTAAGAGGGAAGTCTAGGCCTAAAGAAGTAACATTAAAGTGGGTTTGCAATTTGCTCTTGAAATACAACCCTATAATCATTCCTCTTTGGTTTTAAAGTATCTGTGAGAATTTTTTTGTTGTTTGTTGAGGTTGCCTCGGGCAAGATAAAATGACTAACAAATTTAATAAATAGTAATGGCAGCCCAACTGAAGCAAAATACTGAAGAAATAAAATATTTAAGTCATTGATGGGACAAAATGCCAGAGATATATCTGTTCTTCGTTACCTTTATTGCACATTGACCTGGCCACATTTTTTAATGGAAAGTTGACCATAAATAACAACGGATACATCCAGTGTTATTTTTTTTAGAAAGAGAGGTGCTGGAACGTACCATGAACACCTCCCTTGTTCTCTTATAATAGCAATGGTGCCCACCTGAGAGGTGACGGAACTGAGTTCTGGTGAGTTCCAGCTGGAAAAAAGCCCTGAAACCATCCATTCACCAATCAATGACTTTCTAAATCATGGCAGCATTTATTTCCTGCTCGGAACATCAACAGACATACAGCTTATTTTGTCAGGAAGCGTATGCAGACTCTGTACATCGCTACCACCAGAAACAAACAAAAGAAACCCTCTTCAAAAGGCATTGCTCTGCTTGAACTCCGATAAAGACCCACAGATTCCATTTGAATAAGTGAGATTAATAGATTAGTCTATCAGAGAGTGGTTTCCTTGGCCCTTGCAGAGAACAAACAGCTATAAGCAGGGGGAGCTGCATTTTACAGCCACCTCAATTTGTCCTCTAGATTTCCCCTTCTGTTTATATATGAAAAGACAGATTAAAGTATCCTTCATTTTACAGCCGAGGGGCATTTATTGCCAAAATAAACACAGTGGAAACACAAGCGAGAGAACCCACCTGCCGTACAGTCTTGGGAATAGAAAGCAAACTACATCCCGTGTCTCAAATTACACCCAGAATGATGCTTAAAACATGTTGTTGGTTTTAAGCGAAGGGGATAATTTCCCACCGTGCGGCATCCAGACAATAAACTAAAACAAAATACGGGGTGGGAAATTGGTCCTGAGCTTGCTTGCCTTCCCCCTTGGTGCTTTGATCCTTCGATTTTACAGGAATGGAAGGGCAAAGGATCCACTGCCGAGTTGGGCAACTAAGTTTGCACAGGGGCCATGCTGAATATTCAGCAAGGAACAAGGGCTAATGGCTAATGGCTAAGCAAGGGGGGATTTGATGGACTTCCCCCCCTTTATTGGACTCTGTGGCAATCACACAGGGTCCCCGGACATTTAACTGTTTATTGATCCCTGTGCCACCACTGTGCTTGCTGCCCCGCTGCCACCAACCAGCTACTCTCTGGTAAAACACTGAGTCCAGACAGTTGTTAAAAGTGAACCAAAAACCCCCAAGTTTATTTTACAAACATTAACAAGTTTATGGTTTCCCCGATAATATTCCTGTCAGTTCCTTAACTTTAGTTTCTTTACCGGCCTATACCTTCCTAATACCTTCTGACTGATTACAGTGGTACCTCTGGATGCGAACAGGATCCGTTCCAGAGCCCCGTTCGCATCCTGAAGCAAACGCAACCCGCATCCGCAGGTTACGATTTGCCACTTCTGCGCATGTGTGCGACATCATTTTGAGTATCTGCGCATGCGCGGGTCACGGAGCGCAACCCAAAAATATTCATCCCGAAGCTACTTCAACCCAAGGTATGACTGTATCTCAACTGTTTGACTGACTCCTCTTAACAAATTCTCCCCCTCTCTCACACCAGACTAGCCCAACCCACAGACTTATCTTATCTGTCTCTTCTAACTCCAGACTGTCTTCTCAACCACCCTAACTCTAACTCTCTCCTCTTAAAAAGCCCTCTGCACTTAAACCTTATACACAGTTAACTCTGCCCCCTGGGTTCCCATTGGTTAGTCATTTTACAATTAGTTAACCCTTTCCCTATGAACCCAGTATGATGTCACACACATAGGAGGGCAAACGCCATAGACTCCAACTCCCATAATCTCAGTTGGCTCTCATGGGAGCTGGGGTTCAAAAATGACCAAAGGTCTAAAGTTTCAACATCCTTCCTTAAGCACCCATTGCATTTGCCTGAGGTCTCATCCAGGCCAGGTTTCCTTTTTTTCCTGCATTTCTATGTCTAGACTTTAAAACTCTGTGTGTAAGCATAGGTTTGTTTTTGTTTTTCGTCCTGGCACGTTCCCCAGGAAAACCAGTGTTTTACTGCTGGATCAAACCAAATGCCAATTGGGTTTTTGGCAGACTGCTGTTTGCTCCGATTCAGTGGTAAAACCCAGGTATTCCCAGGGAAAGCGCTGAAACAAAAAAAGAAGGAAAACCTCTCAGGCACAATGCTTTAAAGCAGCGTTCCCAAACTTGGGTCACCAGCTGTTTTTGGAACTCCCATCATCCCTAGCTAGCAAGACCAATGGTCGAGGAGGATGAGAACTGTAGTCTTAAAAAAGCAGATGGAGTCCCAAGTTTGGGAAACACTGCTTTCAAGCATGAACATCTTCCTTGAAAGCATGATGCAAAAGGATGTCTGCATGAGTTCTTTGTTTCAGCCTCCTTTCTCATTCATGTCTTAATCCTAAGAGTGATGGTGGAATGGTGTGGAGCTTAGACAAGGCAGCAACACTGGATCCTGACTTTGCAGAGTCCTCAGAATAGGGTGCTTTATAAAGGTAAAGGTACCCCAGACCGTTAGGTCCAGTAACGGACGACTCTGGGGTTGCACACTCATCTTGCTCTATAGGCCGAGGGAGCCAGCATTTGTCCGCAGACAGCTTCCGGGTTATGTGTCCAGCATGACTAAGCCGCTTCTTAGAGAACTTCCTTAAAATGCAACATTGGTGGTACCTAACCCCTTGGAAGCTCTCCAAGATATATAAAAGTGTACCAAGCAATTGTTGGAGGTGTAAAGGAAAACCAGGTAATTTATACCACATGTGGTGGCAATGTAAATAAATCAAGGAGTTCTGGGAGGATATTCATTCCGAATTGGAATTTGAAAAAAATTTAAAAATATCTTTCAGCAAAAAACCAGAAGCTTACCTACTGGGAATCACAGACTCGGATATCCCTAAAAAACGGTAAGGAACTTTATCTTTATGCTACGGTTGCAGCAGGAATACTCATTGTGACAAATTGGAAAAGCGACAAAGTTCCTTCTAGATCAGAGTGGACTCTAAAAATGATTGAATATGCACTACCTATTTATCTACTTGCACTTTGACGTGCTTTCGAACTGCTAAGTTGGCAGGAGCGGGGACCGAGCAATGGGAGCTCACCCTGTTGCGGGGATTCGAACCGCCGACCTTCTGATCGGCAAGCCCTAGGCTCTGTGGTTTAGACCACAGTGCCACCCGCATCCCTGGGGTGCCTTGTAGGGTGACAGATTTATCGCCCACCCTTCCCCAAAAAGTCCCGGGGTAAGTTAGATACAGTGCAGGCATGGCAATCTCAAAACAGCCTGAAACATTTATCAAAATCACTCTTTAAAACCCTTAAATTACTGCAAACATCAGAAACAGCTGCAAAAGGATATGTGTGTCCCTCATCCTCTCAATGATAACTTGCTTTATTAGTCTGGCAGCTTTGCGTGTAGCTGAACGTGCATCTAAACTTTGCACGGAGTTTTTCTGGTTCCCAGAGATGGTGACATTTCCACCCTGCTTTTGAAATGGAATGAGCTTGAATGTTGTCCCTTTCCAGGCTGCTAAGACCTCTCCCGCCCTTTGCGTGCTCTTAGAAATAATTGCCAGCAATTTCAGGGCTCTCTCCCTCCCTCTCTTTTTCTGCTAATCCTTTTACTGCTTGGGGAGGCAGGGTTGGTGGGGGTGAAGTCCATCAGGCCCATAGGGTTTGCATTCCTCAGGCTGTCCTTTCCCAATTCAGATTTTGTGATCTCTTGCTGTTCCCCTATTAAATGTCTATAATGGGTGGCTCTAAGCAAAGGGTCAGGGGGCGTGCAGGAGACACTCCATCTGATCTGCAGCTCTTGCTGATCTGCAAAACAGTAAGTATGTTGCAGAACTGGAATTCAAATGTGGCAGGATCAATTCTGCCTCAGCCAGGCCTCACCTGCAGTTCTGTTGTCCAGTTCTGGACACCACTGTTTCTTTAAAAAAGGGATATTGACAAGCTGGAATGTGCACAGAACAGGGCGACCAAGGTGATGAAAAGTATGGAAGTCATGCCATATGAGGAATGGTTGAAGGAGTCGGGTATGTTTAGCCTGGTGAAACTCAGTCACTCGGAAAGATTACATTGGAACACTGTAGATCAGGGATAGGCAAACTAAGGCCCAGGGATCAGATCCGGCCCAATCACCTTCTAAATCCAGCCCGTGGACAGTCCAGGAATCAGAGTGTTTTTACATGTGTAGAATGTGTCCGTTTATTTAAAATGCATCACTGGGTTAGATAGATAATTTATTACGGTCAAAGACCAGCTCACATAACATAACACAATAAAAAAATTGTTCATATAGATAAAATATACAATCGGAGTGTATTGCAGCAATAGGTCATGAGTTAAAATTAAGATCTATACATACACCCGTACAACTGAGATTTGGGCTACCATAAAAAATTGACCCTGAGGCGCCCCAAAGGGCGACTTCAGCATTTCCCTAGTAAGCTATTTTATTCTAGAGGATGATCTGTGCCTACAAATCTGGGCGCAGAATCTGGCTACCAGCCAGGTCGTCTTGTGATCTTTGTCTAAGAGGAGAGAATTAAGTTTAGACTTGTCTGAAAGATCGGGGAGCCTCTTCAGCGAAGGATCAATGGTGTCTCTACGAATCTCAACATAAAAAGGACATCTAAAAAATATATGTTCAGGGCTTCCTATTTCCCCTAATGGGCAGGCGCAAAGTCTCTGTGCGTACGGGACTCTTCAATAGGAGCTTTCCAGGACTGGTGAGGGCAAGACTGAGCTTCTAGCAAGAGTAAAAGTCCTTCTTGCGTTCATCTCTGGGTTATTTGAGGGGCATAGGAATTCATTCATCCCCCCCCCCAAAAAAAATATAATCCAGCCCACCACATGGTCTGAAGGACAGTGGAGCGGCCCATGGCTGAAAAAGGTTGCTGGCGCTAGCTGGAACAAAACACAGGGAGATCTCCATTGATTGTTACCCTATATCCCTAATTGCTATTGTTCTACAATTATAATCCTATAATCTTAGAGGGCTTTATAATCTTAGAAAGGGTGTAAATGTGAGGGGGTATGACTGCAACTATCATGAAGGGACCCTGCACTTCTGATTTTGCAATTGCATATGTAAACCCAACATTCACAGTGAAATACTCTCCTGTTCCTATCATCTTCCAGTTTGGAGAAGGGTTATAGCTCAGTGGTAGAGCATCCACTCTTCATGCAGAATATTCCAGGTTTGATCCCCGGAATATCCATTTAAGGCTGGGGAAAGGATCGCTGCCTGGAGAACCAATGGATCTGGTGTCTCTCACTGTAAGGAAGCTTCCTATGTTGCGCTTAACTTTAAATCAATTAAATTAATATGTTTACGGGACACAGGCAGGGGCGTTAGAATTTCCCACTGGCTTCAAGAAGCCCAGAGCCAGGAAACAAGGAGACAGCAATATTCAAATGTTTGATTAAAAGAAAACAAAGCCCCATGTTGACCTGAGAAAGAGATTAAAGAGTGCACGGTAAATTATTAAAGTCATCCTCAGGAGGGAGGCTTTACATATTCTGAAAATTGATTAAAATCAGCTTTACTCCCTCCAGAACAGGTTATGCAAGGGCACATAACTGGGGGGAAATAATGCATTTTGCAGGGGAGTCAGTGGGGAATCCAATTCTATTAAAGAATTGTGCTGCTATTTCCTCAGCACCGGGCAATCGCTTGATGAAATCTTCTCATCGGTGCTAATGGATATTCCATCTCCCATTGGAATCTGCCGCCGAGAATCTGGAGGATGCAAATGGATTTCCGCGTAGCAGTGGAAGAGGAAGGGGCGAAATCCGGCAGGAGAAACAGAAGCGTTAAAATCAGAGTACAACCCCACAGCGTTTAAAGGGCTGCAGATCAGATGCGGAGATCGCATGTAAGAGGCCTGAACTTTGACTCCCAACTTCACTAGTTGTTGATCTTGTCATTTAGTTGTGCCCGACTCTTCGTGACCCCATGGACCAGAGCACGACAGGCACTCCTGTCTTCCACTGCCTCCCGCAGTTTGGTCAAACTCACGCTGGTAGCTTCGAGAACACTGTACTGTCCAACCATCTCGTCCTCTGTCGTCCCCTTCTCCTTGTGCCCTCCATCTTTCCCAGCATCAGGGTCTTTTCCAGGGAGTCTTCTCTTCTCATGAGGTGGCCAAAGTATTGGAGCCTCAGCTTCAGAGTCTGTCCTTCCAGTGAGCACTCAGGGCTGATTTCCTTCAGAATGGAGAGGTTTGATCTTCTTGCAGTCCATGGGACTCTCAAGAGTCTCCTCCAGCACCATAATTCAAAAGCATCGATTCTTTGGTGATCAGCCTTCTTTATGGTCCAGCTCTCACTTCCATATATCACTACTGGGAAAACCATAGCTTTAACTATTCGGACCTTTGTTGGCAAGGTGATGTCTGTTTTTTAAGATGCTGTCTAGGTTTGTCATCACTTTTCTCCCAAGAAGCAGGAGTTTTTTTTTAATTTTGTGACTGCTGTCACCATCTGCAGTGATCATGGAGCCCAAGAAAGCAAAATCTCTCACTGCCTCCATTTCTTCACTTCACTAGTTAGGACAGCTCAAAGCTTGGAGGCCTGCGAAATGGCTCACAATGTGAATATTTTCTGCCTTCCTGACTGTCAGCCACCTCTATCGAGGACATTTATCTGGGTATCATTTTCACTGTAGAGATCCAAGTCCCTTTTGCAGACCTTTCCTCATCTGCCATTGCCTGAGCTGTGCATCCTGTATCTTCACCCCAAGGCACAGATAGCTCACCAAAGCAGAATTAGCTTAGTCTGCATTGCAGCTTACGCACCCAGTCATTCTCCTATTGAAAGATTCTGCACTTGCAAGCCGAGTGCTTGGAAATATTTGATTGACTCACCGAAAGCAGAAATGTATGAATTCTCAGCAACTAGGTTTGGCCAGAAATATATCCAGAGACTTAGGAAGGGGGTTGTGGTCTCTGCAGGATCCAAAATGTACCTTCTTTACTCCTGCATTGCTGTTTAGGCAAACCTACCCATACGGACGTAGGTGGCGCTGTGGGTTAAACCACAAAGCCTAGGACTTGTCGATCAGAAAGTTGGCGGTTTGAATCCCCGTGACGGGGTGAGCTCCCGTAGCTCGGTGCCAGCTCCTGCCAACCTAGCAGATCAAAAGCACGTCAAACTGCAAGTAGATAAATAGGTACCGCTCCGGTGGTAAACGGCATTTCCGTGCGCTGCTCTGGTTCACCAGAAGCGGCTTAGTCATGCTGGCCACATGACCTGGAAGCTGTACGCCGGCTCCCTCAGCCAATAAAGTGAGATGAGCGCCACAACCCCAGAGTCGGTCACGACCGGACCTAATGGTCAGGGGTCCCTTTACCTTTACCTTTACCCATATATGTAAACAGTTGCCATTTGCCATCGGTTTTTAGCCGATTGCTGAATTTAATTGTTTTTGAATGTTTTAAATAGTTATTTCACAATTATTTTAAAGTCGCCCCTCCACTGTTCTATGATTTTTGTAAACTACTTTGATGTTGTTGTTGCTGCTGCTGCTGTTCTTACAATCAAGTAGAATATATACATATATATGGAAGTTTATACATAAGTACTGTACACATACATATATATGTGAAATTAAATAAAGAAATAAACTAAATAATACAAACAATAGCTGCCTCTATTTCTTACATCGTTCTATGTGGGTTTTTTTCCCTTTCCTAGGACTTGTCTGTATTTCCATAGCAGTAAAACCATATGGAATTAGTGCATTGACAACTGTTCTAAAAAGAAGAAGAAAAACCACAACAGAGCTACATAATTTGAGGTTTTGCCATTCTATATGCACGAACCCACACCAACACCCACATATCCCTGGAAATAAGTGCCAGTCAGCTCAGTAGGGTTTACTTCTGAGTAGACCAGTGGAGGCTGCCCCACCAACCTCAGCAGGTTCCCATTTGCTTGCCTTCTTATACTTTAACCCAGTCACGGGGTCGCTCTGCCTGTTACTGCAACACAGGAAGCTGCCTATTGGTTCACTAAGATCAGTGATTTCTACACTGACCAGCAGTGGCTGTCCACGATTTCAGGCAGGCATCTCTCCCAACCCTATCCAGAGACCCCGGGGATTGAACCTGGAACCTTCAATTTGCAAGGGAGATGCTCTGCCACTGATCCAGAAAGCCTCTGGCTCCCCCTACTGTTGGTCTCCCTGCCTGCCACCCTACCAGTCCCAGTAGGTCCCAAAAGCTTGCATTGCTAAGCACATTTATTTTATTCCTATTATTTTCTAATTCCTGCCATTTCCGTGAGAGAAGCTTGCCGAACACAGCTCCCCGTTCTCCACACAAACTCATTTATGAGTTGGCTTTATCTCCCTGCCCTCTACCCGAACTTGTACATCATCTGTCTAATTATTCACGGTTCCTGCAGGACAGTGTTTCTAATATCTGCTATTTATAATCCCCCATTGTCGGTGAACAAAAGTGCAGGAGCACGTTCTCTGTCCTGCTTCTCTGTCCCTTAGCAACCTCATCCCTAGGGGTTGTCCGCTGCCCGCAGTTCCTCCTTTAACCTCTATGATGGTCTGCGGGGACTGAGGTTTTATTTCAGGGTGCCTGCTGCAAGACTCTGGATGGATCTAAAGGAGGTATCAGGTGTGTGTTAGATGCTCCAGGAGAGGCACGCACTAACTTTCCAACCCCAAATATATCAGAGCCCTCATTGGTGGCGACTTGGAAAAGAAAGGATTTGGTGATTTTAAATAGTTTAAGGGTAGTTAGATCATGATGAGGAGATATGTGCAAGCCCAATTCCTGCAGAGCTCTTGAAATTAATAATAATAATAATAAAATAATAATAATAATAATAATAATAATTTATTATTTATACCCTGCCCATCTGGCTGGGTTTCCCCAGCCACTCTGGGCAGCTTCCAACCGAATACAGTGGTACCTCGGGTTACATACGCTTCAGGTTACATACGCTTCAGGTTACAGACTCCGCTAACCCAGAAATAGTACCTCGGGTTAAGAACTTTGCTTCAGGATGAGAACAGAAATCGTGCTCCAGTGGCGTGGCGGCAGGAGGCCCCATTAGCTAAAGCAGTGCTTGAGGTTAAGAACAGACCTCCAGAACAAATTAAGTTCTTAACCCAAGGTACCACTGTATTAAAAACAATACAGCGTCAGACACTAAAAACTTCCCTAAACAGGGCCACCTTCAGTTGTCTTTTAAAAGTAAAATAGTTGTTTATTGCCTTGACATCTGCTGGAAGGGCGTTCCATAGGGCAGGCACCACTGCTGAGAAGGCCCTCTGCCTGGTTCCCTGTAACCTCACTTCTCGCAGCGAGGGAACTGCCAGACGGCCCTCAGCGCTGGACCTCAGTGTCTGGGCTGAACGATGGGGGTGGAGACGCTCCTTCAGGCATAAAGGACCGAGGCCGTTTAGGGCTTTAAAGGTCAGCACCAACACTTTGAATTGTGCTCGGAAACATACTGGGAGCAAAGTACCTCTGGAAAGTAACCCAAGAATCAACTTGTCGAACCCCCTGCAATGCAGGAATTCAAAGTTCCTTTTTGGGCAAAATATTTTTTCCCCTTCTCAAGTTCTTTAAGAAAATGTCATGTTTTGTGAAAGCCAATTCCATTGCTCTTTGGTGTGTGAATAAGTGTTTGTTCTTTCCTGTTCTGAATCTTCCAACATGCATCTCTGTTGGATGGTTCTAGTACTATGAGAGGGGAAGGAAAACATCTCCAAATTATCTGCAGCACTTCCATTATTTTATGATTTCTTTCTCTTATTCACTCCCTCCTTGAAAGGGAAAGAAAAAGCATCCATATAGATGTTTTCCTTCTAGAGATATTCCTCTTGGTCATCTTGCCTGACACCCTTTCCAGGTCTATATTACCCCATTCCTAAAGAACCCCCCCCCCCACACACACACCATGGCTTAAGTCTCTGCCAGACAGTTTATAACGGAATCAGCACGCTATGCAAAACAAATAAATAAAGTGGAAAATTGCAAAGTGGCAAAACAGCAAAGATGACAGACATTTCAAAGGAAGCTGAATGTACCTTGTGAAGAGACAAACATGTTTCACCAGGGGAGTTTGTGCACATCCCCTAATTCCACAAAAGGGATTTCTCAGGCACAAAACCGCACGTTCCACTTCCCTCGGACACCTGCTAGTGCTGAAAAATTGCCATCCAAACCTCACCTGAATTAAAGCTCTCTTCCTCCAGCTGAAGGAGAGGGAGGGGTGGGCTTGAATAAATCACATTGATTTGGCACAGCTTTCCCAAATTCCCAGCTCTGAAGAATACTGCATTCAAATGCAAACAAGAGCCAGAGAACTCAATTAATAGTTATTTATCATTGACAAGGAGGCAATGCACAGTGGGATGAGAAATGGGAACTGGGCCTATGTGGGACTGCTCAGCTTTGCCCTCTACTGCAGGGACACCTGATTTGCTGTCCAGACTACAACTCTGATCATCCCTGACCATGCTGGTTGGGACTGATGGGAGCTGTAGTCTGAGAACATCTGGAGACCACCATGCATTGGCTGGTCCATTAGGACAAATGAGGCACTGCCCCACCATCTGAGTCTGTCCTTAGCCAACCTGTCAAGGCAAATGGCACTGCCTGTCAACTCCATCTTCCTTAAAGGTAAAGGTAAAGGGACCCCTGACCATTAGGTCCAGTCGTGGCCGACTCTGGGGTTGCGGCGCTCATCTCGCTTTATTGGCCGAGGGAGCCGGCATACAGCTTCCAGGTCATGTGGCCAGCATGACTAAGCTGCTTCTGATGAACCAGAGCAGCGCACAGAAATGCTGTTTACCTACCTGCAGGAGCGGTACCTATTTATCTACTTGCACTTTGATGTGCTTTCAAACTGCTAGGTTGGCAGGAGCTGGGACCGAGCAACGGGAGCTCACCCCGTCGTGGGGATTTGAACCACCGACCTTCTGATCAGCAAATCCTAGGCTCTGTGGTTTAACCCACAGTGCCACCCGCGCCCCATCTTCCTTAGTCTTGGTCTATTAACTATATGGGTCTACTCTGGATACAACTAATGTTGCAAACACCCTTTTTAATCCTTTATTTTCAGATTGGAGTAGAGAACCTCTGGCCTGTGGGAACCTCAGGCCATTTCTATCTGGACCTCAGGACCTCTCCTCAGGCCAAGTCCTTCACCAGCTGAACCCCAAACTTTCCTCGAGTTTTGCTTGATTGGTTTTCTTGAACTGTGATAATGCCTCAACCCTTTTTTTAATTAAAAAAAAAGCAAACAAAAGAAAGATAATGCCTCGACCCAGTATACCTGAAGGAGCGTCTCCACCCCTATCTTTCAGCCCGGACACTGAGGTCCAGCGCCGAGGGCCTTGTGGCGGTTCCCTCACTGTGAGAAGCAAAGCTACAGGGAACCAGGCAGAGGGCCTTCTCAGTAGGGGTGCCCACCCTGTAGAACGCCCTCCCACCAGAAGTCAATGGGGAGTGGGAGGTTTCAAACGTGGGTGAGGTGAAGGGTGGATGAATGGATGAACCAGTGTATTTTCATGGAAGGAAGCCAGCGTCAGTTGGCAAGCTGAAGTCAGGGATAAAGTTGCCTGGCAGAAGCTGGTGAAAGTGCTCGGGTGATGCTGTTTGGTGGCTACCATCCCACTCACTGTGATGGAGGCCAAAGATGGAGCAGGGACAAGGGTCAGGGGAGATGTGTGTTTGAGTGCATATATCATAGAATCATAGAGTTGTAAAGGGACCCTTACAATCATCTAGTCCAGCGGTTCTCAACCTGTGGGTCCCCAGATGTTGTTGGACTACAACTCCCATCATCTCTTGCTAGCTAGGGGTGATGGGAGTTGTAGTCCAACAACATCTGGGGACCCACAGGTTGAGGAAAGCCTGATCTAGTCCAACCCCCTGCAATGCAGGAATATGCAGCTGTCCCAAACAGGGATTGAACCTGCAACCTCGTGCTCTAATCAACCGAGCTATCTGCTTGGGTGCAGATTCCAGCAGAGAATGTGACAGAGATGGATGGCAGAAAGAACAAGGTTGCTTGGTGGCTGCCAATGTGGGAATGTGTTTTGTGGCTCAGTCCTTGCAGCTGTCGCCTCCTGCGTTCCATCCATTTTGTTGGGGGGGGGAGAGTCCCCTTTCGCCTTTGAGAACAACATTGCCACAATATTAGCTCCAAAAGTACATTTTAAAATAAAAATAAAACAAGGTTGTATTCAAGAATGGGGCTTGGAACTTGCTGAATCTCAAGCCCGGTAAGTCGGAAGGGAATAAGTGGAGGTGGGGGTGAGGGGAGGATAATGAAACGACAGCAATAGTTCCTTAGGCAGGGTAATTCTTGTGTCATGGATAAAAATAAGGAGGAAAGAGAAAGCAGCAATATGTCCAACATATTCTCCCTCCTTCTGATGGTTAGAGGGCCTGCAAGCTGCCAAATGGTGACTTTGAAGTCTGGAAGCAAGAAAGCCAGGGGGAGAGGGAGAGCTGGGAAATGCAAGGTCAAGTTGGATTCTCATCTGACGTTCTGCCTCTCTAATGAATTCCTGGGAATTTAGAGCAAGCCGTGTCAGGTTAAATATCTGGCATGTTGAACAGAAGACCTAAATCCAGCTCCTCACTCCCCTCGGAGGATGCAAAGTGTTCTGAATGCAGAGGGAAATAGATAGATGATAGATCTGTTTTAGGAACAACAACTATAGCAATAGCACCCTAGAGTCTTGTGGCACCTCTAAGACTATGCCCCACAATAAAAGTGGTGGTCTTTTTGAAGGACCAACGGGGACCTCCTTGCATAGCCTGTTCCATTTTAAGCAGGACATCATGGATCACAGAAGCCAATCCTGGCTTCTGTTTGGATCCCAGAATGTCCCATTTAAGACTGGCACCCTGGCACGAGAGCATATTCTGGGATCTCTTTAGCAGTCATCCAAAGGTCATGCCAAAGCACCTCCAAACTTTTCACGAGCGCCTTCCAGAAAGGCCCTTTGGCGATTGTCAAAGTGGTTTGGGAAGAGAGGGAGAAGACAAATGGCAGTGGTTCTGCCCAAACACTGAGGTCCAGCGCCAAGGGCCTTCTGGCGGTTCCCTCGCTGCGAGAAGCCAAGTTACAGGGAACCAGGCAGAGGGCCTTCTCGGTAGTGGCACCCGCCCTGTGGAACGCCCTCCCACCAGATGTCAAAGAGAAAAACAACTACCTGACTTTTAGAAGACATCTGAAGGCAGCCCTGTTTAGGGAAGCTTTTAATGTTTAATAGACAATTGTATTCTGTTGGAAGCTACCCAGAGTGGTTGGGGAAACCCAGCCAGATGGGTGGGGTATGAATAATAAATTATTATTATTATTATTATTATTATTATTGGCAGGATGGTGCATGGTTGTGAGTGTCCTGATTTGCCCTCCCGACACGTTGGAGGGCATGCCCTTGTTGCACCCTAAAGGGCCCTGTTCCACGGGGGCTACAGGTAGGAGCTCAGGTAGAAAACAGCTGGCATTAGATGCAGCTGTTCCTTCTGAGTCTCCAGGGCACTCCCTTCCGCTGTAGGGTAGAGCTGTACGCTGCATTACAGGTCCTGTACCACTAGAACTAACCAGCTGTTTTCTGATATTACTCTCAAACTCAGGCAAACAGGGATTGCAGTGTAGATTCCCTTCTTCTATTGGATGAGTCACAGATCTTCTCTCTCATCAAGCAGAGACTGCTAGATCATGAAATCCAAAAATTCTACCCCTCCCAACCTTTTGTATGTTCATCCTCTTACTTAGGAGTAATGCTTAATTACTTTTATAATTTAGATACTCCATCGCATCACAGAGCTTTTATGCTAGCTCATCTAAATGCATTCCCCTCATCTATATCGTTTGGAAGGTTTCGAAAACATCCCCTTCCAGAACAGATTCTGTTCCTGTAATAAGAAAACACCAGATACAATGCATCACATAATTTTGGATTGCCCTCTTCTCGACACCCATCACAGAGATCTCCTAGTGACTCCCTTACAGCTCAAAATATTGATTTGCAAAGAGTGAGTAATCCAATATTTGTTGAGGGATAATACTCCCCAAACTAGCAAGATTGTTTCAGGGTACTTAGCTGAGTTCTTTAAAGCTAAATCTAAAATTGTCTAATTTATTCAGTGGTGGCTAGCTAGTCTTTTATATATTGTATGTGTTCGGATTATCAATGTATTTGGAAGATTTTCTGATTTTACTGTGAGGGACGCGGCTGGCGCTGTGGTCTAAACCACAGAGCCTAGGGCTTGCCGATCAAAAGGTTGGCGGTTTGAATCCCTGAGATGGGGTGAGCTCCCGTTGCTCGGTCCCTGCTCCTGCCAACCTAGCAGTTCTAAAGCACACCAGTGCAAGTAGATAAATGGCTACCACTGTGGCAGGAAGGTAAATGGCGTTTCCGTGCGCTGCTCTAGTTTCGCCAGAAGCGGCTTAGTCATGCTGGCCACATGACCCGGAAAAACTGTCTGTGGAGCGGACAAACGCCTGCTCCCTCGGCCTGTAAAGCGAGATGAATGCCGCAACCCCAGAGTCATTATCGCATTATCGACTGGACTTAACTTTCAGGGGTCCCTTTACCTTTACCTTTATGATTTTACTGCAGAAAACTGTCTTTAGCTCTTCAGCACTCAGCATGCCATGGGCTGCCTAACCTAGACTACTGCTTCCCATCAGCAGTGTCAAAAGCAAGATTCAATTATCAGTCGCATCAGCTTCTGTAGGTGGAATCAGGGAGCTTTTGAATGCGCTGTCTTACACTTTGCCTCGGGCAGCAAAGTACTTTGGGCTGGAAACTACATGAATGTTACCACCTTGGGACAAACATATTCCTGACTTGTTTCTCTTTTGCAACAAAGGTATCTGTGCCTTTGGTATGCATTCCCAGGACAAAAAAAGAAACAGAGGAAGTGGTCTCCTTAGATGTTTGTACACAGAGACTCTGTGATAGGGAATGTCCCTTGGAGGCATGATAGGATGAGCAGATGCATCTGAAAGGGAACAGGAGACAAATACATAGAAGGTGTCTGTCCTGCGTTTGAAATCTGGAAGACCTTGCTTGGGGGAAGTGTATACACAACACATAACACACTGCAAAACTGCAATTGTTGAGAACGCTCCCGTTACAAATCACACTACAATATAGTGGTGTTTTTTCTTCTGTGCCCTTCCTCTTGAAAACGATTCAGGTAGGTAGCCATGTTGGTCTGACGCAGTCAAAATCAAAATAAAAATAAATTAAAAAATTGTCCAGTAGCACCTAAGTTTGTTCTGGTATAAGCTTCTGTGTGCATGCACACTTCTTCTTAAGAATGAGTGTGCATTGGATGGGGAGAAATGTGATTTCCTTTGCATTTTAATGAGAAACTACCTTATTTGCACTTCTTGAAGCAATGCACAAATTGAAACACGGTTTTATCCTCCAGAACGCACACTTTCCCAAATTTTGAGATGCCAGTTTCAAAACTAACAATGCTTACACCTATTAAAGGAAAGTGCAATAAAAAAACACACAAAATGCATTGTTTTGTGGGAAATTGCATGCAAAAATATGTATATTATCTACAAATGTGTATATTAGGAGACATCAGCACTACAGCACTGACAAGTTTTCATTTAGAAACAAAAATACAAGTTGCTGTGGAAATGTAGAGAACTGGATTTAAGATTGGAAAAATAAGAAACTTGGATATACCAAAAGTGTGTGTGTGTGTGTGTGAGAGAGAGAGAGAGAGAGAGAGAGAGAGAGAGAGAGAGAGAGAGAGAGAGAGAGAGTCAAGATCTGTTGGCGAAACTAAGCAGGAAAATTATCTAATGTCTCAACTATAAGCCATGAAATCTACATGAATCCTCTATGTTCAATTGGCACAAAAATGGAAGCAAGAAGAATTACCGACAAAAGAAGAATGGTGGACAGAATTAATGGACTATGCAGAATTAGATAAATTAACAGGAAGGATTCGAAACCTGCAGGACCAGGGATTCTTAGAAGACTGGAGTAAATATATATGAACTATTTGAAAAGCAACTGTAATGAACAGATTACGCTAGTAGGACTGCAAGAAGTTCTGTAAGTAGGATTATTTGAAATATTGCAAGAAAGACTATGAGGAGAATTATTAGTTAATGATAATTAAGAGTAATAGATAAATTAAGAAATGCAGAATAAGTGATAACGAATGGAAAATCATCAGAGGTTGTTGACGGAAGTCTAAAATGTTGTATAAGAAGTTATGTTAAATGACTGTTGGAAATGATACGTTAAGAAATCAATAAAAGGGTGTGTGTGTGTGTGTGTGTGTACACACACACACACACACATATATGAATCCTCCATGTTAAAGGGCACTAAATCTTTGAATATCAGATGAGCACAGGATATGGGGCAATGGAGAGGTGGCCTAGAATCATAGAATCATAGAGTTGGAAGAGACCACAAGGGCCATCAAGTCCAACCCCCTGCCAAGCAGGAAACACCATCAGAGCACTCCTGACATATGGTTGTCAAGCCTCTGCTTAAAGACCTCCAAAGAAGGAGACTCCACCACACTCCTTGGCAGCAAATTCCACTGTCGAACAGCTCTTACTGTCAGGAAGTTCTTCCTAATGTTTAGGTGGAATCTTCTTTCTTGTAGTTTGGATCCATTGCTTCTCTGGAGCAGCAGAAAACAACCTTTCTCCCTCCTCTATGTGACATCCTTTTGTATATTTGAACATGGCTATCATATCACCCCTTAACCTCCTCTTCTCCAGGCTAAACATGCCCAGATCCCTTCTTGACTTGTTCTGAACTTCCTGGAAGCATCTGTCTGCTCACTGTGAGAGACAGGATGCTGGACTCGAGGAAGAAACACCAAAAATGTGTATTGTGGCATCCTGCAGACAGACATTTTTATTATGGAAGAAGCTTTCATGGAAATGGGTTCCCTTGGCCAGATGCATGAAGCATAATCTTAAATTCCAGAGGGATATACACATGCATGGCTTGCAAAGAGGAAGGCCAGAGAGAAATAAAATTTGTGAAATCCAGAGACAGTGACAATTACACTGAAGCTTAATAGTGACCATTTGTGACGCCGTGACGGAGGTAGCAAAGAAATTCTGGCATTGTTAAGCTAATGAATACATGCCGTGCGATAAAAATCCATTATCCCATTTCAAACTGCGAGACACAGAATTAAACTTCTTGATAAATTGTCATGGAACGCCAACACATATATATTATGTTCTCAAGTGAACATGGGGCTTTGTGGGGATTCTGCCGGCCACCCATTAATAACCAAGGAATAAGAAACGGCTCATTTGTGTTACTCCAGAAATATGAGTGAATTGTTACTTACTTGACGGGGAATTAACGAAACAGGCACTTGCCCTTCCGCTCAACATGTGTTTTGTTTTTAAAAGCTCTATCCAGCTTTATTATATATTTTTAAAAATATTGTTTCATTTATTTCCTTCCTTCTTTTATTCAGAAATTAATCCCACCACCACCATTCTACTCGATAATTATTTAAAGCATTCTTTTGCTCCTGTGTTTAACAGTAAGTTTGTTTGGTGTGTGTTTGTGTACCAGAAGCAGTTGATAGAAATGTGAAATGGATTTATTGGTCAGAAGGGGTAAAATATTTACCCAGACTAGAGGAAGACATTTTTTGTAGATCACTTTTCCCCAACCTGTATCCCTCAAGATATTTTGCACTGCATGACTATTGGCCATGGTGGCCTAGGATGATGGGAATGTGGTCAAAGAATAATAGAATCTTAGAGTTGGGGAAGCCCAGCCAGATGGGCGGAGTATAAATAATAAATTGTTGTTGTTGTTGTTGTTGTTTTTGAAAGGAACCCCAAAGGTCCTCTATTCCAACCCCTGCATTGCATGTGACCTGGTCCTACCACTTGCACCCAAAGGTCATTGGAATCACACATAGATGGGGGAATATCTTATTGACACAGCAAGGGAAGGGGCTAATTCATTTGTTTGGGAACTCTCTCTGCAAGCAAATCTTGCAGAGTTGTGCAAAGGCTTCATTGCTGGCTATACCTGTGGCTAATCTGCCAATTGGTCCACCGCTGCAACTGAACAAACAGTTGCTGTGTTTTATCTATGTACAAAAGTGTGCAGGGGTTTTGTTTGGGGGTTTTTTGGGGGGTAAAAATAGGGTTGCCATATTTCAAACAGTGAAAATCTGGACAGGAAAGTTGTTGAGCATTTTTTGGTGAAGCTGCTAAGCTACCCCACCCCCCGCTTTTGAGGAATGCCGCAAAAAAATGGCAGAAACGGTACAGTGGAAGCTCGGGTTGCAAACGTGATCCGTGTGGGATTCACGTTCGCAACCCGCAGCGGTGCGTCTTCACACACGCGAGTTGCGATTCGGCACTTCTGCGCGTGCACAAAGTGTGATTTAGCGCTTCTGTGCATGTACGACCCCCGAAACCCAGAAGTAACCCATTCCAGTATTCCGGGTTTTGGCAGGTCCGTAACCCAAAAAAACGCAACCTGAAGCATCTGTAAACCGTGGTATGACTATACTTCCAACAAAGGCTGCCAGACTTTTTACTGATTTCCGCCCTGACACTTCTGCAGTATTCCAGGTATGTCCAGAAAATTCTAGACATATGGCAACCCAAGAAGGCTTGTCTCTATTTTTGCAGGGATTTCCCTCTCCCCACCCCCGAAAAACATATGGCAAAGATGCAAATAAATGGAAAGGAGCAAAAGCGGGGGGTTGGGGAAAAACCTGTATATATGCCTTAAGCTTTGTTCAAAATTTAGATGGGGGGGGGACTTTACAAATTTATAAATTTCTTCACAGCCTGAGATCATCAAAGTGGTGTGCAGCAGGATAAATATAAGCAGTTGATGTCTGGTTTTATAGTTTTAACTGACTTTTATTTTGCATTGTACGGCATCCTAATAAACCACTTTTTTGGGGGGGGTCTGCAGTTAAACAGTATATAAACTGCTTAAAGAAATATTTAAAAATGCAAACTGTAACAACAAAATAATAAAATAGTTATTACAGATATGCAATCAATAATAACAATAATTATAACAATGCAATGATTACAATTGCAATAACAACCAAGAGATCCGTTCTTAACGGTTTGCTCGCCGAATTAAGGGGGGGGAGGAGACTAGGTAATTCAAAATCCCAAAAGACAGGGAGAAATTTGATGGACGGAAAATTTAAAACAGCTCCCCTTCTTTCCCATTAGCAAAAGATTTTTACAAAAAATCATCAAAGCCTCAGCCTGCCAGGTGTTTGCTTCAGTTCCTTTTGTGCCACCTCCTCCCTTTTTATTTAACCATTGTTCCTTCTCATGTACCTCTAAGTAGACATTAAAGGTAAAGTGCTTATAGCAGCATTCCCCCCCCCCTCTGCCTTGTGGGGAGAGTTAAGGGAACAGATGGCTCCGACTTTTAACTGTCTGCCTCCCATGAGCAATTTGGATCAGGTTATCTGCAGGCCGAACAAGAGACCAGCCGGGAAAGAGCGACTCCCTGCCTTGGCTCCTGTTGGAAAATATTACTAAAATACAAATAAAATGAAATAAATCAAGCGTTGCTGGCTTGTTGTTGTTGCTGTTGGCCCTGAATACAGTGGCACTGGCTCACGCTTGATGCAATTAACTGCTGTTGTGTCACACAAAACCTCCTGAAATGACAGCCTCTGGGCCTCTTGTTATGTTTTCCAGCTTTTTAGTTAATAACCAGAGTAAGACATGGTTAAGAATGCAAAGGAAAAATAACAATAAAGTGTAGTTCATGGCACCTGTAATGTAAACTGCTGTGTCTGTCCGGGAGGTGGAGACCATCATATTTCACCTCAAAATTATTATGATTAATATTCATTACATTTCTATACTGGCATTCATCCAAAGATCACAAGGTGGTTTATGATATAAAAAACATAAACCATATAACTAGGGTGTCCCTATTTTCATCGGAGAAATGGTGGAGGGTATGGTATCATAGGACGGGTACCCAGAGCTAATTCTACACCGACTTGTTTGGCCAGGTAACCACATTTGAAACACTGAGGTCAGTGAAGGATGCCAGTCGCACAATGGCATCTTTAAAGGCCCTAAGAACTGAAAAGATTATGGTGCTCCCATATGTAATTCAAAGAGAGACAGTTCAGTGCGTATTTACATATCAGCTAAACAAGCTACAGCTTAGGGCGCCACTCTCTTGGGGGTTCCCCAAAAAATTAAAGGAAAAAACACACACTGGATGTACATTTCCAAAATATAAGATAAAAAAACAAATAAAATAAAACCTACATACAGCAACAATGTTTTGTGTTGTGTAGGCATGTGTTGTGTAGGCCTATTGTGTAAGTAATGGGCCCCACCTGCTAGCCTGCTCCCTAAAATATCACCGGTTTTAAGATACCTATTAGGCCCATAAATTACCATATAGCACATATTCAACACAAAAAACGGTGACAATTTGTTGTTGACAAAGGAAAGCTGGACATATAAAGGGCCCCATTACCTCCAGCAGCTGAGGGCCTCATCAAACCTTAATCTGGCCCTGAGTGTGGTGTTGTGGTTAGAGGTCCAGGCTAAGACCTAGGAGACCAGGGTTCAAATCCCCACTCAGTCGTGAAGCTTACAGGTCAACCTTGGGCAAGTCACAGCCTCTCAGCCTACCTCACAATGGCGGCCTTGAAGGGTACAGTCTAACATAAAATAGCTTCCACACAATATGTCCCAATGTTCAGACCCCCATCAAGAGGGGGTCCAAACACCCAGATCACCGCTGGGCCTCTTGGTAGAGAGAAGCCCCACTCAGCCGTGAAACTCACTGACTGGCCTTGGGCCAGTCCTTAATTCTCAGTCAAACTTGCCCTCATGCAGAGAACAAATGAATGAATGAATGAATGAATATCCAATCCTCGCACCCAATGAAACATGGGCAAGTTCAACATGGAAGAGGCTAAGCCAGTGCTTCTTCTTTGGCAATCACTTGTAGCTGAGTAAGATTGTCTTCCATAAACACGGTTTTAACAGTGAGTCCGTAAGTGACTGTGGAGGCCAATTCTGGATCCACACGTCCTTCCACAGTGGGGACATAGGTTTCCGGGTGGGAGTTGATCATGGTGTGGATTTGCCAAGTGTGCCTTCCTCTTAGCACATTTCTCCCTTGAGTCCTGAGTTCGAGTGTATTCAAAACCCACAATAGCTTTGGTAAATGCTGTTCTCCAACTGGAGCGCTCACAGGCCAGTGTTTCCCAGTTGTCAGTGTTTATACTACATTTTTAAAGATTTGCCTTGAGACAGTCTTTAAAACTCCTTTGTTGACCACCAGCATTACGCTTTCCAGTTTAAAGTTCGGAAAAGAGTAGTTGCTTTGGAAGACGATCATCAGGCATCCACACAACGTGATCTTTGCTTCTTCCAGTACACTGGTATTAGTTCGCCTGTCTTCCAAAGTGATATGTAAAATTTTTCGGAGACACAGTTGATGGAATCTTTTGAGGAGTTGGAGATGGTTTTTATAAGTGGTCCATGTTTCACAAGCACACAGTGAGGTTGGTAGTACAATAGCTTTGTCAACAAGCATTTTGGTTTCCCTGCGAATGTTCCTGTCCTCAAACACTCTGCACTTCAGTAATGAGAAAGAAGCACTCACAGAGCTCAGGTGATGCTGGATTTTGGCATCAAGTCAGTGCAAACAGGAACAGCACAGGGGTTTTTTGCATCAGCCAGGGGATGCTGATCGACTCCATTGCACCACCTTTGCATTGCCTTGGGCTTAGTAATGTGGGACAAAGGGAGCTCCCAAAGTTCTTCCATTCAGCAACAGCACTGTGCCATTTCTATCCATACCCAGACACCTTAGTTGTCAGCAATATGGGCTGTGCAGAGACACTTCAGCATGACGAGGCAATGAGCAGCTCTGAATGTCAGACACTCGGCATCTGTATTATTGAGCAATTGGACAACTTGATGGGGAGATCATGTTCTGAATGCAGCCTTCAGAGCTTGGAAGCCATTATTACCTGATAAACAGGCAGCTCTTTTGACTGCATTAACTTTCACCGCCGTGTGACTGTTACCTGAGCTAGCTGCCCTCCACAAACAGTGGTTCACTGCTGCAACTAGCTCCTGGATTTCAGCTTGGGATCAAGAAACATCACAAGATGGGGTGCGGAGGAAATCAACACAACAGCCAGAAATTGCAATTGGTGCTGAAATCAGAGAGTTATAAGCTGCTCTTTAGTGAATAGATTCCTGGTCTTCTTCTCTTCCTAGGATAGGGCACCACTGCTATCTGCTGACTCTACCACATCAATTTGGTTCAGGAGAACACAAGGAGAGCCCTGCTGGGACAGGCTGCTTTCCTAGGATATCCATGAATACCGTATCATAATATCACAAAATCATAGCAGGACCCTGTGGGTAATCTAGTCCAACCCGCTGCAATGCCGGAATCTCAACTAAAGCATCCATTACAGATAGCCATCCAACCTCAGCTTAAAAACTTCCAAGGGAGTTGAGTCCATCACCTTCCGAGGGAGTTTGTTCCACTGTCAAAGAGCTCTTACTGTCAGAAATTTCGTTCATCCTGATGTTTAGTCGGAATCTCCTTTCTTGTAACTTGAAGTCATTGGTTCGAGTTCTACCCTCCAGAGCAGGAGAAAACAAGCTTGGTTCATCTTCCATGTGACAACCCTTTATATGTGTGAAGATGTTTATCATCTCTCCTCTCAGTCTCCTCTTTTCCAGGCTAAACATACCCAACTCCCTCAACTGTTCCTCACCAGGCTTGGTTTCCAGCTTGTCAATATCCTTCTTTAATTGTGGTGCCCAGAATTGGACACAGTATTCCAGGTGTGGTCTGACCAAGGCAAAACAGAGTGGTCCTATTACGTCCCTTTATGAGGGAGAGCGCAAAATATGGTCTGAAGCTCAACATCAAAAAAACGAAGATCATGGCCACTGGTCCCATCACCTCCTGGCAAATAGAAAGGGAAGAAATGGAGGAAGTGAGAAATTTTACTTTCTTGGGCTCCATGATGGTGGACAGCAGTCACAAAATTAAAAGACGCCTGCTTCTTGGGAGAAAAATTATTACAAACCAAGACAGCATCTTAAAAAGTAGAGACATCACCTTGCCAACAAAGGTCCGAATAGTTAAAGCTATGGTTTTCCCAGTAGTGATGTATGGAAGTGAAAGCTGGACCATAAAGAAGGCTGATCGCCAAAGAATGGATGCTTTTGAATTCTGGTGCTGGAGGACACGCTTGAGAGTCCCATGGACTGCAAGAAGATCAAACCTATCCATTCTGAAGGAAATAAGCCCTGAGTGCTCACTGGAAGGACAGATCCAGAAGCTGAGGTTCCAATACTTTGGCCACCTCATGAGAAGAGAAGACTCCTTGGAAAAGACCCTGATGCTGGGAAAGATTGAGGGCACAAGGAGAAGGGGATGACAGAGAACGAGATGGTTGGACAGTGTTCTCAAAGCTACCAACATGAGCTTGACCAATCTGCAGGAGGCAGTGGAAGACAGGAGTGCCTGGCGTGCTCTGGTCCAGGGGGTCACAAAGAGTCAGGCATGACTAAATGACTAAACAACAACATTCCAGGTGTGGTCTGACCAAGGCAAAACAGAGTGGTACTATTACGCCCCTTTATCTGGACACTAAACTTCTGTTGATGCTGCCCAAATATCATCACATATCCTGACTTAGAATCAAGGGACTGGCCAACTTCTGGTGCATCGCTTACAACAAAAGTAATGTAGAAGGCAGGATGTCAGATTTTGACTTGGCAGTTCCAGGTTCAAATGCTTAGCCACGAAACTCCATAAGCAACCTGGAGTCAGTCACCATCTCTCAACCTAACCGACCTCGCAGGGTTCCAATAAGCGGTGGGGAACTATGAAGGATACCCCCGGGCTCATTGGAGGCAGAGTAGGGTAAGAATGAAGCCAATATATGCACAATCTTTTTATTTTGCAAAACAGCCCCGTCTCAGGGAATCTGGTTTCCCCGTGCAATTGTCCTGCCTCGCCCCGGGTGCATGGCTTTGCACAATTTATAGACCAGATTAGAAGTATAAATGCTGCATTTGGAGGCATTTCTTCCCTCCCCTGCCAAATCAATGAGGCCCTCCAAGTCAGAAGCTGATACCAGCCCTGATAAACACACTGTGACTAGATAAATCCAAACAGCTTTGACATTAAACCGGGGGAAGGTATTACTTTGAAGGGTTTAACATATTAACAGACTCCAAACACCATTTCAAAATATTTATGGAAATCGCTTTCATAAAGCTTGTACAAGCAGAATAACAAAACCCTGAGAAATATTATTAAAATCCCTCCCTCCATTAAACATGTCGACACTTAAAAGCTTCCGTCTGACATATATATTTTAGCCACTGGTGATTAAACACAAACCAACCCCTTGGCTATTTTAACTCATTGGATTTCTTGGGCCCTGCGAGGATTAAGAGGGAGGAGAGTTGACGGTAATTTCTTCTAAAAACCTTCACAATTTTGAAGGGAAATCACACGCACCCTTGTTTATCGCAGTGGTCTGGACTCAAAAGATATTCAAATTATGTGGGTAATTAGTCATTACATTTGTACTAAACATGAGGGCTCTCTGTGAATGGAAGATTAGGCTTTGAAGCACAGAAACCAGATATGGATAACACAGACCCTCCAAGTGTCCCTATTTTCCAGGGACAGTCCTTGATTTACAGAAGCTGTCCCAGTTTCTGATTTGATTCTGGAATGTCCCATTTTTTCTTAGGACACCCCTACTTCCATTGGAGAAATGGAGGGTATGGAGTTGTGTGACCCCTGAACCAATGTCGAAAACCCAGAAGTAAATGTCCCAGTTTTCTAACATTTTTTGGAAGCCAAACGTCCAATGCTGCTGTCGGCTATCATTTCCGGGGCATCTAGACAAGGCCAAGGCAGGACACGAGGCAGGAAACCAGGCAAGGACAGGTACAGGATCTCAGGCAGTATCTACCATACAGCAATGTTGCTCCCACAACCTGGGGCAGGGTCCAACTGCCTTTAATTTTTGTTGGGGTAATGGTCGGTCCTGATCCCCAGGCAACTCACCTCCCTGTATCGCCCGAAGGTGAGCACTCCTCCTGCAAGTACTCAGGTCTCTCCTTCTCTCAGACCTTAGTCTCTGCAGCTCGGGAGATGTCGGTGGGTTACTAGATCCAGAGGCCGCCTCAGCCTCCCCTGACCCAACCGGTAGTGGAGCAGTTGTAAGTGATGGCCCATCTGAAGGCCACAAGGTAATCCCCACATCTGGAGCCAGGGCAGGCTCAGGCCCCTGACTCGGCCCAACTGGTGCTTGTTGCAGGGGAACCTGTGCAGACTGGGACTCTTCAGGATCAGGCCCCAGACTTGGTTCAGATGATGCCTGAGGCAAAGGATTCGGTGCAGACTTAGTCTCCTCTGGTTTCAAGCCCAAGTCCCAGGCCATCACATCTACCAGGCTTTCAAGTGACATAGTGTCTACTGTCTACTACCCTGTTTCTCCCACTTCTGAGTCCTGTCTCTGTTCAGGACAGGAGCATCTGCTAGCTTTCTCCTGTTCCTCATCCTTCCATTATTTCCCAGCTCTTTGCTTCTTCTTCTGGGGTTTGTCCTGTTTGCCACCACCATGAACCTGGGTCCCTATTATCATCATCTTCCTCCTGCCTGGATGCCTCTTGAGGTTTCCACTCCTCCTCCTCATCTGTTCAGTTCCCTGACACTGCCTGGCTCCCTGTAATTGAGGGAACCACCAGAAGGCACTCAGAGCTGAACCTCAGTGTCCTGGCTGTATGATGGAGATGGAGACGCTCCTTCAGGTATACTGGGCCAAGGCCGTTTAGGGCTTTAAAGGTCAGCCCCAACACTTTGAATTGTGCTCGGAAACGTACTCAAATACAGGTACACAGATAAATAAAATGTGTCCTGAGAAACCAGGCTAAGGGGTTTCAAATGACTTGGTTATTCATCCTGACTTCCTTGCACAAAGCTTATGCAGATATTCTAGTTACATCCAGTCTTTATCAAACATTTGATCTGATTTGGTTGCAGGGCGGTTATACAACAATGAGCAGAATGCTCCATGTACATCCTGATTTGCTTACCTGGTGCTAATACATCTTTCCATTAATCATTTGCTCGTTCCACATTTTTCAATGCATTTCCCCAACGATTTCTTAACCACACACACACACACACACAAAATCAGGTTTCTTTTTTTAAAAAAAAGTAGATCTGTGATGCTGGGAAAGCAGAGCATTTTATTTCACTTTAATTGAGGAAACAGAAAACTTCCAAGAATGTGTTTGAATCCCTCCTACAAATTCTGACATTCTGAAGGCGTCCTAAAAACTTGTGCAACTTTGTCATTTTGATTAGGAGTGAAATGTGTGCATAAAATGTGTTGGGAAATGCTTAATTCATCACAGCTTCCCTTTGTTTTTTTGGAAGGGCAAACAAAGCATCGGAAAATGTGTGCATCTATAAAATTAAATTCCAGGGTATTTTCAACACAAACAAATCTTGACAACCCTTCTAAACGTCTTCTTTCTTTTCCCCTTTTGGTAAAGTTTTCCCCCTCTGACCCTGTCATCGCTGTGTCCTTTGGAAAAAGGGGGGGGGAATAAGATGTGTAACGACTTAAAAAACAGGACAGTTTTACTGTGTAATTAAAAACCCTACTTAAATACGTAAACAATAAAAGCCATCAAGATGCCAAATGTTCCCCCATTATTCCCTAAATACCTTCTAAATCAGGGGCTGTTCAAGGAGAAATAGGTGAACAGTTTGTGGAAGGTGTGTGTTGTGTATAACTTTTTCTTAAAAGGAAAGTAAGTTTTCCCGTCCTGTTAACAAGGACCCTGCGCTCCAAACAAACAGGAGTTTTTAGCGCAGAGATGGAAAACCTTTGACCCTCCAGATGTTGCAGAAGTCGGTCTTCCATCAGCCCCAGGCTGCATGGCCAATGGTCAAAGATAATAATAATTTCATTATTTGTAGCCCACCCATTTGACTGGGTTGTGCCAACCACTCTGGGCGGCTTCCAAAAGATATAAAAACACAATACAACATCAAACATTAAGAACTTCCCTATACAGATGGCAGGAGTTGGAGGCCAACAACAACTGGAAGACCTCATAGCTGCTTCGGCAAATGCTAAGTCACAGAATTATGCATGTAACAGGCCCTGACTTCAAATTTTGGGGGTCCTTCAAATTTTGCAGAGTGGCCTTGATGTTCCCACCTTCCCGGTATCCCTATGTTCCAGCCTGCTCCACCAGCTCTGGCAAAAACTCATGAGGTAAGTTCTTTCAAGGGACGCGGGGGGGGGCACTGTAGGTTAAACCACAGAGCCCAGGACTTGCTGATCAGAAGGTTGGCGGTTTGAATCCCCACGATGGAGTGAGCTCCCGTTGCTCGGTTCCAGCTCCTGCCAACCTAGCAGTTCGAAAGCACGTCAAAGTGCAAGTAGATAAATAGGCAGGAAGGTAATCACCATTTCTGTGCGCTGCTCTGGTTCGCCAGAAGCAGCTTAGTCCTGCTGGCCACATGACCCGGAAGCTGTACGCTGGCTCCCTCAGCCAGTAAAGCGAGATGAGAGCCGCGACCCCAGAGTCGTCCACGACTGGACCTAATGGTCAGGGGTCTCTTTACCTTTAAGTTCTTTCAAGCAGGGCAGTCCAAGGGGTGCACCCCGTCATTAGGTAAGAGAACAGAGTTAGACGTCGCAAGAAACCAACATAGGCTGGGGCAACTGGGGAATATTTACCACATCTGATTGCATGGACTTTTGTTATATTTGGATTTATAAAAGTTGAGGTGAATCTTTGGTCTTTGTAAGCTTCCCCCAGGGCCCGCGGGGAGCAAGCTTGGATTGTAGAGGAACCAAATTACTCTTAACAGCAAAATATATCCCAGGGTCTGGTTTCTTATGGAAGATCCTTCAGAGTGGGAAAGTATCAGTTCGTTAAAAGACATGAAAGACCGCTGTGTCTTAATTTTAACTAAACAAAGGGAAGCTGGAAGATAGCCCAGAGTCCTGGAAGATAAGATGGTGGAAGGAAAACAGGGCTCTCTGAGCGGGGACTGCACCAAAAATAATTGATGGACAACAACAGAAAGAACAAAAAATTCCTCTTGCATGTTAATACCATGTTTATGATATTGACTCCTCAAGCTCAATATCATATGAGGTGGCCAAATTTTGCACTTTAGTAATCAAGAAGCGTAAATCTCTTCTGTTGAATGGCACACTGCAAAGTTCCCTTGTGTAATTTTTTTTCTGATATTGTTGTTGATTTCTTTTTGTTTGATCTTGTGGTGCTTAATGTCACTGGCTTTTGCCGCAATAAAACTTGGTATTGGTATTGGCATGTTAATTTACATATAGATCTGTTAAACAGGATAGAAAGTTGCATACCAGTGACTATCAAGATAAGATAAAGGATTAAGATCAGGAATAAATAAGAGAGAGAAAAGCAGGAACAAGAAATAAATAAATAAAAATATCCTGGCCAGTCAGAACATGGGAAGTCTCCTGAAATTATATAATTTGGAATGTATAATTGGTTTTATTATTTGGATTACGATGTGGAAAGATTTGGTATTGTATCAATTGGAGTATTAATAATTAAAAATTAATTAAAAAATATTATTATTATTATTTTAAAAAAGAAACCAACATAGGCAATAAGAGGAAAACAAGAAGATCTTATGAACAAAGGAAGGGCAAATCACATGAAAGACAAGTCACATGGAAAGAGACTCACAGTCCATCTCGGAGTTCTGGCGTGTCGTTTGGCGTCCCCAGGGACTTAAGACTCCTTTCCAGAGAAGTCACTGTCAAAAGAAGATTTTGTTTTAATTCATTATTAACCTCATCATCTTATAGGACAGCACCCTGGGACAAAAAAACACCAATCCATCTTTATGGGTGTCATTCTCACATTGAACCAAAGAGGAAGAACAGGATTATTCCTGGGATGTGTGAGAAGAAATTTTGATCTTTGCCAGACTGATCAGATACTACTTAAGGAAGAAGCAACAAATCTGTCAATGTAATTTCTCTCCCTCCTCCCCTAAACTTAACATTCAGTTCTGCCAAAACTGGGTTTTTTGTTTTTGTTTTTAAAAGGTAAATCCCCATTAAGATTTATCGGCATTTCTGCTAATGAACACATTTCTGCATACAAGCATTTAAAAAAAAAACAAAAAAACTTTTTTTGCAGGAAATTGCCCTAATATAATGTGGTTATGTGGTATATAATGTGGTAATGTGGATGTTATCATCTCTAATATCTGCATTTTTAGGCACAATTCTCCCCATCGTATTCATTTATGTACACACAGTGTGGTTGGAGAACTGAACTGCAAATTTGGAGACTTGTAAATACTGAAGAATTGTTGTGTTTCGGTTTGCCTACTAGTTAGAGAAGTGTGAATTTGGTAGTTTTTTTCATTATAATGGAAGCAAAATCCCTATACTTTGGGATGGAGAACATGTAAACCCAACACCTTGCTTTGAGTTTTCACTGAGGTGAAATTGCAACGAGAAGAATATGAAATCATTCCTAACTGACAAGGGAGGCAACAGAGATTGAGAAAGGGAGATGAAAAATCATTCTCAATAAATCTGGAGTAGTGAATTGGATGAGCCACACATAGTGTCAACATAAATTACTTTATTCTGAAGAAAACTTTCTTCTTCTTCTTCTTCTACACTGTATGGTTCATATGCTACCTCAGAAATAAACAATAAGAAGAAATCGCACTTGATCTCAATATGTCTCGAAGCTTTGTGGGGAGCTCAGCAATTCAGGACAAACTCCATTCGGATAGAAACCAAAGTTTGTTGTGGGTAAATTAAGGAAGTAGAAGAAGAGCCATTGGTCCCTCAAGCTGAACATCCTATTCTCACAGTGGCCAGGTTGAAGTCTGTGGGAAACCTACAAGCAGGATCTCAGCACATGAGTCCCCTAGCCCTCTTGTGCTGTTATGTTTCCAAGGGGTTGCTCGAGAGCAAGCAGTCAAATGTCTCCCTGCTTGGCTGTGAAGCCTTGACTTTGCTGCCAAAATAAACTTTATCTGTCCAGAGCGCCACTCTCCCATGGCTGGCTCATTCACTGGAAGAATCCATGAGTGGGCGGTCCTTAAACCTTCCCCAGCAGAGTAGTTTCTTGACGCCCAGTCTGTGCCTCCCCTCTCTGCGCGGATGCTTACTGCGCAAGGAGGGCGTGGGTAACGGAGAACCCCTCTCCTCCCCACTTTGCTCAGGCAAGGAGTCCTGGCACCGCATCGCCTCCTCCGAGCCCTGCAACTCCTCACCACTGAATGTGTGGTTACTCTCCTCCATTGAAGAGGAGCTGCTTCCCATGATCCTTGGAGGCTCTCTATAATCCATTCGGCTTTTCTGAAAATGATATACATTTGAATATACCCATACAAAAAGAAAATATGAAGATACACAAATATCCATCACCTCCTAACAACTAAAGAAGAAGAAAATAAAAATAAAAAACACCACCACTAATACATTAAATATTACTCACAATACATTTAACATAAAAATGACTTTTTCCTATATAGCTGACTTCCCATCTACTGCTTACTTCTATTTCTCATCCATTTTTCAACAGTTTTAGGACAAGATACATAAGAACTAGGGCTGCCATACGTCCGGATTTTTCCAGACACAGCTGGGAAATGGGCTAAAAAATAGAGTGTGAGACTGGCTCCATTATTACCAAATAATGGAGGCATATAATTTGGACAAAAAAATTGGCTTCCAGGTTGAAAAGTCAAAATTGGAAACAGAACTGTTAGATACCAAAATTAAGAAATTGTCAAGAATGTATAACTTGTTGTTGAAATGGAACACTCAGGATGAAACGGTGAAATCTGCTATGATTAAATGGGCACAAGATGTTGGACATAACATAATGATGGCTGACTGGGAACAGTTATGGACCACAGGTAAGAAATTTACGGCATGTAATGCCCTGAGAGAATTTAATGAAAATGATATACAGGTGGTACATGACACCAGTCAAGCTTGCAAAAATATATCATTTGCCCGATAATAAGTGTTGGAAATGTAAAGAAAATGAAGGTACATTCTTTCACCTTTGGTGGACGTGCCCAAGGATTAAGGCTTTCTGGGAGATGATCTATAATGAAATGAAAAAGGTATTTAAATATACCTTCCTGAAGAAACCAGAGGCCTTTCTCCTGGGCATGGTCGGCCAATTGGTGCCAAAGAAGGATAGAACTTTCTTTATGTACGCTACAACAGCAGCAAGAATACTCATCACAAAGTATTGGAAGACACAAGATCTACCCACCCTGGAAGAATGGCAGATGAAAGTTATGGTCTATATGGAACTGGCGGAAATGACTGGTAGAATCCGGGACCAGGGAGAAGAGTTGGTGGAAGAAGATTGGAAGAAATTTAAAGACTATTTGCAGAAACATTGTAAAATTAATGAATGTTAAAATGATGTCGGATTGAAATGAAGCGGTTTTAGCAACAAGGTTAAAAAGAATATGTAAAAACGGATTGATAACAGATGAAAATATAAAGCTATAATATGTTAAGATATAGAATTAAGATAAAAACAAAGAGGGAAAGGATTTGCTGAATTAACCATGTGAACTGGAATACAAAAAAGGGAGGTGTGAGGAGGTCAGGGAAACAAGTAAATGAAATATAAGATATGAAAAGATTGATTTGTTTTTAACTGTTTTCTATTTTTTTTGTATTTTGTATTTTTTCTCTGTATTTTGTACTTTTTTATTTTTCTTTTTTCTTCTTTTTTCTTCTGTAACTTCTTTCTTTTTGTAAAACTTTAATAAATATCATATATATATATATATATATATATATATATATATATATATATGCTTTCGTAGATTTTCACGGGTACAGGAATGTAGGTTTTGGTGTCCTCGGGTGTCTTCCCGTGTAAAAGTTGGGGTGTCTAGGCGACGTTTCGACGAGGTCTCACTCGTCATCTTCAGGCTGGTGCTTTCGGCTTCTTGTTACTGGAACAGAGCAGGATCTCAGTGTTTGAGTTCCTATAAATACTGTTGAGGGGGTGTGGTGTATAGCCTAGACAAAAGAAGAAAAGGCACACTAGCCTGGGAACTTCCTCTCTGCCCAGAACATTGGAGGCTATACACCACACCCCCTCAACAGTATTTATAGGAACTCAAACACTGAGATCCTGCTCTGTTCCAGTAACAAGAAGCCGAAAGCACCAGCCTGAAGATGACGAGTGAGACCTCGTCGAAACGTCGCCTAGACACCCCAACTTTTACACGGGAAGACACCCGAGGACACCAAAACCTACATATATATATATATATATATATATATATATATATATATATATATATATATATATATATATATATTCCATTCGGCTTTTCCTCTCTTCCCCCTGAACCAATGGCAGTTCCCTGACATGTGCTTTTCAGAAGTGTTGCAGTCTTTTAGTGTGGAGGCAGAGCCTAGACATCAAGGCTAGTAGCCAATAATAATAATAATAATAATAATAATAATAACAACAACAACAACAATAACAACAACAACAACAACAACAATAATATTTTATTTATATCCCGCCCTCCCCAGCCAAATCCGGGCTCAGAGCGGCTAACAACAATAAAAGTAACACAGCATTCTAAAATCAATTCATTTTAAAATCAGTTCAAAGTCAAATTAATGGCAATCATTGGGCTAGAGTTCTGTGAGGATTACCAAAGGAGGGGGTCAGAATGTGCCTTGGCCAAAAGCCTGGTGGAAAAGCTCTGTCTTGCAGGTCCTGTGGAAAGATGTCAAGTCCCGCAGGGGCCTGGTCTCTTGTGACAGAGCGTTCCACCAGATCGGGGCCACGGCCGAAAGAGCCCTGGCTCCGGTTGGGGCCAGCCTAACCTCCCTGTGGCCTGGGGTTTCCAAGATGTTTTTGTTTGAAGACCGTAAGGTCCTCCGTGGGACATACCAGGAGAGGCGGTCCCATAGGTACGAGTGTGCTAGGCCGTATAGGGCTTTAAAGGTTGAAACCAGCACCTTGAATCTCATCCTGTACTCCACCAGGAGCCAGGGCAGCTGGTATAGCACCGGGTGAATGTGATCTCGCAGCGAGGACCCAGTAAGGAGTATCGCTGTGGCATTCTGCACCCGCTGGAGTTTCTGGGTCAGTCTCAAGGGCAGCCCCACGTAGAGCGACTTACAATACTCCAGTCTGGAGGTGACCATCGTGTGGATCACAGTGGCTAGGTCAGGGTGAGAGAGGTAAGGAGCCAACTGCTCAGCTTGGCAGAGATGGAAAAATGCCGCCTTTGTTATAGCTGCAATCTGCGCCTCCATGGAAAGGAAGGTGTCGCAGATTACACCCAAACTCTTAATGGACGGTGCTGGCCCTCTCCTCCATGAAGTTGTCCAATCCTCTTCTCAGGGGCGTAGGAAGGGGGGTGAGGCCCACCCTGGGTGTCATCTTTGAGAGGGGTGAAAAAGTGACACACTGCGGGGGGCGGCACTTACCGCAGGGCCTGGCCTGCAGTGCGCCCAAGCCATGCATCTTTCCTGGGAGTGACACGGTGGCTCAGGGCCTCGCACTGCCCAAAATGGCAGTGTGGAGCTTGCGTCCGCCAGGTGGACTCTGTGGGCAGCTCACCACCCCACCCCACTGGGCGGTTCACCACAGCACCCCCATGCAGCACCCCTGTGGGCAGATCACACTGCCCCATCGGTGGATCACCCCGCTCCCATCAGCAAATTACCCCGCCCCCGTAGGTGGGTCATCCTGCCCCCGCCACTCGGGGGGCCAGAGCAGCTAGCTATGCCACTGCCTCCTCTAAAGCTTTCTGCCCCTCCCTGACTCCTGCAGAAACAAGTTCCCTAGTTTATCTATGCACTGTATGCTGTTGTTTAGTCATTTAGTCGTGTCTGACTCTTCATGACCCCGTGGACCAGAGCACGCCAGGCACTCCTGTCTTCCACTGCCTCCCGCAGTTTGGTCAAAATGCACTGTATCTAGAAGTCTTTTCACTTCTCTGTCCTGAATCTTCCAAGACTCAGCTTCTTGGGGTGTTCACTAAGTGTTTTTAACCCTAGTTAAACATGCATTTAGAAGGGACACGGGTGGCGCTGTGGGTTAAACCACAGAGCCTAGGACTTGCTGATCAGAAGGTCGGCGGTTCGAATCCCGCGATGGGGTGAGCTCCCATTGTTCGGTCCCTGCTCCTGCCAACCTAGAAGTTTGAAAGCATGTCCAAGTGCAAGTAAAATAATAGGTACCGCTCAGGCGGGAAGGTAAATGGCATTTCTGTGCTCTTGGTCATGCTGGCCACATGACCCGGAAGCTGTACGCCAGCTCCCTCGGCCAATAAAGCGAGTGAGCGCCGAAACCCCAGAGTCAGTCATGACTGACCTAATGGTTAGGGGTCCCTTTACCTTTACCTTTAAACATGCATTTGGGAGGAGAGTGAAAAGGAGACACACACACAGGATATCTGCACATCCCCTTTTCTCACCTTCCTAGCTGCTGCACTGTCACACCCTTTGGAAAGCCCCGAAAAACAAGAGAGACAACTGGAAAACAAGGAAGCGCACCAGAAAGTACAACACTGCTTTAACACAGCCTACAGAGGGCTATTTTTGCAAACTGAGATCCTATGTGTGCCTGTACATTGGGTCATTTCTCTAAGGTAGTCTATCTTAAAGTTTTTATGTGTTTATATGCCTATCACACTTTTAAACTTAAAATCCATTGTTGTATATTGTTTTAAATGTTTGTTTTGCTATTGGGATTGTAGTTCCATTTGTGTTTCACAAGCTGGTCTCTGACTGTAATAAATTTCATGTTCATGTTCATGACATCCTATGCATGTACCATTCTATAAAACAGCCTCCTCTTCTTCAAAAAGGAGTTTCTGAACATTGTAATACAAATTGCACCCAATAGACTGGCGTGTCTGAAATACGCACCATTGGCATTAATTCGGAAGACGCTGGCCGATGTATCCTGGAAAAGATCCTGTAGTTCATTGGGATCCATCTGTGTGGCTAGAAAGAAGAAGAGGCGAGACAGTTAATACATCAAGCTGCAGCTGTTGATCTGGTCTCGATTTATAATGCTCCAGAGTGTCTCAAATATGAGCACGACATAGGAGACGCTAAGCCACTGCAAACAGGTACTCAGGAGGAAAAGCAAACAGGCTTTGTGACTTCCCCACAAACTTTCCCTTGTAAGTGACCTCTGCCCCTTAATTCATATTACTTTTATTGTTCTGGGGTAGGCCTGGGCTGAATGTTTAAACAAGTATGGTCCGCTTGCAAGATCTGAATCTCCACCACCTGAATTTAGCTGGCCGGGTGCTTTTCAGGCACATCACGAAGCACAGGAAAAGCCCATCTTAGCTGGAAAGTTCATTCCGAGTTATTTAGGTGAAGAAACTGATCTGTTAAAACAGGACGGAATCAGGTTTACAATCTCTGGCATTCAATGCCCTCTCCCAGATCCTGCCCTGCAGTTCAATAACAACTTAATTATTCTAGGGGAGTGGAAGTGGAGAGGAGGCAGAGGGAGCCTGTTATCTGAGCTGGGGAAGTCTGCAGTTTAGGATGGATGCAGTGAAGCCTCCGCTCTCGATCTCTCCCCCCCCCCCCGCACAAACACACATACACATCTCCTCTTCTAGAGGAATGAAGCAGTCACAAACAAACACCCGGGCTTTGGACTGAAAAGAAGCAATTTGCAGAGAACACGTCCCGGTCGCCAGGCGTAGCAACGATCCGGCAGCACGGATGCGCGCCAAGGTTGTAAATGTAAAGAGGGGCGGGGGGAAGGGAGGGAGGGGACACAGCTAACACAAAAACACGGTGTCCAATAAAAATTAAACGAGTTAGACTTCATAAAATGCAGTGCTAAAATATTATATTCTCTCTCTCCCTCCCATTTCCTTGGTAGAAATACAACTCTATCCTCTGTTCGGAAGATATTCCCACAATGCTTTGAGAAAGAACTAGGGAGACGTCTTCTTTGCTTCAACCACCACTTGGGTTGGTGACTTGGCTGCTGTCTGGGTCAGTTGCCTGGGCCAGGAGTTTCCTGGGTTTTGCGTGTAGGTGAAGCCACAGAACGGAAGGTGGAGGTGGGCATGGTGCCACTATGTTTCAGCACCTGTGCCCACGCTCCCAAACAGCCCATTTATCCGTCCTGACCTGTCCTGGCTTCTGGGTCATGTTTCTGACCTTATTCTTAATAATAATAATTTATTATTTATACCCCGCCCGTCTGGCTGGGTTTCCCCATCCACTCTGGGTGGCGTCCAACAAAATATTAAAATGCAAAATATTAAAATAGCATTCTTGTGCCTCACTCGGTGACTTCAGGTTTGTCACCAACTCTCAGCCTAACCTACCTCACAGGGTTGTTCTGAGGATAATATGGAGAGCGGGGGAAACCACTGGTGCCACTTTGAGCTCCTTGGTAGAAAAATGGGATATCAATAGAGTGAGGATATGGGTGAGGAGTTATGTGTGGCTCCAAACCATAGGTTGCCACCCCTGTTCAGTCTGGCGGAGTTTACAAGACATGATATCTTTGTAAAAACTGCAGGTTGGGATATATGAAGCTGCCTTCAACCAAGTCAGATCACTGGTTAGTCTAGTTCAGTACAGTGGTACCTCTGGTTATGGGCTTAATTTGGAGGTCTGTTCTTAACCTGAAACCGTTCTTAACCTGAGGTACCACTTTAGCTAATGGCGTCTCCTGCTACCGTTGCACCACCAGCGTGCAATTTCTTTTCTCATCCTGAGGTAAAGTTCTTAACCCGAGGTACTACTTCTGGGTTAGTGGAGTCTGTAACCTGAAGTGTTTGTAACCCGAGGTGTTTGTAACCTGAGGTACCACTGTACTGACTACACCGAGTGACAGCAACTTTCCAGGGTTGTTCAGACAGGAATGTTTCCACCGGACATGGGGCAAAGAGGACTAACTGTGAAGAACAGCTATTATTGCCCTCATTTTTCTGCTTGTCTGCTTTCCACAAATGGGTTGTGGACAGCAAGGTTTCAGGTGTGACGGACACTTGGTTCATATCCAGCAGATGTATTGTATTGTTGTTGTGTCCTTACTTCAAGTTGTGCGTCCCAGGAGACTCTTCGCAGCCCAGTTTCTCTCAGTCTGAAAGCGTGAGGCATTGAGCGAGTGTGCCAGGACATTTCAATATCCCCTCAGCACTACTTCGCCTCTGCCCTCAACAAAAATGGCTGCCCACTTGCTCAACAAGAGGTGTTTTCTATCGCGGTGTGACTAGCAGGAAAAAAAGAAAAAAGGAGAAAGGGAGCAGCTGCTCCCAGCGCGGAGATTGAAGTGGCGAGGAAAACCTGTCTGTTGAATTTTGGCCCATCATGCCGTCTGTGAAAGGCACATGAGATTTGCTGGGGAAGGGGGGTTGGGATAAGTGGCAACCCTCAGTCCCTAAAGGAAGCATTTTGACAGAGAGGGAAATTATTTCGGCATAAGCAGAGCCTCGGAAGCAGCTAAAGAATCCTTCATCATGACAGGTGCTGGATAAAGCAGCCATTAACGTGAGCGACTGCCGGGGAGGAACAGACACCTCAATGCCTTGTCAGATTTCAATGCTTTTCATATCTTCTTGTAGTTTGGGCAAATGTTATTCCTTCCCGACCTTTATCCTAAACCAGCTTTAGCTATTACCAAAGCCTTCTGCAGCAGTGGCTCCCAAAACTTTCTATCGCCACGTATTTTCACCCCAACTGGGGAGTGGAGATGCTCACCTGCACTTTTGCAGGGGATTCTGGGACAGGTTCTGCGCTGGATGACCCGGCAGGTTGACAGGGGTGTTATTGTTGTTTAGTCGTTTAGTCGTGTCCAACTCTCCGTGACCCCATGGACCAGAGCACTCCAGGCACTCCTGTCTTCCACTGCCTCCCGCAATTTGGTCAGACTCATGTTTGTAGCTTCGAGAACACTGTCCAACCATCTTGTCCTCTGTCGTCCCCTTCTTCTTGTGCCCTCAATCTTTCCCAACATCAGGATCCCCTTCATGGATCACTTCCCCTTCATGGACTGCCTTGCCGTGGCGAAGGGGCTTGAATAACTCAGAGAAGCTCTGAGCTATGCCGTGCAGGGCCACCCAAGATGGACAGGTCATAGTGGAGAGTTTTGACCAAACGTGATCCACCTGGAGCAGGAACCGGCAAGCCACTCCAGTATCCCTGCCAAGAAAACTCCATGGACAATGACAGGGGCGAGCCAGCAGCAACTCACGCAGAGCAAGCTGGAGTTAACTCTTTATTAGCAAAACAGGATCTGCACACGAGTGTCCAGCCTAATGTCATGGGAAGGGGAGGGGGTCAATGCACAGGAACCAGAGCAGCAAGACCCATCACCAGAACAAGAGGGGCCCCTGTCTCCATGAACATGGCAGGCTCTGAGGTGTAGGGACCAGAGGCAGGGGCGCTCCAGGAGGTAGAGGAAGCCAAGGGCCCACAGCCCAGCCCCCTAGCTGGCCAGGTGGAGCTCACTAGCTCTGGGACAAGGTGTGCGATTCCTCAGCTGCAGTAGGCTCAGGACAGTTGAGGGTCACCTGCCTCATCAAACCCAGAAGCTGCAAGCAGCATGCAACATACAGAAGGGAAGCAGAACTGAGCTGCTGTGTTTGTTCAACTGCCCATGTTGGAGGACCTTAGCTTGGATGCTTCTGGACCTCCATGGGACTGTGTTTTGGGTTTGACTCTGCACTGTATCCTGACTGCTGGACATCAGACATGGACTACTTGGATTGACTGTTTCCTGACCTGTGAACCACGGAGTTTGGATTTCAAACTTTGCTTGTGTGGATTGACCCCTGGTCTTTGAACTTTGGACTTGACTTGCTGCCTTGCTGCTTGGTAATGGGTTAAGGACAAAAGCTCTTATTCCAGCTCCAGACATACTCTAGGGCAGTGTTCCCCAACCTTGGGCCTCCAGCTGTTTTTGAACTACGGTTCCCATCATCCTTGACCACTGGTCTTGTTAGCGAGGGATGATGGGAGTTGTAGTCCAAAAACAGCTGGAGGCCCAAGGTTGGGGAACACTGCTCTAGGGCACAGACATAAGAAGAACTTCAATGGATCAAGCCAAGGACAAACCTATCACAGCTTTGTGTTCCTGTTCCTGTTAGCCAATCAGATACCTCTTATGGGAAATTCTCTCTCTCTCTCTCTCTCTCTCTCTCTCTCTCTCTCTCTCTCTCATTAGTTTGGAAAACTTTCCTCTTTCTTCATACCACCCGTGATCAAACTTCTTTTCTTTTCACCCTTTCAGAGAACTTTTTGACCTGAAGGAGGAATTTCCAGAACTAGTCTCACCTTTCAGATCGCAACTCGAGGCACCAGTGATTTATGATTGCAAAAGCGGCGGAAATATAAATACATTTTTTCCACCTTGTAATCAAGCTTTAATCAAACCGTGCCTAGCATTTTTTTTAATTAACTTGTTTTCATTCTCTTTTGTTTCCTTATTTAGCACCATCGTTAATAAGCGGTTGAACAGGAAGAACAAAGCAACTGTCACCCAGCCTCACAAACCCATTCACATTCTGCTCATGTTTCAGGTTTTAGAAGGACACTGATGTAAAAATAAATAAATTGATGGTGTATATATTTTATATGCCACCACCATTGGCATGACGGTCCTCTTTTATCAAACCATCCAGAGTCAATGAAACAGTATGGAAATGTTGGGAGTCAAGAGAGAACCAGGACAAAGGAAGATGGTACTTTTTTATCCTTAGGAGGGAGATGAATGAACTATTCCCCTAAGACAGCGGTGAGGGACCTCTGGCATATACAAGGATGAAAGAACACAAGAAGAGCCTGTTGATTCTGGCCATTGGCCCAATTCCTCCAACATCCTGTTCTCACAGCAGCCAACAATATGCCTTCAAAAAGCCCACAGGCAGGACCTGAATGCAATCTTGGTGCTGACCTTTAAAGCCCTAAATGGCCTTGGTCCAGTATATCTGAAGGAGCATCTCCACCCCCATAGTTCTGCCAGGACACTGAGGTCCAGCGCAGAGGGCCTTCTGGCGGTTTCCTTAATGCGAGAAGTCAAGTTACAGGGAAGCAGACAGAGGGCCTTCTCAATAGTGTCACCCACCCTGTGGAACGCCCTCCCACCATATGTCCAAGAGAACAACAACTACAACTTTTAGAAGACATCTGAAGGCAGCCCTGTTTAGGGAAGCTTTTAATGTTTGATGCATTACTGTATTTTAATACAGTGGTGCCTCGCAAGACGAAATTAATTCGTTCCGCAAGTCTCTTCGTCTTGCGAGTTTTTCGTCTTGCGATGCACGGTTTTCCATAGGAATGCATTGAAAATCAATTAATGCGTTCCTATGGAAACCCCCTACCCCGACCTCTTCTGGCGGGCGGCATTTTAAAATCGCCCGGGACAGCGGAGGACTTCTCCGCTGTCCGGGGCGATTTAAAAGCCCCTGGGAAGGCAGGCAGGGGGGACAAAGACTTTTGCCCCCTGCCTGCCTTCAGAAGAGGTCCAGGACAGGCTTCGCGGACCTCTCCACAAGCAGCGGGAGCGCTCCTTGCGGAGAGTTGCCAGCGCGCCCAGGCTTTCCCGCCCCGCCGCCGGGCTTCGGGACATCGTTCCGATGCCGGGCGGCGGGGGGAGGCGTTCCTGCCCCGCCGCCGGCATCGGGACGATGCCCCGAAGCCGGGCGGCGGGGGGAGGCTTTGCCGCCCCGCCGCCCAGCTTCGGGACATCGTTCCGATGCCGGGCGGCGGGGGGAGGCTTTCCCGCCCCGCCGCCGGGCTTCGGGACATCGTTCCGATGCCGGGCGGCGGGGGGAGGCTTTCTCGCCCCGCCGCCCGGCATCGGGACGATGCCCCGAAGCCGGGCGGCGGGGGGAGGCGTTCCTGCCCCGATGCCGGGCGGCGGGGGGAGGCTTCAAAAGCCGTCCGGGGGCTTTTAAATCGCCCCGGACAGTCCCGGGGCGATTTAAAAGCCCCCGGTTAGGCAGGCAGGGGGGGCAAAGACTTTTGCCCCCCGCCCGCCTTGGGAAGAGGTCCTGGACCTCTTCCGAAGGCGGGCGGGGGGCAAAAGTCTTTGCTCCCCCCTGCCTGCCTTTCCGGGAGAGCGGAAAAGGCACCTTTGCCGCCCCGCCGCCCAGCTTCGGGACATCGTTCCGATGCCGGGCGGCGGGGGGAGGCTTTCCCGCCCCGCCGCCGGGCTTCGGGACATCGTTCCGATGCCGGGCGGCGGGGGGAGGCTTTCTCGCCCCGCCGCCCGGCATCGGGACGATGCCCCGAAGCCGGGCGGCGGGGGGAGGCGTTCCTGCCCCGATGCCGGGCGGCGGGGGGAGGCTTCAAAAGCCGTCCGGGGGCTTTTAAATCGCCCCGGACAGTCCCGGGGCGATTTAAAAGCCCCCGGTTAGGCAGGCAGGGGGGGCAAAGACTTTTGCCCCCCGCCCGCCTTGGGAAGAGGTCCTGGACCTCTTCCGAAGGCGGGCGGGGGGCAAAAGTCTTTGCTCCCCCCTGCCTGCCTTTCCGGGAGAGCGGAAAAGGCACCTTCCCGCTCTCCCGGAAAGGCAGGCAGGGGGGAGCAAAGACTTTTGCCCCCCGCCCGCCTTCGGAAGAGGTCCAGGACCTCTTCCCAAGGCGGGCGGGGGGCAAAAGTCTTTGCCCCCCCCTGCCTGCCTTCAAAAGCCGTCCGGGATAGCGGGAAGCGCTTCCCTGCTATCCCGGACCGCTTTTAAAATGCTGGCGGTGGGGAGCAAAGCCTTTCGCCCCCGCCGGCCTTCCTGGACCTCTTCTGAAGTCCGGAGGGGGGGGGGGAAAGGCTTTGCTCCCCACCGCCAGCATTTAAAAAAAGGTCCCCGAGATTTCCCTATGGGCTTTCGTCTTGCGATGCAAGCCCATAGGGAAAATCGTCTAGCGAAGCGTCGCAAAAACCGAAAAACCCTTTCGTCTTGCGGGTTTTTCGTCTTGCGAGGCATTCGTCTTGCGGGGCACTACTGTATTTTGTTGGAAGCTGCCCAGAGTGGCTGGGGAAGCCCAGCCAGATGGGTGGGGTATAATTATTATTATTATTATTATTATTATTACTACTACTACTACTACTACTAATGGCACTCTCCTCTCCTATGGTTCCCAGTTCCTTGTATTCATAAGTGAGCTGGACGCAGGTGGCACTGTGGTCTAAACCACTGAGCCTCTTGGGTTTGATGATGAGAAGGTTGGCAGTTCAAATCCCCATGACAGGGTGAGCTCTGGATGGTTAAGTCCAGCCAAAGGTGACTATGGGGTTGTGATGCTCATCTCGCTTTCAGGCCGAGGGAGCCAGCATTTGTCCACAGACAACTTTCTGGGTCGTGTGGCCAGCAGGACAAAACCGCTTCTGGTGCAACGGAATACTGTGACAGAAACCAGAGAGCATGGAAATGCCGTTTACTTTCCCATCGCAGTGGTACCTATTTATCTACTTGCACTGGTGTGCTTTCAAACTGCTAAGTTAGCAGGAGTTGGGGCAGAGCAACGGGAGCTCACCCCGTCATGCAGATTCGAACCGCCGAACTTCCGATCAGCAAGCCTAAGAGGCTCCGTATTTTAGACCACATCGCCACCTGTGTCCTTTACCTTTGCCTCTGCTAGTAGCTGTTGATAGCTTTGTCCTTCATTACTTTGTTCAGTCATCTTTTTAAGCCATCCAAATTGCAGGTCATCACTGCCTCCTGTGGGGAGATATTCTTTGTGTGAACAAGTACTTTCTTTTACAGTGGTACCTTGGGTTAAGAAGTTAATTCATTCTGGAGGTCCATTCTTAACCTGAAACTGTTCTTAACCTGAAGCACCACTTTAGCTAATGGGGCCTTCCGCTGCCACTGCGAGATTTCTGTTCTCATCCTGAAGCAAAGTTCTTAACCAGAGGTACTATTTCTGGGTTAGCAGAGTCTGTAACCTGAAGCGTCTGTAACCTGAAGCGTCTGTAACCTGAGGTACCACTGTATTTGTCCCAGTTCTTCCAATGTTCAGCTTCCTTGCGTGTTCACCTCCATCATGTCACCGTTTATTCACCTTTTCTCCGAAAGCCCCCAAAGGTGCAACAGTTCCTCATAGGAAAGTTATTTGTAAAATACTCTGAGGGCATGCACACACAGAGAAAGAGACAAACACAAAGACATCTGTATTTGTCTCTATCTGATGTTCCATTAGAAAAAAAGCACAGAGCAAACCTTGTTCATCGCCAAGCTGTGTGCGGTAACTGCTTTCTAATTTTGGTAAAAGCCAGGCATTTCGGTTTCAGTCGGCTGCTTTTATAAATTAAGCATCCGCCTGCTTTTTAATCAATGAAGAGAGAGAGGAAAAAATATTAAATGGAAAGGCTTTTGCAGGAAAAAGTGTGCCTTATTACCAAAATCTCCGTTAGCGGGGGTTTTAAAATGACAAAGTGATTTAAGTCGTTTAGGCCAGGGGAGGATTAAGAGAGAGTTTAAAGACAATTCGTTATTTAATGGAATAAAACCAGCCTCGTGGAAAATGCCCATTTGCTCACAAAACTTGTGAGAAATAACTGTTCTGTGTTTAATAGTTTCTCTGTGGGTGTTACTGTGAGCACAGCCGAAGTAGAGCATCCAAACTTGGAGACCAGATGAATGAAACATGTTCAGTCCTCATTGAAACTGTGTGTTTTGTTTTGTGCCCCTTTTGCTGTTGTTTGTTTCCCCCCTAAATATTATTTGTTGTTGTTCTGCAAACCGAAGGCTTCCCCAAGAATGCAGACACCTCCCTCAGGGGCATGGAGGGCAGAATTGAAGACACTCGAACTCAGGACGCAAGGGAGAAACATACCAAGAGGAAGACATGCTTGGCAAACTATCACCGTGATCAACTACCACCCGGAAACAAATGTCCCCACTGTGGAAGGACGTGTGGATCCAGAATTAACCTCCAGAGTCACTTACGGACTCATTGTTAAAACTGTGTTTATGGAAGACAATCTTACTCGGCTATGAGTGATCGCCAAAGAAGAAGAAGAAGAAGATAGCAATAACAAAATGGGGAATGGGTGACCCTTCAGAGGTTGCTAAACTCCACCTCGCATCATCCCTGACCATTGACCATGCTGGTTGGGATTGATGGGAGTTGTAGCTAAAAACATCTGCAGGACCACAGGTTCCCACCACTGGCCTAAAAGCTGTGGTACACCTGGCAGATTTGGAAAACCCTGCTTAGTCAAATCATTTGTGGGAATTCCTAAAGAAGTTGAAGGAGAGCTCACATCATCACTGACCACTGCTGATGCTGGCTGGGGCTGATGGACATTGTGGAGTCCAACAGCAACTAGAGGACTGCAGGTTGTCCAACCCTGACTGAGTTGTGCGAATGAGGTTGGCATTTTATAGGCTTAAATAATAATATAATAATAATTTATTATTTATACCCTGCCCATCTGGCTGGGCTTCCCCAGCCACGCTGGGTGGCTTCCAACCAAATATTAAAATATTGTAATGCATCAAACATTAAAAGCTTCCCTAAACAGCGCTGCCTTCAGATGTCTTCTAAAAGTTTGGTAGTTGTTGTTCTCGTTGACATCTGGTGGGAGTGTGTTCCACAGGGCGGGTGCCACCACTGAGAAGGCCCTCTGCCTGGTTCCCTGTAACTTGGCTTCTCGCAGTGAGGGAACTGCCAAAAAATACTGGACTAAAAAAAACTGATGCAGTGAAGACCATAAAATAAATTACTTGCATGAGACTAGTCAGTGTGGCATTGTTGGAGAAAATGCAAGTGAAGGAATAGCCTCACTTCTCATTTAGATAAGTCCTGATGAACTCATCTGTCCGAAAAGGTATTCTCTCCACCACCACAAAGGAGACACATTGCAGTTGCATTTAGCCACCTTTATCACTGTCTTTAATAATCACCAGTATTAGCAGCAACAGAACAGGCAAGCATTTCTTATCCTGACAACATGCTCACGATGAACAGAGGTGATACGGCGGAGAAATCATCTCCGTCGACCGAAGAGAGACACGTTTTTAGACATCGAAGCGGGAGATGGATTCCAGAGCAAATCGCCCATGCGGTTGGGTATTACTTTCCAGCTTTCTGAATTATAAATGCTTTTAAAAAGGCACAACAGTATCGGGGAGTGTAATCTTGACAGTTCTATCTAGAGGGTCTAACATATTGCATTGAAAGGCTGGCAGTAATATTGAGCCAATCTCGGTGTATCTCAGGGAGTGATATACATCGTTCAGGAGATTATCCTCGCTGACGTGAAGTTGGAGGGACTCCAGAACCAGACTGAGGCACCAATCTGGATCAATGAGGAAGATAAGAACTGTGAGTGGCTATAGCCTTGTTTAAGCAATGAAGATATTGAGGATGCTATCTTGGGCCTCTTATTTGCATCTTTGGGCTAAGACCAGCTGTGTAGTGCAGGAGACCACAAAAAACTAAACCTCTTTAGTACAAGGCACTTCAAGGTGGATTATAAACTTCCACTCCTACTCCTTATTCCCATTTTGTCCTTGCAATAACCCCTATGAGGTAGGTTAGGCTAAAAGTCAGAGAATGGCCCAAGGTTATGCTAATAAACATAAATGCATTATATTCATGGGAAATGCATGCAAAGATCTGTATAATAGACCACAATGTATACATGAATATCTATGTTGGATGAAAAGCATACTTAAAGGCTAATGAATGTTCACAATGATAGGTTTTAAAACATGCAAACTGAACTTTAGGCTGGAAAAGAGGAGACTGAGAGGAGATAGGATAGTTCAGCTCCCATCGCAGTTTGCATGTTTTATACCCAGCTCCTTCAACCACTCCTCATAAGGCTTGGTTTTGTTTGTTTCCAGGAAAGAATGAACCTATACTAGCTCTTTGCAACCTGGATGGTTATGCTAACAAGATACCCATCTTTACTGCCTTACTTTCCTTCCCATTCCCCCCCCCCAAGGGGGGACTGAAGACTTGCCTCAGTCTTCTCCGATAAAGAAAACAATGCCCGACCTGAAGAATTTGGAGCAAATGATTCAGCAGAGGAAACACAGCCCAGAATAACTAAGGAGATAGTACAAGAATACTTGGCTAGTTTAGATGTATTCAAGTCTCCAGGGCCAGATGAACTGCATCCAAGAGTATTAAAAGAACTGGCAGATGTGATCTCAGAACCACTGGCAGTCATCTTTGAGAATTCCTGGAGAACAGGCGAAGTCCCGGCAGACTGGAGGAGGGCAAATGTTGTCCCTATTTTCGAAAAGGGGAAAAGAGAGGACCCAAATAATTACTGCCCAGTCAGTCTGACCTCAGTAACAGGGAAGATTCTGGAGCAGATCATTAAGCAAACAGTCTGTGAGCACCTAGAAAGGAATGCTGTGATCACCAATAGTCAGCATGGATTTCTGAAAAATAAGTCATGTCAGACTAACCTGATCTCGTTTTTTGACAGAATTACAACCCTGGTAGATGAAGGGAATGAAGTGGATGTAGCCTACCTTGATTTCAGCAAGGCATTTGACAAGGTGCCCCATCATATTCTTGTAAAGAAGCTGGTAAAATGTGGTCTTGACTATGCTACCACTCAGTGGATTTGTAACTGGCTGACTGACCGAACCCAAAGGGTGCTCATCAATGGTTCCTCTTCATCCTGGAGAAGAGTGACTAGTGGGGTGCCACAGGGTTCTGTCTTGGGCCCGGTCTTATTCAACATCTTTATCAACGACTTGGATGATGGACTCAAGGGCATCCTGATCAAATTTGCAGATGACACCAAACTGGGAGGGGTGGCTAACACCCCAGAGGACAGGATCACACTTCAAAACGACCTTGACAGATTAGAGAACTGGGCCAAAACAAACAAGATGAATTATAACAGGGAGAAATGTAAAGTATTGCACTTGGGCAAAAAAAATGAGAGGCACAAATACAAGATGGGTGACACCTGGCTTGAGAGCAGTACACGTGAAAAGGATCTAGGAGTCTTGGTTGACCACAAACTTGACATGAGCCAACAGTGTGACGCGGCAGCTAAAAAAGCCAATGCAATTCTGGGCTGCATCAATAGGAGTATAGCATCTAGATCAAGGGAAGTAATAGTGCCACTGTATTCTGCTCTGGTCAGACCTCACCTGGAGTACTGTGTCCAGTTCTGGGCACCACAGTTCAAGAAGGACACTGACAAACTGGAACGTGTCCAGAGGAGGGCAACCAAAATGGTCAAAGGCCTGGAAACGATGCCTTATGAGGAACGGCTAAGGGAGCTAGGCATGTTTAGCCTGGAGAAGAGGAGGTTAAGGGGTGATATGATAGCCATGTTCAAATATATAAAAGGATGTCACATAGAGGAGAGAGAAAGGTTGTTTTCTGCTGCTCCAGAGAAGCGGACACGGAGCAATGGATCCAAACTACAAGAAAGAAGATTCCACCTAAACATTAGGAAGAACTTCCTGACAGTAAGAGCTGTTCGACAGTGGAATTTGCTGCCAAGGAGTGTGGTGGAGTCTCCTTCTTTGGAGGTCTTTAAGCAGAGGCTTGACAACCATATGCCAGGAGTGCTCTGATGGTGTTTCCTGCTTGGCAGGGGGTTGGACTCGATGGCCCTTGTGGTCTCTTCCAACTCTATGATTCTAGGAAGAGATTACTGCTCCTAATTTTACCTTCCATACAGTCTTTGAATAGAGTGAGCTAATTAAGATCATCTAAGGCTGCAATATTAAATACGCTTGCCTGGGAACAAGCACAACTGACCACAGTCAGATTTACTTCTGAGCACACATGCCTAGCATTGCACTGTTACAAAGTGACTGCAATTGCAGCTTCTGCAGGGCTGGGGCAGCAACAGCTGGTGGTTTTTGATCAGAGGCGGGGGGTCTCTAATGTCATGTTTCCCCTATTAAGCCAACCTAAAAATATCCTTGCGTTCTGCTCCCAGGAGGTGCAAGAAATGTAAACACTCGAGAGGCGAAGAGGCATCTTTGGGAAAGCAGAGCATACTCGGAGTGTCAGCAAATAGGCTGTCAGGCGTGGGATGCAAAAAGGGAAGCGCGCAGAGAAAGAAGAGACACAGTTCTGGGATCCCAGCTGGAGGTGTGGGATCTCATCTTTTGTTGGTTGGTAAAAAATGTTGTCAAAACAGAAATGGAGAGCTCACACTGGCACACCAAGGGGAAGGCCTTCCATTAATGAGTCAAGCATCCATGCTGGAAAATAAAGTTGCCATTGCCACGAAAAGTTGCACACTTTGTTTTATTTATTGGCATCAAATAAATAGGAAAATGGTCCAGTATATCTGAAGGAGCGTCTCCTCCCCCCATCGTTCTGCCCGGACACTGAGGTCCAGCTCCGAGGGCCTTCTGGCGGTTCCCTCACTGTGAGAGGCCAAGTTACAGGGAACCAGGCAGAGGGCCTTCTCGGTAGTGGCTCCTGCCCTGTGGAACACCCTCCCACCAGATGTCAAAGCGATAAACATCTACCTGACATTCAGAAGACATCTGAAGGCAGCCCTGTTCAGGGAAGTTTTTAATATGTGACATTTTGGTGTATCTTTCATCTTTGCTGGAAGCTGCCCAGAGTGGCTGGGGAAACCCAGCCAGATGGGCGGGGTACAAATAATAAATTATTATTATTATTATTATTATTATTATTATTATTATTATTATTATTATTACTTGCTCCCACAAGAGGCAGGGATGGCTACCAACCTGGATGGCTTTAAAGGAGCACTGGACAAATTTGTGGTGAATAAGGCAATGAATGACTACTAGTCATGATGGAGGCAGGAAAGCTCCTGAATAGCAGTTGCTGGAAACCACCGGAGGAGACAAGGCTCTTGCGCTCAAATCCTGCTTGCATGTTTCCCTGCAGGCATCTGGTTGGCCATCATGAAAACAGAATGCTGGACTAGATGGGCCATTGGCCTGATCCTGCAGGCTCTTCTTATGTTTATTTTTCCATCTCTGCTGTATTAAGCAGTTGGTCCCTTACCTTTCTCGCCCTGATCTGGCCACAGTGATCCATGCAATGGTCACGTCACCTCCAGGCTTGATTATTGTAACTCGCTCTATGCGGGGCTGCCCTTGAAGCTGACCCAGAAACTCCAGCGGGTGCAGAATGCCACAGTAAGACACCTTACGGGGTCCTTGCCGCAGGATCACATTCATCCAGTGCTCTACCAGCTGCACTGGCTCTTGGTGGAGTACAGGGTCAGATTTAAGGTGCTGGTTTTCCCTTTAAAGCCCTATGTGGCCCAGCACCCTCGTACCTACAGGACCGCCTCTCCTGGTATGCCCCGCGGAGGACCTTAAGGTCCACAAATGACAGCACTTTGGAGGTCCCAAGTCACAAGGTGGTTAGATTGGTCTCAATTAGGGCCAGGGCCTTTTCAGTACTGGCCCCGACTTGGTGGAACATGTTGCCGGGGACCGCTGCATCTCTGCTATTTCTGCCTCAGGTGAAGTTTTTCCCAGAAAATTGCACTGAGAGAAAGCAGTGTTTTTTTGGCAGAGGGAAGCACACTGGACAGGCAGAAGTCCAAAAGAACACTCTGTCACAAGAGACTAGGGCCCTGCAGGACTTGACATCTTTCCACAGGGCCTGCAAGACAGAGCTGTTCCGCCTGGCCTTTGATTTGGACTCAGTCTGACCATTATGTTTCCCTCCCCTTATGGTTTTGACTTTTAAAATGAGGCTGCATTTTAAATTGCATTTTAACCAGTATTTTAATTCCCCCCTTTTTTCTTATTATGCTTTTACTGAAATTTTATTGGTGTTAGTCCCACTGAGCCCGGCTCTGGCCGGGGAGAGTGGGGTATAAATATTATTATTATTATTATTATTATTATTATTATTATTATTATTATTAATTATATTTTATGTTTAAAACAGGGCAGTGCCTTCTACTGAATAAACTCCTGGGAGTTTACCTTAGTGAAGACCTCATTTGGAAAAACAATATAACTCAGGTGGTTAGGAAGGCCCAACAGAGACTCCATTTCCTCAGGGTCTTGTGAAAGAACAACGTTAAACAACAGTTGATGACCTTCCACAATAGAAAGTGTCCTCTCATATTGTATCACAGTGTGGCACGTTGGCTTGACAGCCATGGACAGAAAGTCTTTACACAGGGTGGTGAACACAGCACATGATCTCATGGGCTGTCCCAAGCCTGCTAGATGACATCGCAAGGGATCGATGCCTTATAGAATCCTAGAGTTGGAAGAGACCACAAGGGCCATCGAGTCCAACCCCCTGCCAAGCAGGAAACACCACCAGAGAACTCCTGACATATGGTTGTCAAGCCTCTGATTAAAGACCTCCAAAGAAGGAGACTCCACCACACTCCTTGGCAGCAAATTCCATTTCTCGCCTTAGGAGAGCGAGAAAAATTCTCAGGGACGATTCACACCCTGGCCAGCACCTCTTTAATTGTCTACCCCCGGGCAGGAGATATAGAAGTATAATCAGTTGTACCAACAGGCTAAAAAACAGTTTCTATCCGTGGGCTGTTAGGCTGCTGAATGGAAAATAATATAGTGCAACTGACTTTCGGGGTTGGTGTGTTGTGTGAGAAGCACACAGAGTGTTTGTGTGGGGGAGGGAGGCTTGGTTAATTTCACTGTACACAGGTTGTACATTGGCAATAAAGGTATTATTATTATTATAAGGGTCATAGCTCAGTGGTGGGAGAGCAAGATACTCAGGGTGAGAGACTGGGACCAAAAAGGAAAAGGAAAACTCCCAGGTCAGCGGCTGTTAGGGACTGTACTGAGGAGGAATGGTGGGAACCACACACACACACACCCTGAACCTTCCTGAGAAGAGGACAGTATAGATTTAGAACAGCGGTTTGCAGAAGGTCATAGTTCAGAGACTGCAGAGAGGAGAAGCTGGGAAATATTGGGAGGGGAAAGGAAGGAAGAAGCAGCAGGGGAGAGACAGCTGACAAACTCAGTGTCCTTGGAAAGCATTCCTGACCCCCTTTCCCAGAACCAGGCATGCATTGAGAGTAGTTGTCAGGAGTACATGCAGGAGCCAGGCCCTGTGACCAGTAGGGCTTTGCAGGACTGGGGCCTTCTTAAGTTTGTTCTGGAGAGGCAAGGCACGGCCGTACAGATGAGGCGCTTGGTAACTCACTGCACCTGGTGGCAAGAGCCGGGAAGGGATATAAGGTCAGCATTTCCCTTTGGCTCCTTGCCACAGCAACATGTTTCCTGCCTCACTGAATTTGGCTTCTGGCTTCCTGATACTTGGACCTCGACTTCTTGACTCCTTGCTTCTCGACCCTCGGACCCTTGACTTTGTGACTCCCTGCTTCCTGACCCTCGGACCCCTGGCTTCTGGACTCTCGTTCCTGCTCCCACCCCGCCATCTTGCCCCCGGTCCCGACATCCTCAGCTGAAGAAGAGAAGAAAAGGAGTTTGGATTTGATATCCCGCTTTATCAAGAAGGAGTCTCAAAGTGGCCAACATTCTCCTTTCCCTTCCTCCCCCACAACAAACACTCTGTGAGGTGAGTGGGGCTGAGAGACTTCAGAGAAGTGTGACTGGCCCAAGATCACCCAGCAGCTGCATGTGGAGGAGTGGGGAAGTGAACCCAGTTCACCAGATTACAAGACTACCGCTCTTAACCACTACACCACACTGGCTCTCAACTTTGACTGGGACTTTGATCGCCCATAGACCGGACCGTGACAGTAGTAGAACAGAAATCTCAGAGGCAGACAGCACAGATCAGCCAGCGCAGGGATGATGTAGAATAGGAGGGACTGAGGGGGTGGGAATTTACTCAGAGCAATGCCATTATCTAAGAGAGACGACATTCTTACGTCTCTCTCACTGTGAATATTGAATAAAAGACTTAGTAAGAACTCTCCTTGTTTATCTACTTCTCGGCTGCCACCATAGGAGGGATCACATTCCCCAAAGCCTGGCAGTGGCGTAGAAAGCCCTGCCAGCACATTAGGCAGGCACATGCACTGTGCCATGGGGATGGGGCATGCACTGGAGCGACTGTGTCCCGGGCACCCCGCAGGGACGCAGCTGGCATACGTCAGTCCTGCGCTGCTTTCGGGGGCAGCACGGGTCTTGCTGCATGCCTGAACCGCCATATTGCTCCCAGCTGGAGCTCATCAGGAGGGATACGGTGGCCCAGGCACCCTGCTGGCCCAATGCCACCCACAGTAATCTGCCCCTTCTGCACCCCTATAGCTATGCCACTGTTCCAGGTGAGAGATACAAGGGTCCACCCTTTTTTGAGACAGAATCCTGCATTTTCTTTTCTTTCTCTCCCTGTACAATGATGATGATGAGTCATTCCCCCCCCCCATTATTGTATTATGGAAAAGCTTTAATAAAAATTTATCCCCAAAGAGGGGAGTGCTCTATTATTAAGTAGATTACATCTTATAATATGATATACACTCAAAATAATTCCACATACTAATGAAATCAGTGCATTTAACAAGTAATACCATGGATGGATATAGGGTGGCGCTATGGGTTAAACTACAGAACATAGGACTTGCTGATCAGAAGGTCAGCGGTTCGAATCCGCGTGACGGGGTGAGCTCCCATTGCTCGGTCCCTGCTCCTGGCAACCTAGCAGTTTGAAAGCACGTCAAAGTGCAAATAGATAAATAGGTACCGCTCCGGCGGGAAGGTAAACAGTGTTTCCGTGCGCTGCTCTGGTTTGCCAGAAGCGGCTTAGTCATGCTGGCCACATGACTCGGAAGCTGTACGTCAACTCCCTTGGCCAATAAAGCGAGATTAGCGGCGCAACCCCAGAGTCGGCCATGACTGGACTTAATGGTCAGGGGTCTCTTTGCCTTTACCTTACCATGGATGGAAAGAACCGCTCAATTTAAACAGCTCATTGGTCTTTTAAGTGAATGGGACAAAGAGGTTCACCTATGCTACTCATTTCACAAACAGAACAGAATTAAGTTGCAAGTTGCACACGTTCTAAGAATTAAAATATTAAGCCACATTTACAGTGGTACCTCGGGTTACATAAGCTTCAGGTTACAGACTCCGCTAACCCAGAAAGAGCGCTTCAGGTTAAGAACTTTGCTTCAGGATGAGAATAGAAATTGTGCTCCGGCGGCGTGGCAGCAGCAGGAGGCCCCATTAGCTAATTAGGTTAAGTACGGACCTCCGGAACAAATTAAATACTTAACCCGAGGTACCACTGTACTGGAAAAAGATCCACTGTAAATAACACAAGAATTCAACAGATTTAAGCCATAAAGTGTCACCTTCTCAAGCTGGTTTTAAGTGCCATTTCCTTCCTCTAGCATCTCTAGGGAATTATGGGTACCTCTTGGGCTTTGTCAATAGCTGCTGGAGGTCTCGTTCCTGGGTCACACGTGCCTCACAGCCCCCGTTTCTTCTGCCTTGGTGCTCAGGGAGCAGAAGACAGAATTAAGTGGTGGGGGGAGTGGTCAACTCTTTCACTGGAGGTTTTTAAGCAGAGATTCAATGAACATCGGTCAGGGATGCTTTGGTTGTGGAACCCCAGGTCATGACAAAAGCTAACACAAATGTATGTCCACAGTTCAGGGAAGCCCCTGCTTTCGTTGAACGTGCCAGAGTTTGGAAAGAATCAATGGACTGCAAAGAAAGTGACTGAAGAGATGAAAGGAAACTACAGCAAACGTGAATATTTTATCAGTTGCGAGAGCAAATCCCTACACAGGTAAGTCTCTGATTCTCTCCACATACACCTGTTCACAGCTTTACAAAATAAAAGAGGCTGTGCAGAGGGACCAAGGGAATTAACAAAAAAAAAAAAACATTTCAAATACTCCAACATGTCTTCAGCATCCCAGCCTCTGATGAACAAGCACAACAAACCCCACTCTCTTCATAAAGGGACTCATTAAAACTTCTCTCCAGTGTAGATTCCCACACTGTTGTCTTGGGACTTGTCAATATGGTCAGGACTTCTAAAAATTCTTTTAAACCTCAAAAGCCAGTGTATTTTTTAATTCTTGGTGCACATCTTGGTTCTTCTTCAAGCAGGCAGTACAGATGACCATGTGATGCAGAGCTCCCCAAGATAGCGATGGACTTCTGCAGCATTTTCACAAAAATCCCTTTCTACTTTGCACCATTTGGGTAGCTTGTGTTCTAGGCAAACTAAGGCCCAGGGGCTGGATCCGGCCCATTTGTCTTCTCAATCCGGCCCATGGACGGTCCGGGAATCAGCGTGTTTTTACATGAGTAGAATGTGTCCTTTTATTTAAAATGCATCTCTGGGTTATTTGGGGGGCATAGGGATTTGTTCATTACCCCCCCAAAAATATAGTCCAGCCCCCCACAAGGTCTGAGGGACAGTGGACCAGCCCCCTGCTGAAAAAGTTTGCTGACCCCTGCTCAGTCTGCTCCAAAATGAAGCATGTCTTCACACAGTACATAAACTATGGAAATCACTCCCACAGGGGTGTCAGGAGTTCAGCCTACACTCGAGTAGGACCCTGGTAGAGACACATGCCCGACTGGCATGTTTCCCCCTCCTGGTCTTTCGTTTAGGAGCTTCAAAAGCTTTATTCTGCCCGAACATCCCAGCGACCGATGCCAACCGACACCAGCACACTTAGGGGTCTGCAGAGTTTGTGCATCATGTGTGACAGACCTCAGCAACTCAGCATTTTGGCTAATCTACTTTATTTACATACAAACACACACAGAGCACTGCAACATGGCTCCCTCTCTCTCTAGCATCAGACAGCAAAGAGGGAAAAGAACAAAGGACAAGAGTGCCACTTCACGGAACACAAACATCCTGTCTTCATCACTTCCTACTCTGTGGAGTCAAAACATATACCGTCATGTGAAAGACAACAATCCCATGACTGCAATCATGGAGCAGGAATTCTAACAATCTTCACACAATACATAAACTATGGAACTCACTCCTACAGGGCAGTGCATAGCCATTGTGGTTAGCAGCCATCAATAGCCCTCTCCTTCCCCATGAATTTGTCCAATCCTCTGGCCATCTAGGTTGGTGGCCACACTGCCTCCTGTGGCAGGAAGTTCCACGGTTTAACTATGAACGGCCTGAGGCCTGACATCTGGGCTAAATGGTTTCATTCCTTCACAGGGAGACGATGCATGTATACACACACGTAGTCCATGAATTTTGTTTAATTTATCAGAAACTGTCAACTCATCTTCTGCACGTCAATTAAATGCATCATTTCCACTGCAGATGCCACTCTCTTTTGGTATATAAAACTGTGCGAATTCAGGTACCCTTTTCATTGTGTCTTCTCCCCCGGATACAATTCCTTCCCGGGGAGTTTTCCATCTGCTTGTTGAAAGAATATGCAGCTTTACTGCAGATGAAAAAGGCCGGCTGGTGCCTAAAGGGAGCTGGGGATTTGGTAGATGCTATTCTTCTTCCCGAGGCAGAAGGTCAGCAGTTCCGGTCTCCATGGATCCACACATTCATTGAATCATAAACAAGAAGAGAGCCAGAAAGACCTGTTCAGATTGCCCTCCCCCCGGGAAAGGAGTGCATCCCACCCCCCGGAAAATGCTCAGAGGCCTGACCCTCTCCGACTGTTCTGCATTCAAGCACTGAGACTTCCGAGCTGACTCAATACACAGCACTCTTCTCAAACAGAACTCGCTGCTGCAGGGGCTTTCTTGCAAGATGCAAGGAGCCCAGCTTTAGAAAAGATCCTTTGCATTGGTACCCAAGGGTTTATGAGCCACAGAATCCTGCAAAGCATAAGCCGTCCTTCTCCCTCTATTTTTCTTAGCCATCAGCAGACCTTCCCAAACACAGCCCAGTGTTCATTCAGAATAACCAAACCAAATTCCTCTGTATCTTCTGGGTAAGAGATGGGCAAGCTTTCCCCAGCTCGCCCTGGACTGGCTCAGAATAATATGAGTTATTAGTAGCTACACAATGCTAGCTCTCACATAAATGCAATACTACCACTATTCTGGGCACCCCAGATGTTGAAGGCAGGGCTCCTCTCCAGTGGGCACCATTGCCATTACAGTGGTACCTCGGGTTACATACGCTTCAGGTTACAGACTCCGCTAACCCAGAAATAGTACCTCGGGTTAAGAACTTTGCTTCAGGATGAGAACAGAAATTGTGTTCCGGCGGCACCCCAGCAGCAGGAGGCCCCATTGGCTAAAGTGGTGCTTCAGGTTAAGAACAGTTTCAGGTTAAGAATAGACCTCCAGAACGAATTAAGTACTTAACCCTAGGTACCACTGTATAAAAGAAAAAGGAAGGTGCTCATGGTGAGTTCTGGCACCTCTTTTTTTCGGGAAAAATAGCGCTGGATGAAGGACACTGACCAGCTGGAATGTGTTCAGAGGAAGGCAACCAGGATGATTAAGGGTCTGGAGACCAAGCCATATGAAGAATGGTCGAGGGAGCTCAGTATGTTTAGTCTGGAAAAGAGACGGCTGAGAGGAGATATGACAGTCATCTTCAAATATCTCAAGGGCTATCACATGGAAGACGGAGCAAGCTGGTTTTCTCCCACTCTGGAGAGTAGGACCCGAACCAATGGCTTCAAGTAACAAGAGAGGAGATTCAGACTAAACATCAGGAAACAAAGGAAGAGTTGTTTGACAGTGGAACAGACTCCCTTGGGAGGTGATGGACTCTCCTTCCTTGGAGGATTTGAAGCAGATTTTGGATGGTCATCTACCATGGATGCTTTAGTTCAAATTGCTGCATTGCAAGGGCTTGGACTAGATGACCATTGGGATGCCTTTGAATTTTTTTCAATTCTATGATTCTATGACTTCACTCTGTCCCATAGGATTCCCATAAGAAAGAAGGCCCTTCCCACCCCACCCCCATTTTTGCCACCTTATTAAGGCTAGGAGAGAAGATGGGGAGATCTTTATGACCTGGACTCTTAGCCCTTATGGTCATGGATTGACAGGGAATTGATGCTTCAGACCTTTCATTTGATAAGTGTACAATATGTTCCTCTGTCCACAAACAGCTGAGCCCTACACTCACTCGCTATTCACATACTGGTTACAGTGAGCGTAAGGTCAACATGCATAGAGATCAGCCTCACAAATCTTCCACAGAGACATTTGCCCCTGCCTAGAGAAAGCCTGCACCTGTGTTCAGAGTAATGTGTGAACAAGTTTAGTCTTTCTTGTCCTTTGCTGACTTGCAGGGAGCAGAGGGGTCAGGTCCATGAGACCACTTCAGAGACTCAGTTCCCTGGGCCCTGCCCCACAGACAAAAAGTCTTTGCAGCATGCTGTGAGATATTTGCAATGCAGTCAAACCGACCATGCGTGTTTGCTAGATAGGCACATGATAGGAGCTGAAGTTCACAGAGTTTTCCTGTAAGTTTGCTAGAAGGAACTCTGAAAGAAGGAGAGTGTAGCCTTCACCTAGCAGAGTACTTCCTCACTGCTCTATCACCTCATTCCAGCAATGTAAAACACATGCTAAGTTTGAGCTACAACTCAGACTCCATCTTAAGATAGATTTAAGTATGTCTTTGTAAGTGGATGGCCATTTTAAGCCTATCTGAACAAAGCTACTGTGCCTGTTACTCTTCGACAAATATTCTGAGTGAGTAAATGTTATTTTTACCTTTTAGGTAAAGGTAAAGGGACCCCTGACCATTAGATCCAGTCGTGGCTGACTCTGGGGTTGCGACGCTCATCTCGCTATACTGGCCGAGGGAGCTGGCGTACAGCTTCCGGGTCATGTGGCCAGCATGACTAAGCCGCTTCTGGCGAACCAGAGCAGCGCACAGAAACGCCATTTACCTTCCTGCCACAGTGGTACCTATTTATCTACTTGCACTTTGATGTGCTTTCGAACTGCTAGGTTGGCAGGAGCAGGGACCGAGCAATGGGAGCTCACCTCGTCATGGGGATTCGAACCATCGACCTTATGATCAGCAAGTCCTAGGCTCTGTGATTTAACCAACAGCACCACCCACATCCCTATTTTTACTTTTTACAAGACTGTTTATTGTGATTATTGTTTTAAGGGGGGGAAAAGGGAGACATACCAGGAGAGTCCAACTTGCCTTAAATCATCTTGGATTGCTTAAACTAAAAGTCTAAAACAAGCCTAGTGTAATGGTTCTAGGGGTTGCTCGTGCGTAAATCGACGCCACACCTGGCTGGGTTACCTGGGTGAACCCTTTCTGTCCGGATAGCCACTCACCCGTGGCTGTCTCAATCGCTGGCAGAATCCGTCAGTGGGCGTTTCTTGAACTTCTTCCAGCAAAGAAGCTCTTTGATGCCTAGTCGCCGCCTAGTCTCCCTGCGCGGAAGCCTTCTGCGCAGGGAGGGTGTGGGCAACGGAGGCCCCGTGCTCTCCCCGCTGGTCTCCGGCGAGGAGTCATGGAGCCACCTCGCCGATTCCCCCATCTGCCCCCCTTCTCCACTGGTGCTACGCGGAATTCCTTCCCCAGAAGATGGGCTGCTTCTCTCCCTCCCGGGACGCTCTCCGGAACCCCTCTGGAGCCCTCCCTCTCCCTCTGGCTCCAATGGCAGTTCCCTGACACCTAGCAAAGCTTCCCTTTATAAGCTGCAAAGGGGTGGCATTCTGCTGAACCCACAAACGTGAGGAAGGAAGGATAATATGTAATACATATAGCCTCTCCTGCATTTATACTCATCCGTACACATGCTAGGGAGCAAGGCACTCAGCTCCTGAATCTCAAGCCCTACAACTGCATTTGAAAACTCCATCATCACCCAATTTGCCTGCCGAGGTTCTTCGACAGGAAAACTCTGGCATGCAATCCTGCCGAAGACTCTCTCTCATCCCCAAATGCAAATCCTTGTCATTTTCAGCAGTGGCCCATCGATCTTCCTGAGCGGGGCACGCTGCCAACCCATGCCTCTCCCGCAAATCTGCCGGAGAAACTCAAAATGCAGAGAGTCCTTCGTTTTGCAAATGTGGCAAAGCCATTAAAAAGCCATTAGAAATAGATAATGAAATTAAGAGGATAATCTCCTAATAGGAGCCAGGCTTTGCCTAGGGAGTCCCGGAAGGGCTCAGCGACGTGGTGGGCTAGCTGTGCTTCGACCAAAGACAAATCGAGTGTTTGCAGAGAGGGAAAACAAAGGAGGCGACATTGTTCTGCTTGGCAGGAAGGCATAATAGATTCTGTCTGCGGAGATGGATCTGCACTTGATGCTCTCAGATCACAACAGAAGGGAGCAAATGCCGGCTATTATTTAGAATTTATTTAGGGCTCGGAGTGCATCAGACATTCGGCAGACATCACGGGGCCTGCTTCTGACTCAGAGAGAGTCAGCCCACACCTGTGGGTACTTGCAAAGGCACCAGGCACCATACCCTTGCATCAGTGGAAGCTAACCAGCACCTTATTCCTAACAGGGACATTGGTTCTACTAAGGCTTAGGGAAGTGTGAATCGATCCCCTTCCTCCCACAGCTTGGAAAATTTCACTAGCCTTATGAAAAACTTTTTGAGAAGAGGGATGTGGCTTGGTGGTACAGCTCCTGCTTTGCATTTCGAAGGTCCAAAATTCAATTCTTGGCATCTTCAGTGTTGGTGCTGACCTTTCAAGCCCTAAACGGCCTTGGTCCAGTATACCTGAAGGAGTGTCTCCACCCCCATCATTCTGCCCGGACACTGAGGTCCAGCGCCGAGGGCCTTCTGGCGGTTCCCTCACTGCGAGAGGCCAAGTTACAGGGAACCAGGCAGAGGGCCTTCTCGGTAGTGGCTCCTGCCCTGTGGAACGCCCTCCCACCAGATGTCAAAGAGAAAAACAACTACCAGGCTTTTAGAAGATGTCTGAAGGCAGCCCTGTTTAGGGAAGCTTTTAAAGTTTAATAGGTTATTTTATTTTAATATTCTGTTGGAAGCTGTCCAGAGTGGCTGGGGAAACCTGGGCAGACGGGTGGGATATAAATGATAAATTTATTATTATTATTATTATTATTATTATTATTATTATTATTATTCAGTTAAGGGTGGAAGAGACTCCTGGCTGATATCCCAGAAAACTGTTGTCAGTCACTGTAGGCAACCATCCAATGTTCCTCCTATTGGAGAAGGACCATGGAGATCCATAGAGGACCACAGAAGAGTAGAGTGTTAGGAAAACATTCTTTAAAGAAGCAAATACGGTTCCTTTAAGTTTAAGAAAGGTTTCCAGAGGTTTCTTCAATGTGTGGGACAGGCACTCCAAGCTTAATCGGTGGCAGCTGGAGATGCATTTAAAAGGAGGAAGATGAATTTGCAATTTGACGCACGTAGAGAGCACACATTCGCTGTTAGTACACATGCTTACAGCTAGTTTGGATGCATGGTAAAGTGTGATGCTGAAACTATGAGTTTGCAGTATCAGGACTGTTTATTACCAGACTGAAAGTATACTGTGCCGAAGAGAGGGAGAAGGACTGTAAATAGTTGGTAGAAAAGCTGAAAAGCTTGAATACTCAAATGCTTGCATAAAGTCATTCTTAACTGTGCATTCAAGTGTGCCTACAGTTCTTGTCGTCTGCTAGGGAACCTCTGCTAGACACTTTGGGAAGCAGTTATCATCAGTAACCTCTAATAGAGAGGACTCTTAGGCTCAAATCCTGCTTTCGGTTTCCCACGGGCATCTGATTGGCCCCTGGGAAACACGATGGGCCATTGTCCTGATCCAGTAAAGGTAAAGGGATCCCTGACCATTAGGTCCAGTCGTGACCGACTCTGGGGTTGCGGCGCTCATCTTGCTTTATTTGCCGAGGGAGCTGGCATACAGCTTCCGGGTAATGTGGCCAGCATGACTATGCCACTTCTGGCAAACCAGAGCAGCGCACGGAAATGCCGTTTACCTTCCCATCGGAGTGGTACCTATTTATCTACTTGCACTTTGACGTGCTTTCGTACTGCTAGGTTGGCAGGAGCAGGGACTGAGCAATGGGAGCTCACCCCGTTGCGGGGATTCGAACTGCCGACCTTCTGATCAGCAAGTCCTAGGCTCTGTGGTTTAACCCACAGCGCCACCCGCGTCCCACCCTGATCCAGTAGGTTCATCCAATTGCTTATACAGTGGTGCCCCACAAGACGAATGCCTCACAAGACGGAAAACCCGCTAGACGAAAGCGTTTTCCGTTTTGGAGGTGCTTCGCAAAACGAATTTCCTATGGGCTTGCCTCACAAGACAAAAATGTCTTGTGAGTTCCTGCAGGTTTTTTTCCCCTTCCCCCCCTTTTTCCCAAGCCACTAAGCCGCTTATCTTCTGATCCTCTAAGCCGCTTAACAGCTGATCCACAAAGCCGCTTATCAGCTGAGCCGCTAAGCCCGCTAAGCCGCTAATAGCGCTAAGCCGCTAATAGCGCTAATACGCTAAGCCGCTAATGGGCTTGCTTCGCAAGACGAAAAAACCGCAAGACGAAGAGACTCGCGGAACGGATTCTTTTCGTCTTGCGAGGCACCACTGTAAATCCCTGGCTTGACCCAGCAATCCACCCCTTGAGTTCTGAAACGGACAGATGTTTTGGAAATCATGTTCCAAGTCAGGTTGCCTGCAGAGGACACTTCTTCCCCTTTCCTTGACAACTGAAGGTTGTTGGGAGCAGTGCGCCAGACTCCTCTTCCGCCTCCCCTCCCCGTCATATCGTAGGTGCTTGCAGAGCTATAACGCCAAACCCGCCATAAACCTCCCAGCAACTGCACCGGTGGGTCTCGTAAACTTCCTCCTGATAAATCTGAGACAAAGGCGCGAAACCCGCTGCCTGATTCATTATTCATTGATGAGGCCTGCAAAGAGGTTGCGACAACTTCAATCAACGCGGCTGCCGGCTTCGACTTTGCTTGCCCGACTCTCTCTCCACACACACCCCAACCCGATACCTGCAGGACGTACAAGTGCCGTTATAGGAATGTTTACTATCTCTGCCGCTCCCTTTGCCCCTTTTGAAAAGCGTTTCCGGGGAGATCCAGAGCCACAACAAAAGCCCTCCTCAAGGTGAAGAAGCTGAGACAAGCCTGAAGAGCTGCTCTAAGAGTTCAGGACCACATGGCCTATTGAGAGAGCAGGATGGGGAAATGGCAATAGAGGGCAGTTATGGGTCTTCTCGCCATACAGTGTCTCATCCGGCAGGGTGGGGGTTCCTCATGGTGAACTGGGAGTAAATAATAATATTTTTTATTTATTTATACCCCACCGTTCCCGGTTCAGAAAACCGGGCTCAGGGGTGGCTAACAACAAATTAAAAAAACTTAATTGATGCAACAAAAAACAACATAACATACAGTATAAAACACGAATAACAATTAAATCAGAAATCAGTTTAGGGGTAAAATCCATCCAATAAACATTAGATGATCACCAGGGCTAGCTGGCTAAATTAGTCCTATTTGGGCCAGTGAGGAGACCAGGGGAGAATTAGCTGTGGGATCCCAGAGCGGGTAATCTTCATAAAAAGGGGAGGGGGAAGGAAGAAGGGGAATAAAAGATCAGGCTAAGTTCAAATTGAAAGCCAGGCAAAATAGCTCTCTCTTACAGGCCTTGCGGAAGGAAGTTAAATCCTGCAGGGCCCTGGTCTCATGGGACAGATCATTCCACCAGGTTGGAGCCATCACTGAGAAGGCCCTGGCCCTGGTGGAGGATAATCTGACTTCCACCTTCTCCCCAAACCGTTCTAGCTTCTGTCTGAGGAGTCTCATGAGGACCAGTGTGCCTTACAGTAACTCCTACATTATGGCATTCAGAAGCATTTCTGCCTCCAGCTGTTTAGGCAGAGTCATTTTTGCTAGTAGCCAACAACAGCCATCATCTCCTCCTCCTCTTCCTCCACCACCACCACCACAGATTTGTCCAATCCTCTTTTAAAGCCACCTAGGTTCGTGGCCATCACAGCTTCCTGTGGCAGAGAGTTCCAAAGTTTAACTCTGATCTACACAAATATGTCCTTTCTTTTCTCTGTCCCGAATCTTCCAGCAATCAAATTCATTGGATGCCAACGGGTTCTGGCATTATGAGAGAGGTAAAAAAGCTTTTATTTCTGTCCATTTTCACCGTGGCACATATAATTTTTTATATACCTCTATCCTGACACCTCTTACATGCCTTTTCTCTAAACTGACAAATCCTAAAATGTGATTTTTTTAAAAAAAATGCTTTTCAGGTTTATACATTTCACTAATTTTACAGTTTCAAAACTTGACTTCCTTCCCCTTCTCTCTGCAGTTCCTTAAATTTATTGTTAATATCTTCTGCATATCCAAATGAACTTAATTTGCTCATTTATTCATCTGCTTTAAATGTATACTCTTATGAAATTGCAGGTTATTACAACAATCCTGCCAACGTTCCATCAGTATTTGTATCCATTCTTCCTTTGCTGGGACTTATCTTTCCATTTGGGGGCAAGTAACATTTTTAACGCTGTAGTCGCGTACATGAATAGATTTCTATACAGTTTAGGTAGTTCTGTCTGTATAATTCCCAAAAGAATCCTAAAATATCCCATTAATTCAAAAATATGATTAATGCCGGACAGCAACCTTCCTATTTATCACCAAGACCTTGGAAAGGGCATTTGATGTGCCTCCAGTTGGTATTATAGACTCAAAAGAGTCTAGATTTGGAAGGAGCTCTTAGGATAATCTAGTCCAACTCCCTGCAATGGAGGAATATGCAACTGTTCCATATGGGCACTGAACCTGCAACCTTGGCATAATAATAATAATAATAATAATAATAATAATAATAATAATAATAATAATAACAATTTTATTTATACCCTGCCCATCTGGCTGGGCTTCCCCTAAAAACAAAATAAATCTTCAAACATTTAAAGCTTCCCTAAACAGGGCTACCTTCAGATGTCTTCCATAAGTCAGATAGTTGTTTATTTCCTTGACATCTGATGGGAGGGTGTTCCACAAGGTGGGTACCACTACCGAGAAGGCCCTCTGCCTGGTTCCCTGTATTTTCACTTCTCACAGTAAGGGAACAGCCAGAAGGCCCTTGGCACTGGACCTCACTGTCTGGGCTGAACAATGGGGGTGGAGACGCTCCTTCAGGTCTACTGGGCTGAGGCCATTTAGGGCTTTAAAGGTCAGCACCAACACTTTGGATCCCAGTTCGTATCCGAGCAAAATTCAATGTAGATATTTCAGGACCGGTGTTATGTGGTCTCAGCGGCTGCTCCCAGTCACCAGTCTAGCTGCCACATTCTGGATTAGTTGTAGTTTCTGGGTCACCTTCCAAGGTAGCCCCATGTAGAGCGCATTGCAGTAATCCAAGTGGGAAATAACTAGAGCATGCACCACTCTGGCGAGACAGTCTGTGGGCAGGGAGGGTCTCAGCCTGTGTACCAGATGGAGCTGATAAACAGCTGCCCTGGACACAGAATTAACCTGCACCTCCATGGACAGCTGTAAGTCCAAAATGACTCCCAGGCTGTGCACCTGGTCCTTCAGGGGCACAGTTACCCCATTCAGGACCAGGGAGTCCCCGACACCCGCCCACCCTCTGTCCCCCCAAAACAGTACTTCTGTCTTGTCAGGATTCAACCTCAATCTGTTAGCCGCCATCCATCCTCCAGCCGCCTCCAGACACTCACACAGGACCTTCACCGCCTTCACTGGTTCTGATTTAAAAGAGAACCAAATGAGCAAACAGCCAACCAGTATTCTTCTGGGTGGCTTCCACCATCTTGTGGGAAGATGCTCAAGGACAGCTGAAATGGCACCTCAGGAGTAAAGCTCCAAATCTGCTAGAATCCACATTCAGGGTGGGTTGATATCCCCACCCCAAACCCCGGTCCTATCTAACCTTACTGCAGGAGTAAGCGACTATCAAAAGTCACCGAAAAGAACTGGGCTAGCGGTGGAAATTTCAGCGGAGGCCAGGAGAACATGCTTGCCTTGCACATTTCAAGCCTGAGACAGATGTAGCAAACACCTTCTTCCTTCCTCTTCCTCCTCCGGAAAAAAAAAAGCCACCTCTTCTTTATGCTCTCCAGGCACGTCGAGATTAATGGACTTGTTTGAGTGTAGGGTATAGTTACAGTTCTCACCAGAGGGGGGTGGAGTGAACGTAAATATGCTGGTGCCAAACCATAAAAGCATTTTTATAGTGTCATAAACCAATATCACAAGGAAAACCTGGGCCGGGGAACGAGAGAGAGAGAGAGAACTTAGAAAGAATGTATAGAGGGAAGGGGGGGGACACAAAGTATTTTTATTTTTATTTAAGCCAACATAGGGCATCGCATCCAGAATTTTGTATACTGAGTTCTATTCTCATATATTCTGGGTTCATTCCCCCCCCTGCAGAAACCAAGTAAGTCCATGAAAGAACAGGAATTTGTACTGCTGCTCTCCCGCCCCCCGCCCCCCGCCGCTGCCTTTGCTAAGAGGATCGTATTCAGTGGGTGACCCAGAATTCTTGGCTTTGCTTCACTCTTCTTTTTAGCAGAGTCTGCAGTCCCAAACCTTCCACACTCTAACTTCAATCTCGCAGCTAATTTGCGCTTGATTGCTGGCTCCCAAACGCTGAACTAACTGCGCTGAGAAGCATTGTGCTCGAGCTGATGTTAAAAGTGCCATTTGTGATTTGATTTTTGATTTTTTTTTTTAAAGTCCCCAGGAAAAGGCATTGAAATCCCTCAAAGTATTGGGATGGTGAAAGGATGAAATATCATGGGGGGTTTTGTTCGGTCCACAGTGTGAGGCAAAATGAGCTAATTTGCAGGTGCCAGAGGTGTGTGCAGATCAGAACGCACGCATCACCACAATTTGCAATCTGGTTTGGGTTCAAAACTGCATACAAAAATGTTTGTTTTGGGGATGGTGCATATAAAATTCACATACAAAGGCACACAAAATGTGTATCCTGGGTTCAATGTGTACAAAAGTACTTAACATTTGGATGTGAAATTGTATTTGATTTGAACAAACTCCGCCGAAAAGCATATGTTTTGAGTTGATGCTGAGGGATGTGGAAGAGATTGTCAGGCTTCAGGGAATTGGCTTCCTCCTCTCCCCCCCCCCCCTTGGCAGTAGATAAGCAGAAAAGGAAAAGGAATCTTCTTACCAGTTGGAAACTTTAATGATCACAGGGAGAGAACAAAGAATCCATTTCCTAGGAATGACGGTGCTCCCAATTAAGGGTTCCACCCACTTCCTCCCTAGTCACCCAGGTCACTACCACTTCGTGTAACCTGAGCTCGTACCCTCTGTGCTTTCTGTTCTGCCACCTTATCAGCTCTTCTTGACCTTGGGCTAAGCAGATGAATGCTTTCCAGAGACTGTGAATCTGTTAACCCCCTCTCTCCCAGTGCTTCTTCTCCTAGCTGTTCCCCATCCAGTAATTTCCCAGCTTCTGCCTTCTGAACTATGCCCTTCTACAAACCACTGTTCCAAATCTATACTGTCCTCCTGCTCCTGGGAAGATTCAGGATCCTGATCAGGAACAGGGGGAGGCTCTCACCATTCCTACTCAGTGCAGCCCTACTCAGCACGTTCCCTGACAGATATGCAGAGATGCAGCGGTTCATCAAAACACACACCGGTCCAAATGTGTGGAGGTGTTGCAAGATAAATTAGATCGTTGGTTTCACAACCTAAGGGTTGATTTCCACTCCCAGACAGCTGTGCTCTTGTGGCGAAATTTTGGGGGGCCACCTGCCAGCAGTGGCTGGGGCCAGCGGCAAAAGTGGGAGGAGGAATGGATGTGATGCTAACCTTTGCACAGGTGTATATAAACATCAGGCAAGCAAGAGGAATCAATGAAACATTGCAGCTGGATTGGGCAATCAAGGGATGAGGGGTGTTGCCTGGGGAAGGTCATGGCCTAGGGAAGAGTCATGGAGGGCCAGACAGAGTCATGGAGAGCTGCATTTGGCCCCCAGTCCTGAGATTCCCAACTGCTGCTTTAGATAATGGCATATCAAGCCATCCAGCACAAGCCTACTGTTTCTGTACTGCACTCTCTGAAATGTGCAATAGTGCCCCTCTGGTAACTGTGGCTTTATTTTTGCAAACAATAAATAGAGGAATGGAATCTGTGGCTATTCCTTGCTTTCCAGTTTGCTGACTAGTAAAAGTTTAACTGAATTTATGGGGCACTGTAAAGGAAAACTCTCAGAAGGCTGCCACATTCTGTCATCTTGTGCAATCCAGGAGAGCTGCAATTCAGGTGGCCCCAAAGGATGTTGTTGTTGTTTAGTCGTTTAGCCGTGTCCGACTCTTCATGACCCCATGGACCAGAGCATGCCAGGCACTCCTGTCTTCCACTGCCTCCTGCAGTTTGGTCACACTCATGTTGGTAGCTTTGAGAACACTGTCCAACCATCTCGTCCTCTGTTGTCCCCTTCTCCTTGTGCCCTCCATCTTTCCCAACATCAGGGTCTTTTCCAGGGAGTCTTCTCTTCTCATGAGGTGGCCAAAGTCTTGGAGCCTCAGCTTCAGGATCTGTCCTTCCAGTGAGCACTCAGGGCTGATTTCCTTAAGAATGGATACATTTGATCTTCTTGCAGTCCGTGGGACTCTCAAGAGTCTCCTCCAGCACCAGAATTCAAAAGCATCAATTCTTTGGCGATCAGCCTTCTTTATGCTCCAGCTATCACTTCCATACATCACTACTGGGAAAACCATAGCTTTAACTATACGGACCTGATGGTCCTTATATATCAGACCTGAGGCTCTCATGGTGTTTCCTGCTTGGCACGGGGTTGGACTCGATGGCCCTTGTGATCTCGTCCAACTCTATGATTCTATGACCTTTGTTGGCAAGGTGATCACTGCCTTGCCGTGGTGAAGGGGCTTGAATAACTCAGAGAAGCTATGAACTATGCCGTGCAGGACCACCCAAGATGGACAGGTCATAGTGGAGAGTTCTGACCAAACGTGATCCACCTGGAGCAGGAACCAGCAAACCGCTCCAGTATCCCAGCCAAGAAAACTCCATGGACAGGCCCAAAAGGATACATACCCCCAAGAAGTCAGATAGTTGGGTCAGCAGAGCATGAGACTCTTAAGCCTGGGGTTGTGGGTTCAAATCCCACATTGCAGGGGGTGAACTGGATGACCCTCAGGGTCCCTTACAACTCTACAGTTCTTTGATTCTAAGGGATTCCAAACAACTGACCCACCAGCACAGAGAGTTAATTCCGGGCAGATAAGAAGATCAACTCATAACCATCTATAGATTTTACTGGTGCAGCTACTGCCTGTTTGCGTTTGTTTATTTTGAATTTTCTACCCCACCTCCAAGGCTTCTCGTCATGATACATAAAGCTATAAAAAGAAGTTACGGACTTCGTTTTTAAAAACACACACAAAGCAAAATAATTAAAAACAATCTTAGCACACATAGCCCATGATGATGCCTTTTTTTTTAAAAAAAAAAGATATTTATTGAAGTTTTTTTTAGAAATTATACAAAAACAAAGAAAAAAGAACAATAGCAAAAACAAAACACAAACACAGAAAAATAACAGATATAAAATAGACAAAATACAAAAAACTAAAAACAATTTAAAAAACAAATAAGGTATCGTTCCCTTATTTTCTTATAACTTACTACACAGGAAGCTGTTTTATCATTGAGTCAGACCATTGGTCTGTCAAGCTCACGGCCGCCTGCACTGACCACCAGCAGCATTCCAGAGTTTTAGGTAGGAGGGAAGGTGTCTCTCCTGGGATTAGAACCCGGGACCTTCTCTGCTTCTAAACTGCGACCCCCTTCACAGCAAGGCAGCGCGTTCCGCCCTCCATTCCATCCTTCCTCCCACCCTCCGCAACACTCTGCCAGCACTCCATGGCTACTGAGCATGCTCAGTTCTCCTGGGCTGTTTTTTGGGGGGTTCCCTCCTTAAAGTCCCCCCCCTACTTCTGCAAATCTTGGGGTTTCCCTGAGGATACTCCGCTTTTGTGAGCGGGTGGCGCCAGCATTTTAAGCACGCTGTATGATGATGCCATATGAGGAACGGCTAAGGGAGCTGGGCATGTTTAGCCTGGAGAAGAAGAGGTTAAGGGGTGATATGATAGCCATGTTCAAATATATAAGGATGTCACACAGAGGAGGGAGAAAGGTTGTTTTCTGCTGCTCCAGAGAAGCGGACACGGAGCAATGGATCCAAACTACAAGAAAGAAGATTCCACCTAAACATTAGGAAGAACTTCCTGACAGTAAGAGCTGTTTGACAGTGGAATTTGCTGCCAAGGAGTGTGGTGGAGTCTCCTTCTTTGGAGGTCTTTAAGCAGAGGCTTGACAACCATATGTCAGGAGTGCTCTGATGGTGTTTCCTGCTTGGCAGGGGGTTGGACTCAATGGCCCTTGTGGTCTCTTCCAACTCTATCATTCTATGATCCTATGAATCACAAAATATTGTGAATGTTAAAGGTCAAGCTAGACCTAATGGTTCTTTGCATTTCAGTCTGGATGAGTCATAACCATCAACTAAAAATATTTCTGCAACAATGGGAGACATGGGAAAGGAGTTTTGACTCCTCTCTGAACCCACCTACTTACTCCCCTAAAGGTTCAAACCCTTCTGGGCAACCAAAGTTCACCCCAGTATTGCAGAGAAACTGATTACAAAGAGAATTTTTAATAGGGACAAATGTTCTACGCTTAGGCAGAAATAATCAAATGTACAAATATAGGATGGACAGAAGCAATCTAAGGATCTCAATAGACCACAAGGTTAACATGAGTCAACAGTGTGGTACAGCAGCAGCAGCAAAAAAAGAGAGTGAATGCGATTTTAGGCTGCATAAACATAAGTAGGGTGTCCCAATCAAGTGAAGTGATATTCTGCCATTGTCAGACCACACCTGGAGTACTGTGTCCAGTTCTGGGCACGACAGTTGACAAACTGGAATGTATATAAACTGCAATGACCTGGAAACTACAATTAATCCAGAATGTGGCAGCTAGACTGGTGACTGGGAGTGATGGCTCCAATCTGGTGGAATGCTGTGTACCATGAGACCAGGGCCCTTCAGGATTTAACCTCCTTCCATCCGGCCTGTAAGACAGAGCTATTCCGCCTGGCCTTTAATTTGAATTCAGCCTGATATTTTATTTCCCTGCTCTTCCCCCCTCCCCTTTTATGAAGATTACGCACTCTGAGACCTCACAGCTAATTCTCCCCTGGCCTCCTCGCTGGCCCAAGTAGGACTAACTCAGCCAGCTAGCCCTGGTGACTATCTAATGCTTATTAGATGGATCTCCCCCAAATTGATTTGAATTTTACTGTTATTCATGTTTTAATACTGTATTTTATGCTGCTTCTACAATTAAGTGTTTTAAATTTGTTGTTAGCCACCCTGAGCCTGGTTTTCTGAACTGGGAAGGGCAGGGTATAAATAATAAAAAAATATTTATTATTTACATCATAAGATCTTTAATCATCTTGGTTGCCCTCCTCTGAACACCTTCCAGCTTGTCAATATCCTTCTTAAACTGTGGTGCCCAGAAATGGACACAGTGTTCCAGATGGGATCTGAAGTTACAGGACATGCTCTCTTCCATGCAAACATATACCCCCGGCATGTGTGATTCCTTTTGTTCTCGTGATTGACTGATATTTAAAGATTAGAGCTCTGTTGTGCATGTCTGTTGTACAGTAGCTTGACTACTGTAATTCGCTCTATGCGGGGCTGCCCTTGAAGCTGTCCCAGAAACTCCAGCGGGTACAGAATGCTGCAGCGAGGCTCCTCATGGGGTCTCTGCCGTGGGAGCATATTCACCCAGTTCTTTTCAAGCTGCACTGGCTCCCGGTGGAGTACAGGGTCAGATTTAAGGTGCTGCGTTTGACCTTTAAAGCCCTTCACGGCCTAGGACCCTCGTACCTACAGGACCACCTCTCCTGGTATGCCCCACGGAGAGCCTCAAAGTCCATAAATAGCAACACCCTAGTGGTCCCGGGCCCTAAGGAAGTTAGATTGGCTTCAACCAGAGCCAGGGCCTTTTCAACTCTGGCCCCGGCCTGGTGGAACGCTCTGTCTCATGAGACCAGGGCCCTGCAGGATCTGATTTCTTTCCGCAGGGCCTGTAAGACAGAGTTGTTCCGCCTGGCCTTTGGCTTGGAGCCAATTTGATTCCCTCCCTCTCTTTTTTCCCTTTCTTTTCCTTCTCCTCCTGCGATGAGGCTACATTTTAATGTTCCATTATTTTAATGTTGTATTTTATTTTTGTTTTTAAGTTGTAATCATTCATCTTGTTTTTATTATTGCTTGTAAGCCGCTCTGAGCCCGGCCTTGGCTGGGGAGGGCAGGGTATAAATAAAAAAATATTATTATTATTATTATTATTATTATTATTATTATTATTATTATTACAAAGGTATCTTGACCCAAGTTCAGGAAGCGCCATAGATTCTTGATATATGCCAACAACAACAGAAGACGCTTGAAGCCAACAGCATCATTGTCAGATTCTAATAAGTTGCCCAAGGGCATGTATTCAGATGGGCAAAAGGAAGAAATCCCTACTAAATTTAGAGTAATGGGGGGAGTCTGGGGGAAAAAACAAACCAAAAGCCGGACTGTGTGAAGAGAAGCTTGGTGATACTTTACATTTCTGCAGAAGACGGCCAGAAAACAGAACGGGTGGCAGATCCTGTACACACAGACCTAGACACAAAATGCTGCTCGATAAGCGATGACATTAATAAATTAATTATTTTTATTATTATTATTATTATTATTATTATTATTATTATTATTATTATTATTATTATTATCAATGGCTTCCCCAGCCACTCAGGGCGGTTTACAACAAAATATTAAAATACATTAAAATACAGTAATGATTTTTCATATCAAACAGTGTCATCAATGCTATGGAAATTATCTAGGAGGAAAGCACTGTAACTTAATTAACAAGCCAATCCCATGAGCCTATCTGCATCCACCAACTTTGCATTTCTATCTCTTTCACCACACTCCATTGCTAAACTCCTGGAAGAAGACTAACACTGGAATCCTATACATATCTAGTCAGAAGTCCTATTGAGTTCAGTGGGATTTGCTCCCAGGTAAGCAAATACAGGATTGCAGCCTCACTGAAAGCCTCCCAAAAGATAAAGGTAAAGGTACCCCTGACCGTTAGGGTCCAGTCACGGACAACTCTGGGGTTGCGCACTCATTTCACTCTATAGGCCGAGGGAGCCGGCATTTGTCTGCAGACAGCTTCCAAGTCATGTGACCAGCATGACTAAGCTGCTTCTGGCGAACCTCTACTCCACTAGAAGTCTTTGCTAAAAAGAGCATCAGATGGACCAATCTACTAGGGGATGGATTTACAGAGGCCCTTCCACTCAGCCACACCCAGGACGCATGTACAACTCTCCCAGCTTGTCCACCTACTTCAATTCCAGCAACCAGGAATCATCTGCTCCGCTGCCAAGCAGACAAGATGCTCTGTGGAGTACTGGCTGCCTTTCCCTCAACCCCATCTGCTGGGATGGCTTAGAGCCCATCCACCAGTCGCCATGGCCCCTTGCCAGGGGCCGCGGTGCCAAATAAACAGAAGCTTTCGAAGGACTGAATCTGGCTCCATCTGCAAGGAGCTTCTTCACTGTAAGGAAGGCTTTCTCTCCCTCCCTTTCTCTCCTGTCCTTTTGCAAATGGTACAAGAGCACCAGCTGTGTCCTCGCCATAAATTTGAGCTTGTGGGATGGCAAGGAACAAGCAGGGCAGGTCCCAGGTGAAAGGAACAAGCTCTCGCCAGGGATTTGGTTGCTAAGAGTTTTGCAGCTTAGTTGGTGACACACTTTCCTTGGTGCTGACACTTTCGTAGGTACTCAGCACTAAAGCTACTCAGCCTGCTGTTGCCTGAGGACAACCAGTGGGGACTACCAAATGTGAAGTGGGACTTAGGTCAGGGTTGGGGAGACCTATCTTCCCCACATTCCATGGGACTACCTACCTGTGAAACACTTGGAACCAGGTAATCTGATTTTTGGCCTTGCTGATAATACATACATGCCATTTTCCCATTCACAGCAAGAAGCTGCGTAGAGTTTCTGCAGGGGCTTCCATCAGTCAGCTAATCAGTGGCTCCTTGCAATCTGCTTTCCCCTCATTTTGGTCCAGCTGTGTCTTCACCTGTGCCACACTTAGAATCACAGAACTGTAGGGTTGTGTGCAGTCCAGGATCGGTCTAGAATCTGAAGGTTCCACTAGGAGTCAGTCTGACAGGGCCAAGGCAGGACATGAGGCAGGAAACCAGGCAAGGACAGGTACAGGATCTCAGGCAGGATCTTGCATACAGCAATGTTGCTCCTGCAACCTGGGGTGTGGTCTGACAGCCTTTAATCTTTGTCGGGGTAACGGCCGGTCCTGATCCCCCGGCGACTCACCTCCCTGTTTTGCCCAGAGGCGAGCACTCCTCCTGCGAGTACTCAGGTCTCTCCTTCTCTCATACCTTAGTCTCTGCAGCTCAGGAGACGTCAGTGGGTTACTAGACCCAGGGGCCGCCTCAGCCTCCCCTGACCAAACCAGTAGTGGAGCAGCTGTAAGCGATGGCCCAGCTGAAGGCAACGAGGTCATCCCCACATCTGGAGCCAGGGCAGGCTCAGGCCCCTGACTAGGCCCAGCTGGTGTTTGTTGCAGGGGAACCTGTGCAGACCAGGACTCTTCAGGATCAGGCCCCAGACTTGGTTCAGATGATGCCTGAGGCAAAGGATCTGGTGCAGCCTGAGTCTCCTCTAGTTCTGAGTCTGAGCCCGAGTCCCAGGCCATCAAAGGTTGGAATGGAAGGGTCATCTAGTCCAACTTCCTGCAATGCAGGAATCTCAACCAAAGCATCCATGGCAAGTGACCAGCCAACATCTGCTTGAAAACCTTCAAGGAAGGAGAGCCCATTCCACCTTCCAAGAGAGTCTGTTCCACTGCTGAACAGCACTTATTCTCTGAAACTTCTTCCTGAAGTTTAGCTGGAATCTCCTTTCTTGTAATTTGACTCCCTTGGTTTGAGTCCGACCCTCCAGAGCAATAGAAAACAAGTTCTTCTCTTTCATGTGGCAGACCTTGAGGGGTTTTTTTTAATAAAAAAGATGGCTATCACATCCCCTCTCAATCTCTTCTTTTCCAGGCTAAACATATGACTTGAATTCATATGTGTTGTCACTCCACCAGAACCGTCTGGTGGAACAAATAGGGACATCTAGTGGTTCTGTATAGGCTTGAGGATAAGCCATTCCCCATGCCCTAGCTTAGGTTTTGTTTGATGTCCAGCTAAGGGTTCCCTCTGAAAGCATCCATTTCTTTCTGCCTTTGTGTAACGGACAACCAGTTGAGTAACTGAGGAAGGTGTGAGGAGTGTGGCCTGGGAATAGCCATTATTTTGGGGGGTTCCTGAGGGCCTGATAGACCGGTGGGGTGCATTGGGGCCCAGGCATGAGGTTTACCACCTCTGCATTATGGGGGAATAGGGGAGAGAAGAGCACAGCATGGGGTACCATTGTACCATTGTCAGTCATCATTTCATGCCAAGCCTAACATTTATATCCACTCCTATAGGCCAGTCTTCAGCTTGCTCTAAAGTGGGACTAGAATCTCTAGACCAGCCTCTCTCAACCTGTGGGTCCCCAGATATTGAACTACAACTCCCATCATCCATAGCTAGCCAGGCCAGAGCTCAGGGATGATGGGAGTTGTAGTCCAACAACATCTGGGGACCCACAGGTTGAGAACCGCTGCTCTAGACTAATGTCACTTCTTCTGTGTGTTAAAGAAGGAAGTGGACTGTAGGAAGTGGACTGTGACCAGACAGAGCCATTTAAGAAGAGATCTTTAAGAGATGTTGATCTTTGACAATCTGATCTTATGTTCTTATCATTTTGCTAGGGGATTCAGTATGTGATTTTTTTTTAATAGGATGAATTGCATACGATTTTTCTCATTGTCAAAAAGAAGAAGTCATGTTTTGTTCCTTTGTTCAAATCAGAAATGATCTGCTCCATTAGTGGTTACTAAAGAATCTCCTCCAACCCACACATGGTCTGATGAAATGTTGAAAAATGCCAGTCAGTCATCCCTGTCTCTGAGCAATCCAGGGCATAGCTGTCAATGTTTCTCCTTTTTTAAGGGAAATTCCCTTATTCTGAATAGGATTCCTCGCAAGAAAAGGGAAAAGTTGACAGCTATGATCCAGAGGCGAGGAGGTAAGGGGATTGGGACCAATAGATGCTGGTGAGTCAACTACCCCACTGAAAACAAAAGCGCTCAGAGGTCTGCCATTTATGTAGAAAACAGAAGTCAAGAAGCCATCCCCTCACTCCCACATAGACCCACAAGAACATGGAAAAACCCATATGAAGAGCCTGCAGCATCAGGTTGATGGCCATCTAGGCCAGCATTCTGTTCCATCAGTGGTGGGGAAGTTCTAGCCCAGGGGCCTAACTTTGTCAACGAGGCTATTTCCCCCCCAAAAATGTCCTCCTGCTTCGTGCCTGACATCAAGGGTCATGTGGTCCAAACCACTACAATGCATGAATCACAACAGAAGAAGAAGAAGGAGAGGAGGAGGAGGAGGAGGAGGAGGAGGAGGAGGAGGAGGAGGAGGAGAATTTATTATTTATACCCCACCCATCCGGTTGGGTTTCCCCAGCTACTCTGGGCAGCTTCCAACAAAATATTAAAAATACACTAACAGTTCCCATCCAACCTCCACTTAAAACCTCCCATGAAAAAGTCCACAACCTTCAGAGATAATTCATTCCATTGATCCACAGCTCTTGCTATCACAAAGTTCTTCCTGATGCTTAGTCCAACTCTCCTTTTTTGTCATTTGAATCCATTGCTTCGGGCCCTACCCTCTGGAACAACAGAAAACAAGTTTTCTCCCCGTGACAGCCCTTCAGGTAACTGAAGATGGCTTTCATATCTCCTCTCAGTCTCCTCATCACCAGGCTAAGTATATCTGGGCTCCCTCAACTTACCTAATTAAAATATGCAATAACAATTCCATCAGAACATTAAAAGACCTGTAATTAAAATATTACATAAAATAAGGCAGTTAAAATGCATGACAATTAAAACTGTTGCAACAATAAGATCAGAAGTTCAAGTTCAGGGGAATGCCTTACGAAGCTGGTGTCCCTTCGGAAGCCAGCAGAATGCCAATACTGATGGGGCTCCTAATATTTCAGCAGCAATGCTGACACAACTAGTGCAGAAGCCCACCTCCATGTCACCACAAACCAAAAATCCTCAGGCTGGGGCAAAAATGACCCGGTTCCATTTGCTGATCGTAATGTCCTTAATACTTTGGCCACCTTATGAGAAGAGAAGACTCCCTGGAAAAGACCCTGATGTTGGGAAAGATGGAGGGCACAAGGAGAAGGGGACGACAGAGGACGAGATGGTGGGACAGTGTTCTCGGAGCTACCAGCATGGGTTAGACCAAACTGTGGGAGGCAGTGGAAGACAGGAGTGCCTGGCGTGCTCTGGTCCAGGGGGTCACGAAGAGTCGGACAGGACTAAATGACTAAACAACAACAACAACAATGTCCTTAACAAGGCAGCCGAGTTGAGGATGGTTTCTGGCAAGAAGGCGAGCTAGTTCTCTATCTGGTCCGAGTGCCAAAAAGGGGTTTCCCCATTCCTAGCCCAAACCATCCCCAACTAACAGTCACCACTAATAATGTCACTCATTAAAAAAACAGAGTGAGAAAGCAACAGTTTCAAAGATGGCTATGCTAGTACAAATATTTAGGATCAGGCTGCCACATGAAATTGTAAGAGAAAAGATAATCACTGTACTACCGTAGGAAGGCTATAATCAGTATAAGAAGTCTCACTCAGATGCCATCAAATCTGAGGGCGAATCTTGTGGCTTTATTGCATTCTTCACCGTAACAGTGTGTTCTTGCTCAAAGCCCAACAAATTGGCAGTTTTGCAAACCACAGTGGCCCAGGGTGTCATTACTATGCTGTTCCCATAAAAGGAGGAACAGAGTAAATTAAGATGATATAATTTTATTGACCTGGTTTGTTAGTGAAAACTGTACGCTCAAAGCATGTGTTTGAGAGTCAATGTTTTCTAGGTTGCAAAACAGAAACAATATGTTTCCTAGAGCTTTCCTTGTCTTCGGCCCCCATTTCTTTTTCACTTGTCCCCGCTTTTTCTTTTCTTTGTCTGAGTTCAGCTTGCACAAATGTCAACAACTCCATAGGTTAGTTATTTCTGGCATTTAAAGGAACCAGGACTACCACTATGAAAAGAAGGCCCAGTTTGCACACAGAAACTGCTTTGGCTGCCCTGCATGATGACCTCTGTGGGGAGAGAGACAGGGGCAATATGTCCCTGTTTATTCTCAACCTCTCAGCGGCTTTCAATACCAGCAACCACAGTATCCTTCTGGAGCAGCTGTCTGAGCTGGGAGCAGGTGGCACAGCTTTGCGGTGGTTCCAGAACTACTTCGATGCTCGCTTGGGACTTTTCAGCCCTGTGGAGCCTTCAATGTGGAGTTTTTAGGGTGAAATTTTACCCCCTATTTAACATCTACAGTGGTACCTGTTGACATTTACATTCCACCTTAATGAACAGGCATGTGGAACTGTTGCATGTCACATGTCTGTTTACATTCCAGCACAGTATGCTGGGAACTTCTGTTTGTGTATAGCTTTTGCTGTTCTCTCCGAGACGACATGAGAGAGAGACGACATGTTTCTTTGTTCTGATTTATGATTAATAAACCTTTAGCTGTAGCATGACTTACGCCTCACGCCTACTTCTGTGTGCGCATTACACTCTGCTAATTGCGTGCCCTGAAGTTCGGGTCACTGATTTATATCGGAGCATGGACCGATGGAAGGAGACGTCCGAGCTGGGGTTGCCAGCTGGCCTCTCTGCATGTCCATTCTTAAACCAAAGTGTTCTTAAACCAAGGCATACTTTCCCATAGCAGCAGGGGACTCAATTTACCAATGGAACACACTCAACAGGAAGCTGAACATGTTCTGCTTCCAAGGCAAAGCTCACAAACCGAAACACCTCCTTCTGGGTTTGCAGAGTTCTTAATCCAAGTTGCTCATAAACTAAGCTGTTATTAAACCAAGGTACCACTGTTCATGAAAGCACTGAGTGGCATCATTTGGAGTTTTGGAGCACGTTGTCAGCAATATGCTGATGACACACAACTCTGCTTCTTCTTTACATCTGCAGGTGAGGAAGTGGAAGTGCTGGACCAGTGTCTTGCCTCAGTAATGGACTGGATGAGAACCAACAAACTGAAGCCCAATCCAGATTGAGATTGAGGCACTGTGAACGGGTGGTTCCCTAGACCAGATGGCTAGGAGGCTGCCTTGATGGAGTTACACTTCCTCTGAAGGAGCAGGTTCATAGCTTGGGGGTACTCCTGGATCCTATGCTGTCTCTTGAAGCTCAGGTGGCCTCAGTGGCGTAGAGCAGTGTTTCCCAACCTTGTGCCTCCAGCTGTTTTTGAACTACAATTCCCATCATCCCTGACCACTGGTCTTGCTAGCTAGGGATGATGGGAGTTGTAGGCCAAAAACATCTGGAGGCACAAGGTTGGGAAACACTGGCGTAGAGTGCCTTCCATCAGCTTCAGCTGGTGAACTAGCTACACCCTTAACTGGACAAGGATAGCCTAATTTCTGTTGTCTATGTTCTGGCTGGATTACTGCAATGCATTATACGTAGGGCTGCCTACATACGGTTCATCTGGTGCAGAATTTGGCAACCAAGGTTGCTCACTGGGGCAATACAGTTTGAGCATCTCACATTGATCCAGGTCCAACTGCACTGGCTGCCAATTAGCTTCTGGGTCCGATTCAAAGTGCTGATTTTGACCTATAAAGCCTTAAGCAGCTCAGAACCACAATCATACCTGTCAACTTTTCCCTTTTCTTGCGAGGAATCCTAATGGGAATAAGGGAATTTCCCTTAAAAAAAGGGAAACGTTGACAGCTATGACCACAATACCTCAGGGACTGCCTCTCTCCATATAAACCATCCAGGACTGTGTGTTCATCATCTGAGGCCCTTCTTTGTGAAGTCCAGAAGGTGGCAACACAAAAACGGGCCTTTTCTGTAGTGGCTTCGCATTTGTGGAATGCTCTCCCAGGGAAGTTTGCCTGGTGCCTTCATTATATATATTTTAGGTGCCAGGTGAAAACATTCCTGTTCAACCAGGCCTTTGGCTGATTAATATCCTACAGCCTTTTAAATGTGTCTGTTGTGGGGGGAGAGATACTGTTTTGTTGTTTTGGTTTAATTATTTGTCTGTGTTTTATCTTGTATTTCATTCTGTCAACCACCCTGAGATCTTTTGACGAAGGGCAGTATACAGTGCTACCTCGGGTTAAGAACTTAATTCCTTCTGGAGGTCCGTTCTTAAACTGAAACTGTTCTTAACCTGAAGCAACACTTTAGCTAATGGGGCCTCCTGCTGCCACCACGCCGCCAGAGCACGATTTCTGTTCTCATCCTGAAGCAAAGTTCTTAACCCGAGGTACTATTTCTGGGTTAGCGGAGTCTGTAACCTGAAGCGTCTGTAACCTGAAGTGTCTGTGGCCCAAGGTACCACTGTATAAATTTAATAAATAATAACAACAACAACAATATTGGTTAGAACAAGCTACAGTTCACAGCATCCTTATGTAACGGGAAACTGTGGTTTGCTCAAACTAAAGAGGAAAGGAGAATGATTGGTTCCAAGTCTTGCAAAAGCTTGCTCACCACCCTCTGGAGTTTAAACCCATCTGGGTCCAGCAGGTTCACCTTGGACAAAGCTGAAAAACAACAAGAACGTGGCTACAAGTGTCTTCCCATTCGACACCTGTCAGTCAAAGCTGTGTGTGCATGTGTGGGCGGGCGGGCGTCTGCGATGATTGTCAGACTTCCCAAAGTTTGCTCCCCATCTCTTTCCCCTCCTTTGCACTTCAGGAAGACCAAATAACTTCAGACCAACAAAGCATATAAACAGGCAGGAGCAGCCGTCATAATGATGGGAGTAGATGGTGAGTCATGCAATGAAGACAATGTAGCATTAAGGGAGCGTGATTCATTGAATTTAGAGAGGACTAGAGAAAGGTGGATTAAGTCAGCTGTTCCCAAAGTGAGTGGTAACTCCCACTGGGGGTGGGGCAGAGTGATTACCGGGGGGGGGGAGGGGATTGATAAGAGGCAAGGAGCAGTAGTGGGGACTTTGAAAAGCTGGCATCAAGTCCACCCTTTTTGCTGAATTAAACTAAATAGTTTTAAGTGGATTGTGAATAAATGTGCAATTAACTGTTACCATTTTGAATTGTATAACAACAACAATTTATTATTTATACTCCACCCATCTGGCTGGGATTCCCCAGCCACACTGGGTGCAATACAATGATTCACCAAATATTAAAAGCTTCCCTAAACAGGGCTGCCTTCAGATGTCTTCTAAAAGTCAGATAGTCAATTATTTCTTTGACATCTGATGGGAGGGCATTCCACAGGGCAGGCACCACAACCGAGAAGGCCCTCAGCCTGGTTCCCTGTAGCCTCACTTCTCACAGTGAGGGAACCGCCAGAAGGCCCTCGGAGCTGGATCTCAGTGTCCGGGCAGAACGATGGGGGTGGAGACGCTCCTTCAGGTATACTGGACCGAGGCCATTTAGGGCTTTAAAGGTCAGCACCAACACTTTGAATTGTACCCGGAAACGTACTGTATAGCATTATTATCTTCCTTAGTGGGACATGCAAACTGCTATTAGGAATAATGTTCTTAATAGGGTAGGGGACAGTGAGGATGAGTTCATGGAACCAAGGTGGCTGTGATTCAAAAAAGTTTGGAAACTACCAGATTATCCCAAAGCCAGTATATTTAAACAAATAAATACATTGTGGTCAACGGGACAATTAATGAAACAGCCCAACCGCAAAATCAATATGCCAATACTGAACTTTCAACTTAATAAATAGGACACTCAGGTCTCACTGAGGTGTCTAAGAAGCTGAGGCTAGCAAGACTTGAAAAGGGCCAAAGCTCAGTGGGAGAACATCTGTCTGTCGTGTAGGAAGTCTCATGTTCAAACTCTGGTATCTCCCGGTAAGCTTGAATATGTCCCCTGCTGAAACCCAGGAGAGCCACTGCCTGTCAGTGCATACAATGCTGTGCTAGATGGGCCAAGTGTTTGTCTCTGTGGCACTAGGGACGTGGGTGGCACTGTGGGTTAAACCACAGAGCCTAGGACTTGCTGATCAGAAGGTCGGTGGTTCGAATCCCCGCAACAGGGTGAGCTCCCGTTGTTCAGTCCCTGCTCTTGCCAACCTAGCAGTTCGAAAGCATGTCAAAGTGCAAGTAGATAAATAGGTACTGCTCCGGAGGGAAGGTAAATGGTGTTTCTGTACGCTGCTCTCGTTCTCCAGAAGTGGCTTAGTCATGCTGGCCACATGATCAGGAAGCTGTATGCCGGCTCCTTCGGCCAATAAAGCGAGATGAGCGCCGCAACCCCAGAGTCGGCCACGACTGGACCTAATGGTCAGGGGTCCCTTTACCTTTACCTTTAAGGCAGTTCAGGATTCTTCCTTACTGATAATTCAATTGTTTTAACTTTTTCTGCAAACCACTTTCAGGGTTTTCTTTTTTTACGATCAAGTGGTGTACCTTTAATGACATAAATAGAGGTGTATTTTACCCAGAAAATACTTAGAAGCCAGATTCTGAGCAGGTATTCCTAATCCAGGCACCTCTCGGTTCTGCGATGCAAATATTCTCTGCGAAAAAAATCATTATTTGGAAGATGCGCGTGCCTATCAAAAGAGGCACGACGTATCGTGCACATGTTTGATCATTGCCGGAATATGGAGGGGGGGGGACACATTTGGGGAAGAGGCCCTTATCCCACACTACAGTGTGGGATTTCTAAATTAGTCATCTCGTCTACGGAGATGGCTTTAAAAGGCAGAAGACTGTTTTCTAAATTAGCTCCTGTTACTTAACGGACTGACATTTTCCATCACTGGCAGTGACGACTTGGGAAACTTCCCAGCGTGGGCATATGCCGCTTCAATCTGACGTGCCGGGAAATCTGGGGGAGCCACAGACGGCTCGGTGACGAGACCGGAAATGAAAGCCAAGAGAGATGATGGCAAGCTCAGGTGATCGGTTGTGTTGTCACCCGATGAGTGTCAATCGCTTGTGTTTTGCTGCAGTGCAATGACTCCTGGAAGGACTGTGGAGCAAGGCAGGCATTAACCGTCTCCCCCACACGCCACGCTTCATGCCAGCCCCAGAAATATATTGTTTACCTCCCGGTTTGCCACCCAGCCTTGAAACCCCAAAGTCATTCATTTACTCACTCCCTTTGCCTCTGTTTTCATATTAAAGAAGCTGCCAGTTCCTTCCACGTCTTCCTGAGAGTTGATATGACAGCCATCTTCAAATACTTGACGGGCTGTCACATGGAAGAAGGAGCAAGCTTGTTTCCTGCGACTCCAGAGGGTTGGCCCCAAACCAACGGATTCAAATCACAAGGAAGGAGATTCCGAACTGAACATGAGGAAGAACTTTCTGGCAGTGAAAGCTGTTTGACAGCAGAGCAGACTCCTTCGGAAGGTGATGGACTCTCCTTCATTGGAGAGTCTTTCAAGAGAAGTTGGGTGGCCATCTGCCAAGGATTCTTTAGCTGTGATGAGTGCATTGTGGGGGGTTGGAACAGAATCCCCCTGGGGTCCCTTCCAGCTCTACAAATCTATGTTTCTATGAGTCCACATGTTCTTCAGCCTTCAGTGCCCAGATGTTGCCACACAGCATCTCCTGTCACCTATGACCACTGGATCTGCTGTCTGGGCATGGAGGAAGTCAGAGTCTAGTACAGGCATAGGCAAACTCTGCCCTCCAGATGTTTTGGGACTACAACTCCCATCATCCCTGACCACTGGTCCCATTAGCTAAGGAAGATGGGAGTTGTAGTTCCAAAAACATCTGGCGGGCCGAGCTTGCCTAAGCCTCGTCTAGCAGCATCCCAAGACACTGTTTTGAAGAACAATGCTTAAGACTGCACTCACATAGTATTTATTCCATTTCCCCGGTGTTTCCTTGTTAATTTCCACATATTTTAACTTTCATATAATATAAAGCCACTTTTGGAAAACTAAGGGAATTTAGTGAATGCTTAATGCTTATTTTAGGGACGCAGGTCACGCTGTGGGTAAAACCTCAGTGCCTAGGACTTGCTGATCGTAAGGTCGGTGGTTCGAATCCCCACGGTGGGGTGAGCTCCCGTCGTTCGGTCCCAGCTCCTGCCCACCTAGCAGTTCGAAAGCACCCCTAAGTGCAAGTAGATAAATAGGTACCGCTTTATAGCGGGAAGGTAAACGGCGTTTCCGTGTGCGACACTGGTGCTGGCTCGCCAGTTGCAGCTTCGTCACCTGGCCACGTGACCCGGAAGTGTCTTCGGACGGCGCCGGCTCTCGGCCTCTTGGGCGAGATGAGCGCGCAACCCTAGAGTTGGTCACAACTGGCCTGTACGGGCAGGGGTACCTAATGCTTATTTGCATCTCCCTTAAAGTGATGGAATTCAGGGCAGTATATTGCCATAGAGTTCTTTCCTACTATCTCCATAGAAATCATAGAATTGTAGAGTTGGAAGCGTTCCTGAGGATCATCTCATCCAACCCCCCGCATGCGGGAATCGAACTTGCAACCTTGGCATTCTCAGCACCATGCTCTAACCAGCTGAGCTATCCACTACCATGGGGAAACGGAAGCAAGCATGTGTGAAACGGGTGGAGGACAGAGGCATGCTCCAATAATGTTTTTTCCTGTGTCACACAACGTTTGCTGGCGTGAAAAAACATACCAGTATATTGCTCAAAAAGCCACAGTTCCATAACACAACAGGTACCGCAGTGTGAAAGGAATGGTAGCAAATGGGGAACAAGTACAAGCATTATATTTGGGGAAGCTAGCACAATATTCCTAAAGGTCAGAGTTCCACCTACTCTATAGGATGCGGGTGGCGCTGTGGTCTAAACTACTGAGCCCCTTGGGCTTGCCGATCAGAAGGTCAGCAGTTCGGATCCCTGCGAAGGGGTGAGCTCCTGTTGTTCTGTCCCGGCTCCTGCCAACCTAGTAGTTCAAAAGCACACCAGTGCAAGTAGATAAATAGGTACTACTGTGGTGGGAAGGTAAACAGCGTTTCCGTGCGCTCCAGTTTCTGTCATGGTGTTCCATTGTGCCAAAAGCAATTAAGTAATGCTGGCCACACGACCTGGAAAGCTGTCTGTGGACAAACGCCAGCTCCCTTGGCCTGAAAGCAAGATGAGTGCTGCAACTTCATAGTTGAATTCAACTGGACTTAACCATCCAGGGGTCCTTTACCATTTACTCTCTGGAAAACCCTATTTGGGGGTGTTGTTCCTGTGTGGTAGCATCAGACTCCTCCTGACGACCCATTTATTTAAACATGCTTTGCCTGCATCAACTGATTCATCACGCTGCTGTGTTTTATTATTATTACTGGAAAGTTTTATTGATAAAATCCTCTGTTTTTATCGATGCTGTTCTTTGCAATTTTTGTTATAAAGCTGCATATAGAATTTCCCTTTCCTTTTTTAAAAACGATCTTACTGTACGTTATGTAAGCCACTTAGGGGTTTTGCATACGCAGCAGAATAATAACAATGATAAAATAATAATAATAATATACCTAAAGGTTGGTATCCTTGTCTCGAAGGCCCGCCAAAGGGGCTCCTGTTTCCAACGCCACTTCCATCAATGGAACCGTAAGACATTTTTTTATCAGACAGCTCTGGAGTCGAGCTTTAAAGCTGCACAAAAGAGAAAATACACAAATTTTATTTTAAAAAAAACACACACAGAGAGAGAGAAATCACATAGGAACACAGGAGTCAGATGCTTGGTAAGTCTAGCTTAGTGTTGCAGAGGCTCTACAAGGTCTCTGTGGAGGTTTAAGGCAGAGAGAAGGAAGCTCAGTTCGAGAAGACCAGAGTGAAGAGGTGAGGTTTAGGAGGTCTTTAAAATAGAGAAAGCTGAGGAGGATCTAATGGGAGCAAAGGGGGAGGTAGCATAAGATTCCCAAGAATAAACATAGCTCCATGAATGCAGAAGGTCCCAGGTTTTCTCTCCTCAGCATCTTTAGGTAGTTTTGGGAATGTCCCTTGTCTGAAATCCTGGATAGCCTGTGCCAGTAAGTAGACAAAGCTGAACTACATGGGCCAATGGCCTGACTCTGTTTAACGCAGGTTACTGTGGGTTATGTCTATGAACTGGTGCTGGAGGAGACTCTTGAGAGTCCCATGGACTGCAAGAAGATCAAACCTATCCATTCTGAAGGAAATCAGCCCTGAGTGCTCACTGGAAGGACAGATTCGGAGCTGAGGCTCCAAGACCTAGGCCACCTCATGAGAAGAGAAGACTCCCTGGAAAAGACCCCGATGTTGGGAGAAGGGGACGACAGAGGACGAGATGGTGGGACAGTGTTCTCGAAGCTACCAGCATGAGTTTGACCAAACTGCGGGAGGCAGTGGAAGACAGAAGTGCCTGGCGTGCTCTGGTCCATGGAGTCATGAAGAGTCAGACACGACTAAACAACAACATGTCTATGAATAGTGGGATGATCTATTTTGAATATAAAATGGGCCTTTTGATAGGAAGGATAATTCCCTCTCTCTCTCTCTCTCTCTCTCTCTCTCTCTCTCTCTCTCTCTCTCTCTCTCCAAACCTTGACCACTGTGCTAAATCTTTGGCAATTATCTGTCAATCACTCATTGCCCAGAACTCAAACATGTCAATGCACTGTCTGCCAAATCAATTCCTAGCAATTTAGGTCAGTTATGATATCTCTTTATCTTTCCCTCTCTTTCCCTCTCCATCATCCAGGGCCCATCACTTAGCAATGAGCTGCCTTCCCTTGCTGTGCATTCCAAATTTATGAGCAACTGCTTTTGTTAGACCATCCTTTGAGAAGGGAATATGTCAACGAACGGCCAGAATAATTGCACAAACCCCCGTACTCCCATTGAGTTATACACTGCGCATGTCAGAGGTCAATCGCAAGATCTGTAAGGCAGGATTACACCCCCCCCCCCAAAAAAATCTTTTTTTCATAAAAGGGACTCTGGCTTTAAACTCATTCATGCCCTTTCCCCTCAGATGTTTTGTGAAGCATGCTACATTCTCCACGTCCTTCAAGAAAGGTGCCAGGAGGTGTTTTAAGAAGTGGTATGTCAAAAGTCTCTTGAATTACTCGCTGCAAATGACTGCTGAGCCGAGCTGCTAGAAATGGAGTCTCAGGCTAGGCTGGCCATGACAATAATTCAGACGTATTTCCAAACCACATTTTGCTGGTCAGAATCCCCACCGTGGAGTCATGTGGTTCATCATTCCCTTGCATGTGTGGGCTCTGCCTTCCCTGCTTATCACTTGCCATATTTTGCTATGATGTACCAATCAGCAGCAGAATCCTTAAAATCACTGTTTGCCTGTTTCAAACCATGGTGGAGAGGTGGAGAACTAACCATGGTTTACTGATCTGCATGTCACAGCAGCATAGCTACCAAAACCAGGAGGGAACCAGAGAGAGGGGATTTACAGTGGTGCCTCACAAGACGAAATTAATTTGTTCCGTGAGGCTCTTCGTATAGCGGTTTTTTCGTCTTACGAAGCAAGCCCATTGACAGTTTAGCGGATTAGCGCTATTAGCGGTTTAGCGGCTTTTAGCGATCAGCTGTTAAGTGGCTTATCAGCGGATCAGCTGATAAGCGGCTTAGCAGCTTAGGAAAAGGGGGGGAGGGGAAAAACCCGAAGGAACCCACAAGACTTTTTCGTCTTGCGAAGCAAGCCCATAGGGAAATTCATTTTGCGAAGTGCCTCCAAAACGGAAAACCCTTTCGTCTAGCGGGTTTTCCGTCTTGCGAGGTGTTCGTCTTGCGGGGCACCACTGTATATGTATAGATCTTATCTATCATCTATCTATCTATCTATCTATCTATCTATCTATCTATCTATCATCTATCTATCTATCTATCTATCTATCTATCTATCTATCTAACATCTATCTATCTATCTATCTATCTATCTATCTATCTATCTATCTATCATCTATCTATCTATCTATATCTATCTATCCATCCATCTATCTATCTATCATTTATCTATCTATCATCTATCTATATCATCTATCTATCTATCTCTATCTATATATCTAATCTATCATCTATCTATATCTATCTATATCTATCTATCTATCTATCATCTATCTATCTATCTATCTATCTATCTATCTATCTATCATCATCATCTATCTATCATCTATCATCTATCCAATATCATAACTTGCCAGCCAAAAAGGACTTTAAGCACTGTTCAATAACACAGGATGCCCACCCAAGCTCCACAAGATGATTGTCTCCTTCCACAAGAACATGTGGAAGGACACCGTCCAGGATGATGGCTCATCCTCTGACACCTTCCTTATAAAAAGCAGTGTGAAACAAGACTGTATGCTTGCCCAAAACCTTTTTGGCATATACTTCTCCCTGTTGTTGTTCTATGCCTACATTGGGAAGGTTTAGGGCACCACATGGCAGGACAGAGTCTCAAACAAAGACACGTCCTTCCAAGCAGACATTCTCAGCATGTTTGCTCTCCTGTCTCAGCAATGTCTACGCTGACTTGGTCATGTCCACAGAATGGAAAATGGTAGAATCCACAAAGACAGGCTTTACTGGGAGCTGACTTCAGGCAACAGGCTCACTGGCAGACCAACTCTGTGCTGCAAAGAGGTCTGCAACAAGACACAAAGGCTGGAAACATCAACCCTGCTGTGCGAGAATCCCTTGCATATGACCACAAAGCCTGGAGACTATAAGTCAGGTTGTGTATCCATAGGAGTGACCAGAAAAGGAACGTCCGATGGGAGGAGTGCAGAGAAAAAGAAATGCCATGGTGCACATGCAGCAGCAAAACTAGATGCCTTCATCTGCCGCAGCTGCAACAAAACATACTTCTTCTGTATTGGCCTCTACAACCACAGTAGACAATGGTTTGACTTCACCCCTGAAGGTACATTGTCTCCTGAGTCAGATGGAAGCCAACAACATTCCAATATGAACTGTGTCTGAATTTAGCCGGTGTGGACTATGGGGTTTCTGTATTAGGAATCCCACCACCACAATGCTGACAACTAATAATCTTCCGGTCCCAGGCACATTAAAGAATGAAAATATCCTCCCTGATCTTTCTAGGCAGTTCCATAAAAGAGGACAACCCAGGAAGCAAGAAAACTAGTTTTCCCAGAACTGATAGATGTTAAGGGTAATGTCATTTGAGCGGTTAATGTGCATAAAAAGTGGGCCCCATGAACATTCAACGCGCTACATGGGTAATGTGCACATAATCCATCTACAAAGATGGAATTGTGTGCTTTTACCAGCCAATATATACAGTCCCCAACAGGCATAGAGGAACGTGCATTTCTCAATTGCACATTAACTGCTCAGCTTACATTACCTCTCACACACATGCATACATACATAAAATATGATCTGATATTTATCTGTATCAGTAGAGATTGCCTGGGACTGACGGCAAAGGATGCGCTCTCTGAATGAATGCCAGTTTTTCTCAACTGATTACAGCTTCCACAAAGCACATATATAGGGGTTAATACCTGGAGTCATTGCCTTCAGGGCCTCAAAATACAGGCAAAGTAAATAGAATTCTGCACAGTTCTTGGTAACAGGAGAATAGCAACACACACACACACAGAGAGATTTGAGGCAGTAAATAAACTCATTATATTGTCCAAATGCCCTCAGCGCATTTTGCCTCGAGGAGAGGCTTTCCTGCTTCACCAAAACAGACCACAGCCTATGCAAAAAAAATGCCTCAAGGACACTGCAAATGTGAAGGGCATGCCCTCAGGCATACAAGATACCTTATCCTCAGCAGGGCAATCTTGGTCCTTTCTCATCGCTCCCCGAGACTTGTAGCATTCGATGTTTATTCCTGCTTTAATGTGAAACTGTTGCTCACAGCTCTACCCAAGCACCAACTTCAACAGGTTTAGGGTTGTTGCGTTTTTTGTTTCGTTTCGTTTTTAAAAAAGCAAAAGCTTTCCAGAGTGCCCCAAGAACTAACATGGTCTAAAACTGTTCACAAAAAAGGAACAGGATCCAAGACAAAATCCGGAAGCCTAGAGAGGACCTGCTACAGCCATCTAGTTGGCTCTTGTTATTATTGTAGGAGCGGAACACTTGACAGTTACCTACCTTGCAGACTACAAAGTGCTTCCTCCAAATTATTATTTTTTTTGAACGATCAAAATGGATATCTTAAGAACTGAACTGTGACCAGGAAACAACCAGCTCTATTCCCAATTCTAAGGGGAAACAGAGGAGGGAAGGAAAGTTCAAGGAGAGGGGAAAAAAAGCCATCAGAAGTAAGGTAAAGGTAAAGGGACCCCTGACCATTAGGTCCAGTCATGGCTGACTCTGGGGTTGCGGCACTCATCTCACTTTATTGGCTGAGGGAGCCAGCGTACAACTTCCGGGTCATGTGGCCAGCATGACTAAGCCGCTTCTGGCGAACCAGAGTAGCGCATGGAAACACCGTTTACCTTCCTGCCGCAGTGGTACCTATTTATCTACTTGCACTTTGACGTGCTTTCGAACTGCTAGGTTGACAGGAGCAGGGACCGAGCAATGGGAGATCACCCCGTCGTGGGGATTCAAACCGCCGACCTTCTGATCGGCAAGCCCTAGGCTCTGTGGTTTAACCCACAGCGCCACCCGCGTCCCACCATCAGAAGTGGTGGATATCAAAACGAGGGCTTCATGGTACCACACTGTCCATGGTGCTGATCGGAGCCGATCTTGCCCAAGCCATTTCATTAAGTCTGCTCTCTCTTTTTGTGGGGTCTGGTTTTACAGTGAAATATGTGATTTCAGGGATCCTGTAGTTCTTCTCTCTCTGAAAGAACAGTTCAACCCCTAGGGAAAAGTACCATCTTTCACTATAAACTAAGCATGCCTCAACATCTCTTGGTAAAGCACTTGCCAAGAGCTGCCAGCTTAAAGGAGGCAAACATTATCAGTACTTTTTGTGGCCCTTGAAAGATGATGAGATTGTGCAGGGGGACCTTAGGAAAACAATGAATTTCAGGCAAAGACATTTATCTCATAAAATTCATACGACACTTGATTGTTGTTGCTGTTTGTTTGTTTTTTTAAACGAATAATTAAGTGGCAGAGCTTTTCACTGAGGATACAGATATGGGTGCTAGCAAGCAGCTGTTGTGTGTCTGAATATTCTGATTGGGAATATAAAAAAAAGTTTAGAAATCTATCCCAAAAGGCATGTCAGGAGAGATGCTTGGATGAACCATTTTACTGACATGCTAGCAACGGTGAATTGCAAATGTTTTCCCTGCACCATACCGCTAAAGGCTGCGAGTAGAATTACACATATTTTGAGTTTTCTCCCATAAAACAATTCCTTGCACAAAGAAAATTAGCATGTCAGAAAAACGTGGGTTTTGTTTTTGGGTTGTTTTCTTCATTTTTCAGATTGCCAGCTATAATGTTGTTATTCTACAGGCAGTGAGGAGTTTGGAAGAAGCAGCATTCACACATAGACACGCCCTACCCTAAAAAAAACCTAGCTGCAGTTTGAAGTAGCAGAATCCAGGAATCATGTGATTCTGATACTGGTTTAAATTACTGCCAACCTGAGCTCCTTGGAGGCTGCATCTTGGCAAAAGATAGGGCAACTATTCCCCATCTCCTCGCTTGTAAAGAGAGAAAAATGCAATTTGCTTTCCAAATGTCTTAATAATTACTAAACCAATGCTTGGCTTAATCTATTGAGTTCCTCTGAGCATGCCTTTCCCCTTCCTCTTTCTAAAAAACAATAATGAAGTCTGTAGTTTATTGATACCCATTTACCGTAGTGACATTTTGCCCCTTTCTTTCATTTTCCTCCTTGAACCCTACACGCAGAACAGTCTTAATCTACCAACACACTAAAGCAAACACAGAACCGTTGCATATTTCAGTGAACAGCAAAATTAAAACCCGAGTCATTTCAAGAATTCTGGCATCACCCACCTCACCGCTGCTGGTGAATATACAGATAACTGCCTGGTGACAGAAATAGCTGTCACTGTCATTTGAGAGCCAGGGAGGTAAAGTGGTTAGTGTGTTGGGAACAGGAATGCCAAGATCCGGGTTCAAAGCCCCACTAGGCCATGAAGGACACTGGGTGACCTTGGGCCAATTGCTTGCTTTCAGACTAACTTATCTTGCAAGGTTGTTGTGAAGATGAAATGAGGGGAAAGGTTTAAGGTCAGCGCAAGGGAAGAAAATTATTTTGGACAATGATGAATGATAGCACTTTTAAAGCGTATTGGGTAGCAACCAACTGGTCTAAAACTTTCACAGATCAAGCAGGAATGCCTGCACTATTTTTACTCTCGATTCCTCCCCTCAATAAAATTAGCTCCAAAGAGCGGAAGACCCTTCAGAACCGGGTGGAAAGTGATGTTAACATTAAAAAAGGTAAAGGACCCCTGACAGTTAAGTCCAGTTGCGAAAGACTCTGGGGTTGCGGCGCTCATCTCACTTTACTGGCCGAGGGAGCCGGCGTTTGTCCACAGAGTTTTTCCAGGTCATGTGGCCAGCATGACGAAGCCTCTTCTGGTGAAACCAGAGCAGCACACGGAAATGCCATTTACCTTCCCGCCGGAGCGGTACCTATTTATCTACTTGCACTTTGACGTGCTTTTGACGTGCTGGGTTGGCAGGAGATGGGACCAAGCAACAAGAGCTCATCCCGCCGTGGGGATTCGAACCATCGATCGGCAAGCCCTAGGCTCAGTGGTTTAGACCACAGCGCCACCCGCATCCCACAGCACCACACGGTGTTATAATTGGGAGACAGCAACTGTCTTCATGTCCTAGTTGTGGCCCTAGCAGAGGCACCTGCAAGGCAACTGAGAAAAGAAGGATCTTGAGGACTTGGTAAACCCTTGGTCTGATCAACAGAACTCAGAGGTTCTTAAAGATTTCAAAAGATGTAGACACTGAATCAGTGGCTGCATTTTGACAACTGGATTCGGCTTAATAAGCTAAGAGGAGAATTATCTGAGCCCCTTTTTCCTCATTCCCCTCTCAGAATTCTGCAATTATACCAGGAAGTTTTCAATTAAACCCTAATAGTTTCACCTTTCTGTAAACCACTTCAAGTTTGGTTGTTTTGTTGTTGTTGCTTTTCCAATCAAACAGCATATACATTTTATTAAATAAGTAAATAATTGACTCTTCCTTGGAAACCCGGTCACAGATATGTCAAAGTCCTTGTGCCTCATCCGTGGGGCTCATCATCAGTAACAAAGCTTGCAATTACAGACAAGAAAGTTAGGATCTTAAACCAGCTTCAATTTACGTTTTAAGAACCTGGCTTCTTCCGAACCTGGTAACTATAGTTTTCTGATTTGAAGATAATGAGAAACTGTGGTTAGTTGAAGACTTCGTTTATTAAGTGGAAGAATGGAAGCCAATTTGTGCATAACAAATTGCATATAACTATCCAAACCAACTCACTGGCAAATATGACCCTCGTTTCTGGGTTTGTGAGTGTGTGTAACCAGCTTTCCCCACATGACAACTGCTTTCAAATGGTGGATCACACTCGCTGGGGTTTGTTTCCCTCCTAAATATTACCTTACACTAAAAACGGAAAGCTTTAAACGAAAAATGCATTGTTTTATTCACTCCCCACAAAATAAATGAACAATAGCAGGCAAAAAAGAAAAGGAAAATTGGGATAATTTCAAGAAGAGGGAGAAGACCCATCACATATAATACAAAACGTTTTATTGTAGCGATTGCCCATCTTACCGTAAAGAAAAGAAATTCTAAAAAGTTATCCAAATCCAACCCATGGAAAAAAATTGGGGGGGGGGGGGGGACTGACAGCTACAAGCTGTCATCCCCAGAAATAAAAGGGGTGTGTGTGTTTTGATTGGAAAGCAAGTAGCCGAAAAAACACCTCAAGGATAAAATGAAAACCGTGAAATAGTATGTCCCACAAGTGAAACATCAGAAAGAAATGGAGAATAAAGAAAATAACTGACAGGGGAAAATAAACAAGCATCTGGAAAGAGGCAAAGAACAGATCTGCAAATATAAATTATGTCATGGGTGGTTTTGATCCTTTTAGGGTTTTTCTGTCGGTAGGCTGGTTTGCATCTAATTATTCCCACAGACCCTCCAAATGTACCCCTACAAATGTTTGGCTGGAGCAACAGCATCAGAACTGGAAGCCACGCCAGGCCAACCAAGGAGTCTCTGAAGATGCAAAAGGACAGAAGAGGGCATGTGGTATGGCTTGACACCATGTCAGTGAGCCTTCCCCGACCAAGGACCTTTGAGTTGGACTACAACTCCCATCTTATTTGATGAATGGACTTCCTGGCTGAGGCCAGTGGGAGCTGGAGTCTGACAACATCTGGAGGGGAACAAGGTCTATCTGAATTCTTCCTGGTCTCACTTGCTGCCCTGCTTTCTGCATTCTGAGCAACAAGAATTAGGATTTTATGCAGTTGGCTGCAGACCATCTTGGCCTGGCCTTGCTGTGGTCTCTGGACTCACCTCTTTCAGCCCCTCTGCCTTGCTTTAGGCCGTCCAGATTTACCCAGCCCATAGGGGTCTTACCACTGATGTTCCACAGGCCTGCTCCAACAGAGAGGTGGAAAGAGATCACATAGCTGAATGTGGTGGCTACAAGATCCATTCCATGGATGGTCAAGAGGTATTTTGATATTTGCAAGGTGGAAAGGACAGGTGGGGATCCAATTCTGTCCTTTTAGAGCAAGGCTAAGGAGATGTTTCTGGATGACCCCTTCCATCATCCATAGTCACTAGCCCAACTGGGAGTTGCCCAACAACATTTGGAGGGTCAATGTTTTCCCCAGACCTGCTTTAGACAATAAATTGACTCCTGAGGGCTCTTCCAGATGTTGCAACGTGATGATAAATCAAAGAATTAGGTAGAGTCAGATTGCCTCCTTGTTCTATTCTTGTTTTATTTCATTCATATTCCTCTTTTTGCCAAAGTAGACTTGCATGTAATTTCTAAGTATAAAAGCCAATTCCACAAACATTAAAATATAACCCCTATAATTGCAAGACACAATAAAGCAACCCCACTGAAACATTAAAATATAAACATTCATAATTAAAATAAACAGTAAAACTACCCCATTGAACCAGCAGAGCAATTAAACACGAGACTCAGGTCAATATGCCAAGGGAACGCAGGTGTAAACAGGTCTGATTCCCAACACCAGCGGAATGCCAAGTGCCCTTCGTATTTCAGTGTGACACAAGCAAATAATCTCATCCTGCCCACACTGAGAATTTCTCCCACCCCATGCTGGCAGGCCACACCATCTATCCAAGCAGGTAATAAGCTCTCTGAGATAAATCCTGCCCCTCAGGCACAGTCCTACAAATCACTGGGCACTTCTCCTAATCTAAGATACTGTTGGAGATTTGGGATACCAGAGTTTAAGGGTGCAAATGTGCCTGTCATTCTAAGAATTTGGTGAATGTTTGAAATTAGTAAATGTTGTTGTTGTCTAGTCGTTTAGCCGTGTCCAACTCTTCGTGACCCCCTGGACGAGAGCACGCTAGACACTCCTGTCTTCCACTGCCCCCTGCAGTTTGGTCAAACTCATGCTGGTAGCTTCGAGAACACTGTCCAACCATCTCGTCCTCTGTCGTCCCCTTCTCCTTGTGCCCTCCATCTTTCCCAACATCAGGGTCTTTTCCAGGGAGTCTTCTCTTCTCATGTGGCCAAAGTATTGGAGCATCAGCTTCAGGATCTGTCCTTCCAGTGAGCACTTGGGGGTGATTTCCTTAAGAATGGATGTGTTTGATCTTCTTGCGCTCCGTGGGACTCTCAAGAGTATCCTCCAGCACCAGAATTCAAAAGCATCAATTCTTCAGCGATCAGCCTTCTTTATGGTCCAGCTCTCACTTCCATACATTACTACTGGGGAAACCATAGCTTTAACTATACGGACCTTTGTTGGCAAGGTGATGTCTCTGGTTTTTAAGATGCTGTCTAGGTTTGTCATCGCTTTTCTCCCAAGAGGCAGGCGTCCTTTAATTTCGTGACCACTGTCACCATCTGCAGTGATCATGGAGCCCAAGAAAGTAAATGTTAGGAATTACTAAATGCTTGGAGTTTCACCTGGGAGAGAGACAGCTTTGCAATGTAAAAAAAAAAAACCCCACAGGAGGTTTAGCTTCTCTGTATTGCAAATGCATTGATGGACCATCAAAAGAAGATGCTGGGTCTGTGAAATGGAGGTTGCCAGGGTAACATGGGCCTGATGTCACACAGTAAAAATGCTGCCCTTAAAAAAACCCACCAGAGGTCTGGAGAAGGGGGCAAGCAGACAGATGTTGTCCTTGTTCGGCACCCTCCTCTGCTGAAAGCTTCCAGGTGTTGTTGGCATCCATCTGTCTCAAGAGACAATGGAGTGCGTTTCCAGGGGTGAGGTCAAGCCACTGTGTTAGCAGCACCGAAGTGACCTTCCCAGAGTGCAAGTGTGCATGGAGGTCCTGGGCTGACCAGGTGACAAGATGCCCCCTCTCAGCCTAGCTGATGTTGTCCGAAGGGTACCAGCTTGGCTGCAGGAATTACCAGAAGGAGGCACACAAGGTAGCATACAACCTCCTTAGGGTCTCCACTCTGGATCTGTATAGGGTTTGCTCCTTAGACATTTCTTCTCCTGACGATATCCCACAAGGCAGCAGAGGTTTAGCATCAGAGTTTTCCTTCTCCTAGATCAGTGGTTCTCAATTTGTGGGTCCCCAGATGTTGCTGGACTATAACTCCCATCATCCCTGAGCTCTGGCCTTCCTAGCGAGGAGTGTTAGGAGTTGTAGTTCAACAACATCTGGGGACCCACAGGTTGAGAAAGGCTGTCCTAGATTAACCACCTTCCCAGGTTACCGAGCCCCATCTGTCTCTCACTTCCCTCTACAGCGCATGCAGAAACCGCCTTCTTGACCGTTCGACCCACTCTTGGTCTCGTCCGCTCCATCTGCTGGAGCCTGTCTTCGCATGCAGGGGAAGTCCCTAACTCATGGAGAGTCTGAGACCCATCTGTTACCCTCAACTGGTTTAGCCAACCAGTCAAATCTGTGAGTGGCCACTGTTGCATGCTGACAGCTTCTAGGAGCTTCAGGTGAGAACTGAGGGTTCAGGGTGGGGACCAAAGGTGGACAAACTACTCCAGAAGGAGCATGATGTGTCCCCCCCACCAGAGATAGTGTTGGGATACTGCCAGGGAGACAAAGACCATCATGGCCCCCAAGCCGATTCCGGACGTCCATCAATCTCCCGTAGACAACGCAGTATCATTCAATTAGCGACACGAGCTCCAGAAATAGCTTGCCACATTCCAGAGCTGGTGCACGCTCTATCAGCAGATAATGCACAGCGAAATATGCACGCAGGAGAGCATATTCACAAGTTTATTCAGCGTTGGTTAGAACAAAGAAAAAAACATGACTGCCTGCTTCAGTGTCTCAGACACAGAGAGAGAAACGAAAGCAAAGACACAACAGATACATCCTGTGAACAGGAAATACACAGGCTGTGACACAAACATCCTGCTCCCTTTTAAGGTGGAACGGAAATATCCTAATATATAGTACCCCTCTAATATTTATTTATTTATTTATTTAATGGCAACCATTGGGCTAGAGTTCTGTGAAGATTGCCAAAGGAGGGGGTCAGACTGTGCCTTGGCCAAAGGCCTGGTGGAAAAGTTCTGTCTTACAGGCCCTGTGGAAAGGTATCAAGTCCTGCAGGGCCCTAGTCTCTTGTGACAGAGTGTTCCACCGGATCGGGACCACAGCCAAAAAGGCCCTGGCTCTGGTTGAGGCCAGCCTAACCTCCCTGTGGCCCGGGGCCTAAAAGATGTTTTGTTTGAAGACTAGAGGGCGTGACAGGAAATCAGACACGGCATGTCAGCCGTCTTCAGGAAAGTCAATCCCCAAAGTCTGAGGACTGTCAGTCCTTTGCATGCATTTTTTAAAACCTCCCACAGAAGCCAGGGGCTTTAACAAGAACCATGATCCATATGGAATCCCTGTCGATTTCTATAAAATATTTAGAAATCTGCTGTTGGAAAACTGCTTTTTCTTTTTTTCTTTTTCGATGAGCTGGATGAACAAAGCTTCACCCACCAACTTATTTGACTTTTCTTTTCTTTCTTTCTTTCTCTACTGCAAGACCAGCTGCTATCCAGTTCAATTGTTATTTAGCAAACAAACATACATGGAAGGTTGTGTGTCCCAAGTGAATCAGAATCAATGTATTTAAGGATGCAGACAAAGACAGACAGCTGTTCACCAGCAGACCACACACCAGCACCCTTTTCAGGAAATATTTGTGCTCTTCTGTCCCACTTTGCCAACCTGGTGCCCACCTTATATTTTGGAATACAGTCAAGAGATGGCGGAGAGATTCGATTCAGTTTGCATTTAAAAGCAAACAGATAATCTATTGTCAAATCGACAGGGTAACATTACCACCTCCATCTTATTATAAATGAACTTGTTCCATCTTCTTCTAAAGCCATCCAGGCTGATAGCTATCACTGCTTCCAGTGGCAGAAAGTTCCGTAGTTTGACCATGTGTTGCATGAATATATATATAAAAATCTGTCCTGAATCTTCCAACTTTCAAATTCCTTGGATGTCCAATAGTTCTGGTGTTATAAAGGTAAAGGTAAAGGGACCCCTGACCATTAGGTCCAGTCGTGACCGACTCTGAGGTTGCGGTGCTCATCTCGCTTTATTGGCCGAGGGAGCCGGCGTACAGCTTCCGGGTCATGTGGCCAGCAAACTAAGCCGCTTCTGGCAAAGCAGAGCAGCGCAATGAAACACCATTTACCTTCCCACTGGAGTGGTACCTATTTATCTACTTGCACTTTGACGTGGTTTCAAACTGCTACGTTGGCAGGAGCAGGGACCGAGCAACAGGAGTTCACCCCGTCATGGGGATTCGAACCGCCGACCTTCTGATCAGCAAGTCCTAGGCTCTGTGGTTTAACCCACATTGCCAGCCGCGTCCCTCTGGTGTTATAAGAGGGAGCAAAAACTTTTTCCTATCCGCTTTCCCCATGCCATGCATGATTTTAAAAATTTCTATCGTATCACCTCTAAACCTTTCTCTAAACTAAAATGTCCCAAACATGTTCCTAATAGAGGAATTGCTCCTTGCTCTTTATGGTTTCCCTTTTCCATTCTGATTGCCAACCTGTTTCTACAGGCTGCCGTGAGCGTAAGAAAACAGAATCCCCGTAACAGGGCAGGACCCGAAGGTATTTAAAATATGCAACCCAAGAAGACTTCCATGGCCAACCAGTTAAAGGATATTTTCACCAATGCGTTGTGGAGCTGAGCCAGTCATACAATCTCGCTGCAGTAATTCTTGTTCCGTAGATCTCCATCACAGCCGGGTTAACCACACAGCAATAAATAACTTGATAATCGTGCAGCCCCCAACACCATTTCCACCCCCAAGGAGTGGATATCAACAAGAAGCCACATTTTATCTGCCAACGTTTAATGGCATCTTCTCCTGGTACATATTAACCTTAGCGATTCGACTAACCCTTCCGCATCATAAGGATGCCACACAACTCCATTACAGCCTGTTGAACTCATTCAGTCTTGTTGATTTATCCGTCGGAGGACTGTTAAGTCCTCAAGCGTGGAAAGACAGAATTGCTCCTGTGAATTCGAGAGCCCATAAACGGATATCTCATTTAATATCATTACAGTAGACTGACCCTTTGCTTGGTTTCTACATGTGCTGTTGAGTTATCATTCATTACCAGTGACTTTGTGGTTCATTAACTACCTGGGTATCTTTCTTTTTCCATTTGTTTTTAACTCTCCATACTCTGTAAGACTGAATGAATTAAGCTCTCGAGAGGGGGGAAAGAACCATTTTCAGATATTGGAAAAACTGGAGAAAACTTAAGATCAAGAGAAAAATAATACTAACTTTGTCCCCAGGCACATGCCAGTTTGACTGTCATGGACTTTCCCCACAGAATCCTGGGAAATGGAGTTTGACAAGACTGAAGATCTGTTTTAGAGATTCTGACTTCCCCTTTTCACTTCCCAGGATTTCCTGTGGCATCAGAACCCAGCATCCCAGCTTTCAGGGCCTCACTGCAGAAAAACCAATGGAATTGGGCCACATGGTAGAGTACAGTGTTACCTCGGGTTACAGATGCTTCAGGCTACAGATGCTTCAGGTTACAGACTCCACTAACCCAGAAACAGTACCTCAGGTTAAGAACTTTGCTTCAGGATGAGAACAGAAATCGGGCGGCGGCGGTGGGAGGCCCCATTAGCTAAAGTGGTATCTCAGGTTAAGAACAGTTTCAGGTTAAGGACGGACCTCCAGAAAGAATTAAGTTCTTAACCCGAGGTACCACTGTATTCACACATCCCTACAGAATTCTAAAACATATTCAAAATAGGTAAAAAGGTAAAGGACGGTTTAGTCCAGTCAAAGGTGACTATGGGGTTGTGGCGCTCATCTCACTTTCAGGCTGAGGGGAGCCGGTGTTTGTCCACAGACAGCTTTCCCGGTCATGTGGCCAGCAGGATTAAACCGCTTCTGAGACATTGGAACACCATAATGGAAGCAATATGTTAGGGTTGCCATATGTCCAGAATACTGCTGTCTCTAGCAGTGTCCGGGTGGAAATCAACAAAATGTCCAGGAAAATCCAGATGCACGGCAGCTCAAAGACGGCAAATTTGGGCCAAAACCCCCCAAAACATCCCACTTTTTAAAAAGCAACTTTTCTAGGATTTTCACTGTTTGAAATATGGCAACCCTGAAATGTCTCTCTCTTGTATTTACAGCCTCAGCAGTTGCTGCAGCCTTCCATTGTCTCCCAGGAGAGACTGGTGCCAGTATGTACCCCCACAAACAGCCACTCATAAACAGGCATTCTGATTGTCTTGGTATCCACTATTCCCCATTTTTCGCAATTCTGATGAATTCTAGGTGGAATTGTTCTCATCTGCCCATACATTTTACAAAACAAAAAAAAGTAATTGAGATGTTTTATTGCTCTCTTATTATCTTATGCCTTCCTATCTTATTATCTATTATTTCCTGATTTGTTGCCTTATTTATGTTCAGCATTTCAGTATTTTGGAGACAAACTGCCTTGAAAGCATCTATTGATAGACTCAACAAAAATGTTTCTAATAAGAGAAATAAACCTAAACATTTATTGTTGCATAGATCTCTACCTGGGTTAACACAGAATCTACAACTAATCCAGAACGCGGATGCCAGACTGGCGACTGGGAGCAGCCACCAAGACCCCATAACACTGGGCCCGAAAGACCTACACTGGCTCCCGGTACACTTCCAAGCACAATTCAAAGTGTTGGTGCTGACCGTTAAAGCCCTAAACAGCCTTGGCTCAGTATACCTGAATGAGACTCTCCACCTTTTGTCATTCACCCCAGACACTGAGATCCAGCTCCAAGGGCCTTCTGGCAGTTCCCTCACTGCAAGAAGTGAGGTTGCAGGGAACCAGGCAGAGGGCCTTCTCAGTAGTGGCCCCCACCCTGTGGAACGCCCTCCCATCAGATGTCAAGGAGATAAACAACTATCTGGCCTTTAGAGGACATCTGAAGGCAGCCCTGTTCAGGGAGATTCTTTATATTTGGAGGGGTTTTTGTTTTGTTTTCAATATTTTGTTGGAAGCTGCACAGAGTGGCTGGAGCAACCCAGTCTGATGGGTGGGGTATAAATAATAAAATTATTGTAATTGTTAATTTGTCATTGATTGCCTCATCCTCCATGATTCTGTCTAAACCCACCCAGTTCAAGATGCAACTAATAACCTCTTCTGCACCTCTCAAGTTGGAGAATATGTCTCAGGCTGAAATCCAAGCTTCGTTCTGCTAGCAGGGAACTTGTGCTTCCTCACAACAAATGGTAGACTGTAGAAAGCACCAAAATGGGGACAAGGAAAGGCTGAGCCAGCCCAGGAACTGCTGGGCCCACAACAGCCCTCAGAATTTTCACCAAGTGACGGCATCGAGGGGAAGTGATTTCAATTTTTTGTTTTTTATTAAAGATTTTCTTGTTTTACAGATGTGTAATGTCTCTCGTATTTTTTCCATGTAACATTTTTACAAATCCATTTCATTTGTTGAGACATTAGGGGGAGGAAAAAAAGGGGGGAGAGGGGGGAGATGGGTGGGGGTGGGGTCGGGTGGCGATGTTTCTATTATGCTTAATGTACGTAGGGTTTGGTGTCAGCGCTGCTTGTGCTGTTCACTTGGGTTCCTTTGGTGGTGAGAGAAGTTGGGGTTGGCCTAGGGTGTGGTTGGTTGTTTGTGATTGGCTGTAGTGGTCTTTGGTTTTGTGTGTGAGTGGGGTGTGTGTGTGTTTTGGATCAGGTTAGCCATACTGATTTATATGCTGTTAGTGGATTATTGTCATTGTCTTGTTGGGATGTGTATGTGATAAAGGGGAGCCATACCGGGGTAAAGGTGTCTTCTTCTGTTTGTCCCCGTGTCAGTTTCAGTTTATTGGTTAATTTTTCTAGTAGGGCTGTTTCCCATACTATTTGGTACCATTGGTCCATGCTTACTCCTGACAGGTCTCTCCAGTGTCTGGTTATGGTGTTTCTGGCTGCTGAAAGTAGGTGGGTTATGAGTTCTTTGTGGTGTAAATGGAAGAGAAGTGATTTCAATGCCTTTTGCCCCAGCCTGTATGAGCAGCAGGGAAATGGTTGCAGCCATGGTCCTGTTGCTCTATTAAGCCAGCGCTGATCTGGATTGTGGCTTTAATTGCCTGCGTATCTCCATTCCGAGTCATTTTAGGACAAGGGAGGAGGAGGAGAAAGATGACAGCCTTCTCCTTCTTAGATTGTGGCTCCAAGCATCTACCCATCCGTGAGCTCCTGCGTCCGACAGCCAATGTACCGATGGCTTTCTCCAGACGGCAGGCTCAGCCGTGTAGCCTCCCCCCCACCGCTCACCTCCCCCCACCCTCAAAGCAGCCTTCCAAGGGGATTAATCAAAATGCAGCAGGTTCCATCTTGAGTCCTTGCATTAAAAAAAAAAAAATGGGAGGGGGGGAGAGGAAGAGAGATTAAGCAAAGCTTTGCACAACAGCTAGGAAGCGGAAAGGTAAGCTAAGAGATCAATTCTAAAAATAAATGGAAGAAACAGAAGAGGCTTGCACCCTTCATTTTAGATATATATACACACACACACAAAAAAAAAAAGATTTGCAAGCAGTGTAAGTGATCCCTGGTATCTTGGAGTCCTGCACCCCACTCAATCTCAGGAGACAGAAGTGGGCAAGCTTCCTGAAAGTAAGGGTAGTTATTTGAAATTGTGCTCAGTAAATGTGAAATGGGATGCGGGTGGCACTGTGGGTTAAACCACAGAGCCTAGGACTTGCCGATCAGATGGTCGGCGGTTTGAATCCCCGCTACGGGGTGAGCTCCCATTGCTCGGCCCCTGCTCCTGCCAACCTAGCAGTTTGAAAGCACATCAAAGTGCAAGTACAGTGGTACCTTGGGTTAAGTACTTAATTCGTTCTGGAGGTCCATTCTTAACCTGAAATTGTTCTTCACCTGAAGCACCACTTTAGCTCCTGCTGCTGCTGCACCATTGGAGCACAATTTCTGTTCTCATCCTGAAGCAAAGTTCTTGACCTGAGGTACTATTTCTGGGTTAGCAGAGTCTATAAGCTGAAGCGTATGTAACCTGAAGCGTATGTAACCCGAGATACCACTGTAGATAATTAGGTACCGCTCCAGTGGGAAGGTAAATGGCATTTCTGTGTGCTGCTCTGGTTCGCCAGAAGCGGCTTAATCACGCTGGCCACATGACCCGGAAGCTGTACACCAGCTCCCTCAGTCCGTAGAGCGAGATGTGCTCCGCAACCCCAGAGTCAGCCACGACTGGACCTAATGGTCAGGGGTCCCTTTACCTTTAAATGTAAACTGTTCCTCCATACAGATGTGCAAAGGAAGGAAGAAAAGGAAATACAGTGGTACCTTGGGTTAAGTACTTAATTCGTTCTGGAGGTCTGTTCTTAACCTGAAACTGTTAAATGTTTCTGTTGGGGGGGGGAGATACTGTTTTGGTGTTTTGGTTTAATTATTTGTCTCTGTTTTATCTTCATTCCTAACCTGAAGCACCACTTTAGCTAATGGGGCCTCCTGTTGCCGCTGCGCTGCCGCGCACGATTTCTGTTCTCATCCTGAAGCAAAGTTCTTCACCCGAGGTACTATTTCTGGGTTAGTGGAGTCTGTAACCTGAAGCATCTGTAACCTGAAGCACCTGTAACCTGAGGTACCACTGTACCTTGCTTCTTGAACGTAATCCGTTCCAGAAGTCCATTCGACTTCTGAAAATGTTTGAAAACCAAGGCACAGCTTCCGATTGGCTGCAGGTGGTTCCTGCACTCAAGCGGAAGCTGTGTCAGACGTTTGGCTTCCAAAGAATGTTTGAAAACCAGAACACTCACTTCTGGGTTTTTGGGACCAAGGTATAACTGTAGTCCACAACTGACCACTCTGGAAATCCTTGTGGGGTGTCTGCAACCTGCCTTTTTTGACTACTGCATAAATGTTGCAGAATCCGAGTTTCCTTTGAACATTGAAGGAGTGCAGATTTCTGTCTTTTAATGGGCTGTCTATTAAAAGGGATTTGTGCTCTCTCCACGGGGGCTAGAAACTTTAAAGGAAAAGAATACGGGTGGGAACCTTCCCTCCTCTTCTGTGAGGATGGCATTCCCTTGAGGGTAATACTATGCATTGTGGGGAGAATCCCAATTCACTTCAATAAGTCGCCCCCCCCCCCAATCCAAATTGCATGCATGGGAGCCCAGTCCACATATAAAATGTTTTTTAAAAGGAAAAGGAGAAAGAAGAAGAAGAAGAAGAAGAAGAAGAAGAAGAAGAAGAAGAAGAAGAAGAAGAAGAAGAAGAAGAAGAAGAAGAAGAAGAAATAATAATAATGATTGGTTTTATAATCATTCGGCCTTCCCCAAACTAGCATCCTCCAGATTCCGGTAGACTACAACTCCCATCATCCATGACGACTGATTGTGCTGGCTGAGGGTGTTGGGAGTTGTAGTCCATCAATGTCTGGAGTGCACCAGCTTGGGAAAGACTGCTTAGCAGTGGTTCTCAACCTGTGGGTCCCCAGATATTGTTGGACTACAATTCCCATCATCCCTGGCTCTGGCCTTGCTAGCTAAGGGTGATGGGAGTTGTACTCCAACAACATCTGGGAACCCACAGGTTGAAAAAGTCTGGCTTAGAGGATTTAGAGCATTTTACACCTATCGTTTTTTTCCTGAAATACATACAAAACCACCCCATGAGTGTATCTGTGAAACTTGGCTCGCTTTTCCTTTGCAAATGCTTATATTGAATTTGCCATTTTACTGCCCGTTCATCCAGCTTGCAGAGATCTTTTTTTGGAATGTCCCCATCATTGAAGGAACTGCATTAAAAATAAACAATGAATGAAATTGTGGGACGCAATTGTCTCTTTTTGGATCTGAAGTCAACATTGTGCTGGATCAGACCCTTATCATTCATTGATTTTTCTAATTTCCTAGAAGAAAGTTGTTGCAGTCGCTCAGCAAGCAGAGAAATGCCTGTGGTGGAGTCACGTGGTGAGCCATGGCTCATTTCTGACCAGGAAAAAAGGCTGAGAGGTCACAAGACGGAAGTTAGTGCACCTTCTCTGTGTTTATTTAAAACAGCAGTTCAGCCGCAGGAAGGCAATTGGAGCCTGCTGTGAAGACAGGAAGAATAAAAAATACCCTCCTTATGCTACAGACAGCCTCCCACAGAGACCTGGGCCGCAGCAACCTCTCATCTCCATTTCCTTCAACTTCCCCTCCCTCCCGTGATGTCAGTCGAGCCCTTGATATTACTGCAAAGAAATAAAAATGCCATGATTGTCAATGGGTCACTGTTACCTGATTCTGGGGCACAGGACCTCAGCTGAGAAGAGAACTGACCCAATAGCATCTGCTGAGGCTGTGCTTAGTCAGGAGAGCTCTGGTGTGGCTAGGATGTCCCTTGCCATTCAGTGCTAAAATGGGCAGGCAGAAAAGCCCACATGCGATGGAAGAGGTGGTAGTGCTTGAATGCTTGACCACATAAAACTGTCCACTATGCACAGCTACACAGTATGGAAATGTACTGGGAGCCAATGTAGGTCTTTCAAGACTGGTGTTATGTGGTCTCAGCGGCTGCCCCCAGCCACCAGTCTAGCTGCCGCATTCTGGATTACTTGTAGTTTCCGGGTCACCTTCAAAGGGGCAGGTTGGGAGCCTAAGAGCAGCCCTGCTGGATGAGATCATTGGATCATCAAGTCCATCATCCTGGCCAACCAGATGCCTGTGGGAAACCTGCAAGTGGGAGCTGAGAACAAGAGCACTTCCCTGTTCTGTGGTTTCTAGCAAATAGTATTCAGAAGCCAGCCACAAGGGTTTCCATCACTGCCTCCTGTAGCAGCAAGTTCCATAGTCTACCCTCTTTCAACCTGAGAACCACATTCCCTTGGGGCAAGTGTATGGGAAATGCACATTTCAACCCTGGACCTGAACTTCTCCACTCAAGCTTTGTAGTCATTGGGGCAGAGACCTACTTTGAAGCCCAGCATCTCTGAGCCAGATGCAGTTGCTGGAACCCACAGGATGTGATGGCCTGGGACTCGGGCTCAGACTCAGAACCGGAGGAGTCTCGGTCCGTGCCAGATCCTCTGCCTCAGGTGGCATCTGAACCAAGTCTGGGGCCTGATCCTGAAGAGTCCCAGTCCTCACAGGTTCCCCTGCAACAAGCACCAGCTGGGCCGAGTCAGGGGCCTGAGCCTGCCCTGGCTCCAGATGTGGGGATGACCTCGTTGCCTTCAGCTGGGCCATCACTTACAGCTGCTCCACTACCGGTTGGGTCAGGAGAGGCTGAGGCAGCCCCTGGGTCTTGTAACCCACTGACGTCTCCCGAGCTGCAGAGACTAAGGTCTGAGAGAAGGAGAAACCTGAGTACTTGCAGGAGGAGTGTTTGCCTTCGGGTGAGACAGGGAGGTGAGTCGCCAGGGGATCAGGACCAGCCGCTACCCCGACAAAGATAAAAGGCTGTTGGACCCCACCCCAGGTTGCGGGAGCAACATTGCTGCTTGCTGGAACCTGCCCGAGACCCTGTGCTTGACCTAGCCTGGTTTCCTGCCTTGGCCCTGTTGGACTGACTCCTTGTGGAATCCTTGGATTTGGGACCAGACCTGGACCGCATTGCTCGGGTTAACCCCCGGGCTCAGCACACAGGAGGAGAAAGTCTTCTCGCACTTGGGTCCTGCTTTTGGGCTTCCCATTGGGGCATTTGGTTGGCCACTGTGAGGAAAGGATGCTAGACTAGATAGCCCCCTGGCCTGATCCTGCAGGATCTTTATCTCCTCTAGAAATGCTGCCCACCAGCATCTGTGATGTGCATGAACTGAGTCACAACAGCAGGGGAAGGAGAAACCATATTTGATTTCTTTTAATATTACCCAAGTGCAGAAGAGCTATTTTATTGTCCTGTTTTAACGTTTTACTTCCAAAGCTTTTAGACGGCAGGTGTGCTTGAGTTCCCTTTAAAGACTGATTCTGCCCGTATAACCACTTGGAGATCAAAATGGTCCCTCCTGTGTTCTTTTACTGTATTTTTTTCTTTACTCAGGCAGATCGGAAATGCATGATGTAGCCTCTTAATACATGGTTTCCTGGTTGATCTCCAGGAATCCTTTCTGGGTATCTCTGAGGGGACCAAGCAGGTGGCAAAATATATGAATGCTGTCAAGTCTCATAAATCTGACATGATAGTCAGTTCCCAGCTTGTCATTTGATGTCATTGAGGCTGTGCTTTTTGTATTTTACATTATGCATTTTGTTTGACTGGTCAGCTGAACACCTGGCTGGAAAATGCAAGGACAGAGAACCAATGGTCCTCCAGATGGGACTGGAATACAATTTCCATCATCCTTGGCTATTGGCCAGGCTATCTGGGACTGGTGGGAGGGCCAACAAAATCTGGAAGGCCACAGGTAATTCATTACTTCCATAAATTATATGTTCAAGAGAGTTCCAAGTTTGGGTGGCATCCAATCCATCTCAGGAGACAATGGAGGACTATACTTTTTGGAGTGAGGTCAAGCTGTTGGAAAGTTGCAATGCTTGCTGTGGCTGTAGACACTGATATGGGAGAGAGATGTTTTGTTGCAGCTGGGGCAGATGGTGTCTTGTGTTGCTGCAGATGCACCATGGCATTTCTTCTCTCTGCGGTCATTCCTCCTTTGGTCACAGCTATGGATGAAACCTATCCATTCTGAAGGAAATCAGCCCTGAGTGCTCACTGGAAGGACAGATCCGGAAGCTGAGGCTCCAAGACTTTGGCCACCTCATGAGAAGAGAAGACTCCCTGGAAAAGACCCTGATGTTGGGAAAGATGGAGGGCACAAGGAGAAGGGGATGACAGAGGGCGAGATGGTTGGACAGTGTTCTCAAAGAGACCAACATGAGTTTGACCAAACTGCGGGAGGCAGTGGAAGACAGGAGTGCCTGGCGTGCTCTGGTCCAGGGGGTCACAAAGAGTCGAACACGACTAAATGACTAAACAACAACAACAACAACAAAATGGATGCACAACCTGACAGCCTGCCTCCATACCACATACTGAGGTCGTCTGCAAGGGATTCCCACACAAAGGGGTTGATGTTGCCAGCCTTCTCGTCACGTTCAAAGACATTGTTGTAACGCAAAGCTGGTTAGCCAATGGGCCACAGAACTATGGCCCTTCCCCGGCCTGCCCTACCTCACAGGGTTGTTGTGGGGATTAAATGTACGCCACCTTGAGCCCCTTGGCATTTATTTAAATGCCATAAATAAATAACCTCAGAAAGGAGGAGGAAATCCAGATGTTCTTGAAGCCCTTTCACATGTCTTATACCTGGGCAAGAGTCTTAAAGCAGAGAACTTTGTTTTCCCAGCTGAGTCATTACATCGCCCACTCACTCACTCTCACACAGAAACACTTGAAAAAACCACCTTGCTGTCATGGTGCTAGAGAGATTTCAATGGATTTACTAATAATACTCTTAGCACATAGATGAAGTTGATGTTGAAACATCTTCTATCTTCCCAAGTGTTGTGCAGATGTCCGATTATCATCTTTCAAAGCAAGTACAGTGGTACCTCAGGTTAAGTACTTAATTCGTTCTGGAGGTCCATTCTTAACCTGAAACTGTTCTTAACCTGAAGCACCACTTTAGCTATTGGGGCCTCCTGCTGCCGCCGTGCCGCCGGAACACGATTTCTGTTCTCATCCTGAAGCAAAGTTCTTAACCTGAAGCACTTTTTCTGGGTTAGTGGAGTCTGTAACCTGAAGCGTATGTAACCTGAGGTACCATTGAACCATGGTAAGCATAATGCTTGGCATCAATAAAAGAAGTTTAAAGACTCTCTCGAGGCAAATCTTTAAAATGTAGTATAAACACCCACAACTGGGAAACAGTGGCCTGCGAGCACTCCAATTGGAGAACAGCCTTTACCAAAGGTGTCATGGGCTTTGAAGACACTCGAACTCAGGACACAAGGGAGAAACGTGCTAAGAGGAAGGCATGTTTTGCAAACCCTCACCATGATCAACTGCTGCCCAGAAACCTATGTCCCCACTATGGAAGGACATGTGGATCCAGAATTGGCCTCCACAGTCAGTCACGGACTCACTGTTAAAACCATGTTTATGGAAGACAATCTTACTCGGCTACAAGTGATCGCGAAAGAAGCAGGGGCACATAGATGGATCTGACAACTAAATTGTCGCCATTTACCACATTTTATGCTGACCTGCCCTAGCAACACCTAAGTTTGCTAAGCAGAAAAAGGCCCCAAGGTTGGCATTGCCATTTTCTGTTAAACAACAATTGGCTTCAACTGGTTAATCTCCCAAAGAGGCTTTTATCTGTGTAGCACTAATGTTTGCAGAGCTCAGTAATAATGCAAAAGGGCAGACGGCTGGGTCAGATAGAGATGAACTCTCCAATTTCAGTCCGAGAAATTTTATATATAAACCTTGGACTGTGATTGCAGTTTTGTTGCAATCAAGACTCTTCTGAAAATATTGGCCTCGGGAGGCAAGGAAAGAGAAGCTGTCTCCCTCTGCAGTTTAGGGTACTTTCCCTCTAATGTTCTAGCTAAACCTTGCCTTGCTGCAACTTAAATCCAGGTATTTGATTGACCATGAAAATTAACTTCTGGCTCTTGGCAGCTGGCAAATGGCCCATGGGTTCTCCAGAACTGTAAAAGGTCAGGCACCTTCGCACAAATATGTCTGGCGTAACGAGGAATCGATAGGATGACGGGGGCAGCCATTTGTCCGGCTGACAAAGGGGCAGCGAAATTAACAAGCTTCTCTCGCATGATATTTGCTCCTGCCAGTACAGCTCTCCTCTTGACTGGAAAACCCATCCCCGCCTGTCAATTCCAGAAATACCACTTGGGCATTAATTCCCATCATACCTCAATAGACGCAGCAGGAGGTCGTTCGGTATGAGCGAGGAAGCGTGGGCAAAGGAGCTCATCTGTGCACACGCTCCCAAGCCTGATGGCAGCCAGAAGAAGATCTGTGAAAATGGCAACCAATCTCAGGGCCACGGGTTCGAGCCCCACGCTGGGCAAAAGTTAACCCTCGTGGTCCCTTCCAACTATACAATTCCATAATCGAATAGCAGGGGGCAGGCAGCTCAGAGGCATGTCAAGAATCCGACTCAGCAAAGGAGAACCCCACTGGGTCAGCAAAGGAACTTAGGAAGATGCCTGAGAGCCAGTGCGGTGTAGTGGTTAAGAGCGGTAGATTCGTAATCTGGTGAACCGGGTTCGCATCTCCGCTCCTCCACATGCAGCTACTGGGTGACCTTGGGCAAGTCACACTTCTCTGAAGTCTCTCAGCCCCACTCACCACTCACCTCACAGTGTGTTTGCTGTGGGGGAGGAAGGGAAAGAAGAATGATTTGAGACTCCTTCGGGTAGTGATAATGTGGGATACCAAATCCAAACAACTCCTCTTCTTCTTCTTCTTCTTCTTCTTCTTCTTCTTCTTCTTCTTCTTCTTCTTCTTCTTCTTCTTCTTGAGTTAGACCACAGCTCAGTTTTCTTTGCACTGACTCGCAGCGACTTTTTGTGGGGTTCCCAAACTCCTTGCCCCACGATGGACCACTTGAAAATCACTGTTTGGGTTGACCACTTAATGATCTTTCTGCTTGTTGTAGCAGCTGTAATGCATTATGCTAGACATTGCAATCATTTTTGTTGTTGCTTCTTTCATTGACATCAGGACAATTCCAATGCTTCTGTCCAGTTCTGAAAGTCTTACCCGATTCCTGAATTCAGAATCGTGACTCCTGAACTTGTGTGTCAGTTGCCAAAACTTCTAGTGGTGCTTGCCTGTATACATATTTCCAGTGCTTTTTTTTTCTGGGGGGACGCAGGGAGACGCATTCCCCTAAACATTTTGTGAATCTAACGGGAAAATAAACTATTTTTTAAAGAAATTTTAGATTTTTCTCTAGCATGGTGAATTGTCAGTTCCGTTGCTGCCCCCGATGGCAGCCTCATTTCCTGTCAAGGTGTTTCCTGAGTCTCAGATGGAAGCGGGCGTTTAATGTGTGAAGCAGTGTGGAATGTGGATGTGTGGAACTGAGAAGATGTTAGTGCACACAATCTCATGCCAATGTGGAAGCATCCATGACAGGTGGCCATCCGACTTCTGCCTTAAAACCTTCAAGGAAGGAGAGTCCACAACTTCCCAAGGGAGACTGTTCCACTGAAGAACAGCTCTTACTGTCAGAAAGTCCCCCCACCAATGTTTATAGTCTTAATCTCCTTTCTTCTAACTTGAAGCCATTGGTTTGAGTCCTTCCCTCCAGAGCAGGAGAAAATAATCTGGTTCCCTCTTCCATGTGACATATATATTATATTTAACTTGGATCAACAGTTGTGAGAATCTGAATTCATTATGTAAGGTGGCAAAACTTTCTTTTTTTAAGGTACTGCGGGTTGTGGTTTTTGCTGGGGAGCAAACCCTGAGACCCGCATCAGAATCTCAACTTTGTACCATATTCCAGTCTCACTCCAGGTACAGAGGAACTTTCACCAAAGGCCAAGGTTCTCCTTACTATATATAGACTTGACATTTTTCTTTAGCTGAGACAGAGATTGAGAGGGAGAGAGAGAAATTAATTAAGAATAAATGACAGATGAAAACGCATGTTGGCAACATGATCTTTAATAAAAAAATACCGTTTTTAATCCAATATGGCCATGGACCACATCCACCAAAGGATTCGTGCTGAAGAATGTCATTCAGTGGGAGTGAAAACTTTTTGTTTTGTTTTAATTGAAGCCTAATTAAGTTAATTAATGGTTCAGTAAGTGGAACACTGCAATCAGGCTTTAACTTTGGGAGAACAGATTCCTAATACTCATATGTGGATACGCCAGTAAGAATTTGCCAGATGTTGTAAGGGAGTCTTCTGGCACCCAAACTGGCTAAGAACAAGGTGACATAAGATGATAATAATAATAATAATAATAATAATAATAATAATAATAATAATAATAATAATTCTTCACTGACCATTTGACTGGATCATGCCACTGGCCCATTTAGTCCAGCCTCCTTTTCTCACAGTAGCCAACCAGATGTCTCTGGAAATCCTGTAAGCAGGATTCGAACACAGGAACACTTTCCCCTCCTGCAATTTCTGGCAACCATAGTTGGAGGCAGACCCTAGTCATCCTGGCTAGTGACCATCACTAGCCCTTTCCTTCTCCATGAATTTGTCTAATCCTCTCTTAAAGGCATCTAATTTGATGGCCATCTTTGCCCCCCGTGGAGTGAGTTCCATCATTGAACTATACACTGGCAAGCATTGTGCTGCGTGAGAAAGCACTGGTGTGGATAGGCAACACAAATACAAAAATCAAAGATGCAAACAGGTAGGTCAAGAGAGCTTTAGGAACCTGTGACCTTCCTGTTAGGAAAGATTTTTGCCAATCTCCCAAATGCAACTTTCATACTCTTGATCTTCTCATTCAGCAGGATTAGGCCACAGAATCCTGAAGGGGTCAAACAGCCTGCACAATTTAAGCTGCAATGAAAAATGCTATATTTGAATGGGGCCTGACTTATGTGCAGAGCGTTTGAGGACATTTGCAGGGAAACCAAAATGCTTGTTTACAAAGCTCTGGTACTACCAGCCTTGCCTGTGTGCTTGTGAAACATGGACCACTTATAAACACCATCTCCAACTCCTCAAAAGATTCCATCAACAGTGTCTCCGAAAAATTCTACACATCACTTGGGAAGACAGGTGAACTAATACCAGTGTACTGGAAGACACAAAAATCACCAGTGTTGAAGCAATGATTCTTCAACATCAACTTCGCTGGACTGGTCATGTTGTGCGAATGCCTGATGATTGTCTTCCAAAGCAACTACTCTATTCCGAACTTAAAAATGGAAAGTGAAATGCTGGTGGTCAACAAAAGAGGTTTAAAGACTGTCTTAAGGCAAATTTTAAGAAATGTAGTATAAACACCAACAATTGGGAAACACTTGCCTGCGAGTGCTCCAATTGGAGAACAGCCTTTACCAAAGGTGTCATGGACTTTGAAGACACTCAAACTCAGGATGCAAAGGAGAAATGTGCTAAGAGGAAGGCACGCTTGGCAAATCCACACCGTGATCAACTCCCACCTGGAAACCTATGTTACCCACTGTGGAATTGGCCTCCACAGTCACTTACGGACTCATTGTTAAAACAGTGTTTATGGAAGACAATCTTACTTGGCTACAATTGATTGCTGAAGAAGAAGAAGAAGAAATGTCCTTGCAAACAAAGAGTTAGTAGATCAGGGAGAAAAATTCTGGCCTAGCTTACTCCTTGATGTGCTACATTTCCATCTTCCTGGAGCTTTCAAAAAAGAGGTATACGGAACCACATACAAGCAGTCTGAATGATATGGCCTATTCTGCCTGGATAGGATTCCAGCAGTACATTTCCCTGCAGGGTTGAACCAGATCTCAGAAATCAAAATTATGGCAAACATCCCTCTCAGCGCAGGAGCTTAGGCAATGACATCAGCAGCAAGCAGACCAATCAATTCCCTTCATTTGCATGTTACAAAATTCCAAGCACAGAATGGCTAGCTAAGCTGCCCTCCCATCCCTTGGAGGGCAGCCTGCCAGTATATATACAACATACTCCAAGAGCACCAAGAAGCTCCCAGAACGCTACTTGAAAACGAGAAATAATCAGCAAGTCAAACTGCGCCAGGGTGGAGCTGGCTTGACCCTCTCAGCCACCGCAAGGATGTAGCACTTGAAAAAGGGTCAGGCAAAGGGTTTCCAAGACCCTCAAGGATTTCCCCACTGCAAAGGAGGTTGTAAAAGGTTATCATTCCAAGGGGCACACTTAACTGAGAGCGAATACAGGAATGCAGGGGTGAGATACAAGTTCTGGCTAGAAAATGAGCCACAGTTTTGATTAACGGAGGGTTAAACACTGGCGCTGTGGGTTAAACCACAGAGCCTAGGACTTGCCGATCACAAGGTCGGTGGTTTGAATCCCCATGACGGGATGAGCTCCCATTGCTTGGTCCCAGCTCCTGTCAACCTAGCAGTTCAAAAGCACGTCAAAGTGCAAGTAGATACCGCTCCGGCGGGAAGGTAAACGGCGTTTCCGTGTGCTGCTCTGGTTCGCCAGAAGCGGCTTAGTCATGCTGGTCACATGATCTGGAAGCTGTACGCTGGCTCCCTCGGCCAATAAAGCAAGAGGAGTGCCGCAACTCCAGAGTCGCTCATGACTGGACCTAATGGTCAGGGGTCCCTTTACCTTTAAACACTAAGGGGCTAATTGCTCTTCCACAATTCTGTCTGCCCTCCCCCCAGATCATTTGTATGCAGATACTCTGCTCCATGCCCCACTTCCATTAGAAGACCTGGGTTAGACCAAAGTCCCATCTAGCCAAGGACCTTGTCTTCTGATTTATTACACTTATATCTCACTTTTTGTTCAAGGAGCTCCAGGTGGCATCCATGGCTCTCCAAACTCCTGGTAAGAGATGTTCAACAATGGAACTCCCTCGGACTCTTCTTGAGTGGTGGGGTTTTTTAGACAGAGGTTGGAAGACCATCTGCCAGTGATTCTTCAGCTGTGATTATGGCATTCCAGGAAGTTGGGCTAGATGTCCCTTGAGGTACCTTCCAGCTCTACAACTCTATGATTCTCTACAGTTTGTACTCTACAATTCTATCATTCTGTACAATGAGGTCTCCCCATCCTTGCAATGTGAAGAACCACCCAGTTGTATCAGTGGTACAGTCCACGTGGGTGGCGCTGCGGTCTAAACCACCAACCCTCTTGGGCTTGCCGATCGGAAGGTCGGTGGTTTGAATCCCCGCGATGTGATCGGCTCCTGTTGCTCTGTCCCAGCTCCTGCCAACCTAGCAGTTCGAAAGCACGTCAAAGCGCAAATAGATAAATAGGTACTGCTGTGGCAGGAAAGTAAATGGCGTTTCCGTGTGCTCTGGTTTTAGTCACAGTGTCCCGTTGCACCAGAAGCAGTTTAGTCATGCTGGCCACAGGACCCGGAAAGCTGTCTGTGGACAAACAGCGACTCCGTCAGCTTGGAAGCAGAAGATGAGTGCCACCACCCCCTAGTCGCCTTTGACTGGACTTAACCGTCCAGGGATCCTTTACCCTTTTTTTACCCAGACCCAAATTTAATCCTTCACTGGGAACCAGGACTATGTTTCCCTTCTCCACTGCACACCTGAAGGCCAAGTACACAGCTGTGATCTTTAATGAGAATTTATTAAAAATCGGCAAAATGAAGCTATTTTCTAATCCTGTAAATGACACTTCTGACATAAAAGTGCTCTATTAATACACAGATTTCTCCCTGCACACCCACGACTCTGCATGCTGCCACCGGCGTTATCACTCCTCTCTCTCCGATTCAGGAAGTAACGGTGCAATTTCTGAGAGCACAACACCGCAATCGATCCCTCTAGGAATCGCCCAAAAAAGAAGCCTGGCAGCATGCGCCGGCCATTATTTTTGGCAGCTGAAATTAAGCATGTGGCTTCTTGGGAAACACATCTTGGAGGAAGCTGCTGCAGATCTGGTAGGCAGGTCACTCTGGACCAACCCTTGCGTGTTTTTAGGAAATTCTATCTGAGGCTTTGAGCAGAGCTGTCAAAAAGGGAGGTTTCTGGAGTATCTCTATTGTGGATTGTGACACTCAGCTACCATATTCCACACAAATGCACCCACAACGCCCACAGAACTGTCTTCAGGCCTGGAATGCTACTTGGACAGAAAGCTGCCTTGTAGTGGTCCATTTGGCCCAGTAGTCTAACACTGACTCCAGCATCTCACCAGGATTTCAGACGTGGGTCCCTCTCAAGCTGACCTGGAGACGACATCAGGAACTAAACCCGTTGGTGCCAATACTTTAATACATTGTAGAATGGCTCCCCCCCCCCAGCCTAAAGCCACATATTCCTATCTGAAGGGCTGCTACATGGAAGATGCAGCAAGCTTTGTTTCTGCTGCTCCAGGGGATAGGTCCCGAACCATTGGATTCTCATGACAAGAAAGGAGATTCCAACTCAAATTTAGGAAGAGCTTTCTGAGGAGAAGAGCTGTCTGACAGTGGAACAGAGACTGCTAAGAAAGTGGTGGGCTTTCCTTCCTTGGCAATTTTTAAACAGAGGTTGGATGGTCATCTGTCAGGGGTGCTTGAGTTGCAATTCCTGCATGGCAAGAGGTTGAACTAGAGGACACTTGGAGAACCCCTTGCAACTCCACAATTCTATGAAAAGCAGACGAGAGAGAGAGAGAGAGAGAGAGAGAGAGAGAGAGAGAGAGAGAGAGAGAGAGATATTTCCATCAGACAGGGTTAGAGAGGTTGAGCACACTCTCTGTGTGACCTTTGGGACCCTCCTGTTATGTTTTGTGCTGAATTCTAGAACAACAGGAACCAGAATGTAGCAGTCTGATTGGTCCGCAGGAGCCACCCAATCCAGCTCCAGGTGAAAGTGAATCAGCGACCTGATTGGCCTGCAGGAGCAGCCAATCAGGCTCCTGAATGAAGTGAATCAGCAACCTGATTGGCCTGCAGGAGCATCCCGGAATTAGCCAATCATGCGGGGCCAATTGGGCAAATAATGTATATATAGCTAGACGTTTTGGGGAAAGTTTCATTCATTGCATGTTTAGAAGATAGTGAAATAGGAGGTGTATTTAATTTTATTTTTATGTTTTTAGGTTTGATGTTATGTTATTAATAACTTTTTTTGTTGAGAGATAGCAAAGCGAGTGAAAAGAGAAACAAACAAGAAACTCAAGTTGGGGGAAGTATTGGAGGGGAGGGAGGGGGGAATATACAGTGGTACCTCAGGTTACAGACGCTTCAGGTTACAGACTCTGCTAACCCAGAAATAGTACATTGGGTTAAGAACTTTGCTTCGGGATGAGAACAGAAATTGTGCGGCGGCAGCAGGAGGCCCCATTAGCTAAAGTGGTACCTCAGGTTAAGAACAGTTTCAAGTTGAGAACGGACCTCCAGAATGAATTAAGTACGGTACTTAACCCGAGGTACCATTGTACAAATTGTGTGAGAAGGACAACTGTGACTACAAAGAAGAATGGGAACTTTTTACAAAATACTTAAAGAAACAACAAAATGAATTGGACTCCTTGGCAGGTTTTGAATAAACATACACAAATTTATTTGTTAATATAATAGATGGAAAATTCAGCGATCTTTTCATTTTTATAACATGCAAAGAATAATACAGTGGTACCTCGGGTTACATATGCTTCAGGTTACAGAAGCTTCACGCTACACACTCCGCTAACCCAGAAATAGTGCTTCAGGTTAAGAACTTTGCTTCAGGATGAGAACAGAAATCATGCTCTGGTGGCGCAGCAGCAGCAGGAGGCCCCATTAGTTAAAGTGGTGCTTCAGGTTAAGAACAGTTTCAGGTTAAGAACAGACCTCCAGAACGAATTAAGTTCTTAACCTGAGGTACCACTGTATAGTAAATGTTAAGAAATTGAGGTGTATGTAATGAATGAAAAAGAAAAATTGATTATTATTTTTTTTAAAAACTCCCAGTGTGCGTTCAGTTTTGGGGAAGAAGAGGAAGGTCGGGGGGGGGCAAAGGTGGCTCCAGGATAGGCAGGGCAGAGAGACACCCCCCCCAAAAAGGTGGGTTCCTGAGCAGCCAGAATGCTGTTTCCCTTGAAGAGGAGGACAGCATGCCCACTGCTCACTCTATTTATTACTGTAGACACTTGTTTACAGAGCTTGCGGGATTTTTCTGCTTTATTTTTGTCCATTTGTCTCAGGAGGCTTCCCGCGAAGCAGCTCCACCGAAAGGTACATTCTCTCCCCACTCGGTACGTCTTCATGCTTTAATGGCCTGACAAAAGACAGCCGTGCTGGACGCTTCGGGGGGAGAAAGGGGCGTGAGTGGAAGGGAGGGAGAACAGCAGAAGGAGAGGACTGGACAGAGGGAGAGGCAGTGGGAACAAGCTAATAATGTGTTTTCTACCCCCAGGTGATTTGTGCTGTCGTGCAGGTAGGCGGTCAAAATTTCAGGGCAATGCAGGCAGAACTTTTATTTATTCCACACTGGAAATAAAAGTTTTGTCAGGTAGGGAAGCAAGTAGAATCTGAACACCATCTTCACAAGTATGAAGTAGTCCTTTACAGGATGGGATGGGGAAGAAATTTGATCCCTTTTGCATTTAAAGGAAAACCTATGGAACTGACAAAGGGACGTGGGTGGCGCTGTGCTCTAAAACACAGAGCCTAGAGCTTGCCAATCAGAAGGTCGGAGGTTCGAATCCCCGTGACGGGCTGAGCTCCCATTGCTCAGTCCCTGCTCCTGCCAACCTAGCAGTTCAAAAGCACGTCAAAGTGCAAGCAGATAAATAGGTACCGCTCCGGCGGGAAGGTAAACGGTGTTTTGGTGCACTGCTCTGGTTTGCCAGAAGCGGCTTAGTCATGCTGGCCACATGACCCGGAAGCTGTGTGCCGGCTCCCTCGACCAGTAAAGCAAGATGAGCACTGCAGCCCCAGAGTCAGCTACGACTGGACCTAACAGTCAGGGGTCCCTTTACCTTTACCTTTTACTATGGAATTGGCATTTTCTAGATCAACATGTTAATGGAAACATGGCCAGTCTTCAAAATATGAACTTCTCCAAATTTTGCAACACTGTTCTCCAGACAAGTCATGTGCGTGGAAAAAAATGCATCTACAATTTGCATTAAAAAGTGTGCACAGAAATGCACATTTCACTGAAAATAGCATGCCAAACGCATGATGTTGGGGGAAGTTGTTTTGCAAAAACATCTATTTTAGCCACGGAACTATAATACCCAGATGTGTTTAATGTCTGATTCCTCTTCACTGGAAACTCTGAAAAGTGCAGCTCCTTAAGAGGAACTTGGGTTTCTCCTAACAACTCTCAGCCCAGGATTCTTGGGGGAGAGGGGAGCCATGAAAGTTCAAAGTGGTATCACTGTGCTTTAAATGTACAGCGTAAATGTGGCCTGAGGCTTCCCCTCACGCTCTTCAAGAAACGTAGGAAGTTACCACATTCCAGAACCAACTTCAGCCATTTTGTCTCCTATAAGCAGCATGTTTCTAGATCTTGTGGAGAGCAGGACTTTTACACTGTGGAACTCCCTGCCCATTGACATTAGGAAGGCACCTTCACAATATTTCTTCCCCAGTGAATGCTTTAAAAATGCTTCTTCTTTTTTTAACAAACCTGCCCAGACACATAGAATGTTGATTTATACATACCAAAATAATAAAATAATCAAAGAGCCCAGGGAGTAGTGGTAGGATGATGTTGAGTGGTCAAAGGAAGAAGATTGGGAGGAGGAAGTGTTGGAGGCTGAAGAGGTAACAGGGTTTAGTGAGCAGGAAGGGTCTGTGGAAGAGAGCAGTCCAGAATCAGAAGGGGAAGCAGAGGAGGAGGGAAGCCAAGAGGCAGAGATGAGTCAGACTGGTGAAGAAGCCAGGGTACCTCTAGCTCCTGCTGCAACAAGCTCTCCTCCCCGCTTGGTTCCCAGAACCAGAAGAGGTATGAAGATGGAGGAACAGAGACAGGAGTGTCGGCATAGTCTCAGATTGCTTGAGAAGGAGGAGGGGACTTGGGCAGCTGTGGGGAGGTGGGGACCTTCAGCCTCCACAACTGCCTCATAGGAGAAAAGTATTGGAAGATGCAAGAATTACCCACACTGGAAGAATGGCAGACGAAAGTGATCGACTTCATGGGACTGGCAGAAATGACCGGCAGAATTCGGGACCAAGAGAAAGAGACGGTAGAGGAAGATTGGAAGAAATTTAAAGTTTATCTTAAGAACAGTTGTAAAATTGTTGAGTGTTAAAATGTCAAGGGGAAGGAAGATGCAGAATTGCAGCTGAAACTGTCTGATAAATTAAGATGAAACTGAGAAAAAATAAGTTATAAATATAATGGGACCAAGGGGTTGCTGAAAAACTGTAAAATAAGGATGCAGAGAGGGGGAGGTATGGGGAAGTCCATGAAAGAAGGTTTATGAAAAGGAGGATATGAAAATATACATGTTTGTATGTGTGTGTTTGTTTTAAAATGAAAAACCAATAAAAAAATTATATATAAAAAAAAATCTACGATTATTAGGCCTGGCACTCCTGAGCAGACCTTTTTTCTTCTAATAAAGAGCTCACTTACTCTGTGTGTTGTCTTTTTTTGATGGCTTGCTCCTGACAGTCTAGGATTCAGTCATGGCCTTCATTCTCAACTCACTACTGAATTTCCCACCACACCATCCATTAGTCCCCATGTAAAAAATGGATGCTAAGGTGGGGCTTCAATACTTTTAAATTAAGATAAATATTAATAACCGCTGTTGAGCGTCACCCATCAATGAGGGAGAGCTATATATTTGCTCACTTGTGAAAGGATGAATTCTCAGCATTTTCTGCCTCCTAAAAGCAGTCCAAGCTATAAAGGTATAAACTTGGCTTATCCACTTTCCTGGTTCCTTCCCTGGCATAAGATTACAGCACTGCACCCCAGTACCTGGAGAGATCATATTCTTTAAGAAGGAAGGAGGGGGGGATGACAGCTATAATTTCTCCATACTTTTGAGAAATGACCTAGTCACCCAAGTAAAAACTTTTCGCTCGCTCACAAAAGCCTGGCGACAGGGTCGGTGCATGGCTGATTTGATTTCAATACATATTTAGCAAGAACAAAAAGGAAGGTCCTTGCAAGGTCTCCGAGTTATAAAGAAAGAATTAGAACAGTCTGAAGTTCATTCAGCTGAGATTAGATGCTCAGCCACATTAATATTGCCTGAATCAGACAACCTGAAAAAGGAAAATAAAAGGGTCCTCAAATACTTGTTTAGCATTAAAATAGATGTGGGGAGGGATGCACGGCAGAGCTCCAGAATGCAGGGATGAAGGGGGAGCTTGGAGGAATAAATCACATTATGTGCATCGTGAACCTAATGGCAAACTGAAGAAAAAAGACAGAGAGAGGTGAAAGGAGGGCGAGAGGCGCTTGCATTTTTCACTGTTGGGAGTCAGCAGGTCAAGTGCATTTGCAGAAGGTCGAGTGGAGAACTGGGTGCAAGCTAACAGAATGAATTTCAATAGAGACAAATGTAAGGTAGGAGAAACCAGATGCACAAATATAAGATGGGGGACACCTGGCTTGCCAGCTGGTCGTATGAAAAGGATCTACGGGTCTTGGTGGACCACAAGCTTCACATGAGTCAACAGTGTGATGCAGCAGCAAAAAAAAAAAGCTAATGCTGTTCTAGGCTGCATCAACAGAAGTATAGTGTCCAGATCAAGGGAAGTAATAGTACCACTCTATTCTGCCTTAAGGGACGCGGGTGGCGCTGTGGGTTAAACCACAGAGCCTAGGACTTGCCAATTGGAAGGTCGGTGGTTCGAATCCCCGCGACAGGGTGAGCTCCTGTTGCTCGGTCCTGGCTCCTGCCAACCTAGCAGTTCAAAAGCACGTCAAAGTGCAAGTAGATAGATAGGTATAGCACTCTGGCTGGAAGGTAAACAGCGTTTCTGTGCGCTGCTCTGGTTCACCAGCTCCCTCGGCCAATAAAGCAAGATGAGTGCCACAACCCCAGAGTTGGTCATGACTGGACCTAATGGTCAGGGGTCCCTTTACCTTTATTCTGCCTTAGTCAGACCACACTTGGAATACTGTGTCCAATTCTGGGCACCACAGTTTAAGAAGGATGTTGACAAGCTGGAAGGTGTGCAGAGGAGGGAGACCAAGATGATCAAGGGTCTGGAAACCAAGCCCTATGAGGAATTGTTGAAGGAGCTGGGTATGTTTAGCCTGGAAAGGCAGAGACTGAGAGGAGATATGATAGCCATCTTCAAATATCTTAAGGGCTGTCACATGGAGGAGGGAGCATGCTTGTTTCCTCTTGCTCTGGAGGGTAGGACTCGAACCAATGGCTTCAAGTTGCAAGAAAGGAGATTCCGGCTAAACATTCGGAAAAACTTTCTGACAGCAAGAGCTGTTCAGCAGTGGAAGAGAATCCCACAAGATCTGTGCCTCTTCCTGGATCAGGCAGATCCACCCTCTGATAGGATTTGAAAATATGGTCGGGGCAGACACAGAGCGGGATCTGATCCTGCATAGTGTTGCTCCTTCACAAGCAGCTTCTCTGCACTCAAAGGAAGCAAGCTACTCATGAAGGCATAGTGTCTGGAATCCTGCAGCAAATCATGACCACAGAATGGAAGGTGGCAGGATCCCCAAGGACATGCTCTGTGGAGTGTTGGCTTCAGACACCAGGCCTGCTGGCAGGGGAACTCTGTGTTACAATGGTGTATGCCAAGATGGCATGAAGGCTGGCCACATCAACCCACCGTATGGAAATCCTTTGTAAATAATCACAGCCCTGGAGATAGTCAGGTTGTGTAACCATAGCAGTGACCAAAGGAGGAATGACCGCTGGGAGGAGCACAGAGAGAAGAAACGCTGTGGTGCAACGCAACCAGATGCCTTCATCTGCCCCAGCTGGAAGAAAACACGTCTCTCTCCAACAGTTTGACTTTACTACCAAAGATGCACTCCACCACCGGCTCCCAAAACAGATGCAATAACAAAGCTCTATGTGGCCTAGGACCCACGTACCTACAGGACTGCCTCTCCTGATATGCCCCACGGAGGACCCAAAATGACAACATTTTGGAGGTCCCAAGTCACAAGGTGGTTAGGTTGGTCTCAACGAGGGCCAGGGCCTTTTCAGTACTGGCCCCAACTTGGTGGAACGCTCTGTCACAAGAGACCAGGACGCTGCGGGACTTGACAACTTTCCGCAGGGCCTGCAATACAGAGCTGTTCCACCTGGCCTTTGGTTTGGACTCAGTCTGAGCCTTATGTTTCCCTCCCCTTATGGTTTTGACTTTTAAAATGAGGCTGCATTTTAAATGGCATTTTAAACTGTATTTTAAGTTGTTGTTGTTGTTGTTGTTGTTGTTGTTGTTGTTGTTGCTGTTGTTGTTGTTGTTATGTTTTTACTGAAATTTTATTGGTGTTAGCCACCCTGAGCCCAGCTCTGGCAGGGGAGGGCAGGGTATAAATAAAATTTACCATCGTCATTATTATTATTATTATTATTATTATTATTATTAAAGGATTGGCTCCCAAAACAGGATCCAATAACAAAGGATCCTTCTGCCCCATCCTGAAACAGGATCCAAATAACAAAGGATCCTTCCACTCCATCCACCATCAGGAGAAGGATAAATATCTGGGTCTCAAACAAATTAGGACAGATGCTGTGTGACTCCAACTCCCATCAGCCCCAACCAGCAGAGTCAAGGGTCAGGGAGGGTGGGGGGATGCAGTCCAGCAATACCTGCAGGTACACAAGTCCCTATCCTTGATGCAGGGCCTTCCAGATAAGCACCAGCACTTGGAACTGCGCTTGGAAATGATCTCAGAGAGCTACAGTCAATGTTGCATGCCCTCTTCTATGAAGAATAACACAGCTGATTTAAAAATTTTCACAGCACATTACAGATCCTGACATGGCAGAATAGAATAACCTGGGACACCATCTGAGAATAATCACTGTAACACCCTCAAGGCTTTGCTATTATTGCATGCTTGGTGTAAGAGCACATTCCTCAGGAATGCAGAAGGGGTGGGGGAGGTTAGATCCCCAGCTAGGCAAGGAACAGAGCAATTCAGCCATATATAAGTTGTTTGGAAAAGGCAAGGTGTGTTTCTGGCCAGGGGAGAAGCAGGAGGATGTCCTGGAGAGACAGAAAGGAATTCATATTCTGCCAGAAGCTAAAGGGCCAAATTCTCTCTTGGGCAACCTTACGAGGGCTACATGCCAATGCTGGGTGGGACCAGAGGCCAAACCGAGTTGGATTGTGGGACCACCATCCAACCAAGAAAGAGGCATCATCAAAGTTGAAGGACACTAGATATCTCTGGATAGCTCAGTTGGTTAGAATGTGGTGCTGATAACATCAAGGTCACAGGTTTGATCCCCAGATGGGACAACTGCAAATTCCTGCATCGGGCTAGATCAGCGGTTCTCAACCTGTGGGTCCCCAGATGTTGTTGGACTACAACTCCCATCATCCCTGAACTCTGGCCTTGCTAGCTAGGGATGATGGGAGCTGTAGTTCAACAACATCTGGGGATCCACAAGTTGAGAAAGGCTGTGCTAGATGATCCTTAGAGTCCCTTCCAACTCTACAATTCTATGATGCATTCTGGCCAGGCAAAAAATGAACTCTTGGGTACCAATCCAAGGAGGTATGTGTCCAGGATAGTGTTCTGAGGGTCATACGGAGAGACTTCGAGGGCTACATGGCTACTAACATAGTACCTGTGGGTAGAGTGTTTTCCTGATTCCTGCAGGATCTCATCACCCATTGGCATTGGACTTAAGAGAAACTTCCTTCAGCCAACTGAATGCTGTTGTTTTTCTTCCACCAAACCTAACTGAAGCACAGCATCAGAATATGTGGAGATTCTACAAATGGAAGGTGGGGGAAGCCGTGGTGGCATGCCCATGGTAGCTTCTCCATTTCGCAAAGGGTCCACAGGGGTCCCGAGAAGGTTGGTGACTCCTGAGCTAAAGGGACAGAGTTTCCGTCCAGTGTAGTCTAGCTCCAAACAGCTGCAGCAAATAGAATCATAGAATCATAGAGTTGGAAGAGACCACAAGGGCCATCGAGTACAACCCGCTGCCAAGCAGGAAACACCATCAGAGTACTCCTGACATATGGTTGTCAAGCCTCTGCTTAAAGACCTCCAAAGGAGGAGACTCCACCACACTCCTTGGCAGCAAATTCCACTGTCAAACAGCTCTTACTGTCAGGAAGTTCTTCCTCTGTCAGGAAGATAAAACTCTTGTTTGCAGGCATATCTTGATTCACAACCGCACAAAGGCTAGAGGTTGAAAACATGCTACATCTCAAAAAGGGGTAGATAGTCATGCTCAGGGAAACACCCACCTGAGCTCTGGGGGGTTGAGAGAGCTTTGATAGCTCCTTCCGATGAAACACAGTGCTTAAGAGTTTTCTCCTGAGCAATTAAGGCCAACTGAGGAGGCTGAATCATAGCAGCAACTTTGAAGGAGTCAGAGAGAACTAGGCCAAAACAAACAAAATGAACTTCAGGTGTAAGGCTCTACACTTAGGCAGGAACAACCATATGCATAAATTTAAGATGGGGGAGGCCTGGCTTGCTGATAGTGCTGGAAGAACTGGACATGGAGGAAGGGATTGATTTCCTTCATGAGCACAAATCACCCCATGTACTGGATAAGCCAACAGGTGCTAGGTCAGCCAAGCCCATGATCTGTAAAGTTAAAAGTAAAGGGTTAATGACCCTTGGACAGTTAAGTCCAGTCAAAGGCGACTAGGGGGTGGCGGCGCTCATCTCACTTTCAGGCCGAGGGAGCCGGCATTTTTCCACAGACAGCTTTCCAGGTCATGTGGCCAGCAGGACTAAACCGCTTCTGGTGCAATGGGACACCGTGATGGAAGCCAGAGAGCACAGAAACGCCGTTTACCTTCCCACCAGAGCGATACCCATTTATCTACTTGCACTGACATGCTTTCAAACTGCTAGGTTGGCAGGAGCTGGGACAGAGTGACGGGAGCTCACCCCACCGCGGGGATTCAAACCACTGACCTTCTGATGGGAAAGCCCAAGAGGCTCTGCGGTTTAAACCTCAGCACCACCCATGTCCCATCAGGATAATTACCCAACGATAATTAGCCCTCTCCATCAATTTAAGTGGCAATGCCCCCCCCCCCCCGGGGACACGGGTCTGGGGTCTTGCGTACTTTTGTGAGTCAGTGAGTGCTGTCCATGAATCAGACATCATGAATTGCTGGAGCAAGAGACAAATAGGTAGCCGTGTTGGTCTGCCATAGTCAAAACAAAAAAAATTTAAGGTGCTACTGGAAGGGAAAAAATTTTTTGTTTTGGAGCAAGAGAAATACTGTCTATCTGTATCTGTAAAGTCTACAAGCTATATGTATATATCAATGTCTGGTACTGTGTTAATGAAACTCATCTTCTGCAGCAGTAAACTATTTTGGACCTTAAGTTGTGTGGTGAATGGAACTGGGGGCAACTTCCATTGCATTGGTATCTCACTTCAGATTCTGAACAGAAAAGATCTAGAGGTCTTAGGAGCCCACAAGCTTTACATGAATTGATGGTGTGATGCAACAGCAAAAAAAGGCTAATGCTTTTCTACAGAAGTCTATTGTCCAGGTCAAGGGAAGGAATAGCACCATTCTATCCTGCCTTGGTGAGGCCACACCTAGAGTCCTGTGTCCAGTTGTGGGCATCACAGATGAAGATATGTTTTGACAAGCTGGAAGATGAGCAGAGAAGGGCGATCAAGATGATCAAGGGTCTGGAAGCCAAACTTTATGAGGAACAATTGAGGGAGAGAGGGATGCTTAGTCTGGAGAAGACTGAGAGGGGATACGACAGCAATCTTTAAATATCTGAAGGGCTGTCACATGAAAGGTATGTACTTTTATAACTGAAGGTTAACTCTTAAGCCAGGTATTGTATGTGCATAGCAAGTGAAGAATTCTATAGCAATGCTGTTATCTTTATGCTGGTTTCTTCAGACGCCGTACAATGGATCTCAAAATATCCTTCTCTTTTCCTATTTCTCCTAGCAGTCGAGGGTATTTGGTAAAGCTTATATAAGAAGGCTTTTTCATAACTATGTTCAGAACATTTGGACTAAGGTAAACACTTCTCTCAGTCTCTGTTGGTGTTGTTTGCAGCAAAGGCATGTCGATTTCCCATCTGGCTAAGGCCACTCTGCATGTGTGCAGTTTGGATCCCAATATTATACGAAAAACAACTGAAGAAAGAAAAAGAGTCAACATCTCTAAAATGTTCAACATGTCGACTGTATTGAAGTCTTTCAGTATATATATATATATATATCAAATGTATATACATGCTCAGGAACACAATACCTTAAAGACCTGAAAGCAGACTTAGATCCTGTGATCATCATCATGTACCTCCTCAACAAGAGGTCTGGTGGGCAACAACATGAGAACAGACCTTCTCTGTGGTGGCTCCCCGTTTGTGAAATGCTCTCCCCAATGAGGCTCACCTGACACCTTTAGGTGCCAGGTGAAAATGTTTCTCTATAACTAGAACTTTGTCCAATTAACTTTATATGGCCTTTGAAACGTATTTGCAGGAGGCGGGTTTCTGGTTTGTTCTTGCTTTTGTTATGTATTTTGTGTTCTCCTTCTGTATTTTTATGCTGTGAACCGCCCTGTGATCTTCAGGTGAAAGGCTGCATAGAAATCTAAGGAACAGTGACAATAAGATGGAGCAAGCTTGTTGTCTCCTGCTCCAGAGCCAATGGATTCCAGTTGCAAGAAAGGAGATTCCAACTAGCCATCAGGAAGAATTTTCTTCCAGCAAGAGCTGCTCAACAGTGGAATGGACTCCCTCAAAATGTCGTGGACTCTCCTTCACAGGAGGTTTTTAAACAGAGGTTGGGAGGCCATCTGTTATGGATGCTTTAGCTGAGATTCCTGCACCGAAGAAGATTGCAAGAGATGATCCCTGGTGTCCTTTTCCAAATCTACAATTCTATGATTCTGTGACTTACTCACTGACCCCAGAATCATCTGTTCAGACTGACTGCAGTTCTCCAAAAAATCAGGCAAGGGTTGTCCCAGCCCTTAGAGATGGCAGGAATTAAATCTATGCAAAACGCGAGCTTTGCAATCTGAGCTATGCCTCCTTCACCCCACCCAGGCCCAGTCCATTTATTCACAGCAAATGTATGCTCCGGTAAATGGACTCCGAAGTTTAAAAACTGATTAGAGTTATCTTCCCCACCCCACCCCCCTCTTCTTTTGGTTTTCTTAATATGTATATCTTCGGACTATTCTTGGCAAGTGGCTAATGAAAATGTTACTTCTCCACGCAGGCTGGGGAGCCATTCCAGGATATAAACTTAGATAAGGTCTCTGGGTCAATGAGCAATAGTTTCAAGACCATAAAGCAAGCCAGAATGCAGGCAGGCAGGCAAATAAAAGAGTTGGGACATCAAGGAAAGTGAAGACACTGTTTGTTAAGTGCCTCTTACACAGCAGTTCTCAACCTGTGGGTCCCCAGATGTTGGACTACAACTCCCATCATCCCTGAGCTCTGGCCTTGCTAGCTAGGGGTGATGGGAGTTGTAGTCCAACAACATCTGGGGATCCACAGGTTGAGAACCGCTGCTCTTACACAAGGCAGCAGGCAGAGCAAATCTGTGGCCTTCCAGAGGTGGCTGGACTGTAGCTCCCATCATCCTTGAGCAATGGCCGCACTGGCTTGGGCTGATGGGAGTTGCGGTCTGAAGGATGTGGAGGGCACCATGTTGGCTGCCTCTGTTGCAGAGGGCTCAGGGACTGAGTACAGGCAACACCCGGTATCTAAGTGGGCCAGATCCCAGTCTCAGCCCTGGGCTTCCCTGGTCCAAGCTACAAAGAACCTTGGCATTAGCGAGAGTCACCACCCTCACCGATGCCATTCTCAAAGGTGGCTTTGGGCAAGCAACTTTAAAATATAATAGACAATTGAACATTCCGCTGCACAACAGATCAAGCCCACCCAAGATGCATCAAGCCAAATGTACAGATATAAATTTGTAAATAAAAGAGGTGTCACTGTCCAGCCAAGAATGGGCCCAAGAGAAGTTGCCTTAAAAACATAAGCAAAGTCTGGAGTGAGAACAACCATTGCCCAGGGACTCCTCTGGGAGGAAGAGAAGGTTTGAAACGAATTAATGAAATACTTTCAAGCATCAACTGCAGGTCTGCTTCCTCCCGCCTCTTGAGGGCTTCCCAGAGGCATCTAGATGGGCCCGATCCAGCAGGACTCTTCTTCTTTCTTTCTTTTTTCGTTTTCCAGTAAACAACCTCCTCCTTGTTGGTTACTGGGAGTCTTGCGATAAACACTGGACTGGGTGCACCTAGATATAATCCAGCCAGGCATTTCTGGCAGCTGTATAGTCTCCAGAAAGCATGTGTGTTTATTTTTCTTTACTTAGCAAATATTTCTAAACCGCCCAACAGTTTTTTTTTTTTTGGGGGGGGGAAGTATGATGGTGTTAAACAACATGGAGATCTTTAATTAAATTGCATCAATAAAAACAAATTACAAACAAATCAATGAATCAGATCCATCATCAGCTTTACTGTATCACTCCTCGGGGAAAGCCTGGGTGAACGAATGCATTGCAAGCAAGCATCCAAGCGCTAACATTTTAGGCACCTGCCTGATATTTACCAGGAGCACATTCCAAAAGGCAATGTGCTGCAACACTGTTGTTTTCGGCATCCTTCTGTCTCAAGAGATAATGGGTGAAGTCAAACCGCTGTGTTAGCAGTACTGAAACGACCTTCCTGGGGCAGAAGCCACTGGGCTGACCAGACGACAAGACCCCTCTCTCGTCCTTGCTGAGGTGGTCCAAAGGTAAGCAGAGCAAGACGTTTAGCACCAGCTTGGCTGCAGGAGCTGCTGGAAGGAGGCATACAAGGTGCCACCCAACCATCTTAGGGACTCCCCTCCAGATTGATTTGTGTAGGGTAAACTCCTTAGCCTTCTCTTTTCCTGAAGATATGCCACAAGGCAGTGGAGGTTTAGGATGAGAATCTTCCTTCTCCTAGATGGGTTACCTTGCCAAGTAGACGAGCCCCATCTGCCACTCGCTTACCTCTACAGCAGCGGTTCTCAACCTGTGGGTCCCCATTTGTTGTTGGACTACAACTCCCATCATCCCTGAGCTCCGGCTCAGGGATGCAGAGACCAGGCAGGATTCTTATAAGGTAAGGCAGTCCCAAAGACAATCTGGTGTCAGGACTTCACCTGCTAAATGCAAGACCCTAAAATGGCCCAGGAGCATATTGGCAACCAATGCATTTCTTTGAGAAATAGTGTTGTTGATTGTCCCTTCAGCAATCTTGCAACAGCTGCACCTGCTGGACTGGCCTTAAGGGAAACCGCATGAATTTTGGATCATTGCCACAGATCAGTTATACGTTTAGAGCTCCTGAGTACACACTCCTTGCTTGTAGTTCAACAACATCTGGGGACCCACAGGTTTAGAAAGGCTACTCTACAGCGTGTGCAAAAACAGTCTTCTTGACCATTGGGCCCACTCTTGGTCTTGTCTGCTCATTCTGCCAGAGCTTGTCTTTGCATGCAGGGGAAATCTGTAACTCACTGAGGGTTTGAGACCCTTCAGCTACCCTCACCTGGTTTAGCTAGCCAGTCGATGCCATTCCCGGGCTGTGGCCATTATCACATGCTAACAGATTCTAGGAGCCACAGGTGAGAGGTGAGTTCAGGGTGGGGACCAAAAGTGGAGAAGCTACCCCAGAATGAGCACGACATTTCCCCCACAAGAGGTACTAGATAAGGTAAAGGTAAAAGGTAAAGGACCCCTGGATGGCTAAGGCCAGTCATCTTGCTTCAAGCTGAGGGAGACGGTGTTTGTCTACAGACAGCTTTCCGGGTCATGTGGCCAGCATGATTAAACCGCTTCTGGTGCTACGGAACACCATGACGGAAACCAGAGGGCACGGAAACGCCGTTTACCTTCCTGCCACAGCAGTACCTATTTATCTACTTGCACTGGCATGCTTTGGAACTGCTAGGTTGGTAGGAGCTGGGCAGAGCAACGGGAGCTCATCTTGTCATGGGGATTCGAACTGCTGACCTTCCAATTGGCAAGCCCAACAGGCTCAGTGGTTTAGGGCACAGCGCCACCCACGTCCCCCACAAGACATACTGCACCTCCCCTAACACCCCACTGCTGCCACACTAAAAACCTTGCATTTTGCAGAGATAAGATGGATCCTAGGAGCATGTGGCCTAACTAAGAATGTCTCTCTACTGGAATGCAGGGTCCAAGCAGGATTCTTATAAGGTAAGGCAGTCCCAAAGACAATCAGGTGTCATTAAATTCAAGACTTTACCTGCTAAAGGCAAGACCCTAAAATGGCCCAGTAGCATATTGGCAACCAATGTATTTCATTGAGAAATAGTGTTGTCGACTTTCCCTTCAGCAATCTTGCACCAGCTGCACCTGCTGGACCAGCCTTAAGGGAAACCCCATAAATTTTGGATCATTGCCACAGATCAGTTATACCTTTAGAGCTCCTGAGTACACACTCCTTGCTTTCTAAGCTTAAAATATGTTGGTGTTCCCTATGGGGATTCTATTTCTTTTTGCCTGACAAAAGAAGACTGAAGTCTGTTCACATCTGTCCTACAGAACTGATCTGGACGTGAGATATTTCCTCTTGCCATGGTGACAGAACATTTGACGTGCACACAGAAGGTTCAATCTTGAGCATCTCAAGCTATGGCTAGAAGAGGCCCCTTCCTGAAATTCTACAACACTACTACCAGTCATTGCAAATAATACTGAGATAGATGGATCATTGGTCTTCCTAGAACTTGTGTGTATCAGAGCCCAATGAGCACTCAGTGGAGACATCAATCTGGGGAAGCATTTGAGTGTCCCTGCCACAAAACGTGAGAAACCATAGTACAAGAATCATGCACTCTTCGTCATTTAATACCTGCTAACATGGAACCTGGGCAAGCCAGCCTCTCAGATGCCTCTCAGAAAAGCAGATCTGGAAACAAGCTAGAGCTCAATTCAAGTTGAAGGATGAAAAAGTTTCAAGATATAAAAATAAGTTACTATTCATGGGAAGGAGCGCGTAACAGTGCAAATACACAAATGACACCATTATATATTTAACACGCCCTATTATAAGGGTGTCAAGTTTGATTTGAGAGTGTGACAGATCTGGAAAGCTATCAAGCAGCTCTGGGAATGAATTGCAACAAAAATAGAGGTTTTACCCATCACACTTCAGTTGAAGAGCAGAACTGAAACCCGGGCAGATGGCAGTGGGGAGATCCAAAATTCTTATCAATTTTCAAAGCAACAGGGAAAAGCAGGGATCCTTTCAATTTCTGCAGGTCCGTTTCGAGCTGCTTGCCATTAGAAGACATTGCTAACGGAAAAGTGGGTCTCTTTGTAAATGGTGCAGGTACATGGAAGCCTAAAGCAGTAGCCTAGTGTTTCCTCCTAGCCATGAGTTGTCCACATTGATGAAGTACATGACACAGTACATGGCACAGAGGGAAGGTCCTTAGCTCAGTGATGGAGCGTCTGCTTTGCATTCAGAAGGTCCCAGGTTTGATGCTTTTGAATTCTGGTGCGGGAGGAGACTCTTGAGAGTCCCATGGACTGCAAGAAGATCAAACTTCTCCATTCTGAAGGAAATCAGCCCTGAGTGCTCACTGTAAGGACAGATCCTGAAGCTGAGGCTCCAATACTTTGGCCACCTCATGAGAAGAGAAGACTCCCTGGAAAAGACCCTGATGTTGGGAAAGATTGAGGGCACAAGGAGAAGGGGACGACAGAGGACGAGATGGTTGGACACTGTTCTTGAAGTTACCAGCATGAGTTTGACCAAACTGTGGGAGGCAGTGGAAGACAGGAGTGCCTGGAGTGCTCTGGTCCATGGGGTCATGAAGAGTCGGACACAACTAAACAACAACAGCAGCAGTTAAGGCAGGGATACCCTGGAGAGCTTCTGCCCATTTCTGTAGACACTATTTGAAAAGAGGGACCACTGGTCTTATGTTCCTGTATAGAAGGTTTGGGAGAAGCTCTCCTGGGTCAATTGATTGCTGAAGATTAAGAGGCCTGCAATGGCTGCATTCTGGCTTAGTTCTCCATCAGCCCTGGTGGCTGAAGGTAGTGCCCAATGAACGCCAGCACCAGGGCCTCCTGGTTCAACATGCCCAGCGCAACCCTAGCAAGGCAAATGATGTTGGAAACCTCCACACGGCAACCAGAAAACAGCAGAAGATATGTGTGCATGTGCAGGAACCTCTGAAGGTTTATTTGTGCATCTCGCCAGGGTACTTTGGAATTCTCGACGCTTTCGACATGAGAGACATTATTCATCTCCAGCCTACACAGCGCTTGAAGGAAAGGTCCAGGGAACAACATGGGAGGGACCTTGTTACTCACAGATGAACCCAACCAGATGCTAAGCTATTTCTGCACAGATTAAAAACAGGGACTCATTAAATTTGGCATCTTGAAGCCATCATCCCCCTCTCGGGAACAGGGGAAAATCCCCCACCCCCTTGCAGAAATGAACTGCGGGGTCTCCAGTTCTAGATCCTTCAATTACAAAAACAGTTGCTGCAATGAAAAGCACAGATGGATCTGGCCAAAGGTTAATGAAGTGCAGAATCCCATTTCCCACAATGGCCAATCAGAGGCTTCCAAGAGGCACAGAAACAGGGCTTGAAGGCAACAACTATCTGCTGTTTTTCTCAAATCCCCCCATGAACAAAATTCACTGGGGGGTTCCACACCACCATACCAGTAACCAGTGACAGATCTTCACATTCCTGGATTCAGCTACTCTACTCTTCCCCATCTTGATAGCCTGCTTGATAGCATATGCAGGGCATGTGTTTGGGGGAAGAATGGACTTTTAAAGAAGCCTTATAGAGTCACTGTTACACCTTGGAACAGTAATTTGGTCTGTGTATTCCGTAATAAGACATCTCCTCATGTTTCTGAGCACTCATGTTAAGTCCTGCTGTTCTTGCTTTACCCGGGCTGAACAACATGCTCGTCCAAACATTCAGATCCCCACTAAATGCCTTGCATATTTCACCCAAGAACACCCCAATTCTCCCCAAAACATTGCGTTAGGCAAGAATTGATGGACATGCTCCATTTTTTTGTCAATATCCTTCTTAAATTCAATATTATTATTTAAGTTATTTTGCTTGAAATGCTATCTGATGAAATCCAGGGACTTGGAAAAAGAACTAAGATGGATTTTGTTTGGAGTAGGCAGGGGGTATTATTACTTATCATTTATTAAATTTCTTGTTAGCGTGCAAGTATTCCCCCCCCCCCGAACGGGCAATTTGTTTTCAGTGATGAGGTTCAGAGCCCACATTCTGAAGGGAGGTGAGAACATGATGCATAAATGCCCAGACAGTTTATCATTAGAAACTACTGTAATAACTGTAATTAAACTGGACACAGGAGAAGTGAGAGACTTGGCTGATGCATCTTTGGAGTCTAGTTGGTCTCTTTAGGGAAGCTGATACAGGAATACCAGTTGGGCTATTTGCTTATAGGGGGTAGGTTTGCCTCCGATGTTCTCTGCTTGCACATTTCTACATAAAACAATTAACTTTGCAAAAATCACCAGTGGGTAGCCCAGGAACATCTCACTGAACGGGGGACCATGGCTCACTCCGTTTCCATGGTAGCTAACCTAGCTTTGCCATCAAGACCTGCAGGCAACATTGTACAATTCTTACCTCCTATCGCTTCAGCTCTAGTCGTTAGTGTCAAAATATGCCAGAGCTTTGACAGCAGCCACGAAAAGTTGGGATAGATTTCAAAAAGTTTAAAGGGCCTTTCTTTCCCCCCTTCTTTTTAACGAAGTAAGTGTATTAAATCCCGCGTTACTGAAAACATCCATAGCACACCATAGAAATCTTCTGCCGAAAACATTGTAATGAAGCATTATGTGTGACTAGCTTCACCTCGGAGAGAGAGTAACAAAGCACAACTCTACTTGCACAGGAATAATAAACGTGTCAATTGAGAGTTAATATGGATGAAATTGCTAGTATACTTCACTGGGTCAAATCTGAACACACACAAGAATGTCTGTGTTTCCCCAAAAAATGTTTTTATATACAATCGCAAGACCTGTTTCAATCTACTGGTCATTTTCAATGCCCTTTAAGTTATAGGCATAGATTGAAATACAGCCAACTAGATCGACCCATCAAACATTTTAAATTTGTGGGCTGGATGGTAATTCATTATGTGTTAACTCAGAGGCAAACCAATGGTGGAGTTACACACCCACTGGGATACTGCCAAGGTCTTCAAAGAAGAATGTAATTTGGAGGGCTTAAAATGCACTAACTGGTCCATCACCAGCTATCACATCCTTATAGCTACATCAAACTTCCTAGAAGACACTGTATCAGCTTCTTCTCACCTCCATAACAAACTAAGTGGTCCTTCAGAAGCCTTTGAGATGACACTTTATGAAGGGATGAGCATCCAATGCACTTGTTCCATAAGATGAAGGGTTTCCAATTGCACAACAGAGCTGCTCTCCTTCTCCCCAAAGGTGCCCATCCTCAACCAAACTCCATTCTGGTGAGTTAGGAGGAGCCCTACAAATTATTTATGGGCTGCATAGGGGGAAGAGGGGAAGTTCTATTACAAAGCCAAAGTCCTTGCACTAACAGAACAAGATACCACCCACAGTTTACTGTCCTTTCTTCTATGGGCATAGAAAACCCATGCTTATATCAGGGTTGAGTAACAAGCAGGAGAGTGATTGGGGAGGAGAGAGGAGAGAGCATCAAAAGGTGCCACTCTAGTGGCTTTGGGTTCTATGACATGGTACGGATGGGTCCTCCTGTTCAAGAAGCATTGCTCCAGTCATGATTGGCCTGTGACTAGATCGCCCATGTGACTAGTCTAGGAATCATTAACCTCACTTTAAACCAGCCTTCCCTAACCCAGATGTTTTTTGGCTGGAACTGATAGGAGTTTTAATCCAAAAAAACATCTAGGAAGGATTTTTGCGACATCCTACCTATCCTGTTCCATTGGGGCTGAAATGTCACAGGGAAGGTAGTAACAAAGACCAGAGCTTCTTCTGGTCCAGGCTAAGGTGGGATAAGGCAAACCAGGACCCTGGACAGCTCCCAGTAAGCCCAGTGTGGAGGGAAATGAGTTTGGCCTGACACTATATCAGCAAAGGCTTAAAGTCCTCTGCAATCTTAAAAAGGCTGGTGGCACTTCCATTGGCTCCATCTGCCAGTGGAGATTGTTGCAATATATAAAGGACTTCAGATTGAGAAGATGATTGATGGAAGAGCCACGTTTTCAGGCTACGGCAGCATAGCCCCTCAAGCAGAATGGCTGGTGCATCATCTGAATTAGAGTCCTCCTCAAGGCAACTCTGGGACCCAGAGGCAAGGGAAATAGCACACCATCCTATTCAATACACAACCCCCAAGTATCAGGTCACTAAATTTAAGAACTTAACTTGTCGTTACCTTGTGCAGAAACAATACCAAATTTTCTAGGGAGGTTTCCCAAAGTCCACCTCTCCCGATCAGCCAAGATTCTCCCGACAATCTATGGAAACAATATGGGGGGTGGGGACTGAATGAGTAATGTAGAGTCCAATTTACCCGAAACAGATTGTGTCGATCATTGAAACCAAACAGAAATTTGGTGCAGCGATTCAGATTCCACATTCCTATGAACATCCTCTGAAACAGACCACATACTCTCTCAGCCTATGCACAGATCTAGGAAATGGATGGTAATGATAATGTTGGCCAGTCTTACAGCATGGTTGCAATAATTAACTTTCAATGAAATATAGAAACATTGCTAAATAAACACTACAAATAAATAGCCTCTAAGGACCTTTTCCTAGTGGGAGCAATGTGAATGAAGCTATTCTACCTGCCCGCAGACTGTCTCGCCAGAGTGGTGCATGCTCTAGTTATCTCTCGCTTGGACTACTGCAATGTGCTCTATGTGGGACTACCTGGGGAAACCCAACCAGATGGGCGGGGTACAAATAATAAATATTATTATTATTATTATTATTAATAATAATTATTATTATTATTATTAATAATAATTATTATTATTATTATTTGAAGGTGACCCGGAAACTACAACTAATCCAGAATGCGGCAGCTAGACTGGTGACTGGGAGCAGCTGCTGAGACCACATAACACCGGTCTTGAAAGACCTACACTGGCTCCCAGTACATTTCCGAGCACAATTCAAAGTGTTGGCGCTGACCTTTAAAGCCCTAAACAGCCTCGGTCCAGTATACCTGAAGGAGCGTCTCCACCCCCATCGCTCTGCCCAGACACTGAGGTCCAGCGCTGAGGGCCTTCTGGCGGTTCCCTCGCTGCAAGAAGCCAAGTTACAGGGAACCAGGCAGAGGGCCTTCTCGGTGGTGGCACCCACCCTGTGGAACACCCTCCCACCATATGTCAAAGAAACAACAACTACCAGACTTTTAGACGACATCTGAAGGCAGCCCTGTTTAGGGAAGCTTTTAATGTTTGATGGATTACTGTATTTAAATATTCTGTTGGAAGCCGCCCAGAGTGGCTGGGGAAGCCCAGCCAGATGGGCGGGGTGTAAATAATTTATTATTATTATTATTATTATTATTATTATTATTATTATTATTATTATTATTATTATTATTACCAGTACTACTATACCAAGGACTCTGCAACAAGTAGTTTTTTGCCAGATATCTTCAGAAGAAGAAAAGGCTAAGGAATCAACCCTGCACAAATCCAGAGTGGAGTCCCTAAGGCGGTTGGATGGCACTTTGTATGCCTCATTCTGGCAACTCCTGCAGCCAAGCTGATGCCAACAGTCTTGCTCTGCTTTCCTTTGGACAACAACAGTGAGGCCAAGAGGGGCAGGTCTTGTTGTCTGGGAACCCCAGTCCCTGCAGACACATTACCCAAGCTTGCACCCCAGGGAAGTCACCTCGGTACTGCTAATGTAGCAGTTTGACTTCACCCCCGGAGGTGCACTTCCATTGTTTCTTGAGACAGTCGGATGCCAACAACAGTTTGGTGCAACTGTACAGGACTATACGGTGGTACCTTGGTTCTCAAACTTAATCCGTTCCGGAAGTCCGTTCCAAAACCAAGGCGTGCTTTCCCATAATGCAGAATGGATTAATCCGTTCCAGACTTTTAAAAACAACCCCTGAAACAGCAATTTATCATGATCAAAAGCCTTGATCCATAAAATGAAAGCAATAAACAATGTACTGCAGTCACACAATCAATCAATCAATCAGTAGCTGAACTGGGTTCCACACAGTCACAAAAACGAAACCAAAAGAGCCACAAAAACAAAAACGGAAAATAAATAGCAAAAATAGACAGAGCTCAGCATAACACTCAAAACGGAAGCGTGGCACCCAAAACCGAAGTGTAACACTCAAAACGGAGCACATTTGGCTTCCGAAAGAAGTTTGCGAACTGGAACACTTAATTCTGGGTTTGCAGTGTTTGGGTTCCAAGTTGTTTGAGTACCAAGGAGTTTGAGAACCAAGGTACCACCGAAACATGTGGCTAGGAAGACACGATTCCCTTTGTTTCTGGTATTCAGTTCATGCTCCCTACTGCTTTAACTTAGATTGCATCCTTCATGCACAAAAGGCAGAAATCAGCAGGTTTGGGTGAAGTCTATTCATAGATAAGTGCAATATTGCTTTAAGGTGGGAGGGCAGGAGAGGGTAACTATCTGTTTGGGAACACTTGTGGGGAATGAATTGTGGTGAAGCGCTTGGAAATTTGAACTCCACACTACAATTTTTTTGCTGTTGTAGGCCTCACTTTCCTTTCTTATATTCCTTTTTGTTCCCTAACGTAGTAGCTCGCCGGAAGAAAATAAATAAAAGGAAAGTGTGTCTCAACTTGGAGCCCTACAAATTAATCAATTAAAGCTTTAGTGGATTGATCTGCCGATTAAACCAATTAAGGTTTGCAGACCTACTAATTATCAGCCTTCCCAGCCTCAAATGCTTTGGACAGGTAATAATTATTTTAAAACATACCAAAAAGGAAAAAGGAGAAACGTCAATGGAAAGAGATTAAGCAAATACTTCCCCCCAAATCCAGCCAGCTTTAAAACTGCAACTATACTCAGCACATTGGGGGGAAATGCTTCACTTTAAAAATACAATGAGGTGGGCTTTTTTGGCAAATCTTCTGCTGGTAGTCGAAAGGTGCTACTGGAAGGAATTTTTTTAAAAAAATTGTTTCAACTACAGCAGACCAACATGGCTACCTAACTGTAACTAGAACTTTTGCTGGTAGTTAAGGTAAGAAAGTGAGGGGACAAAGCAGAAATGAGGGTAATTGACCCAGGCTAAGAGGCAGAATGGGTGGTGCTGTGGTCTAAACCACAGAGCCTAGGACTTGTCGATCAGAAGGTCAGAGGTTCGAATCCCCACGACGGGGTGAGCTTCCGTTTTTGGTCCCTGCTCCTGCCAACCTAGCAGTTTGAAAGCATGTCAAAGTGCAAGTAGATAAATAGGTACCACTCCGATGGGAAGGTAAATGGCGTTTCCGTGTGCTGCTCTGTTTCACCAGAAGTGGCTTAGTCATGCTGGCCACATGACCCAGAAGCTGTATGCCGGCTCCCGCAGCCAGTAAAGCGAGATGAGCGCCGCAACCCCAGAGTCTGTCACAACTGGACCTAATGGTCAGGGGTCCCTTTACCTTTATATTTACTTTAAGAGGCAGCATGGGACGTGGTTGGCGCTGTGGGTTAAACCACAGAACCTAGGACTTGCTCATCAGAAAGCCGGTGGTTCGAATCCCCGCGATGGGGTGAGCTCCCATTGCTCAGTCCCTGCTCCTGCCAACCTAGCAGTTTTAAAGCACGTCAAAGTGCAAGTAGATAAATAGGTACCACTCCGGCGGGAAGGTAAATGGTGTTTCCGTGCGCTGCTCTGGTTCGCCAGAAGTGGCTTAGTCATGCTGGCCACATGACCCGGAAGCTGTTCGCCGGCTCCCTCGGACAATAAAGTGAGATGAGCGCCGCAACCCCAGAGTCCTCTGCGACTGGACCTAACAGTCAGGGGTCCCTTTACCCTTTAAGAGGCAGCATGGAGAAAATGGTGTGGCACGGTATGGATCTTGGGGGAGGTAGAGCAGTTCTTGAGGTGGAAGGGAAGCTGTGTTTTGTTCTGCTCCTTAATGCATAGAATCAGAGGATAGTAGAGCTGGGACTCCAAAGGTCATCTAATGCAACCCCCTTCAACACAGGAATCACGGGACCTCCAAGAGGCACCTGGTTCTCTGCTGTGACAACACAACACTGGACTAGATGGGTCATGGTCCTGATCCAACTAGGTCCTTCTGAGGTGGGAGAATCGAACGTACCATTTCAGACTGCTGGGGAGCAAGGGGAGAAGGCCACTGCAATAGGAAACCAGCACAGCAAGGAGAAGGATGGGCTGGACTCTTGACGCTCTACTTTTCTACTTGCAGGGGTTAAAAAATAAAATTCGGGGGTATTCATAAAAAAATCACTCCCCCATAGAACTCATTCGACCACCCTCAGAACTATCTGGTTGTGTGTTGCATTTATATCCCATATTTTCCCCCCAAGAGGAATTTATGGTTATCTCGCTTCTCATCTACACTGCTAGGCAGGTTAGGCTGTGAGGCAGTGATTGGGCCATGTTCATATCCTACTTGGATGTAAAAATAAACCTCAAAGCGGATTTTGGGAAGGCCAGTACATCCTTTGAGTGACATAGTTCCCTCAGCAGGACCAAAGAAGCAAGGAATCTGGCAGGGGCTACTGGGCCGCTCTGCTGACGGCTTACTATTTTTCCACAAAACACCTACTGCACCACTTTCTGCTAAGAGGCCGCCTGCTGTCTTTCACCGCACTGATCCTGCCACTAATGCAGTCAAGAGGCACCTCTGGGTGCCTCTGTTAAGCATTTAAAGGCAAAGATCGGCAGACCTCTCCCAGCAATACGAAAACATGGTGTGATCCTCTTAGTGGCCTAATTGCCACTTGTCCAATGCTCCCCTGGCCTCGGACTGTCATTTTGCAGATTTAATATGCATCGAGGCTCCAACGACCCCTCTTAAACTCTCATGTCAGCATGCAAATGGAGTTTAATATAATTAGCCAGGACAGGAAGGCAGGGTCAACCGTGTGTTTTTATCTGTCACGCCAGACTCTTAATGCAACGTTCCAAGCCATCTAAGGTACATCCCCCACCATCCCTGCCCAAAGAACCTTTCAGTTTCAAAATAGGTCACTCCCGAATTTAAAGGCATAGAGACCGAAGGAAGAAATGCCCTTGTAAAACTGGTGAGAGAGGACAAGTGGAAGGGCCCAAGCATTTAATATTTGCTTGGACAAGAGATTGTCAACAGCTAAAAGGGGGAGCGGCTGAATAGGGGAGTAAGAGGTTCAAAGTCAAAGAGTTGTAGAGTTGGGATGGATCCTGGAGGTCAGTCCTCTAGTCCAATGCAGGTATCTCAACACCTGGTGCCCCATCCAATTTGAAACCATATCGGACCCTGCTTAGCTTTGCAAATGTGCTAGCAGTTTTATTGCTGCACCACCAGGAGGACTCTAACAGAAGCATTTTTTACATGGTGTGAAGAAAGTGGATTTAGAAAGGTGTTTCTTTCCTCCCTCTCTGGTAACACTAGAACAGGTGGACATCCCATGAAACGGAACAGACAAAAGGAAGTGCTTCTTCACACATCCCAAAGTCGAAGTACAGAATTTGCTCCAACAAGAGGCAGGGATGGCCGCCAACTTGGATGGCTTTAAAATAGGACTAAGCAAACTCATGCAAGAGAGGGATTTAGATGACTACCAACCCTGATTGCTATGCTGTACCTGCTCTCCCCAAAAGATTCCATCAACAGGGTCTCCGAAAAATTCTACACATCACTTGGGAAAACAAATGAACTAATACCAGTGTATTGGAAGAAGCAAAGCTCACCAGTGTCAAAGCAATGATTCTTCAACATCAACTTTCTTGGACTGGTCATGTTGTGCGGATGCCTGATTATCGTCTTCCAAAGCAACTACTCTATTCCCAGCTTAAAAATGGAAAGTGTAATGCTAGTGGTCAACAAAAGAGGTTTAAAGACTCTCTCAAGGCAAATTTTTAAAAAATGTAGTATAAGCACCAGCAATTGGGAAACACTTGCCTGTGAGCGCTCCAATTGGAGAACAGCATTTACCAAAGGTGTCATGGGCTTGGAACTCAGGACACAAGGGAGAAACATGCTAAGAGGAAGGCACGCTTGGCAAATCTACACCGTGATAAACTCCTGCCCGGAAACTCCTGCCCACTGTGGAAGGACATGTGGATCCAGAATTGGCCTCCACAGTCACTTACAGACTCATTGCTAAATCTGTGTTTATGGAAGACAATCTTTCTCAGGTATGAGTGATACCAAAGAAAGAAAGATAACTGTCAGAGGCAGCAATGCTTCTGAATAGCAGTTGCTGGAAATCACAGACAAGGAAAGAGCTCTTGTGCTCAAATCCTGCTTGTGGATTTCCCACAGGTATCTGGCTGGCCGCTGTAAGAACAGAATGCTGGACTAGATGGGCCATTGGCCTCAACCAGCAGCATTGATGCACAAATGCTGCAGAACATAACATTCAGGGCTAAACCATTCACTGAGCTACCACTTCTATTCCACCTTCTCTTTAATATCAACGTTTTGAGAGGCTCTACTGTGAAGTCTAAGAGACACAGGTGGCGCTGTGGGTTAAACCACAGAGCCTAGGACTTGCTGATCAGAAGGTCACGGTTCGAATCCCCGTGACGGGGTGAGCTCCTGTTGCTCAGTCCCTGCTCCTGCCAACCTAGCAGTTCGAAAGCACCTCAAAGTGCAAGTAGATAAATAGGTACCACTCCAGCGGGAAGGTAAACAGTGTTTCTATGCGTTGCTCTGGTTCGCCAGAAGAGGCTTAGTCATGCTGGCCACATGACCCGGAAGCTGTACGCCGGCTCCCTCGGCCAATAAAGCGAGATGAGTGCCGCAACCCCAGAGTCGGTCACGACTGGACCTAATGGTCAGGGGTCCCTTTACCTTTTTACTGTCAAGTCTACCTGGCTTTTATTTGTCTTCTCTTCCGGGGTGTATGGGAGCAGGAGTTGCCAACAGTGTGCTTTCCATTTGTAGTTGGACTCTGGCTCCCATCAGCCCCCCAGCAGCAGGGTCAATGGTCAGGGGTGATGGGAAGTTTAGTCCAACCACATCTCAAGGGTTGGCTACCTTTGGAATGAAGCCAACTTCCTCTTCTCCTTGAGCTTGAATAGCTAGAGATGCTTCAGAATTGCTCCAAATCCCTCAAAGGTGCAGTGTGAATGCCATCATCCTATCATCCTTGACCTTGCTTCTGAAGCTCAGTTTGATGTCCAACACAATACATCACATCCGTCAACAAAGAACTTCATGGAAGCCATGTGAACAATTGGTGTCTGCTACCAAAGATGGTGGGAATCTGTAAGACCCTTGGGTACCATATTTGCGGTGGGGTGGACAGAACCAAGCAAGAGGAAGCCCCATCACTACTGCATAGAAGCTTTCAAGCTGCAAAACCCACCCAACAGAATGTTGCAGAAATTACATGAATCATCGTGTTGTTATAGCAACGTCATCCCTGCATCGGATCTAAAAACCCAGCACAGTTCACATAATAAAAAAGCATTAGGTAAAAAAAGATATATAATGAGATAAAAATGGATTGGCTCAACCTTGCAATAACACCCACGCTTCCCTTTCCAATACCACCACTTCTGAAAGCATCTGAATTTTTGATATTTAAATAAGGGGAGAGAAACCTGGGAGAGAAACTAGAGGAGGCGGGGGGTTGTCAGCTTCGGATGAGGGCCACTGCCGTTATCAAAACTCAAATCCCATTGTTACCTACAGAAGGAATATTCCTATTTCGGCAAGTGGAGAAAGAAAAATAAAATGATAATGTCACACAGAAGGATGTGCTCTGATTCATAATGCTAAAGTTTCATAAGACTGGCAGAACTCCCTAACAACCACTTGCCACATTATATAAAGAGAACGGCCCCAACCAGCTTGCCGTCCCTGAACAGGGAATGTAAACACGACTAGGGCAATTGCATGTGGGGAGAAGAGTGGACTCTGACCCCACGCCCCCACAATATACCCATGTGCATCAGCCTCCATGCACTTCAGCCCTCACCACCTCACATTGAGTCTGCACCTACCCTCTCCATTCATTCGTATTCCCCACTCAAGTGAAAGCAGATGAACAGGCCTATAGCCTCTCAAAACTCAGGAGTGGCTGCAGAGTCTCCAGCTAAAACCAGGTTCAGGTCCCTGAGCCTGCTTCTAGAGAAGAAGAGAGCATGGCCCTATGATCATCTTCTGAGGTCCTTCTTCACGTGCTTCCTCCACAAAAGGTCCAGAGGAGGAGGAGGAGGAGGAGGAAGAAGAGGAGGAGTTTGGATTTGATATCCCGCTTTATCACTACCCGAAGGAGTCTCAAAGTGGCCAACATTCTCCTTTCCCTTCCTCCCCCACAACAAACACTCTGTGAGGTGAGTGGGGCTGAAAGACTTCAGAGAAGTGTGACTAGCCCAAGGTCACCCTGCATGTGGAGGAGCAGAGACGCAAACCCGGTTCACCAGATTACGAGTCTACCGCTCTTAACCATTACACCACACTGGCTCTCAGAGGGTAACAACATGAGAAAGGGCCTTCTCTGCAGTGGCTCCCGTTTGTGGAATGCTCTCCCCAGGGAGGTTTGCCTGGCACCTTCATTATGCACCTTTAGTCGCTGTTAGGCAAAAACATTCCTCTTTAACCAGGTCTTTGGTCCCTGGTTCAAACCCTGGAGAGTCGCTGCCAGTCAGTGTGGGCAGCACTGAGGCTGACAGGCCAATGGTCTCACTTGGCACAAGGCAGCTTTCTGTGTCCCTGTATCATTTTGATCTTCCCCAAGTGTGGATTGTGGAAGGTTTCCACTTCCACTTTTGGACCAATGCGGCCTTTTAGATAAACGTGGCTATTCCAACGAGTCCAAAGCGAGAGGCACATTTAAATGCACAATGCGCTCCTGTTACTGCTGCGAACCAAGAATCATTTTGTAAAATAAACCTACCAATCACATCAAGCAAAATTACTAGTGAAAAGCTGATCAAAGAAAGCGCATTCATGCCACTTTGCTTCAAGTTGTATGCTGTCAACTACACAGGCTGCACATAACTACCAATTCCGGGAACAAAAAGTAAAAAGTATCGCTTTACAGCACATGCATAAGGAGTGTGACATGAAACAAATATGTACTCTGCATTTTATTATCCCCTCAAAGGAAGCACAGAATGCCATTCTGAAAGCACCGGTTTGAGTAATGCCGGAACGTCAGGTTAATATCATTACGCAATGGGGTTCTAAGCATTTACTCGGGTTCAGTTTTCCTGGAATAAAGATCAGTGCAGACTGTGGTATCTTTAGGATATACCTCCGGTTGCGAACAGGATCTGTTCCAGAGCCCCGTTCGCAACCTGAAAGAAATGCAACCCGCATCTGCACACACACGGGTCGCGAGTCACCACTTCTGCACATGCGTGTGACGTCATTTTGCGTGTCTTCGCATGTGCGAGTGGCGAAACCCGGAAGTAACCCTTTCTGGTACTTCTGGGTCGCTGCGGGACAAAACCTGAAAAGACATAACTTGAACCGAACGTAACAAGAGGTATGACTGTATAATTCCATGGATCCAGCACAGAACAAGCAGGTCTCTGTGTCTCCAGTTTCCAGTCTGTTTCCAGCTCACTCACATACAACTCTGGTTACTGCACTCCTACCTAGCAGCTAGGACAGGGGGTGGAGAAAAGGCCCACTCATTAGCTTGGAGGGCACCTTCTCTTCTTTGAAGCTCTTGCAACTGAGCTCATTCTTTTGGGATGCTGATGAGGGTACCTAAGTGGCCAGCTAGAATCCTAGAGTTGGAAGAGACCACAAGGGCCATTGAGTCCAAGCCCCTGCCAAGCAGGAAACACCATCAGAGCACTCCTGACATATGGTTGTCAAGCCTCTGCTTAAAGACCTCCAAAGAAGGAGACTCCACCACACTCCTTGGCAGCAAATTCCACTGTCGAACAGCTCTTACTGTCAGGAAGTTCTTCCTAATGTTTAGGTGGAATCTTCTTTCTTGTAGTTTGGAACCATTGCTCCGTGTCCGCTTCTCTGGAGCAGCAGAAAACAACCTTTCTCCCTCCTCTATGTGACATCCTTTTATATATTTAAACATGGCTATCATATCACCCCTTAACCTCCTCTTCTCCAGGCTAAACATGCCCAGCTCCCTTAGCCGTTCCTCATAAGGCATAATTTCCAGGCCTTTGACCATTTTGGTTGCCCTCCTCTGGACACGTTCCACCTTCTTGAACTGTGGTGCCCAGAACTGGACACAGTACTCCAGGTGAGGTCTGACCAGAGCAGAATACAGTGGCACTATTACTTCCCTTGATCTAGATGCAATACTCCTATTGATGCAGCCCAGAATTGCATTGGCTTTTTTAGCTGCCGCGTCACACTGTTGGCTCATGTCAAGTTTGTGGTCAACCAAGACTCCTAGATCCTTTTCACATGTACTGCTCTCAAGCCAGCTAAGGTCACTGCCTTGCAAAAAAGCTTGTCCGACTAGTTCAGCAACAGGATCCACCGTTAGATTCTAATCTTCCCTGTACTCTGGGAACTGGGAGGGATTCAGGGCATCATTCAGACTGAGCTCCCAAACCAACAGCAATATTCTAATGAACGTTAACCAGAATTCCTTTCAGGGAGCAAAACCACCACCACCACCACCCTGATTCCCCCCCCCCCCCGGAATTTCAAGGAAATCACATCCCCTAGCAAAGCATTCCTCCAGGATGTTGATGGATGTTGTTCTGAGAGCCTTTTTGGTTGAAGAGCAGGGTATAAATTATCTAAATAAATAAATACACCAAAAACTCCAATCAAGGAACAGGGGTAGTGGAAGTTGTAGTCCAAAAGCTCTCGAGAGCACCAGATTCAAGAATGGAGCCCTATTGAATTATTTCTAAGGAGGCCTAGTTCAAAGTCAGGTAGCAAATCCGCTCCAGTGGGGACCAGCATGATGGCCAATAAAGTGAAATGAGCGCCGCAACCCCAGTGTCGGCCATGACTGGGCTTAATGGTCGGGGTCCCTTTACCTTTAAGGTGGTTATGTTCCTATGTAACAAGAGCCCTGCTGCACCAGACCAAATATCTACCAAGTCCAGAGTCCTGTTTTGCACTACCACCAAGCAGGTAACATGCAAATGACAATCAGGGTATGGAGACAAGAGCTATCTCCTAGTTGTCGCTTCCAAAAGCTGACATTCTGGCTCTAACCATCAAGTTCCAAATCGCCATTACAGCTAATAGCCACCGATCAAAAGGCTGCTGTTTCTCTGTCAGGTGAATGAGTCACAGAAGATAAATAAGCTCTGTCTCATGAGAAACACTGGGTCCTCCCACATGGTATCTTGCAGGCAGCAAGTCAAGTCAGGCAAAGGTAGGCACGTCTAGACCGTAGAGAATCGATTTATAACATACTTGAACTGAAAGCCCGTTTTACAGTAGCTGTAGAATCAGCCCCGAATTCCCCGGTAATAGACAATATAAAAAAGTGAATTGTCCCCATGCACCGAAGCGTGTCAATTGTAATTCAAGTTATAGACCAAAACCTTGCTTTGTAAAAGGTGCATTTGTTAAATAAAGGCCTCTGAACACTTGGGAGAGCAGGGGCTGAACAGTTATAGGGAAGAGTTGTAGTTCAGTGGTAGAGCCCTTGTTTGGTTTGGAGAAGGTCCCAGGTCAAAACCTTGGCGTCTCCCAACATATCTGGAAATGTGCTCACTCTGAAACCGCGGAGAGCTACATGAATGTAGAAAATACCAAACTACAGAATGAGGTCCGCTTACCCAAGAAGACTTTCCTGCACTCTCCTCTCCCAGAACACCCTAAATCTGCTATGCTATGAAGTGTTGGGGGGAAACCCAGAATATATTTTGGGGGTGCACATAGGGGGAGAAGAGGGGGGCCTGTTTCACTCTACATATACACCACTGAATCCTACCCACCATGTCGAATCAGGTATAAAGTGTATTTTTTAAAGTAATTTTAGTATGGCCGAAACATCTTTACTGGGGATAAAGCACCCTCGCTTTACTTTTTCAAAGGGGGAAAAGGATACCAAGAATCTAAGAAAAATTTGCAGAACAGCAACTTCAAATACAGATGCCTGGAGCCTTCCCAAAGAAAAACCCACTAGTTTAATCAAAACTCTTTCCTCAAAAGCCATCCATTGTTTAGACCAAAGTGGAGGAAAACAATTCATTTGAGACAAGATGCTAGTACTTGCAACTCTGATTTCAAAAGACAGTGTGAGTAAACTGAGCTATATGCAGCACTGGTCTGACTTGGTATAAGGTAAAAGCTAAAGGGACCCCTGACCATTAGGTCCAGTCGTGGCCGACTCTGGGGTTGCGGCGCTCTTCTCGCTTTATTGGCCGAGGGAGCCGGCGTTTGTCCACAGACAGCTTCCAGGTCATGTGGCCAGCATGACTAAGCCACTTCTGGCGAACCAGAGCAGCGCACTGAAATGCCGTTTACTTTTCCGCTGGAGTGGTACCTATTTATCTACTTGCACTTTGACATGCTTTCGGACTGCTAGGTTGGCCGGAGCAGGGACCCAGCAACGGGAGCTCACCCCGTCAAGGGGATTCAAACCGCCGACCTTCTGATCGGCAAGTCCTAGGCTCTGTGGTTTAACCCACAGCACCACCCTACTAATGAAGTAAAAGCCTCAGGAGGCCAAGGGGAGGAACCCTGAAACCTTGCAGTAACTTGGATACAGACAGAGAAGCTAAGGAGAATTGAAATAATGAGGGCTAACCACTGAAATACGGGCCTCTGAACCTGGACCTCTAAGCAAGTGTTGGAATCTGGGAAGCCCAGACCAAGGTTTGGGGCAAGTACCCTTTGATGAGAGAAACCCAGCAGAGATCTCACATCACAAAACATGCAGCAAAGAAAAGTGTGGAGAGATAAGACTGCAAAACCTTAAAAATGTGCCCTCTCAGTGAGCCCCCGAAATATTCCCCTTTCTGAGCTATCTTACTTCCCTAGCATAGAGACAGACCACGTGTTTGGTAAGTCATAAAATTGTTTACTTACAAAACTCTTCAAGGGTCAGATGAATGTGCATTTCTGTGAAGTAGTCAGCAAAGATGCACAGGCAGTCAAAATGTTGCTTTGTTACAAAAGGTACAAAGGCTAGGATAATATGAGGCTGGAACCCTAAACCAAGTGCTTCGCACCATTGCAGACAGTGGGCTTTGGCATGAGATCATGGAGAGACACATGAGTCCTCAGATCTAGGTCAAAGGGCTGCCTTTTAAAATCTCTGAACTACTCAGCTGGGAATCCTTAGAGGTACGCTCAAGTTCAGGTAGCTAAGAGCTCAGTGGAGAGTCTCATTGGAACAATGTGTGTGCACTCCCTGGTCTCTGTCCAGGGTCCTGAAAGACATTCTCCTATTGTTTTAATTGCTCAGAATCTGCACATCCTGTCCCAGTGTGTTTGCTGGATTTCCATCTCCCCTGTCATGTCCATGGGCAGGATAGAGCATTCTACTAACTTCTGAGGACTTTGAGATAGTCCACTTTGAGAATGCACCCTTGAATTTGGATAACGTAGAAAGTAGAGAAAGGTTTGAGGATGTATGTAGAAACTAGTCTACTGTACAAAGGTAACATTCACATCAATTATTCTTTCCCCTTTTGTCTCTGAGTCCATTCACCAGAGAAGTCTGGGAGCAACCAGGACAGGCACTCCCCACTGGCACATGGATCTTGGAAGGTTGCCTAGAAGGTTCAGCCCAGACACTGAGGTCCACCTCCAAGGGCCTTCTCGTGGTTTCTTCACTGCAAGAAGTGAGGTTATAGGGAAGCAGGCAGAGGGCCTTCTCAGTAGTGGTGCCCTCCCTGCGGAACGCCTTCCCCTCACCACCACCAAATGTCAAGGAGATAAGGAACTGCACAACTTTTGGAAGACATCAGAAGGCAGCCTTGTTTGGGGAACTTTTTTAATGTTTGACATCTTATTATGTTTTTATATGTGCTGGAAGCCACCTAGAGTGGGTGGCGTATAAACAATATTATTATTATTATTATTATTATTATTATTATTATTATTAGCTGTTTGGCAGTGGAATATACTCCCTCAGGAGGTGGAAGACTGCTTTCCTGGAGGTTTTTAAGCAGAGGTTGGATGGTTATCTGTCATGGATGCTTTAGCCAAAATTCCTGCATTGTGTGTGGGGGCGTTCAACTAGATGACCAATGAATCCCTTCCAGCTCTAAGATTCTATGATTCTATGAATATTATGATGGCCCTTGGTCAGCACAAAATAAAATGGAATGGAGTGATAGGACAGAAGAGTCTTTGCGAATCCAGTGATGGACATTTTCCATTACTGCAAGCAACTGGGTCGCAAATGATCCTTCACACACACCAGTAACCCAAAGCATACAATGATGTCCAACATGGTGAAGCATACACCAAATTTTAATTCAAAGGGAATGATCAGTGTCCCACCAAACACACAACTGGGATTCATGACTCTGGTGCTGCGTAAACCAATGTTGTTTAGACACCCATTAGCCTCAGCCAGTATAGCCAATGTTCACGAGTGATGGGAGTTGTACCCAGGACCATCTGAAGGGGACGTCATTGGCTACCCCTGGCCCAGTCCGCCGAGAATGGTACATTCTCAAAGCCAAGATGCAAGGTAGATCTTCTGCCAGATTTATTTTGGGCAGAGACTGGAACACAGAAACACATTTCTACAGCAAATGGCCAGACGTCTGAATGACAGAAGTTCTGCTCACATCATTACCTGGGTATCTGCCTTTCCAAATACTGCTCTCATCACTTATTCATCTTGCCGCATTGCTGAAGGGACTCTTCACACAAGGGAACCACCAGGGAACAAAACTCAGTGACGGATTCCTCCGTTAAGTAAAGAACTATATTTGCTGAATATTTAAAGTGCAACACCCCTGCAACAAAACGGCAAGCTCCACATGGTTCCATCAGCTATTCCTTCTCCGTCTTCCCCTACCACTGAACCTTGCTCAGGGGTTGAATGCATAAAGTATCCTCTAGTCATCGGGGAAAAGAGACATCACAAAAGCCTTTGGTTTACCAAGCACAAGTCAAAAAGAGGATACGTCTAACTGCCAAAGCTATAACTCCAGGGAAGGCTCATCCATTTTAAGCACTTGTACTGCCTCGTGATCACCTTGTTATGACCTTGCAAAGGCTCTCCAAGTTATTCTAATATTGCTTTAGAAAACTTGGAAGGCCGTCAAAATTTTTTGCTTTTTCCACCTAATTAAAACATACCTGTGGAAGGGTCGCTGCTGTCCCCATGTGACTTATTGAGACACCGGTCTACAAACTACATTCAACAGAAGATGATGGGCCGTTCCTAAATTATGATATTGGAAAGCCTTGCCCACCATGACCAATCTGGATTTTGGGGTGTTCTATAGCTCAGTTGGTGTATATTCATATTTGTTTTATTTTGTTGCATTTCTATTCCACCTTTTTCTCCATGATGCTAAAGATGGCGCATGTGGCTCCCCCTCTCATTTAATCCCCTTAACAACCCTGTGAGGTAGGCTAGGCTGGCCCAAGGTCACCAAGTGAGCTCCATGGCCACACAGGGCATTTGAATCCTGTTCTCCCAGGACCTACTCTAACCACTACACCACATTGTCACTGTGTAGTCACGGTGAGGCCCAATTCAGCACTATTTGCCATCTGCATGTGCACATCTCATAGCAGCCTTGCAAGGATTGCTCAAGAAAAAAGATGATGCAAGGGTAATAGAGTTCCCTACAGTTCTGAAAATTTGAGAAGTGCTCTGTTTGACTATTCTAGCTCTCATGTCCATGATGGATGAACCAACATTGCTGGAGAACTGCTGAAGGCAGAAGCCCATCTTGCAGCAGTCATTAAAACTAGAACAGAACACGCCATGTGGCAAGTCCGTCCCTTTGTAAGGTGTGGCTCTTAGGTCCAAGCCGTTCTCTTCTCTGGTATAGAGCAAGTCGTACAACTTTCCATCACTAGTAACTGGTCATCTCCAATACTTGGTCTTCTCCAAGGCTCCAAAATGGAACCATGGTTTCCTGTAGAGGTACAGTATCATGATGCTGGGATTAACTCCCTTCTCCAAGAGATGAACTGGAGGGCCCAAAAGGTGAGTACATGGTGGCAATGCCCATCTGGCCTAAGGATGTCACACTGTCAACCTCTGAGTCTTAAGACTCCATCAGACATCTCAATATAACCAGAGTCTCCCCTGCTTAGACATAACTGCTGCTCCTTTATAAGGCTTGGTCTTAGGCTGACAATTGCTGAAGCAACATCTGAGCTCTGCTGTCTTATAACACAGTTTAAGTCCTGCACAAGGCCTCATTTCAGCCTCGCCTTGGATGAGGTCAGTGCTCACATCATGACAGGAAGAAGGTTTTTTTGGAAGGCCACCAGAACCTGCTACTTCCTGGTGCCTGCTGGGACAATGCTGATATCCTGGGCTGAGAAGTAGGAGGTGTTTGTGACTCAAGAGCCAGTGTAGTATAGTGGTTAAGAGCGGTGGACTCATAATCTGGTGAACCAGGTTCGCATCTCCGCTCCTCCACATGCAGCTGCTGGGTGACCTTAGGCTAGTCACACTTCTCTGAAGTCTCTCAGCCCCACTCACCTCACAGAGTGTTTGTTGTGGGGGAGGAAGGGAAAGGAGAATGTTAGCCGCTTTGAGACTCCTTCGGGTAGTGATAAAGTGGGATATCAAATCCAAACTCCTCCTCCTCTTCTTCTTCTTCAAGATCCTTAGGACTTGGGTCATATTACACACAGGCCTAGCGGATCCCCGGGATCTAGCGGACCCATGCCCCAAGGCCCTGCAATACTGAAGGAGAAAGGCAATGGAACAAATAAATAAATATCTACCTAGTTCAGTTTAGGCTTCCTGCCAGAAAGCCAGAGGGCCTTTATGCTGTGTTTTCTGAAGAGGAATGTCTTTCGCGTCAACCTAATGGCAACCGACTGCAGCATAATGAAAGTTCATGCATTTTGGTAGAGCAACGTGAGAGACTGAAAGAGAAGCACCGAAGAGGCAGAGGACTCAGGAATCAGAAGTGTGCAGGTTGATCGGGAAAGAGGCAATCTTTCCAGGATGTTGGATTCAAAACTATTTAAGACCTTACCAGCAGGGCTGGTGGACCGATGGCTCTCCAGAGAATGTTGGACTACAACTCCTATCATCCCTGTCCACTGGCCAGGCCAACTGAGGTGGATGGATGTCCAGCAACATCTCAAGGGGCTTTGTAAGTACCAGCACTTTGAACCGGACTTGGAAGTGAGGAGGTGCTGTATCCCGCATTGGATGGAGAACCTGCCCACCATCTCTGACAACAGATAACCTGGCCTCCACCTACAAGATACCCCCTGAAGGTCCAAAATGCAGACCCTACAACCACACACATTCAGCTAACTTCTATTAAGGGCCCTACAGCACACTGTAAGAGGAGGAAGGTTTAATCCATCAGGCCATGGTCTCCAGCATCCACACTGGTGTTGAGATGGCTAGTTCACAGGGTAAAACAGCTCCATACCATGTGCTGGGGATGTCCCCAGAGATGCACTTTCAGGGAAGACCATCAGAAATGTTCAGTCTTCCACAGATGCAGCCACAGCTTCCCAGATGCAATTCTCACTCTTGCAGCAGCTGAAAAATGCGCTGGCAATGTCACCGGAACCTCCACGGCTGTATCCATGGAGAAATTTTGCTTTCTGCGTTCTAAAACAATCTATCTATTCCAAAAACACAGCATCTCATACTTATTTTTTTTTCCCCTGTTCATGTAAATTAGCAGTGAGTCAATGGCAGGGGAGGAAACTGAAGCTACATCTCCTAGATTCAAGGAAAACAATCCGGCTCCTGGACTGGAAACAGTCGGAAGGAGCCCAGTTCTGGCTCCCAGCAGCCCTACAGATTTTGAAGAGAGTCGAGTCAGAGTCTTGCAACCGAGAAAAGCAAAACAGCTTTTCCAGTTGCACAAAAACAAGAGCAGCTCTTCCATTTTCTAGAAGGGTGCCTGCGTAAGTCCGGAAATTACGCATGGCGCTGAGAAATTGGATAAAGTTTTTCTCCCTCTCTCATAACATTAGAAAGTGTGACATGCAATGAAGCTGAATGTTGGAAGATTCGGGACAGATAAAAGAAAGCACAGAGATAAACTGTGGAACTCACTTCCCCAGGAGGCAGTGATGGCTTACACCTGGGTGGCTTTAAAAGAGGTTTAGGCAAATTCATGAAGGGGAGATCCGCTCCACTTCCCCATAGGGAGCAGTTGCAGTGGACCGCGTGACCACCCACTCTCCTCTGGGGGCGCAGGACTTAGTCCCCCGCTGCCCGGGGGATCTCAGCCACGTCAGCCAATCCGCTGGGCGGGGGCGTGGCTGGGACCATTTAAACAGAGGTGCGAGCAGGAGGGCTTCCTCTTTGGCCCGCTTCCTCAATCGCCTGCCCTCCCTCCCTCCCTATTTTGCAGGTTTTAGTCAATGTTCTTGCTATGGACCGCGGTTGGTCACCGTTGAGGGGCCTGGTAGGAATTTTTCCACCTGGCAAATTGGCACAGGCCATTTGGTTTTCACCCACCTCGTAGCAATCGCCACAACTTTGTTAGGGTTGCGGTTAGGCATTGTTTGACCTTGTGATGGGGGAGGTGAGGTGTGGCTATCACCTGCCCCTCCAAGCTTAAGGGTATTCTGTTAAAGGATTCCAGGGGTGTGGATTTTGTCCGAATCCCGGGGCGGGGCTATGGCCATGAGACGACCCCGATGGGAACACCAGGGGGAGCTCGAATTGGTCTGTATCTACGGGGCTCCCTCTTCCGGTGGTTTACCCTTACCAGACTCCCTGCGCAACGGGCAGGAGTCAGATATATTCAGGTCCATTCAATGCCTAAGCCAATACCGCTCACATTCTGTAATCAATAAAGTTGTGGCCAAAATTTGCCCAATAACATTAACCTAATATCTGTGTCCTTGTGTGTGTTATTTCTCAATGAGGAGATGGCTTTGGGGTCTTGACACACAATGCGTTTGGAGACTACTAGCTAAGGCAACTCTTATCTCCCTCCAAGATGGGGAGAGTGTTCTTGTACTCAAATCTTGCTGTGGGTTTCCCACAGGCATCTGGTTAGCCCCTGTAAGAACAGGGTGTTGCACTGGGCATCACAATTTAAGAAGGATGTTGACAAGATGGAATGGCTGCAGAGGAGGGCAACCGAGATGATCAACGGTCTGGAAACCAAGCCTGATGAGGAACGGCTGAAGTTTCAACACTAAGAAACATCGGTGACTGAGCAACAAATACCGTATTTTTTGCTCCATAAGATGCACTTTTTTCCTTCTAAAAAGTAAGGGGAAATGTCTGTGCGTCTTATGGAGTGAATGTGTGGTCCCTGGAGTCGAATTGCCCAGGTGCGAAAAGCAGATCATGCTCTCTTTTTTTGAAAGAGGGAAGTGGGTGTTGAAACAAAGCCGCTGATCGGCAAGTGATCGGAAGAAAGATAAGGGACACTAGCAATAAAGGAGGCTGCCTGGGAGGGGGGAGGTAAAGACAGCCAACTTGCAAAGAAAGGAGACAGGAAGTCTAAAGCAATGAGGAGAGAAATTAGAAGAAAAGGAGCAGCAAAAAAACTGCTCCAGCTAGGGAAAAGACACTAAGGCAAACAAGAACGAAGGGGGTGTTGAAAGGAAGCAGCTGATTGGCAAGCGACCGGGAGGGAGATAAGGGACGCTAGCGATAAAGGAGGCTGCCTGGGAGGGGGGAGGTAAAAGCTCATGGATCCTCAGAATTTTTGCATTGGGTCACCCCAAATTCACCATCAGATCACATAGCATTTCCATGGCTACAGCCTGCAGCAAAAAAATCACGCACCCACTGTTGTGTGGGGCCGCAATGGCGCAAAGCACAGATCCACATCGATCCTCAGGATTTTTGCATTGGGCTACCCCAAACTCACCGTCAAATCACATATCATATCTGTGGCCACAGCATGAACCACAAAAATCACACATCCACTGTTTCGTTCAGAATATTTTTTTTTCTTGTTTTCCTCCTCTAAAAACTAAGTGTGTCTTATGGTCAGGTGCATCTTATGGAGTGACAAATACGGTAAATAATTAAAATAGGGAAGGGTTTTGATCCGTTTTCGCTTTGGGAATGGGGTGGGGAGATAATGTCAAGGAATGGAATTGGGTGATCCACTCAAACAGGCTTTTCAAGTTCACAACAGCAGAGCTCAGAAGCGGAAAGTGCTTGCACTTCAGTGATCATAATAAGTCGTTTTTTAAAAATAAAATAAAAAGTAAAAAAAAACCAAGCTGAGAGGAATTAAACAAAGCATTAAGCATTTTCCTCTTTCCCTGTTGCAAATAGTCTGCAAAGATCAATTAAAGTGGATTTTGCACGCAGCAGGCTAAGACAAGCAAACACTTGGAGAGGGAAGAAAAGAGGAATGAGAGAAAAGTATTCTGAGCGGCAGCTTAAAAGGATGCCCACCACAGTGAAGAAAACTAATTGATGAAATCATCTCTTCCCAGGGAGTTGGGGAGGGGGGGGGAGGATTTCTCAAGTCAGCAAGGCTCAGCAAAAAAACCCCAAACAACAACTGTAAGAACAGGAAAAGTGTTCTTACGCAAGAGCTGTTTTAACATGCCATAGAAACGAAATTCCCAACCGTGCAGAAGATTAGGTGGTGCGTTTGCAGAAAGAGAGCATGCATAGGAGCAGGCCCACACAGAGGATTTGCATAACAAAGTGCTCTCGAAAGTTACCTCAATGCAGTCCAAACATCAAAACCTCACCATGAGAAAATCCAGTTCAGCAGTCAAAACAAAAGATCAACACAGAGCTTAAGACGGATGTTGACAAGCTGGAAGGCATGCAGAAGATGGGCGACCAAGATGGTTAGTCAGTGTGGCAGATACAGTGGTACCCCAGGTTAAGTACTTAATTTGTTCCAGAGGTCCGTTCTTAACCTGAAACTGTTCTTAACCTGGAGCATCACTTTACCTAATGGGGCCTCCCACTGCCGCCGCCACATGATTTCGGTTCTCATCCTGAAGCAAAGTTCTTAACCCAAGGTACTATTTCTGGGTTAGCAGAGTCTGTAACCTGAAGTGTATGTAACCTGAAGCATATGTAACCCGAGGTACCACTGTAAAGGTAAAGGGACCCCTGACTGTTAGGTCCAGTCGCGAACGACTCTGGGTTTGCGGCACTCATCTCGCTTTACTGGCCGACGGAGCCGGCATTTGTCCACAGACAACTTCCAGATCTTGTGGCCAGCATGACTAAGCCACTTCTGGCGAACCAGAGCAGCGCACGGAAACGCCATTTACCTTCCCGCCGGAGTGGTACCTATTTATCTACTTGCACTGGTGTGCTTTCGAACTGTTCCTTATCAGGAGGATGCTTCAGGGCACCACTCACCCCTGATTATTATGGCTGCAGCCTTTCTAGCTCCACAATATGGGAGTTTAGGGACACGAGAAAAGCCATACCATCTCACCACAATCACAAAAAAGGGTACCAAATACATTTTCAAAACTCAAGTCACTGTGTGGCTCAAATGCTTGGAATATTAGGATGCTACCCAAGGGGCGTTTGCTTCTAATCCAGTTCGGTATTTTGAGCTGTGGCTGAAGCAAAGTGGCTTGGAGGTTATAGAGGTGAGCAGATCTTAAGCACCCATAGACCTGAGTGTTCGTGTGCAAAGTATTTTTACACACTCTAAGCTTTGTCATGGGATAGGCTACAGATTTAAAATTAATCAGGCACTGGACAGAGTTCAAAACACCACAGCTTAAGAAGTCACACGCAAAGAAGCACTGGAATAGATCTCGTTTATTTTTTAAAAAAAAAAATAATAAGCCGTAATATTGAAGATAGCCAGTAGGGGGAGTCCACGCCTACAGCTTTGAGACAATCAAGAGTACGAAATTTTCCCCATTACTTTTCTCAGTGCGAAAATTCCCTCCTTCCACGAACTGGGAGGCAGCCGAGTGGGAGATCAATGGAAAGCCAGGAACTTGTCACAACCACAATTCTTCGGTGGGTTACGCTGGCTTCGCTTGCAAAGTTTCAAGGAGGAAAGAAGACACCCCTCTCTCAGCACAGACTTGACATTCGCACTTCCAGACACCAGGAATATAACTGAAGCTCAAGAGATGTAACTCCAGACCCATATTCAAGGTCTTGATACTAGTGTTTACAGCCCTGAACAACTCGGGACCAGGTTACCTGAAAGACCGCCAGCCCCTGCAGAAACCTGCAACCCCAGTTACACAAATCACCTGGAGAAATTCAATTTATGGTACTGAACCCCACTGAACACCAGAGGGTGAAGACCCCTAAAGAGGTATTTCCTATTTCACCTGCAACATGGAATGCCGTTCCCTCTGCCATAGCAACCATCAACTCGTCTTTAGACGTCCTGCAAAAACACATCTTTCTGCCCAGGCTTTCCCCGACTCATAACTTTACAGAAACAACCTTTGATAAACACAGGTGTTGTATATCACATCTATTATTTCAAGCCCCCCTGAAGTGGCTCCTTGGGCCCCTGGCATCCTGGCCCTGCAGGAAAGCAATGTTGCTTTCGATGCTCTGCCCCTTGCTGAATGTTGCTGTCTCAAAGCCTTACTTGTCAGAATTTCAATCACTCACACCGTTGGGCTGGGGGTGTCTGAGTGAGTCAAATGGCTTATGGAGATCATTCCTGCCTGCTCCAGTTATCCATCTCCATTTGATCAATTACATGTTCCATTTATGCGAATGCTAATGCTCATAATTAATCTCAATGTATTTTTGTAGAACGGGAGAGAAAAAATATATTTGAGTTGAGCTAGATTGCTGTAAAACAAGGCTATTTTTTCCAATGTTCCAATGTTCAGAGCTAAATATAGAACTGGGTAGTCACAGCACCTCCAAACACCATTATGATTTAGTATTTTTTAAAGATCACTTGCAAAGTGCCCTAAATTTATTCAATTCCTAATGTGCCAATTATCATATATACTAAATTTACTAATTACCAAACACTGTACAAACATTTTACAACAGGGCTGTCGCTGTCCATTGGTTTATTTGCCTGGCAGAAGTCCTCAGATTTGTTCCTTAGGTTCACTTCCCAGCCTCATGAATTCTGGAGTGAGACAAGCTGATTTTCAACATCCTACAGTGAACTCCCAAATATTACCCAATTTCCCTCGGGATTCAGAATTATGCATCGACACCAAATCTATGTGCATTCATACATCCATTCCCAAGTGACTAAAGGATCAGAGTCACATTTGAACCATCAGGGAGTCCTGCCTTATAACTCCTTCAAATAATAATAATAATAATAATAATAATAATAATAATAATAATAAAATTATTTATACCCCGCCCTCCCAGGCCAGGGCCGGGCTCAGGGCGGCTAACACCAAATATAAATTACAATAAAACGTAATAGAAAAAAACAAAAACAGTTAATTAAAATACAGCTTAAAATGCAGCCTCATTTTAGTGTAGTCCATAAATCAAGACCATAAAGGGAGGAAACATCAGATATTCACCCGAGCCAGCTATCCATGCTGGTCCTACATGGGCCAGCAAAAAAGCCAAGGGAAAATTGATATGCCAAATCCCATATAAGGGGTCACAGCGAGTCTAAGCCGAAGGCCAGGCAGAACAGCTCCGTCTTGCAGGCCTTGCAGAAAGATGTAAAATCCCAGAGGGCCGTAGTCTCTTGTGACAGAGCGTTCCACCAAGTTGGGGCCAGTACTGAAAAGGCCCTAATCCTACTTGAGACCAATCTAACCTCCTTGAGGCTCAGGACCTCCAAAGTGTTGCTATTTATGGACCTTACAGTCCTCCACAGGGCATACCAGGAGAGGTGGTCCTGTAGGTATGAGGGTCCTTTGAGACTGATATTCTTCTATATGCTTTGCAACTCAGCCCCAACACACACCTTGGTTTAATTCAGACACCACCACCAGTCGTGGTTTGTGCTAACTAGAGTTTAGAACCCCTCTGAGTTCCCAGGTGCACTAAGCAAACCACAGTTTACTCCTGCTTGCTTTCATTGTTCACCCGCTCAGCACTTCCGGGATCCAGGGGCAGTTGCCTCAGCAGCCTCCATTTATGGGTTCTCAGCTCAGACATTACACCAGACTGCCAGGGCTGGAGTCAGATGTAGGTCAGAACTAAAGACACAGGACCCCATTGTCTGTGAAGTTAACTCTATTCAAGGGAATGGCATACAACTCAGAAACCCTTCCCAGGACGTCTTGCCCCTATGGAGCAGTTGCCAGGACTGAAGGTCCCTGACTTTTACCCTTCCTAAGGCTCCTCCTCTCCCAGATGTTTCCCAAGCAGTCTCAGACTGTCTGTGCACCTCTGGCCTCTTTTCTGCTCTCCTCATTATTCTCCTGGAGACCAGGGGAGAGAGGAGCTTGTCACAGCAGGAGACAGAGGCTCCCTGGATTCTTCAGCACCCTGTGATGGCCTGGGACTCGGGCTCAGACTCGGAACCGGAGGAGACTCAGTCTGCACCAGATCCTTTGCCTCAGGCATCACCTGAACCAAGTCTGGGGCGTGATCCTGGAGAGTCCCAGTCTGCACAGGTTCCCCTGCAACAAGCACCAGCGGGGCTGAGTCAGGGGCCTGAGTTTGCCCTGGCTCCAGATGTGGGGATTCCCTCGTTGCCTTCAGCTGGGCAACCACTTACAGCTGCTCCACTACCAGTTGGGTCAGGGGAGGCTGAGGTGGCCCCTGGGTCTACTCTCCCGAGCTGCAAAGACTGAGAGAAGGAGAGACCTGAGTACTCGCAGGAGGAGTGCTCATCTTTGGGCGAAACAGGGAGGTGAGCCACTGGGGGATCAGGACCAGCCGCTACCCCGACAAAGATAAAAGGACGTCGGACCCTGCCCCAGGTTGCGGGAGCAACATTGCTGTATGCTAGATCCTGCCTGAGATCCTGTACCTGTCCTTGCCTGGTTTCCTGCCTCGTGTCCTGCCTTGGCCCTGTCAGACTGACTCCGAGCGGAACCGTCGGATTCTGGACTGGTCCTGGACCGCGTTTCACGGGTTACGCCCGGGCCCAGCACACACACTCTTGACTCTCCTCCTCTGCTTCAGCCTTGGAGTCTGAACTGCTCCCTGTCATAGGCTCTCCCTGCTCACTAAACCCTGTTTCCTCTTCAGCATCCAGCCCCTCCTCCCAATCTGACCTCTCCTCTATGTCCCACCACCAATCCCTGGGCTCTGAGCCTTTCTCCTATGGGGTCTCCCTTGGGGGTTTCCCAGCTGGCACCTCCCACCGCTCATCATCCAGCCAGTCCCTGACACAGACCACCTTTCCCCAACCTGATGCCTTCCATATTGGCTGGTGCTGATGGGAGCTGTCGTCCAAAGCTTCTGGGGGCACCAGGTTGGGGGAATCTGAACAGTACCAGAGCAAATCTTCCTTCTCCCAGGCTTAGCAGGCCTTTCTGAACCGAGCCAAATAGTCCAAGTGAAGCTTCAAACTTCCATAAACAAGTGTGGCAGTGTCAAACTATTATATATGACTGGTACATGGGACACGCAGAGATTGGCTTGTTGCTATGGTTGTCAACAACAGACTTTCATTAGGCACCTTGCAAAAAGCTGGCTGGGAGGAGAAAACCATGTAGGCGTCATATATATATATATATGATTGACAACTGAAATCCTACGATGGGCTGTCAAAAAGCCTGCTTTAACACGCCAAGTCTTCAGCACAGTATTATTTGCAGATTTAATTAGTCCAAATAATGTGAGATCGGCGAGTGAGTGTCATTAATCCACCAACACCAGGGGCACAATTGCAGCATTCCACACACAGGCACGGAAGATCAATCTGACAAGTCAGGGCGGCGGGGACACAATGTTTATTTGGCACTTTTGTGAGCCGCGGTGTTTACTGCGGAGACTCCACGGATGCTGCCCCCTGGAGGAAGGCGATAGAAGACTGCAGGCACAATAGTACCTGCAACTCTTATGCCCAAATCAGTATTAAGTAAAAGCCGGACCCTGGAGCTGACTCCAGAGAGTGCTGGTGCTGGACAGGGTGAGCAGAAACAGCCAGGGAAGCACTGACCCAAAGGTACTACCACCTTCATGTTGCACAAAGCACCCAAGATTATATAGAAGCATAGATTCATCTAGTCCAACTCCCTACAATACAGGAATCTTTAGCCCATTGTGCGAATTGAACCCACGAACATTGAACTCGCTCCCAGAGGAGGCGGCGATGGCCACCAGCTTGGATGGATTTAAAATACTGGATACTGTATTTTTTGCTCCGTAAGACGCATGTTTTTCTTCCTAAAAAGTAAGGGGAACTGTCTGTGCGTCTTATGGAGTGAATGCGTGGTCCCTGGAGTCAAATTGCCCAGGTGCGAAAAGCAGATCATGCTCTCTTTTTTTGAAAGAGGGAAGTGGGTGTTGAAACAAAGCCGCTGCAAGCGATCGGAAGCGAGATGAGGGACGCCAGCAATAAAGGAGGCTGCCTGGGAGGAGGGAGGTAAAGACAGCCAACTTGCAAGGAGAGGAGACAGGAAGTCTAAAGCAATGAGGAGAGAAATTAGAAGAAAAGGAGGAGCAAAAAACTGCTCCAGCTAAGGAAAAGACACTAAGGCAAACAAGAGGGAAGGGAGTGTTGAAACGAAGCAGCTGATCGGTAAGGGGTCGGGAGGGAGATAAGGGACGCTAGTGATAAAGGAGGCTGCCTGGGAGGGGGGAGGTGAAAGCCCATGGATCCTCAGGAGTTTTACATTGGGTCACTCCAAATTCACCATCAGATTACATAGCATGTCCATGACTACAGCCTGCACCAAAAAAACCACGCACCAACTGTTTTGTAGTGCTGCAATGGCGCAAAAATGTGGTTGCAAAGTACGGATCCACATGGATTCTCAGGATTTTTGCATTGGGCCACCCCAAACTCACCATCAAATCACATGTCTGTGGCCACAGCATGAACCACAAAAATCATACATCCACTGTTTCGTTCGGAATTCCCCCCCCTTATTTTCCTCCTCTAAAAACTAGGTGCGCCTTATGGTCAGGTGCGTCTTATGGAGCTACGGTAAATCATGGAGGATAAAGCAATCAGTGGCTACCAGCCACAATGGCTCGGCTCCACACTTGAAGGCAGCAATCACCTGAACACCACTGTTCTTGTGATCTTTTCTAGTCCAGCATCCTGTTCCATACAAAGCTTCAAGCAGGATGTGAGAACAGCACATACTCCTTGTTTGCGATCCCCCACCAACAAGTGGTAGTCCAATAAATTCTGAACCAAGATGCCTTACAAGAGCACAGTCCCTAGGAAAAAAGGTTCTTTTCAGACTTGGTTATCCGTGTCCCCTATTATCCTCCATTGGGAAGCAAGGGCTCAGATTCAGAATCTCTATGGCTACGATTTGCGTGGGCTGAAGGGAGAGATGTGGGCGGGTACCTACATAATATCATTGTTATGGCTCAAGTCCTTAGCAGACTGAAATATATATATATATATATATATATATATATATATATATATATATATATAACGTTAAGTTTCTACTCCTTCTACCTGTTCTCCCCATCTCTGGTTTGAGAGGGATTTCTGACGGAACTGAAACGTCTTCCAACCCAAATATAGAATCATTGTTCGGCTGCAAAGGAAAGGGGGGGGGGGAGTAAAATTGATGAGAAACATAAGGGAAAATGAGTGGCATATTGTAATTTTCCACTCCCGAGACATGGAGAGAGTAAACAGCGCTCCTAGTTAGAGGTTTAAATTTGTTGTTGCTAACACCAGATCCAGGCAGAGTGGAAAAGGAGAAGCTTGGTTTTAACAAAATAAAAAGCAGCAAAGGTTCCTCGCTCCCATTTTATAAGCTGAAGCTGCAAATGGCTGTTTTTAAAAAGGAAAGGGGGATTATTGAACTAAACAGCTGCAAGGGAAATAGTTCCAAGGGTAAGGGTAAAGGTAAAGGTAAAGGGACTCCTGACCATTAGGTCCAGTCGTGGCCGACTCTGGGGTTGCAGCACTCATCTCGCTCTATAGGCCAAGGGAGCTGGCCTTTGTCCGCAGACAGCTTCCGGGTCACGTAGCCAGCATGATTAAGCTGCTTCTGGCGAACCAGAGCAGCGCATGGAAACGCTGTTTACCTTCCTGCCAGAGCGGTACCTATTTATCTACTTGCACTTTGATGTGCTTTCGAACTGCTAGGTTGGCAGGAGGAGGGACCGAGCAACGGGAGCTCACCCCATCACGGGGATTTGAACCGCCAACCTTCTGATCGGCAAGTCCTAGGCTCTGTGGTTTAACCCACAGCGCCACCCGTGTCCCTTTTAGTTCCAAGGGTAGGGTAGAAAAATTGGGGGGCTGCATCTGGCTTTGAGGCCGGAGCTTCCTAGTCCCTGTGACAGATACAGAAGAATTGCAAGATCTACAGGACTATGGACAGCTCCATGGGAACAACATCTTCCAATCTGCTTAAACTGATAATGTTGTTCCTTCCAGTAGCACCTTAAAGACCAACTAAGTCAGTTCTTGGTATGAGCTTTCGTGTGCATGCACACGAAAGCTCATACCAAGAACTGACTTAGTTGGTCTTTAAGGTGCTACTGGAAGGAATTTTTTTTATTTTGACTATGGCAGACCAACACGGCTACCTATCTGTAACTGATAATGTTGTGTTTTTAAGGAGTTTTGACCTATGTTGGAACCTAATGCTGAAGCATGGGTGATCTAAATCACCATTGCCACCACATTTGGTGAAAAGTCAGTAGCAGGACTTTGGACAACAGTTGCCAGACATAGCAGACAATGCCAGATCAGGGAGACCAATGGCTTGACACAACACAAGGGAGTCCTTGTCCTTATGTTGCTACTTACACCTAAAGAAAGATGACTGCCCACTTTCTGAAATTAAAACACCAGCACAAGAACATATGAGGAGCCTGCTGGAAGTCTGCAAGCTGGACATGAGCGCAACAGAACTCTACCAGGATAATTCAGTTGGTTAAAAGAATGGTGCCGATAATGCCAAGGTTGCCGGTTCGATCCCCGTATGGTAGAGCTTCATATTCCTGCATTGCGAGGAATTGGACTAGATGATCATCAGGATCCCTTCCAACTCCACAATCATATGGTCTCTAGTAAAGGTAAAGGCACCCCTGACCATTAGGTCCAGTCATGACCGACTCTGGGGTTGCGGCGCTCATCTCGCTTTATTGGCCGAGGGAGCCAGTGTATAGCTTCTGGGTCATGTGGCCGGCTTGACTAAGCCGCTTCTGGCGAACCAGAGCAGTGCATGGAAACACTGTTTACCTTCCCACCGGAGTGGTACCTATTTATCTACTTGCACTTTGATGTGCTTTCGAACTGCTAGTTTGGCAGGAGCAGGGACCGAGCAACGGGAGCTCACCCCGTCGCAGGGATTCGAACCACTGACCTTCTGATCTCTAAGTGGAGGCAAATGCATAGATAGGACATGTGATTCCCAGTAGCTGATATTCAGAAGCACTGGTGACTTTGAACGTGGAGGCAGAGCCCAGCCTTCTCCCATGCACAGTGTCAGACACATTCAGAATGACATTTCCAAACAAAGAACAAGTAGTCAGCTGTTAAAGCCTCCTTCTTCCTAACGGGTACCCATCACAAGATACACACCACCTGCTAGGTTGCACATCTTGGAACAAGGTAGTTTTTGCTTACAGCTGAAAGCATTAGCATAAACCTCACTCTCCAAATGGGAATTGAACGCAAGTGCCTCGCAGTTAACAACCGCCAAAAGTTTATTTTCATTACCATCAACATGGATCAGCAAGAAACAAGGCAATGCTCGACACACGAGTGAAAACCTGTTTAGCTTAGTGATTTACAACTCTGCAAACATTAGTAACCAGGTCATAAAACCTTGAGTGGTACAAAAATGGCATCCTTCAACCACAAAAGCAGGGGAAGAAATCCAACACAGGGGCCGTTTATTGCCATAAAACAATAATCCGTAAACGCAGTTGAACCTCTCAGTTAATGCACTCTACGAATTTAGAAAAATAAGGCAATGAGGGAAGATATGTCTTAAATATAAGACTATATAAAAACATTATAAAATGTCAAATGTTAAAAACTTCCTGATACAGGAATCCATGCAACGAAGAAGAATATTGAAAGATTCAGTACAGAAAAAGAAGTAGGTCATCTCGTCTAAGGTCTCAGAGGACGGGTGCACCCATGTCTCTGGGAAGCCCAGTAAGCAAGTTCTCTGATTAAAAACTTCCCCTAAACAAGGCTGTCTTCAGAGGTCTCCTAAAAGTCAGTTTGTTGTTTATTTTCTTGACATCTGATGGGAGGGCGTTCCACAGGTGCCACTACTAAGAAGGCCCTCTGCCAGGTTCCCTGTAACCTCACTTCTTGCAAAAAAAAAAATTCCTTCCAGTAGCACCTTAAAGACCAACTAAGTTAGTTCTTGGTATGAGCTTTCGTGTGCATGCACACTTCTTCAGATACACTGGATACACTTCAGATACCAGTGTATCTGAAGAAGTGTGCATGCACACGAAAGCTCATACCAAGAACTAACTTAGTTGGTCTTTAAGGTGCTACTGGAAGGAATTTTTTTTGTTTTGACTATGGCAGACCAACATGGCTACCTATCTGTAACTCACTTCTTGCAGTGAGGGAATTGCCAGAAGGCCCTCAGAGCTAGACCTCAGTGTCTGGGCTGGACGATGGAGATGGAGACACACCTTCAGAGCCCTCTTCCCTCCTTTGGTTTCCAGCAACTCGTATTCAGAAGCCTTGCTGCCTCCAGCTGGAAGCACAGCCATCATGGCTAGTCAGCTATCAATAGATCTCCGCTTGATGAATTTGTCTAATCCTCTTTTAAAGCCATCCAAGTTGATGACCATCGCTACCCTCCTGTGGCAGGAAGTTCCACCGTTAATTATGTGCTGTCACGGTCCGGTTCACGGGCAATCAAAGTCCCGGCAGGGGACATCAGGATCGGGGGCAAGATGGTGGGGTGGGAGCAGGAATGGGAGTCCAGAAGCCAAGAGTCCAGAAGTGAAGAGTCCAAGGGTCAGAGCGCCAGAAGTCAAGAAGCCAAGGGTTCAAGGGTCAGGAAGCAAGGAGTCACGAAGTCAGGGGTCCAAGGATCAAGAAGCAAGGAGTCAAGAAGCCGAGATCCGAGGATAAGGAAGCAAGAAGCCAAAGGCAAGAAGCGTGTTGCTGTGGCAAAGAACCAAATGGAAATGCTGACCTTATATCCCTTGCCAGCTCTTGCCACCAGGTGCTGTGAGTTACCAAGTGGCCTCACCTGTGAGGCCACGCCTTGCCTCTTCAGAACAAACTTAGGAAGGCCCTAGTCCTGCAAAGTCCTATTGGTCACAGGGCCTGGCTCCTGCACACACACCTGACATGTGCCTTGTGAAGAAGTCCCTTATTTTATCTGCCCCGAGTCTTCCAACACTCAGCTTCATTGGACGTCTCTGAGTTTCAGCGTTAAGAGATAAGAAGAGCTGTGCTGGATGAGGCCAAAGGTCCATCTAGCTCAGCATCCTGTTCTTGCAGCAGCCAACCAGATGCCTGGAGGAAACCCAGAGTTGGATAGAGCATGGGGCTGATAATGCCAAGGTTGCAGGTTCGATTCCTGTATGGGACAGCTGCATGTTCTGGCATTGCAGGGGGTTGTACTATTTTTGTTGTTGTTGTTGTTTTAAAGAAGAAGAATACTTTATTTAGAATTCAACAATAACAAAGGAAACAAACCACAGTAATTGTTACATCAATTCATTACAATTAACCGATTTTAACAATATATATATATATAAGAATAATAGAAAAATTACACAACATGAATTTGAACTTACTGAAGTTTTCATATTACACTTCTTTATCGCTTTCTTAACAAATCAAAAAGCGAAAGACCAAGAAAGGAGGAACAAAAAAGAAAAGAGAAAAGGAAGGGGGAAAAGAGGGGGGAAAGGAAAAAAGAAATAAAAGAAAACACAAAATAAACACATTTGACTTCCGATTAAACTCACTGTATTATCATTTATACTATTTTTTCACACACAGTTCCAAATTATTGTATTACTTTCTGTGCTTTTGTCAGATATAAAAAAACCATATATTTAACAAAATAAATAAGTAGCAGGGGGTAGGACTAGATGAACCTCAGGGTCCCTTCCACCTCTACAATTCTATGAAAGTCAGTAAGTTAGACAAAAAAAGAGAGTTAATTATAGAAAAATGAGCATGGAAAGTTACAAACTTGTATTTCAGCAGAGGTGCAGCATCTCTCCCCCTTTCTCTATATATAAAACTTTACCAACCCAATTGATCAAAGATTATATGTCCCATTTCAAGGCAGGTGAATGGGTAATAAATAGCGAGCCGAAGAGGGGGGGAAACAGCAAGGCGCAGCATTTTATTAAATGGAACCATTTGCAGCCAGTGTGTCAGCAAAGTTCCATTTCATCTACATTTTCCTTTGCTGAAAGCACAGGGCGGCGGAGCCTTTGCTCAGTGACTTATGACTGAGAGTTAAATCTAAAACCAGCTTTAAGCAGCCAGCAGCTTTGATTGCAGCCAAGAGCAATTATCAGAGATGCCCTCCACCAGAGAACCTGACCTGCACCCAGGGCCAGTGATGAGAATGATCTAAAGGACGGTTCCAGCCATTAACTTTGCATCTATCCTTCTGAACCACGAATGCAAGAGGAGAGGTCTGTGGGAGATTTAATTGCCACACTTTACATGAACTCTTGACAGGACTCTAGCCGGCCACTGAGACACCAGGAACATCTCTGCTGCAAGCTGCAATGAAACAAATCATGTCCAAACAGGGGCGTCTGGGTCTGAAGAGGCAAGGAGAACATGGACGCATGCCTACAGAAGGGTATCAGCGAACAGTATCTGCCTGGTTCCCTGTAACTTGGCTTCTTGCAGTGAGGGAACCACCAGAAGGCTCTCAGAGCTGGACCTCAGGGTCAGGGCAGAAGGAAAGGAAGGAAGGAAGGAAGGAAGGAAGGAAGGAAGGAAGGAAGGAAGGAAGGAAGGAAGGAACTGTGCATTTAACAGGGCAAGTGAGGAGTCTTGTGCCTTGGATAACGGGAATCAGCAAAGTATTCTGGCACTGGGAGAAAGGGGGAGGCAGCGGCACAGGGAGAAGAGTGGGAGAAGCTAAGCAGGGAATGCCAAGGTGGGAGGGAGAAGCTGTGAGATGTAAGGTCAGAGATGTAGGCTGAGGCTGAGTCACTACAGTTAACTTAAATGGCTCGAACTATCAGCTCTGGCATACCAAATGCCGTCTCAACACAACAGCAGAAAACTCAGGAGTTGTAATGTGGCATTCTGTGTCGGCCCATCGGCTGGGAGAAATGTCAATTTAATTAGAGGAGGACACTCATGGGAAACAGGACAAGGTCTGCAAAAGAAAGCATCGTGCACATTCCGTTTTGGACTCTACGTGTTTCTGAAGACAGCATCAAGTCTCTTGCCAGAGGCTGTGCACCAGCCATTCAGAGAACCTAAGAGCATACCAGGTAGTGTGGTTGCTGACCTTGACCCAGACATCCTGGAGAGTGAAGTCAAATGGGCCTTAGAAAGCACTGCAAATAACAAGGCCAGTGGAAGTAATGGTATTCCAGCTGAACTATTTAAAATTTTAAAAGATGCTGCTGCTAAGGTGCTACACTCAATATGCCAGCAAGTTTGGAAACTCAGCAGTGGCCAGAGGACTGGAGAAGATCAGTCTACATCCCAATCCCAAAGAAGGGCAGTGCCAAAGAATGCTCCAACTACCGCACAATTGCACTCATTTCACACGCTAGCAAGGTTATGCTTAAAATTCTACAAGGAAAGCTCAAGCAGTACGTGGACCGAGAACTCCCAGAAGTGCAAGCTGGGTTTAAAGGGGCAGAGGAACCAGAGACCAAATTGCAAACATGCGCTGGATTATGGAGAAAGCTAGAGAGTTCCAGAAAGACATCTACTTCTACTTCATTGACTAGGCAAAAGCCTTTGACTGTGTCGACCACAGCAAACTATGGCAAGTTCTTAAAGAAATGGGAGTGCCTGATCACCTCATCTGTCTCCTGAGAAATCTCTATGTGGGACAAGAAGCTACAGTTAGAACTGGATATGGAACAACTGATTGGTTCAAAATTGGGAAAGGAGTACGGCAAGGCTGTATATTGTCTCCCTGCTTATTTAACTTATATGCAGAATTCATCATGCGAAAGGCTGGGCTGGATGAATACCATTCAGGAACACTGCTGCTTCCCAACCATGGAGTTAGAACAAAGCCATCACAACTAGTAGCCATCGATAGCCCTCTCCTCCATGAATTTGTCTAATCCTCTTTTAAAACTATCTAGGTAGATAGTCATCATTTCCTCATGTGGGAGGGAGTTCCGTAGGTTATCTGAGTGTACTTCCTTCTACATGCCCTGAATCTTCCAACATTCCCTTTTATCCGATGTCCACAAGTTTCAGTGTTCAAAATTCGCCAGGTGCAGAACTACCAACGAAGAAGAATGGAGGACGAAATTGATGGACTATGCAGAATTAGATAAATTAAGAGGAAGGATTCGAAACCTGCGGGACCAGAGATTCTTAGAAGACTGGAGTAAATATATGAATCATTTGAAAAGTAATAGTAATGAACAAATTACGCTAGTAGGTTTTCAAGAAGTTTTGTAAGGAGGACTATTTGAAATATTACAAGTAAGACTATGAGGAGAATTACTAGTTAATGGTAATTAAGAGCAATAGAGAAATTAAAAAATGCAGAGTAAGTGATAAAGAAATCATTAGAGGTGTTGACGGAAGTAAAAAATATTGTGTAAGATAAGAAGTTATGTCAAGTTGGAAATGATATGTTAAAAAACTAATAAAAGTATTAAAAAACAAAAACAAAATTCACCAGGGGCATTTTGATACTGGCACGGGTTCAATTGCAACCATGTGGAGATTTCTGGGCACCAGGCTGGCAACCAGTTTGAAAACATTTGACTTCGTTCCTAGTTAATACCTTTTCCATTTCCATTGTGTAGGTTCCTCCTTCTTGCATAGTGAATTGTTGTGAGAGCTACTGTCAAGCAATGCAGTTGAGAATCATAGAATCATAGAATTGTAGCGTTGGAAGGGACTCCGTAGGGTCCTCTATTCCAACCCCCTGGTGAACGGACAGTCCGTTGTGGGGACTGTAACCTAGGTTTAAGGTACCATTTGGCGCCTAGCTTCTGTATCTGAGTTTCAAACACCGGTTATGAGGGACAAAAGCTTTCCTCTAGCCAGCTGAGGAAGCCAGTGAAAATGAGACAGTGCAGTCACACAGCTGAGCCTCCTTCCGGCAAAATGAGTTTCCCAGGTAAGCAGCAAGGAAGGACCCCTGGATGGTTAAGTCCAGTCAAAGGCGACTATGGGGTTGTGGCGCTCATCTCGCTTTCAGGCCAAGGGAGCCGGCGTTTGTCCACAGACAGTTTTCCAGGTCATGTGGCCAGCAGACTAAACTGCTTCTGCAGCAATAGAACACCGTGCCGAAAACCAGAGAGCATGAAAACGCTGTTTACCTTCCCGCCGCAGCGGTACCTATTTATCTACTTGCACTGGTATGCTTTCAAACTGGTAGGTTGGCAGGAGCTGGGACAGAAAAAGGAGGAGGAGGAGCAGGAGGAGGAGAGGCATTTGGATTTGATATCCCGCTTTATCACTACCCGAAGGAGACTCAAAGCGGCTCACAATCTCCTTTCCCTTCCTCCCCCACAACAAACACTCTGTGAGGCAAGTGAGGCTGAGAGACTTCAGAGAAGTGTTACTAGCCCAAGGTTACCCAGCAGCTGCATGTGAAGGAGCGGGGAATCGAACCCGGTTCCCCAGATTACGAGACTACCGCTCTTAACCACTACACCACACAAAGCAATGGGAGCTCAACCCATCATGCAAATTCGAACCGCCAACCTTCCAGTCAGCAAGCCCAAGAGGCTCAGTGGTTTAGAGCACAGCGCCAACCACACAACCCAATGGGAAACATCTCTGGGCTAAAGACCCACAGGACTGCGTCCAATCTTCCAGCAAACTATCCAGGTTGAAACCAAGACTTATGAGGAATGGTTGAAGGAACTGGGTATGTTTAGCCTGGGGGAAAAGGAGATGGAGAAGGAGATACGATAGCCATCTTCAAATACCTGAAGGGCTGTCAAGTGGGAGATGGAGCAAGCCTGTTTTCTCCTGCTCCAGAGTGTAGGATGCAAACCAATCTCCAATGTTATAAAAAAAAGGAGATTCAGACTAAAATCAGGGGGGAAATTCTGATAGTGAGAATTGTTAGACCATGGAATGGTCTCCCTCAGGAGGTTGTGGACTCTCCTTCATTGAAGGTTTTTAAGCAGAGGACTAGATGACCCTCGGGTGCCCTTCCAACTCTATGAATTCCCACCATTCCTATTACTGGCTGTGCTGGGCAGGGCTAATGGGAATTATAGTCCAAAACATCTGGAAGGCAACACAATGGAGAAGGCTGGTACAAGTCGTGGTTTGGAGGACTCAGACACTGAGAAGCACCTGAAGGAACAGGGATGGAATTTAGCATGGCAGCTCCTGTCATCCTGGTTGTATAGGGTGTCTCAGTCTCTGGCTTTGGACAGGCACAGATATCTTGAAGGCCTAAGCACCTCTCAGCTTATATTAAGGGCTTGCAGTAAGGCTCCAAACAGCTGTATCTGAGCATCTCCCATATGTCAAAATTTTAGCCTCCCTCTCAATGTGGCTCACAGCCTAGCCACGACTTCAGTATTTGCTACTGTATTTTATGCCTCTGGGTGAACCACTTTATTTTGGTTAGATCGTGTCACAGGAGAAAAGCAAGCAGCATTTTAATTCCTTGCAGGATCAATTCTTATTGTTTAAGTATTGAGCGGCATTGTGAGCCGAGAGAATATTATCTAGTAGTTTAGACCAAAGTTTCTATTTCAGGCCCGAGGAAGAGCAAAATTGGGTGTGTTTTACAAGCCCTAATGAAACTTTTATGGCTCTGAACAAAAAAAAAGGCACCAGTTCTCTTCCAGCATTTGTATGAATTAGGTTTCAGACGCTCTGCAACTGTGGGTAAGCACTGCAGGGGGGCATTCATATCTGGGGAATTTTGCAGCCGAAGAGAAATATATTGAGCTGGTTTCTTCACACAAAGCTCTTCACTTTGTAAAAAAGTCAGCCTGAGGTTTGGGCCGCCATGCATGTTCACTCATATACTGTACAGTGAAACCTCGCGTTGCGGACGTAACCCACCCCAGAGGCAAGTCCACAACTCGAAGCGTTCGCACCCAGAACCGTTGCGTCTGTGCATGTGCACGGCGTGATTTAGCGCTTCTGCGCATGCGCAAGCGGCAAAACCCAGAAGTAACTGTTCTGGTACTTCCGGGTTGCCGCGGGAAGCAACTTGAAAAGACGTAACCTGAAGCAGACGCAAAGTGAGGTATGACTGTATAGGTATGCACAGCTAAGCAGTATGGAATTTTTTTAGTAATTTCATAAAAGTTATACACCGCTTGATTGCAAAGGAAACACAAAAGCCTCACAAGCGGTTTGCAAAAATATACAGCAATAAAGCCAAGGAAAATCTGCAACTGTGCTTTAAAACATACAAAAAGTTAAAATACCGAATCAAATTAAAATTCACATCAGCATTTCTAAACGCCTGGGTAAAGGTAAAGGTAAAGGGACCCCTGAACATTAGGTCCAGTCGTGACCGACTCTGGGGTTATGGCGCTCATCTCGCTTTACTGGCCGAGGAAGCTGGCGTACAGCTTCCGGGTCATGTGGCCAGCATGACTAAGCCGCTTCTGGAGAACCAGAGCAGTGCACGGAAACACAGTTTACCTTCCCGCCGGAGCGGTACCTATTTATCTACTTGCACTTTGACGTGCTTTCGAACTGCTAGGTTGGCAGGAGCAGGGACCGAGCAACGGGAGCTCACCCCGTCGCAGGGATTCGAACCGCTGACCTTTTGATTGGAAAGTCCTAGGCTCTGTGGTTTAACCCACAGCGCCACCCGTGTCACAAACGCCTGGGCAGGCTTCCCTAAACAAGAAAGCCTTTAGCAAGCAGCAAAAGGAATACCATGGGCAGACTTCAGACCTGTTGGATCTACTTTGATTTTTTAACTGTAACTTCAGAATCAACCAACCAGAGCTTGGTGCTAATATATATATATATATACATGGTGGGAAATCCTATGCCGAGATTGTAGCTTACCACATACATAAGAACATCAGTTCATAAATACCCATAAAAACATAATTTTAAAAACCAATAAGACCTCATCAGGTACCAATAGGTAAAAAAGAGATATTCATGGTGCATAGGCTGGTCTGAACAGTACAATTGATAGAAGGCGTCAGAAAGAAGGAAGAGACCGTGCCTGCTGAACCTCTAGTGGCAGGCGGTTCCACAGTGCAGGGCCTGTCACACTAAAGGCTCAGCCCCTAGCGAAGACCAATCGAACCTCAGGGGTGTGAGGAACCACCAGAAGTGCCCCATTGGGTTACTAGAGACTGAGATCCGTCACAAAACTACAGCGTTTCCTCAGAAAAGCAAAGGCATCTGCCTTGTAGACATCCCTGATCTGTGCTGCTCCCTTCTGAACCCTCCCCAGTTTGTCACCAGCCTTACCCAGACCTCAACCCTCTGCACCAAATAACTTCCCACCAGACCTGCACTGAGCTGTTTCGTAAGTTTCCAATGCTTCAATACAGGTGGTTGAACTCGATGGCCCTTGTGGTCTCTTCCAACTCTATGATTCTATGATATATAGATACAGCAAATTTTTTTGGCTCAACCAGAATAGAGTCGTACCTCGGGTTACATACGCTTCAGGTTACATACGCTTCAGGTTACAGACTCCGCTAACCTAGAAATAGTGCTTCAGGTTAAGAGCTTTACTTCAGGATGAGAACAGAAATCATGCTCCAACGGTGCGGCAGCAACAGGAGGCCCCATTAGCTGAAGTGGTGCTTCAGGTTAAGAACAGTTTCAGGTTAAGAACGAACCTTTGGTTAAACTGAGGTACCACTGTATTTATCTCCAACTGATGCAAACTACAATGTCACTGGCTCTCCTGAAATCCAGAAATAGACCTGTTGCTATGGAGCATGTCAAAGACCAAGCGCAAAGTAGTATTTTCACAAAGTAGAGGGGAAGGTCTTTCAAAGAATCAAGGGTTTCCTACACCCAGATCTGGCTTCACGTAGGCTGATTTTCAGCTCAACCTGACGAGAACCTCAGTACGCATTCAAAAAACTAAGTGTTCTAGCCCTTGGAACTGTGGGGAGAGATTTTCAGGGCCATGGACAAGAACTCCATCCTTTGGTGAGGTTCCCTTATAGGGCATGTTATTTGCTTTTTGGTCAGAACACGGATGTGTTTGGTCTTTTAACATGGGTGAAATGTCCTGAATTCGTTTTGTTTGAAATAGTATCCTAATGTACCTGTTTATTCTTGTGAAGCGCATCCGGGAGGCTTTGTGGCTGAATGTCGGCATATAACAGACCCTCCAAGTGTTCCTATTTTCCAGGAACAGTCTCAGATTTACAGAAGGATGTCTGTGTTTTGTTTGGATATTGTTTCAGAAAGTGTGCATTACTCTTAAGTGTGAACGGCAGAACCTCCAAAGGTCCCCATTTTTCAGGGACAGTCCCAGAAATTATAGAAGCCGTCCCGATTTCTGATTTGATCCTGGAATGTCCCACTTTTCCTAAGGATGTCCCTATTTTCATCGGAGAAATGTTGGAGGGTATGGAGTTATGTGATCCCCAAGCCAAAGGAGATAAGTAACTATGCAACCTTTAGGAGACATCTCTGTAAGGAAGGTTTTGGATGCTTAATGTTTTGTTATGTTTTTCTATATGTTGGGAGTCACCCAGAGTAGCTGGGGCAACTCAGTCAGGTGGGTACGGTATAAACAATAAAAGTATTTATTATTATTATTATTATTATTATTATTATTATTAAACAGGACGTCCATAGTTTCACTGGAGAAATGCTGTAAGTGGACCCTCGAGTTACGTACCACTCTGGATACATAACATTTGGGTTGCGAACACAGCAAACCCGGATGTGTATACGTCCAGGTTTCGCCGCGCATGCATGTGCAGAAGCGCTCTGCGCACCACACGTGTATGCAGAAGCACTCTATCGTGCCACGCGCGTGCGCAGAAGCGGCACCTCCAGTTACGGACTTTTCAGGTTAAGTACGGACCCCCGGAATGAATTTATTTCGTATCCAGAGGGTTCACTGTAAACAATAACAATGACATATTTGTATTATGAATCAGCAGCTTTCTGCTGGTTGAAAGATTGGCTGCTTCTTGAAAACACTGATGTTTTAGATTTGGAAGGATTTAATAACGCGTTTGGATGGCATGCATATCTGTGGTATGACAAGGTTAAAATTCATAAGACTTTCAAGAACCATATTGTTAGGAAAGCAGTGTTTAATGTCTGGACAAAATATAAAGACTTATTAGAAAACAAGACCCCAAGGTGGTTGTCACCTATGGAAGCTAAGGCTCTGAAAAGACCCAATATGGAGGCCAAATGGCCGAAGTATTGGGAATTACTAGAAAAGGATGGAGATAATTGGAGGTTGCAGAGTTTGGAGAAATTAAAAGACAAAGTGCGAGATTGGCTACATTATGCTCAGATTAAAGAGGTTTTTAAATTGGATAAAAAGATAGGATTCCAGGTGGAAAAATCAAAGTTGGAAACGGAACTGTTAGAACCTAAGACTAAGGTACTTTCCAGAATGTATAACTTGCTGTTAAAATGGAATACACAAGATGAAACGGTCAAATCGGTTATGATAAAATGGGCACAGGACATTGGGTACAATATTATGTTTGCTGACTGGGAAAGGTTATGGACCACCGGTCTGAAATTCACGGCATGTAACGCCTTGAAAGAAAATATTATGAAAATGATATATAGGTGGTACATGACCCCAGTCAAGCTTGCAAAAATATACCATTTGTCTGATAATAAATGTTGGAAATGTAAAGAAACTGAAGGAACGTTCTTTCACCTCTGGTGGACCTGCCCTAGAGTCAAGGCTTTCTGGGAAATGATATATAACGAGTTGAAAAAGGTATTTAAGTATACCTTCCCTAAGAAACCAGAGGCCTTTCTTTTAGGCATCGTCGACCAGAGGGTGTTAAAGAAGGACCGAACATTTTTTATGTATGCAACAACAGCAGCAAGGATACTAGTCGCCAAGCACTGGAAAACCCAAGATTTACCCACACTGGAAGAATGGCAGATGCAACTGATAGACTATATGGAGCTAGCAGAAATGACCGGCAGAATCCGAGACCTGGGAGAAGAGGCTGTGGAGGAGGACTGGAAGAAATTCAAGGACTATCTACAAAAATATTGTAAATTGTATGAGTGTTAAGAAAGATGCAAGATTACAAATAATATGGCACCATTAAATTAGTTGAAAGGATAGGAAGATAAGTGAAATATAAGAAAAGTTAAACTTTGGATAAATACCATGTTAAAATTAAGCTTTTAAGGTTTGGGTTAAATTATTTAAAATTAGAGATATAATATTTGAAAATTATAAAATAAGAATTGAAATAAGGCGATAAATTGCTGGATAAAGTTTGAATTTGGAACGCAGGAACGAGAGACGTAAGGAAGTCAAATGAAGCGAAGAAAGTATGATTATTGTATGTTATTTTGTTTGTTTTGTTTTATTGTATTAAGAAAATTTTCAATAAATATCTTTTTAAAAAAACAACAATGACAATTTGAAGTTGTATATGGCATGCAGAACAAATTGGTTTATCATATTTTTAGCCCTGTATTTCTGGGGGGGGGGGAGAAAACAAAAATAATGGCAGCAGATATGCACACTGGATAGCTGTGAAAAATCACACACACCCATGAGAACTACACAGCAATCTGATAAGATCACCATAGAGCAGGGGTCTGCAACCCGCGGCTCCGGAGCCGCATGTGGCTCTTTTACACCTTTGCTGCGGCTCCGGGGCGGATACTAGGGAGGGGAGGAGGTGCATTGTGCGCCCCGACACTCCCCACTGTGGCGGGCGCTGTACTGGCTGTGACGTCGCATGGGGGCGGTGCGTGCGTTAGTCACTCACCGTCCCGACGTCACCTTCCCGCCCGCTGTCAGATCGCGGCTCCGGAGATATATTTGTTGAAGGCATTCCTATTGCCTCTCTCTGCACACAACCGCAAATGCCTATCTTGTGGCTCAGTGCTGCAAAACAGGAAGCCACACACAATGCACTCGGGCAGTTTGAGAAACCCTGACATCAGCCGCACTCCACATTCTTGTGAAAAAGCACTGAAAGCCCGGTCTGTCTAGCTCTCCCACCAAATGTACCTCTGAAAGTGAGGGGGGAGACAAAAGCACCCCAACACCTCAGTGGCAAACCTAGCTGCCCTTTAAAGAGACATGAGGCATGCACGTTAAGCTTTCTCCAAGAAACTTGGGCTAATGGTCTAGCAAACCCCTAGGCAAGGACATTACCACTGCCAGTATCTCTACAACAAGCCTGCGAGGTAGGCAAACTGTGTTAGATAGATAGATAAAACTTTATTTGCAATAGCAAAAGTAAAACACTATACACAGAAAAGGAAATTTGGTATAAGAGCACAATTTAAAGTCCTGAATCAGTAGTCGGTTAGTGGCCCTTATTCTGATTGCCCCAGCTATGAACCTAGCAACCTTTGCTGTTATCTCCTCATTTTGATCTGGTAGGCAAACTGTGAGTGCTAGGGCTGGCCGATAAATGGCTTTCAACATCGCAATAGACCACCAGCTAAACATCGCAATACACCGATACATCATGATTCTGAAATAAGGATTGAACTACGTGGAGGTCTTGGCTGGCTTCACGGTTTCCCTGCATCGCGATTTTTGCCGGCGCCTGCGATTCACTGGCCCCTGAAGGAGGCAGGTGAGAGTTGAGCCAGCAGAGCCTGCAGGAATCGAGAGATGCATTGGCTGGCTTCATGGTTTTTCCCGTGAAAATTGTAATTTTTACACAGCACACCCACCCACACCACCACCACCACGATTCCTGATATATTACCAGGTCTAAAAATTATGAAATGGATATCACAATGTGGACTTCAAACCGGTTTGGGACGATGTATTGATATATTGCCCAGCCCTAGTGAGCCCATGCAGTTGGCTCCTGGGCACCAAGGGAGTTTTGTGGTCAAGTGAAGATTGGGCACTCTTAAGCACTACAGTGGTACCTCGGGTTAAGAACTTAACTTGTTCTGGAGGTCTGTTCTTAACCTGAAACTGTTCTTAACCTGAAGCACCACTTTAGCTTGTTAAGAAACTGTTCTTAACCTGAAGCACCCGCTGCCGCTGCGCCACCGCTGCACGATTTTTGTTCTCATCCTGAAGCAACGTTCTTAACCCGAGGTAATATTTCTGGGTTAGCGGAGTCTGCAACCTGAAGCGTATGTAACCTGAAGCATATGTAACCCGAGGTACCACTTTATAAAGAAACCCAAACTACAAAAAAACCACCCAAATGAACATATTCACCAACTCTAGAGAAGGGGTAGGAACCAGTAGCTCTCCAGATATAATTGGACTTAAATTCCCACAATTCCTAGCAAGGAACCTCCATGCTGGCAGGGGCTGATGGGAGCTGGAGTCTAACCAGTTCCCCACCCACAGTCTAGTGCAACCAAATAACAGAACCCAGGATGCAGCTTGCAAGGAGCTGAGCTATAGTGATCAGAACAGCCTTGATTCTCTGTACCTGGTGACATCACACAAGAAGCAGATTTGGGCCCCAATCCAATCGTGTCTGGGTGAACCCCTGTACATCTCCGTTATGAATGAATTGCTGCTGTGAGAACAAGTTAGGGTGCATTTGTTTTGAACCAGTTTATGTGGGACAGAAAATTTCCCAGTGCTTAATTTGTCCATAGAAAGTTTACTGTTTTCGAAAGTTCAAATATGGTTGGAATCCAATCGCCAATACTGCATCGGGCAAACTGGACAAGGGGTTTAGCTTGCTTTACTGCATGCCAGTAAAATAATTGCACCCATTTAAATTGCTATCTAAGGCATCAGAAAAAAATTCAGATGCAAACCAAAACATTTCTGATGCAGTTTAACCAAGGCACAGAGTAGAGGGGGAAATTTCCAATTCAAAATTTTCCAGAAAACCCACATCACTGATTTATACCCAGGCAGTTTGCATCACTAAGGAAGAAGGATGATTAAAACTGATTGAAAGCAAGTTTTACCACTATTATCTCATATTATCCCCAAGTAATGATGCATACTAACCGCTTCATCTAACAACAAAACCTATTAATTTACAACTAAATAGAGTGTTTACACGATACCTCTCCCCAATGTTCATAAACGCTGCAGCTTTCTCTTCTACCTTTGCTCTCCTTTCATATATCGCTGCCACAGTCCACCTGCTTTGCTCCAAGCAATGCGCAGAAACATGAAATGGCTAAGAACATGAAATGACAGAGCTGTTCCACCAGGCCTTTGGCCAGGGCACAGCCTGACTCCCTCCTTTGGCAATCTTCGCGGAGCTCTGGCCCAATGGTGGCCAGTGGCTTGAATTTAATTAATTTTATAATGAATGATTTTAGAGCTGTACAGTTGTGCTGTATATTTGTACTGTTTTATTGTTGTTAGCCACCCTGAGCCCGGCTTCAGCTGGGGAGGGCGGGATATAAATAAAAATTATTATTATTATTATTATTATTATTATTATTATTATTATTATTATTATTAAGAATCCAGAGGTTTGTCACATGCCAGGGCACCATGGAAAGGGAATGAGGGTTTTCCTTTTCCTTCCTGCAACTGTGTACAGACTCTACATCCCACAGATACCAATGTGTAAAGGAGAGATTTATTCTCTAAAAGGACCCCAGAAGAAAAACACAGCCCTGCCCACTAGGACAGCCACCATCCCACCAAATCATCAGGGAGAAATTGGGCTTCTTTTTCTGGATGACCTCCAGTTTCACAAAGGCAAGAGTCAGATAGTTCGCTCACTGCCTTGTTGGGTCCCAAGCCCATGCATTACTCAGCAGAAGGTAACCAAGCAGCCAGGTACCGGATTCAGAGCCAAAAGATTGCTGAAAAAGGTATTTAAATATACCTTCCTGAAGAAACCAGAGGCCTTTCTCCTGGGCATGGTCGGCCAATTGGTGCCAAAGAAGGATAGAACTTTCTTTATGTATGCAACAACAGCAGCAAGAATACTTATCGCAAAGTATTGGAAGACACAAGATCTACCCACCTTGGAAGAATGGCAGATGAAGGTTATAGACTACATGGGACTGACAGAAATGACTGGCAGAATCCGAGACCAGGGAAGAGAGACGGCGGAAGAAGATTGGAAGAAATTTAAGGACTATCTTAGGAAACATTGCAAAATTAATGAATGTTAGAATGATGTTGGTTTAGAAATTAAGTGGTTTTCAGCTGTAATGATTAAGTGAAAAGAAAAGAAAGGTTAAAAATTAAATGAAAATTAAGGGAGAGGATTTGTTGAATTAATAACTAGAAATTGGAATACAGAAAGGGGAGGTATGAGGAGGTCGGGGAAGTAAGTTATAAGAAAATAAGGGAATGAAACTTTACTTGTTTTTAAATGGTTTTTAGTTTTGTATTTTGTTTTTTATATTTGTTATTTTTTGTGTTGGTGTTTTGTTTTTATCACTTTTTTTTTGGTATAATTTTTGAAACTTCAATAAATATCTTTAAAAAACAAAAGATTGCTGCAGAAAGCCGTGCAAGGTATAAATACAGATATAGTGGTACCTTGGTTCTCAAACGTGATCCGTTCCGGGAGTCCGTTCAACTCCTGAAACTATCCGAAAACCAAGGCGCAGCTTCTGATTGGCTGCAGGAGCTTCCTGCACCCAAGCGGAAGCAGCGTCAGGACGTTTGGCTTCCGAAAAATGTTCGCAAACCGAACACATACTTCTGGGTTTGTGGCGTTTGGGAGCCGATTTGTTCAACAACTAAGCCGCTCCAGAACCAAGGTACCACTGTAAATGCAAGTTGTATCCAGGCCTGTGTGGTTGCTTCATCACACAATTATTTGTTTGTTTGAGCCATTAGAGCTTTGATTTTATTTTTTAGAATAAGGGAGATACCTTTCTGTTTCTGGAAGATGAAAAGGAAATGCCTTTATTTGCTTAGAGAGAGCAAAAGGGTAACTACCCAGCTCTCAGAACGGAGTGAAGAGTAGACAGGGCATGAGAATTCAGAGACTATGAGGTCATCCAGGCAAACACCATGAACAATACCTCCTGTGCAGAAAAGCCTTTACAGGTGGAGCAGGAATGTTATACAAGCTTCCCGGCAGGTGAGTCGCTGCTACTTACCGGAAGAAGGGAGGAGGAGATAGCAGAGGGGGTCAGCTTGGTGCAAACTCACTGGCAGGGGTAACAGGTTGTCTCTGCCACTGTGTTTGCACCATGCCAACCTCCCACTGCTTCACCATTCCTGGAAAGCAACAGCCACCCAGTTGCTCCACACCATCCAAAGAGCAGCTTCTGCCCTTGTACTGAGCCCATGCTTGCAATGCCGTCTATGACGCCATCTGTCCTCTTTATAGTGCTTGACCTCCAAAAAGTAAGTCTCGCTCGCATGCATCTTTCATCCAACACAGAAAAGCAGCCTTTCAATTCAGTGTCTTTGACTGAAGGCCACTGATTCAGCTTTAAGAGATAATAAGTGGACGTTTGTGTATTCAGATTTAATTTTTACCACACTATGTAAAATGGGGGAAGGGCGGGGGTCAGGAGAAAGCCGTTTGGGGGGTTATTTTTGCAATGGTTTTTCAGTATCAATTTTTACGCAGCCTTGAAGGAATACTAGCACTGCACTTGCAGGAAGAATAAATACAGTGGTACCTGAGGTTAAGTACTTAATTCGTTCCAGAGATCCGTTCTTAACCTGAAACTGTTCTTAAACTGAAGCACCACTTTAGCTAATGGGGCCTCCTGCTGCTGCCGCGCCGCCGGAGCACGATTTCTGTTCTCATTCTGAAGCAAAGTTCTTAACCCGAGGTACTATTTCTGGGTTAGTGAAGTCTGTAACCTGAAGCGTCTGTAACCTGAAGTGTATGTAACCCGAGGTACCACTGTACTGCCTTTAAATCTTGCCCCTGGTATGGTGAGACACACTCAGATAAGTTCTCTTTTGTGCACTCACTGCCTGGCAAATCAGAAAGGTTTTTTTTTGTTAGGCTGATCATTATTGTATTTGAAAAACTTGTTGTTCAAAGCTCTTCACAGATGTTGCCTCAGCAGCCCTGACAACCTCCCTGTAGGGAAAGTCCCCACATTGCAGAAGGAGAAACGAAGTTGAGGGAATTATAGGGTCTCGTGGCATGCAACCGTCTTGTGGATGAGCTTAAATGCAAACTATACGGAAATGTTCTAAATGCAGTTAATTTCTATACTGCTTTTCAGCCCAGAGCAATTCATAACTCACATGAGAACCAGCTATGTTGTGGCACTTCAGTTACCCCAAATGGTGATGAGCCTAACATTATGCATTGTTTGAAGTTTTACCTTCCTATCCAGTTTGAGGAAATGGAGGGTACAAAGCAAGAAATACCAAGAAATACCAAATACCAAGCCACTTCTGCTATTAGCACCAATGCATAATGCAGTCAAGGACATTAAAGGATCCTCTGGACAAGCTATTTACTTAGCATTCATCCTTATATGCTTGTGCAAAGCTGAAACTGAGGGTAGATCATATCTGGGGGTTTTTTCTGTTCAGATCTGCGAGCAAGGAGGTTATATGTCAACGAGCACTCATCCTGGAATCATCCTGGTTTGCTCGCGGGTCACTTACACAACTACCCAAATGGTCCATTCCACACATTTTACCCTGCATTTCTCAGTCACTTTCCTAACTGCAAACAAAAACAAAAACCTGTTTCTTTTCGAAAGTGGACTTGTTGGGATAAGGAAGGGGTCACTTTGTGAGCACAGTGGTGTCCTTGGGGTCTTCCCCAGGGACCCACAAAACCTGAGTCCCCTCCGTCCACTCACTGTCCCCTTGGCCCCGAGGTGCTGGCTGCCGTTTTCTCCCTGAAGAAATAGAGAGAGAGAGAGATGAAGAAGGAAGTTTGATGAGTGACTTTCTCTCCCACTTCCTCTTTCAGCTCTATGTACTTTTCAAGGCTCAGATTAATTCTGAGTAGCTACATGCCATGGCTAAATAAAAATAAAAAATCTGTATGTGCTCCTCGGCCCCCAAAGTGTGAAGACAACTGCAGGAGAGGGGCAGTGAGTAACATTATGGGATGTTTGGCAGTTCGAAAGGCATGCATAGGCAAGCTCGGCCCTCCAGATGTTTTGGGACTACAACTCCCATGATCCCTAGCTAACAGGACCAATGGTCAGGGATGGTGGGAACTGTAGTCCCAAAACATCTGGAGGGCTGAGCTTGCCTATCCCTGGCCAAAGGGGTCAGTGCTCCTCTGGTAAAGCTGAAACCTAGACATTGGATCACACTCACTTAATCCTCACCGATTTGTAGCTGACAAACCTCAGTGGCTAGGACATCTAGGACCAAGGTGCATCCATTCAAACTCCCTTGTTGTATTTGCTACTGCCAGGACGTGGAATGTTACTACCAAGACATGTGTTATTTGTATTCCACTACATTTGCCATGTGTTGCGGCTTTATTGCTGTTATTATGAATTTGTTCTAGTGATGTGTTTAGTAGTGGTTAGAGTGTCAGACTAGGACCTGGGAGAGAGTGTGATTCAAATCCCCACTCAGGCATGAAACTCGGGGTCACGGAGTTTGAGTCCCACATTAGGTGAAAGATTCCTATACAGTGGTACCTTGGGTTACAGACGCCCCAGGGTACAGACTCCGCTAACCCAGAAATAGTACCTTGGGTGAAGAACTTTGCTTCAGGATGAGAACAGAAATCGTGTGGCAGCAGTGCAGCAGCAGGAGGAGGCCCCATTAGCTAAAGTGGTACCTCAGGTTAAGAATAGTTTCAGGTTAAGAACGGACCTCCAGAACGAATTAAGTACTTAACCCAAGGTACCACTGTATTGCACTGGTTGGAGTAAATGACCCAGGTAGTCCCTTCTAACTCTATGAGAGGCGAAGCAAAACTCTGACCCTAAACCTCCACTGCCTTGTGGGATATCTTCAGGAGACGGCTAAGCGGGAAACCCTACACAAATCCAGAGCAGGGTCCCTAAGACTGTTGGATGGCACTTTGTACACCTCCTTCCGGCAACTCCTGCAGCCAAACCGATGCCAAATGTCTGGTTCTGCTTTCCTTTGGACCACATCAGTGAGGCTGTGTGTGTGTGTGTGTGTGTGTGTGTTGTCATCTGGGAGGTCCAGGACCTCCATACACACCGCGCAGGCTTGCACCCCACTAAGGTCACTTCAGGTCTGCTAACACAGCGGTTTGTCTTCACCCCTGGAGGCACACTCCATTGTCTCTCGAGACAGACAGGTGCCAACACTGATTTTATGGTTAGGTTGGCCACTGGCCTCATTCATCAGGCCTCTTCTTATGTTTTCATGGTCAACACAGTTTTATGGTCTGCATATGTCAAGATCGGGTGTGTCTACAGTACAGGCCTCATCATCACAGTGTGGACCAAGCACAGCACCAGCTTCTCCCTCCGATCGTTATATATTGTGTCCCAGAACATCTCTCAAACTAAGCAGTGGCTATAGGGGAAATGCAAGCCAAGGCAGATTACAGCCCAAAGACAATGCATTACTGAATTTTAATATTTGGCTGGAAGCCACCCAGAGTGGCTGGGGAAGCCCAGCCAGATGGGCGGGGTATAAATAAAAAATTATTGTTGTTGTTGTTGTTGTTACAATGCTCAGCTCTACTCAAGATACGCTCAGAGGGTCTCCTGGGAGACAAGACAATACTTTTCTCCATGAAACTAAGTTGTTCAACGCCTGATTCTAGGGCACGGGGAAGTATTTCTGCACATGCTCAGAAACACTAGGCCAAAACAGTCCAGGATTTTGAAGAAGAGGCAGCATCCCTCTTACACAGAATGCGAGAATTAACAAGTCCGCAGAGAAAGCGAAAATGCAACTATCTGTGAACATACACAACACATACCCGGATACAGTAGCAGGATGCAATCTCGCCTAGGAGCTCCTCAAAGTATCCGTAACAAAAACAACACTAAATTTGCTACATCAGCAAAAGAGGAGCAAATTGTTGCATGCAAACTGAGACGCCCAGCCCTCCTCTCTGGTAGGACAGGGCTGGTGGGGGAGCTTTGGCCCCTGACAGAATCCAACTACACACAAAACAACTGAGACCCACATCTCTCCCCAGCCTGCTGCAGCCCCACTGAAGAGACCAGACCCGGTCCTCCGGCGCCTGCCAAAGTGGCCCCCTTTTTTGCATTCACATGTGCAAATGTTGCAGGATCCGCCCGCCTCCCCGCCTTGCAAGGCTCCTTCTTCTTCTTCTACGGCCCTCGCCATCATCATCCCCCTTGCTAGGTGGGTAGGGGGGGGCCCCGGGCCATGACTCAGGCAAAAAAGCCCCATGGAAATTGGGGCACCATTGCGCGCGCAGCTCCTCACCTGCCCACAGCGCGTGTGCGTAACGGGATTGTCAGCGGCAGCAGCCTGGGCTTGGGAGGACGAGAGCAGAGGGGCTCCGCAGTGCGCTTGCGCAGCGGGGAGGGAGGAAACAGAATGGCCTCCCCCCCTTGATCAGCTGCGCGGCGTCTGATTGGCTCGCAGCTCCCTGCGTCGGGGAAAGAAGGGAGGGGCCGGACTACAAATCCCAGCAAGCACGGCGCGGAGGCGGAGCGAATGAATAGGAGCGAGGGGGAGCTGCCTGGCCCCGCCTCTGGAGAAGCTGGGAGATTCATTCATAAAAAAGGAGAGTTGGGCAACTGCGAACTGCGGGATAGTTTGTTACGAGGCAGCTGCCCAGCGCCGGATTTATGGAGGCAGTGAGAGATTTTCCTTTCTTGGGCTCCATGATCACTGCTTTCCTTTGGACCACGAAATTAAAAGACGCCTGCTTCTTGGGAGAAAAGCAATGACAAACCTAGACAGCATCTTAAAAAGCAGAGACATCACCTTGCCAACAAAGGTCCGCATAGATAAAGCCATGGTTTTCCCAGTAGTGATGTATGGAAGTGAGAGCTGGACCATAAAGAAGGCTGATTGCCAAAGAATTGATGCTTTTGAATTCTGGTGTTGGAGGAGACTCTTGAGAGTCCCATGGACTGCAAGAAGATCAAACCTGTCCATTCTGAAGGAAATCAGCCCTGAGTGCTCATTGGAAGGACAGATCCTGAAGCTGAGGCTCCAAAATTTTGGCCACCCCATGAGAAGAGAAGACTCCCTGGAAAAGACCCTATTGTTGGGAAAGATGGAGGGCACAAGAAGAAGGGGATGACAGAGGACAAGATGGTGGGACAGTGTTCTCGAAGCTACAAACATGAGTCTGTCCAAACTGCGGGAGGCAGTGGAAGACAAGAGTGCCTGGCGTGCTCTGGTCAATTGGGTCACGAAGAGTCGGACGTGACTAAATGACTAAACAACAGCAACAACATAAGCTAAACAAGCTATAGCTTAGGGCCTCACTCTCTTGGGGGCTCCCAAAAAATGTAAAGGGGGAGAAACTGGATGTACATTTCCAAAATAAAAGATAAAAAACGAATAAAATAAAGCCTACATATAGCAACAGTGTTTTGTGTTGTGGAGGCTCCTATGATTTAAGTAAGCCTGCTAGCCTGCTCCCTAAAATATCATTGGTTTGCTACTATTATTTCATGTTATAGCAAGTTTTTAGAGACTAGATTGTGTGCCTTTGTCAACTGTGTTTCTAAAGGAACTTTTGTTATTGCCAAATGCCAATGTGTTTGCAGTATTAAGTTCATAGCTGTCAACGTTTCCCTTTTCTAAGGGAAATTCCCTTATTCCAAATAGGATTCCTCGCAAGAAAAGGGAAAAGTTGACAGCTATGATTAAGTTTGTTATGAATAAAAAAATCATTTAAAGTTAGAGCTTAATTATTATTTCACTATAATTATTATTATTATACTACTACTTAATTGTATTTCAGTTCAACAATTACTTTGATAAAATACATATTTTGTTACGTGCAAATGGCTTTAGATACCTATTAGGTCCATCAATTACCATATAGCATATATTCAACACAAAAACCAGTGACAATTTGTTGTTGACAAAGGACAGCTGGACATATAAAGGGCCCCATTACCTTCAATAGCTTAGGGCCTCATCAAACCGAAGCAAGTCAGCACCCCAGGTTTTCAAAACTTGGTAACCTCACTTGGTAAACTTAGTATCTGAAGAAATGTTCATGCACACAAAAGCTTAGACCCAGAACAAACTTAGTTGGTCTCTAAGGTGCTACTGGACAATTTATTATTATTATTATTATTATTATTATTATTATTATTATTATTTATTTTGACTGCATCAGACCAACACGGCTACTTACCTGAATCTTGGTAACCTCACACAAGTCTGTCTTTCTTTTCTTTTTTAATAATTTTTATTTAGGATTTTCAATTTTACACATTTCAAAAAAATTACAAGCATTTTAACATGTCAAAACTCGACCTTCTTCCCCCTCTTTCTGCAGTTTATTGATTTTTTAAATATATTTTCTGCATGCTCCAAATTAACTTAATCATTTATCCATCTGCTTTAAATGTATCGTCTTGTGAAACTGCAGGTTGTTGCAATAATCCTGCCAATGTTCTTACCTGTTTACAGTTTGTTTGTAAATATTCAATCATTTCATATTTTTCCGGTAAGTTTCGCCACTTTTGCGTATTCTGTAAGTTTTTGTATCCATTCTTCTTCCATCGGCACTTCTTCTTCTTTTCATTTATGGGCAAGTAACATTCTTGCCACTGCAGTTGCATACATGAATAAATTTCTATATTTTTTGCGTAGTTCTGTCTCTATAATTTCTTCCTTTCTTTTATTGTTTTCTATTTAAGTTACATTGTAGTCCAAAGGCTATTCATCAGGAAATAAGGATTTGTTTTAAGTTTTTCATGTGTGCTAAAACTCAGTCTGGTATATACTGTGAAAGCAAATATATATATATATATATATATATATATATATATATATATATATAATTTAACCTCATCAGTTAACAAACATGGATACATATTCTATAATGTTATTGTTTTAGTTAAATAAATCGTTATTAAGGAAATGGTTGTTTTTCTCCTTCCAATAAAGTACAGCAGAAAAAGGATAACCAAATCAGTAATTTTTGATATAACTGCAAAAACTATTCTGAAAATGTATTATTCCAAAAATGAAACCTTCATCTGGTTGTAAATGTTAAAATTATACCAGCAAGAATGAGTCTTTCTGTAAAAAAAAACAAAAAACTTTAATCAAGTCTTACTGACTAGTCAGGGACACAGGTGGCGCTGTGGGTTAAACCACAGAGCCTAGGACTTGCCGATTAGAAGGTTGGCGGTTCGAATCACTGTGATGAGGTGAGCTCCCATTGCTCGGTCCCTGCTCCTGCCCACCTAGCAGTTCGAAAGCACCTCAAAGTGCAAGTAGAGAAATAGGTACCACTCTGGCGGGAAGGGAAACAGCATTTCCGTGCGCTGCTCTGTTTTGCCAGAAGCAGCTTAGTCATGCTGGCCACATGACCCGGAAGCTGTACACTGGCTCCCTCCACCAATAAAGCAAGATGAGCACTGCAACCCCAGAGTCGGCCACGACTGGACCTAATGGTCAGGGGTCCTTTTACCTTTACTTTTACTGACTAGTGATTCAACTCGTGATTTAAATCAATTCGATTTAAATCAAATCCACCCTGATCCTCTGTGCTCTGTTTCTCCCCCCCCCCCGCCCCCATGGCTGGCTTGTGTCTCCCATCCCAGCTCATGTGAGACCCAGCCAGCTGAACCCAATGGATCTTAACCCGGCATAAGCCCTGAAAAAGGGAGCATGGCAAGGAGTGAGGACCAGAGAGGGGAGACCTAGGCTGGTTCTGTAGCCTGTTTTCCTCATTCATGTGACCTGGCAACCCAGCGAAAGTTGAGCCAGCAGAAAGGATATTGTAACTCAAATGCTCTTGCAGGAGGGGTGCTTTCCCTCTGCCAGGCTCAGACTGGCTCAGCCAGCAGTTGCCCCGATGCTCAGTGAAGTTTGGATCTGGCGCAACTTTATTCATGCTTATTTTACACCAGCTTCTTGTGTATAAGATTGCTCCCTTAGGCTAGCAGCCTTGGGGAGGTGGGTGTTCCGAAATCAAGAGAGGAATGTGTGTGTTTTATGAAACGTCTAAATAAAACATTAAAAAAATAAAAAGTGTGGGAGAGGGCCCTGAAAACATTTTGAGCATTGCCATGGAATACTGATTGAGGCGTGGACTGAGAAAAATGAAAGGGGTGGTGGTGAAATTGAGGTACGGGGCAGTTATTTATTTAATATATACCACCTTCATCCGAGGATCACAGGATAGTTCGTGATACAAATCTGATTCAAATCTGTGCTGCAACTTTTTGTTGCAACTCTGTGCTGCAATTTTTTGTTGCAGTTCCTACTCAACACAGGCTGTTATTCTATCTATCTCTAATCTGGTTATGCTGGTAATTAACATTTCACTGACTAAGACATGAGAAGTGATAATCAAGTTTATTAAAATATCGGTAGCATTGTTACAAATTGCATGCCTTCCTTAAATCTTAATTGCTGCCTATATTTATGTGCCAGGTGTGGTGGGGGAGGGAGGAAAGCAGCAACAAACGAGGATTTTAATTGTGTCATTATCCTCAATTTGCAGAAGATTATTCGGGTTTTAGTGGTGCTGGGATACCTATTCTTTACTACAGCAAAATAAAGAATAGCTGTCATTGTCAGATTCCTGCAGGAGAGGCTCTTGAAGCTTGCAAAATTTACCCCAGTGTAGATTCCACTGGCTTGTAAAGACTGCATGTCCAGGCATTTTAATTAGCACTTGGAAGTCTTCCTATACTTCAGTTAACCTTCAAAACTTTTCTTGCTTTTAAAGGTCACCCGATTTCAAAGGTGGTTTTGTGAATTTCAGTAGGCCTTGGAAAGCCTGGTCTCTGTTTCACAGACATGTCTGTTTCTTCAAAATGGCATGTATGCTTTGCTTTTCCCCATTTTGGGCACCAGTAAAGTTGGCAGCGTCAGAGGAAATGCATGCATGCCTGCCCGGAGAAAGAAGTCTGTGATATTGCAAAAGTTTTCACCTTGGCTCAGTCGGTGTCGCTGAAGACCACAAGGGCAATGGGTGTCTTGCTCCACAGAGATGTCTACTGGCAAGGATGGCTGGCGGTCGAAGCAAAGGTAAAGTCAGGAGGGCAGTGTAGGGCAAGGCAAAGCAAGGCACCTTGGAGGGGAATGTGGATTCAGCACCATGGATAGCACTCATGCCACAGACACCATGCATTCAACTTGACTCAGCAAGGCCCTTGCTGAGCAGTGGTTTTCAACCAGTGTGCTATGGCACCCTGGGGTGCCTTGAATGATTGTCAGGGGTAAAATAACAACAACCCTATGTTACATGAAACATACTCAATAAACACACAAGACGTAACTGGCTGTACTTTTGAATAAATAAGATATAATATTCATTGTATTAAATTGTAGATATCAACGGAGGTCTCATAAAGTTAAACGAAAAATGCAGAGGACCCAGTGGATCAGTTCATTCTCTACTCAGTTCATGCATAAGGTCCACACATGTGTTGTTGTTGTTGTTGTTTAGTTGTTTAGTCGTGTCCGACTCTTTGTGACCCCATGGACCAGAGCATGCCAGGCACTCCTGTCTTCCACTGCCTCCTGCAGTTTGGTCAAACTCATGCTGGTAGCTTCGAGAACACTGTCCAACCATCTTGTCCTCTGTCATCCCCTTCTCCTTGTGCCCTCCATCTTTCCCAACATCAGGGTCTTTTCCAGGGAGTCTTCTCTTCTCATGAGGTGGCCAAAGTATAGGAGCCTCAGCTTCAGGATGTCCTTCCAGGCAGCACTCAGGACTGATTTCCTTAAGGATGGAGAGGTTTGATCTTCTTGCAGTCCATGGGACTCTCAAGAGTCTCTTCCAGCACCATAATTCAAAAGCACCAATTCTTTGGCGATCAGCCTTCTTTATGGTCTAGCTCTCACTTCCATACATCACTACTGGGAAAACCATAGCTTTAACTATACGGACCTTTGTTGGGAAGGTGATGTCTCTGCTTTTTAAGATGCTGTCTAGGTTTGTCATTGCTTTTCCCCAAGAGTCCACACATGTATAAGTGTCTATTCCACCTGTCTGTTCATAGAATCTAATAATCCACATGAAGGGTTGTTACAGTTCCACAAAATCCTTTCACAGAGTCTAAGACAGGGATTTCTGGAATATGAGCCTTGTTTCGCCATCCTAGGCTTAATCAGTAGTACAGGCTCATATGTAATATTACAGGATAGTGGATCTTATAGCATAGTAGTGGTGAGGCCTAGGATGGCAAAACAAGGCTAATATTCTGGAAATCCTTGTCTTAGACTCTTCATGTGGATTATCGGACTCTATGAACATAGAGGTGGAATAGACACATGTATGGACCTTATGCATGTACTGACTAGAGAATGAACTGATCCACTGGGTCTTTTGGCTTTTTTTGTTGAACTTTATGAGACTTCTGTTGATATCTACAATTTGATACAATGAATATTATATCTTATTTAGTTAAAAGTACAGCTGGTTATGTCTTGTGTGTTTATTGATTGTCGAGTGCCATGGGCAACACTGACCTCTGACCCTCTTTCCTTCCTTCCCTCCCTCCTAAGATGACCTCTTGCATCTTTGCCTCCCAAAGGCTTGCACAGCTGTTTATTGCAACAGCCCTGGTTATAAGCTTTGCAGGCGAACGATGCCTCTGGAAGGTACCTCTCAATTTGTTAGCTCAGAGACCAGGGGCAGTGGCAGCGGCTGCCCAGAGGACTCCCAAGGAGAGGGAAGAGGAGAAGGAATGCTCTACAAGGGAGGGTGTTTGAAAAAGGGTGAGAGGCTGCCAGCTCTGCAGGCAAGGGGTGACATAACTGGTCTCCTGAGCCCCACAGGGGTGCTGCAGAAAGAATGTTGTTGGTTAAGGGAACCGTGGACACAAAAAGGTTGAAAATCTCCTAGAGCAGCCTTTCTCAACCTGTGGGTCCCAAGATGTTGTTGAACTACAACACCCATCACCCCTAGCTAGCAAGGCCAGAGCTCAGGGATGATGGGAGTTGTAGTCCAACAACATCTGGGGGAAAACAGGTTGAGAACCACTGTCCTAGAGCAACTGGCTGGTGTTAGGTAGTCATTGATTGGAAGCCCACATCCCGACTATTGCCTCCTGACCAGTGTAAAGGATCAGTGCCTTTTCCCCCCAGCTATGGGTATTCCCATTGAGTCATTGGTTCAGCCATAGGAATCTGGTGGAAAGGTGTCTCCTCAGGTCTCGGAAGATAAGAGGCAGGCTCAGCAGATCTACCTGGGACAGAGCAGGGAATAATTCCACCATCCTCAGAGATGCAATCTCTGGAAGATTCTGCCTCCAATGCAGTCCTAGTACAGGGCCATGGCAGATGGACAGTCAAGGAAATGGCCCTGCAGCAAATATCCACAGTAATAGGAAAGGAGGAGTTATCAAGTATGGACCTGGTGTTTTGCTAGAGAGACAAACAGAGATGCTGCTGGTGTGCCAAGCATGCACTGCCCAGAGCCATTCCCACAGAACATAGGAGAAGTGGTCTTGGAGGTGGTGTTGGAGAAAACCAGGGCAAACACTATTTAATCTGCAGCAAAGAGCAGAAAATCATTTTTTTTAAATTTCTAAATGAATAGGTGATGTTCCTGATATGTTGAAGAAACTCGCTAGCTGTCAAGGATTCTCGACGGTTCAAAATTTCTTTGGATGCTTTTTCTAAGGAGGAATCGTATTTGCCTCTGCTTTTGCTTCAGGTAAAATTATAGAGCTTCTCCAGATATTCTTTTCATTTGCTGGGCCTGCCTTGGTTCTGTCTTCAGGAAGGCAGGATCAGTCTAGCTTCCTGCAGGAACATTTCTTGAAAGCATCATTTGAACATCATTTTGTTTAAGGGAGGATTTGCTTGTTTGCAAATGCAATCTCTCACAAACACAAGGCTTGCGGGAAAAGTTTTTAAAAGGGCCGAGGGCCACCTAAACTTCACTTCCATAAACATTCCATTTTTACAACTCCCCCCCCCCCCTCCAATGTTGCCACCACCACCAGAAGACTTTCTGCATCCTTTTGCAGCAATGGTAAATCACCTCTCAGCACTGCTTTAAAAGAAAGCACCTTAGGGGCAAAAGTGTCATAAACCTTCATTGACATCAAGATTCTGTTGTCTTCCTTGTGCTCTACACCCTTCCCATTATTGCTTCCCATTAAGCTTCTAACAGCATCTATCAGGTAGCTCAGCTGGGCTTTATCTTCCCTATGAAAAGTCAACATCAATAGGCCTTGCATAATATTCAGGGGGAGGGCTGCACAGATTCCGAGAGAGAGAGAGAGAAGTTTAATTGGCCCAGCGGAGTTGAGTGCACTTTTCTTTATTGTACATTATCATATTATTAGGGACCCGTGTGGCGCTGTGGGTAAAACCTCAGCGCCTAGGACTTGCCGATCGTATGGTCAGCGGTTTGAATCCCCACGGCGGGGTGAGCTCCCGTCATTAGGTCCCAGCTCCTGCCCACCTAGCAGTTCAAAAGCACCCCTAAGTGCAAGTAGATAAATAGGTACCGCTTTATAGTGGGAAGGTAAACGGCGTTCCGTGTGCTGTGCTGGCTCGCCAGCTGCAGCTTAGTCACGCTGGCCACATGACCCGGAAGTGTCTTTGGACAGCGCTGGCCCCCGGCCTCTTAAGCGAGATGGGCGTGCAACCCCAGAGTGGGTCACGACTGGCCCGTACGGGCAGGGGTACCTTTACCTTTACCTTTATCATATTATTACTTTAGCAATCTGAGTCAAGACAACAGTCTTTTTGAGGCACCTCCTTGAGGACTTAGCAGTTTTACTCCAAATTGCACTGGGGCACCTATGTGTAAGACCCTACAGATGAACCAAAGGGGTTGTAGGGCAGGCTTTTTACAGATGGGTTTGGAAGCACACAAAAGCAGAGGTTCCCAGTTAGGTAATGGCTGAGGATGCCCTGTTTTTCAAAAGCCAAGCCATGAACCCCCTACTTTTTGGAATTTTGATAACTCTATGGTAAAACAATTTTTTTATGGTAGCCCCTAATAAGCAAAGGATTTTAGGTCTACTAAAAAAATGAAACATAAAATTTGTGATATTACCATGCAAAAATGACCCCCCCCCAAAAAAAATAGTTGGGTGGAGGCAAGGCATAGGGCCACGGACCCCCTGGGTGTGTTCCCCGGACCCCCAGGGGTCCTCAGACCCCTAATTGGGATAACCACTACCCTAAAGCATTCTCCTTTCAACAAATTATCAGCATTTGCCCTCACCCTCAGGGATTTTAAGTTGGACTGGTGCTCTTGTGCTGTGATATCATCATGCTCACTATGCATTTCCCTGAGTGGCTAGGATCACTTTATGAAGAAATAAGCAACTCAAGCCTTTTGCCCCACTTGGTGCCAAAACAGGGGCTTATATGGGAAACCAACAACAGCTAAGAGGATCGATAAAGCGGCTCTGGGGAATATATTTGGTGCCCCAGGAGTGTGTGTGTGTGTGTGTGTGTGTGAGAGAGAGAGAGAGAGAGAGAGAGAGAGAGAGAGACTTACATAGGTTTATCTTCTCATTCAGTGGATCGAAACTTTAATTAGATTGCAAAGATTGTATCCCTGATTTCCGTTTCTTCTTCCCTTTGTAGTTTTCTCTTAGCTTTTTTTCGGTTGCACTGCCCTCTTGAAAAGTTCTAACTCTTCAATTGCAGGTCTATATAACAACTCTTTCCATTTTCAGGCCTGCAATAAGCTACCCTATTTTCCAACCTATAAAAATATTTTCACTCGGCCTTCGAACCTTTTTGCCAATCAGGAGAATAGGTTTATAGGCTAAATTTTTGACCCTCCTGTGCAGAGGTTTCTGAGCAAAACATCAGCTGTTAAACATTCCTAAGAACTTTTGACCCAGCTATGCAAGACTCCCTTTAAAGTGAAAAGCAACTATTATGTAATCCAGGTTTTCCATCCAAACACAAAAATGACTGAGTCACAATTTGACATGCAGAATACTGGTAAACAGCACTCTGTAATATTATCTCATTCCCCCGGTTATGAAAAAAGTGTTGGTACTCAGTCCCTGCCTGTTTCTGTTTACCACAACACTAACACTGTAAGCAAGATACAAGCCTAACTCCGCTTACCTGGGAGTAAAAAAGGTAAAGGTAAAGGACCCCTGACAGTTAAATCCAGTCGCGAATGACTCTGGGGTTGCAGTGCTCATCTCGCTTTACTGGCCGAGGGAGCTGACGTTTGTCCGCAGACAGTTTTTCTGGGTCCGCAGACAGTTTTTCTGGGTCATGTGGCCAGCATGACTAAGCTGCTTCTGGTGAAACCAGAGCAGTGCACGGAAACGCCTATTTATCTACTTGCACTTTGACATGCTTTGGAACTGCTAGGTTGACAGGAGCTGGGACCAAGCAATGGGAGCTCACCCATTGTGGGATTCAAACCGCCGACCTTCTTTTTTTTATATAAATTTTTTTATTGATTTTCCAAACATATAATAAAAGACATACACATTACAAAACAAAGACATACCCAACATTAAACATATACCGACTTCTCCATACCTCCCTTTCGCTGCATCCTTATTCCGAAGTTCTTTAGCAACCCTTTAATCAGTTTATCTACTGTTTCCCTTTCATTAAATTTCTTTGAACTTAATAATTACCGCTGTATTTCTCTACTTCTTACCCCTTGACATCTCAACACTCCTCTATTTTACAACAGTTTTTAAGATATAATTTAAACTTCTTCCAGTCCTCTTCCACTGTCTCTTTCCCCTGGTCTCGGATTCTGCTGGTCATTTCTGCTAGTCCCATGAAGTCTGTCACCTTTGTCTGCCATTCTTCCAGAGTAGGTAGTTCTTGCATCTTCCAATACTTTGCCAAAAGAATTCTTGCTGCTGTGGTAGCGTACATAAAAAAAGTCCTATCCTTCTTTGGCACCAGTTGGCCGACCATGCCCAGGAGAAAGGCCTCAGGTTTCTTAGGAAAAGTCCATTTAAGGACCTTCTTAATTTCATTATAGATCATTTCCCAGAAGGCTTTAATCTTTGGGCAGGTCCACCAAAGGTGGTAGAAGGTACCTTCCGTCTCATTACATTTCCAACATTTATTATTGGGCAAATGGTAAATTTTTGCAAGCTTGACTGGGGTCATGTACCACCTGTAAATCATTTTCATTATGTTCTCTTTTAAGGCATTACATGCCGTGAATTTAACACCAGTGGTCCATAACTGTTCCCAGTCAGCAAACATAATGTCATGACCGATATCCTGTGCCCATTTAATCATAGCTGATTTCACCGTTTCATCTTGTGTATTCCATTTCAACAGCAAGTTATACATTCTAGACAAATTCTTAGTATTGGGTTCTAACAGATCTGTTTCTAACTTTGACCTCTCCTTCTGAAATCCTATTTTCCTGTCCTGCTTAAATGTCTCATTTATCTGACGGTAATGTAGCCAATCTCGAACTTTGAACTTTAGTTTCTCATAACTCTGAAGTTTAAACTTCTCACCATCTTGTTCTAGGATTTCACAATATTTTGGCCAATTAGTATCCATATTAAGTTTTTTCACCGCCTTAGCTTCCATTGGTGACAACCACCTGGGAGTTTTACTTTCCAGCAAATCTTTATATCGAATCCAAACGTTGTATAGTGCTTTCCTAACAATATGGTTTTTAAAACTTTTATACACCTTTACCTTGTCATACCATAAATATGCATGCCAAACGAAGTTATTGTCATATCCTTCCAAATCCAAAATGTCTGTATCTTCAAGAAGCAGCCAATGTTTCAACCAGCAAAAAGCTGCTGATTCATAATAGAGTCTTAAGTCCGGCAGGGCAAAGCCCCCTCTATCTTTTGCGTCAGTTAAAATCTTAAATTTTATTCTGGGCTTTTTGCCCTGCCAGACAAATTTGGATATGTCAAACCGCCAACCTTCTGATTGGCAAGCCCTAGGCTCAGTGGTTTAGACCACAGCACCACCCGAGACCTGGGAGTCGGTCCCATTAAATCCAATAGGACTTATCTCTTAGCAGGTAAGTCCTGCTAAGTTAGGACTGCAGCCTTAGTCTAGACCGAACCTCTGCTTTATAGACTTGAGGTAAGTGATTTGTATGTGTACTTGCCATCTTAAGATGCTGTTGCCTGATACTTTAGGAACCAGTTCAGATCAAGAGACTTTGAGAACTCTCCCCACCCGATAACACTGACAGCTCAAATTTCCATCCATGGTTATGTGGTTTCTCAGGTGATCTTCACACATCAAAGGCATGAAAATGTTCTTTCCCATGCAACTGTTGGTGCAATATTTTATCTATCCAAGGCACGAGAATGTTCTTTTATGAGTAATATTCACACCAACCACACAATATTTTATTTTTTTTAATTATTTTTTTATTAAAGATTTTCTTGTTTTACAGAAATAAATGTAATGTCTCTCATATTTTTTCCATGTAACATTTTTACAAATCCGTTTCATTTGTTGAGACACTACGGGGAGGAAAAAAACAACCAAGGGGTGGAGGGAGGGAAGATGGGTGGGGGTGGGGTCGGGCAGCAATGTTTCTATTATGCTTAATGTATGTAGGGTTTGGTGTCAGCATTGTTTGTGCTGTTCGCTTGTGTTCCTTTGGTGGTGAGAGAGGTTGGGGTTGGTCTAGGGTGTGGTTGTTTTTGATTGGCTGTGGTGATCTTTGTTTTTGTGTGTGAGTGGGGTGGGTGTTTTGGATCAGGCCAGCCATATCGATTCGTATGCTGTTGGTGGATTACTGCCATTGTTTTGTTGGGCTGTGTATGTGATAAAGGGGAGCCATACCAGGGTAAAGGTGTTTTCTTCTGTTTGTCCCCGTGTCAGTTTCAGTTTATTGGTTAATTTTTCTAGTAGGGCTGTTTCCCATACTATTTGGTACCATTGGTCCATGCTTACTCCTGACAGGTCTCTCCAGTGTCTGGTTATGCTGAAAGTAGGTGGGTTATGAGTTCTTTATGGTGTAAATGGACATTGTTGTCTTGGAAGATGTTTAGTAGGGTCAGTTCTGGGGTGATGTCTAATACTTGCTAACTTATTTTACATATTTCTTGCATGGCTGTTGTCCAGAATAGTTGGAACCACACAATATTTATGGATTATATGTGTTTATTAATTATATGTATTGTGTTTATTAACACAAATAATAAAGCCAACTGTACTCTTGTTTGTCATAGCGTTGACATGACCTTGGGAAGAGTTGCACCTCAACTTTAGTGCTGTGAAAATAACATAACACTCATAACGTTCTGAAAGTGTATTCTGTCACGCTGTAATGTTCCTCCAGCTCTTCTCCATCTGATGAAGTATAATAGTTCAACAATATAAGAATGTAAGATGAACCTGCAGGATCAGGCCAATGACCTATCGAGTCCTTCATCCTATTATGTGTGCAACCAGATGCCTACAGGAAGCCCACAAGCAGAATATATGTATCATGAAGACTGGTTAGAAGACAATGCCTAAATTGTACCTCCCCAATGACTTTCCTTCCTATGACTAGTTCATTTCTGATGAAATGGGGGGAAACTGGCTGAATTTTGAAAGCACTGAGATGGATGGATGGATAGATATAGACAGTCAGAAGTAAAGCAAATTCACTGATATGTGCACATACATGCTACAAAGGTCAATTGTAGGGAACCTTCGGCCCTCCAGATGTTTCTGAACCATTGGTCATGCTTGTTAGGGCTGATGGGAGTTGTAGTTCAGCAATATTTGGAGGACCAAAGGTTCCTCACTTTTGCTGTAGATGATGGCACAAAGGATTGAATGTTAGGGAGAATGGCCTGTTGCTATAATTGTGGAACAATTGAAGGTCATGGACTCTCCTCGTCTGAAGTCTTTATGCAGAGGCTGAATGGCGATTAGCAGCAGGTTTGCTGGACTGGCCAGGTTTCAGAGTAGACGATTTTTGAATACTGCCCCAACTCTGTTAGACACACACACACAGAGGATCTCTAGAGAGATGGCAAGCACCTTGAGATGCCTACAGAGTGCAAACTCTCCTATGACTCAAAAATCAGTCTGCATGTTCTTTACACACACACACTTGGACAACCCAGGCCAGGGGTCACCGTTCCTATAGATGCCCATGAAGCCTGTGAGCCCCTGCCCCACAACACACACAATGCTTTCTGTGTCATGATATGATCATGGTCCTTACCTTACTGCCCCTTGAAAACTATATAGACCTGGAGGAGGAAGGAGGAAGAGTGACATTCTTTCCCACTTCCTCTTCCAGCATCATGTGCTTTTCAAGACTAAAAAGGTTGACACTCCTCAACTAACCTAGACTAAGTAGCATCATCTTCACCATGAAGGTTGGGTGGTGCGAGGGAGAGGAACCTGTTATTCCAAAATGGCGTCTACTTTCCAGAACACCTTCCAAACTCCCAGGGAAAGTGAACTGAAGCAAAAAAGTATCTGGCTATATCGTAGTCATCTGTGGGCCATTTACCTGTAACATTGCTAACAAAAGTGACCCCCACCAATTCATCTCTCCTGTCCAGACCCAAATCTAACAGTACTATCGAAGATGATGGGGTGTAAATGAACAGAAAGGGCAGAAAAATGGAGGGAAATGGAGCACATTCTCCTATGAGGATTAATTTTAGAAATTCTCCTAGTTGCTGGAAATGGAGTTCAGGGCACAGCAAAGGAGAGGGACAGTAAAGGAAGAGGATGGGGAAAATGCTATTATCTTTATCTCTGATATCTCTTGGATCACCAGTTCAAGACTTGCATTGGGCTTGAATCTTGGCTCATCAATTCTTGGAGCCTCTTGCTATTTAATATTTGATGTGCGCTCAGAGACATCATTAAAGCAGTCCAAACCCAACTGGTGTGGCTCTTTAATAAAAAAATAGTGAGTGTCCTAGAATATCTTTTTCTCTCCCACCACCCCGCCTGCTCAACAGAATCCAACCAACCTTTACTCTTGGCTCAGTTTTCCCTCATTAATTTTAGTTCACTATACGATGGCATCGTATAGGGATGGCTTGGCATCCCTCTGACACAGGTCATAGACACTGATGGTCATTTCTCCTCCCAGTGGTCATTTCTCCTCTGGTCACTGCTGTGGACACATGAGTTAAATGATTGTCTCCAGGCATTGCAATCATCTATATAGATCATATAGATCTATATAGATCATATAGACACAGCTGGCACTGTGGGTTAAACCACAGAGCCAAGGACTTGTGATCAGAAGGTTGGCGGTTCAAATATCCATGACGGGGTGAGCTCCCATTGCTCGGTCCCTGCTCCTGCCAACTTAGCAGTTCGAAAGCACCTCAAACTTCAAGTAGATAAATAGGTACCACTCTGGCGGGAAGGTAAAGAGAATTTCCGTGTGCTGCTCTGGTTCGCCAAAAGCAGCTTAGTCATGCTGGCCACATGACCCGAAGCTGTACACCGGCTCCCTTGGCCAATAAAGCGTGATGAGCGCCGCAACCCCAGAGTCGGCCACAACTGGACCTAATGGTCAGGGGTCCCTTTACCTTTACCTATATACATCATAGGTTGATAAGCTATTTCCCTATGCCATTTTCCTATGAACATCACCCACCACTGATAAAATTCCCTGATAGGGCAAATACCCATTAGGAAAAATAAAAGGAGGAGTAAGGAGGACCTGGGAGAGACCAGGGTTCAAATCCCCACTCGGCCATGACATGCACTGGGTGACCTTGGGCCAGTCAGTGCCTCTCAGCCTAACCTACCTCACAGGGTTATTGTGGGGGTTAAATGAGGAGGGGGAGAACAAATCACACCACCTGGAACTCCTTGCAAAAAAAGGCAGGATATCAATGCAACGAGTAAATAGATAATATATTTGATGTTAACAAACAATGATAATAATAATGTTGAGAGTAGTAATAATAGCAAGTTTTGCACATGCAGTTGGACTTCCCTTGCAATTCGAAGTTAATGACGCATTTCAGAGTTTATGGTCATTGAACGGGAAATTCCTGAAATTATTTCCTGGCATGGTTGCTTTCAGTGCAACAGCGGCCGGAAGAGAATCCACTGGGCGAGGTGGCGCCTGTCATGGGGAAGAACAGAAAATCTTGCACAGGGAAGGTGGCGTCAAGCATGACTCCACTTGGCCTTGGTGCTTAACTTTTAAATCCTGCACTTTAACAGAGAACTGCACAGCTGGTAAAACTGGCTTCCTTCAGACAAAAGGCTATTTTCCAGTCAAATACCTCACATAGCAAACCAGCCAAGCAAAAGGAACCGAGGGAGACAAGAGAGGAACCACTGACGGAATGCTCCTTGAAGGAGCACACAAGGGCAGCTTTTAATGCTGGTTCTCAGGGCTGCACGGCGGTGACCTGAGATTCCCCCCCCCCAGACGGCACAACTATCTGGTCAATTTGGAAGAGGGAATTATTTCTTCCACGAGCTGTAGGAAGTCCTAGTGTTAGGGAAATTGTAAGTCAAGCTAGACTTCAGCAGCTGCCAAGGCTAAGGTTGGATCCCTGGGGCACTCTGCACAGCTCTCCTGCCTTAAGCCGCTTCCCCAGGTAGCAAATGGGTTCCCCGTGTAGGGCGGAGGTGGATGTCCTGAAAAGAAAACCTCCAGCTGAAGTGGGGAGAGGTTGGTGTTGAAGGAGGGGCAGAAGTCACAGCCTTCCCTCTTTTGACTGAGTCAAATTCACTCTCTAAAAACACTTGGGAAAGGAAAACATTGAACAGCTAGCATAACTACTACTACTACAACAACAATTTATTATTTGTACCCCACCCATCTGGCTGGGTTTCCTCAGCCACTCAGGGCAGCTTCCAACAAAGATTAAAAATACGGTATTTTTCACCCCATAGGACGCACTGGCCCATAGGAAGCACCTGTTTTTTGGGGGGGAAATAAAGAATTCCCCCCCCCAGGCGCTTGTGGGGCCGGCAGCGGGGAGAAGAGCTCTTCTCGCCGCCAGCCTTCAGACCAGGTCCGGGGACAGTGGGAAGGTGCGCTGCGCTCCCCGCTGTCCCCAGAGCTTGTGGGGCTGGCGGCAGGGAGAAGCACGCTCTCCCCGCCATCAGCCTCCAAACCACATCGGGAGACAACGGGATGGCACGCTGTGCCTCCCCGCTGTCCCCCGAGCTTGTGGGGCTGGCGCTGGGGCTCTCCTGAAGCCTGGAGAGCGAGAGGGGTCAGTGCGCACCAAACCCTCTTGCTCTCCAGGCTTCAGCGAAAGCCTGCATTCGCCCCATAGGACGCACACACATTTCCCCTTCATTTTTGGAGGGGAAAAAGTGCGTCCTATAAGGCGAAAAATACGGTACATCAAAATGTCACACATCAAAAACTTCCCTGAACAAGGCTGCCTTCAGATGTCTTCTAAATGTCAGGTAGTTGTTTATCTCTTTGACATCTGATGGGAGGGCGTTCCACAGGGCGGGCGCCACCACCGAGAAGGCCTTCTGCTTGGTTCCCTGTAGCTTTGCTTCTTGCAATGAGGGAACCACCAGAAGGCCCTCGGCGCTGGACCTCAGTGTCCGGGCAGAATGATGGGGGTGGAGACGCTCCTTCAGGTATACTGGGCTGAGGCTGTTTAGAATTGCAGGTGTCTGTCTGATTTCAGCAGGAACAGTCTTCCGAGCTACGGGTGCCACAACACTAAAAGCCTTCTTCTCAGAAAAATCAACCAAATATGATTTCAAATAGGAAATAGGACCTGAGGCGAGGGGTTCAAAGTGAAAGAAAGGAGATTCTGACTGAACATTAGGAAGAACTTTCAAGCAGTCTTCTTTGGAGATCGAGTAAGATTGTCTTCCATAAACATGGTTTTAACAGTGAGTCTGTAAGTGACTGTGGAAGCTGATTCTGGATCTACACATCCTTCCACAGTAGGTTTCTGGGTGGGAGTTGATCACGGTGTGGATATGCCAAGCGTGTCTTCCTCTTAGCACATTTCTCCCTTGTGTCCTGAGTTCAAGTGTCTTCAAAGCCCTTACACCTTTGGTAAAGGCTGTTCTCCAACTGGAGCGCTCGCAGGCCAGTGTTTCCCAGTTGTTGGTGTTTATACTACTTTTTAAAGATTTGTGTGATTGCAAGCTTATGTGGATTGGAAACAGATAGGGTACTGGAGCCCACAGCGGTTCCCCTGTGCAAAAATAGCTTTTAAGCTTTCTGCCTTGCTTACAGGGCTCTGGGATGATTGCATGGTGTGATGACCTGGGACTCAGACTTGGAACCAGAGGAGTCTCAATCTGCACCAGATCCTTTGCCTCAGGCATCATCTGAACCAAGTCTGGGGCCTGATCCTGAAGAGTTCTGGTCTGCACAGGTTCCCCTGAAACAAACACCAGCTGTGCCGAGTCAGGGGCCTGAGCCCGCCCTGGCTCCAGATGCAGGGATTACCTCATTGCCTTCAGCTGGGCCATCCCTTACAGCTGCTCCACTACCGGTTGGGTCAGGGGAGGCTGAGGCGGCCCCTGGGTCTAATAACCCACCAACGTCTCCTGAGCTGCAGAGACTAAGGTCTGAGAGAAGGAGAGACCTGAGTACTCGCAGGAGGAGTGGTCACCTTCAGGTAAAACAGGGAGGTGAGTCGCCGGAGGATCAGGACTGGCCGCTACCCCGACAAAGATAAAAGGCTGTCGGACCCCACCCCCGGTTGCAGGAGCAACACTGCTGTATGCTAGATCCTGCCTGAGATCCTGTACCTGTCTTTGCCTGGTTTCCTGCCTTGGCCCTGTCGGACTGACTCCCAGCAGAACCTTTGGATTCTGGACTAGTCCTGAACCACGTTTCATGGGTGACCCCCAAGCCCAGCACACATGGGGCCTCTGGGAGCCTTCTGCAACATCTCACGGCATCATGTCCGATCTCGCAAGATCTCAGATAGTGCAGGGCAGTTCCAGGAATAGCTCTGACTTTGTGCAATTTTGCCAGTGCACACTGACCCCTGAAACATAACCCCAGTGTAAGTCTGGACCATGGAAGGTGATGGACCCTCCTTCACTGGAGGCTTTTAAGCAGAGTTTGGGTGGTCATTTGTCAGGGAGTCTTTACTGTGATTCCTGCATTGCAGGGGGTTGGACTAGATGAATCATGGTGTCCCTTCCAACTCTACAATTCTATGCGTCTATAAGATAACTGTGAGACAGTAAGTAGGGCTCCTTCACATCTTCCTCATCTACTTTGGCTCTTTAGGTGGTTACTTCAAGTTAGCTAATTTGGGGCACCCTTAAAGGTAAAAAGGACCCCTGGACAGTTATGTCCAGTCAAAGGCAACTATGAGGTGTGGCACTCATCTTGCTTCAGGCCAAGGGAGCCGGCATTTGTCCACATACAGCTTTCTGGGTCATGTGGCCAGCTTAACTAAACCAATTCTGGTGCAACGGGACACCATGATGAGTTCCAGAGCGCACGAAAACGCCATTTACCTTCCCGCTGCACTGGTACCTATTTATCTACTTGAACTACATGTGCTTTTGAACTGCTAGGTTGGCAGGAGCTGGGACGGAGCAACGGGAGCTCACCCTGTCAGGGGGATTCAAACCACCGACCTTCTGATCAGCAAGCCCAAGAGACTCAGTGGTTTAGACCACAGCGCCACCCACGTTCCCCAGTTATTGGTTTGATAATTTATTCCTCTTTCACTGATCGGAGGTGAGAGGCACTTGGATTGTGCCCCTCCACTGCCAGACTGGCTCCTTTCCTTGCTGTTTTCCATGAGCAGGTGCACACTATTTTATTCCAGGTGTTTTGGGGACCTGTGCTTTGTCTTTTTTTAAGGGAAGGGTTTTTTAACATTGCTATGCTGTTTTTACTATTGCCATTTTAATATATTTGTTTTAAGCATCGTTTTTAAATCTGTTGACGTGGAGCACATTGGGAGGCATAGTGACATCACATGGCCCTGGCCCCCCTCTGTTGTGGGGGCAAACCAGCGCTGCTGGCTACCCTCATCTGGTTTAGCCGGCCAGTTGAAGCCGTTTCCTGGGTCGTAGCTGCTATCGCTGACAGCTTCTAGGGACCACAGGTGACAGCTGAGTGCAGAGTGGGGACCAAAGGTGGACAAACCACTGCAGAAAATAATAATAATAATAATAATAATAATATATTATTTATAACCCACCCTCCCCAACCGAAGCTGGTTTCAGAGCAGCTAACAACAGTAAAAGTAGCACAGTTTACATAAAATCACAATCAATCAATTCATTCTAAAATCAATTCAGAATCAAATTAATGGCAACCATTGGGCTAGAGTTCTATGAGGATTACAGAAGGAGGGGGTCAGACTGTGCCCTGGCCAAGGGCCTGGTGGAACAGTTTTGTCTTGCAGGACCTGCAGAAAGATGTCAAGTCCCATAGAGCCCTAGTCTCTTGTGACAGAGCGGTCCACCAGATCGGGGCCACAGCCAAAAAAGCCCAGGCTCTGGTTGAGGCCAGCCTAACCTCCCTGTGGCCCGGGACCTCCAAAATGTTCTTGTTTGAAGTCCATAAGGTCCTCTGTGGGACATACCAGGAGAGGCTGTCCCGTAGATACGAGGATCCTAGGCCATATAGGGCTTTAAAGGTTAAAACCAGCACCTTAAACCTGATCCTGTACTCCACCGGGAGCCAGTGCAGAAGGAGTATGATGTGTCCCCTACCAGATGTACCACCCCTCCCCAAAACCCTATACATCCCTAAATCATATTATTAATAATACAATGCCCCCATTGCCTCCGCCTTCATAGCTGTTTTTCATGGATAGTCTAATCCTCCATCTATTTGTCTAATTCTCTTTTTGTCTTTTTGTCTGGCTTTACCAATAAATCTGCTGTTAGTTACCTACAGCGCTGCATAAATGGTCCCTCCTGCTGCTTGAAGGAGTAACTAACTGGGGTTAACAGACTGGCGAATTCAGCCCAATAAATGTAATTAAATGTCCCCCATATGTACAACCCATGTAAAGCAAAAAGGGGATTGATGGATGGGTGTAGTGCCTGAGACTTAAGCCTGATGAAAACTAATCACCCTTAATAGTTATTAATGAGTCACCTCGCCATGAAACTAAAGTTAACAAGGACATTGAAACATAATAGATGAATGGAGGTGGATTCTCAGCTGGCATGAATCAACCTAGCCTCGTACCTTAGACGTTTCTTAGGCCTGGAGCTGAAACAGACATGTTGATGTTGAATCCTTTGCTTCATTTGACTTCCAAAGAGCTCTTTCCTAATATGTTTGCTTTGTATGTGGAGGGACTTTATCCGAGAGGGAAGTATATTATCTATTGCATTTATTTCCAAACTTCTTTTTTTAAAAAAAGTAATATTTATTAAAATTTCAAAAAGTTACAAAAGTAAAAAAAGATAATAAAACAAAAAATTACAAAAAACTGAAAAATAAAAACATTTAAAAACAAATCAGTTTTTCCATAACTTATCTTTCATTTACTTGTTTCCTTGACCTCCTCACACCTCCGTTTTTTGTATTCTAGTTCAATTAGTTAATTCAGCAAATCCTTTCCATCTTTGTTTTTATCTTAGTTATTTATCTTAATATATTGTACCTTTACATTCTCACCTGTTGACAACCCATTTTTACATACTCCTTTATAACATTACTTCTAAAACCACATGACTTCATTCCAGCATCCTTCTAACATTCCTTAATTTTGCAATGTTTCTGTAGATAGTCTTTAAATTTCTTCCAGCCTTCTTCTACCGATTCTTCTCCCTGATCTCGGATTCTGCCAGTCATTTCCGCCAGTTCCATATAGTCCATCACCTTCATCTGCCATTCTTCCTTGGTGGGTAAATCTTGTGTCTTCCAATACTTTGCGATGAGTATTCTTCCTGCTGCTGTAGCATACATAAAAAAGGTTCTATCCTTCTTTAGCCGACCATGCCCAGGAGAAAGGCCTCTGGTTTCTTCAGAAAGTTATATTTAAATACCTTTTTCATTTCATTTTAGATCATCTCCCAGAAAGCCTTAATCCTTGGGCACGTCCACCAAAGGTGAAAGAATGTACCTTCGGTCTCTTTACATTTCCAGCATTTATTATCAGGCAAATGATATATTTTTGCAAGTTTGACTGGTGTCATGTACCACCTGTATATCATTTTCATAATATATTTCCAAACTTCTTCTCCATGGAGCTCAGCCGCTCTCATCTTCCTCCTTTAATCCCCCCAAACAACCCTGTGATTTGGGTTAGGCTAAGAGGCAGTGACTGGTCCAAGGTGGCCCCCGTGAATTTCATGGCCACGTGGGGATTCAAGCCAGGTCCTGATCCGAGACACTAACAACTACACCACACACCGGCTTTCAACATTTTGATCCTCGTATGGGACAGCTGCATATTCCTGCATTGCGGGGGGGGGGTGTGGTGGGGTGGACTAGATGATCCTCAGGGTCCCTTCCAACTCTACAATTCTGTTGATTTCTGTCCTGGAAATTATGCAAAGACTAGCTGGGTTACATAGTTCTTCCCTCCAAATGTTGTTATGCTCCAGCTCCCAACTGCCCATCAACCAGATGGCCAATGGTTAAGGATGCTGTGAGCTGCAGTCTGACAACACCCAGATTCCCCATCCCTGAATTGTAGTCATCCAGCTTTTGGACCATCTCCTCATGCCACTATCTGGAAGGCTCAATGTTGGCTACCCTGTTACATGGAGGCAGGTCTATTTTTAAGAAGGAAGTCTTTCATTTAGTCAAATGAACAGTTCAGTAATCTCTTGGGTCATTAAGAATGTAAAAGACCCCTGGACTTAAATAACGTCACTTGTGCTACTTTTATTGGTGAACTCAGTTAAGATGGGTACGAATTTCTGATCTATAATTTTTCACCTTGTGGCACAACTCAACACGTAATAGTCTTCTGTCAACCAGGTCTGTCAACTTGGTGCAGCTAACATCTTGACCCTAACATTTGAAGAAACGGTCAGAGCAGTAATCCTTGTATTTGCTGGAAAGATCTAGTTATCAACCTCCTATTCACAGGAACCAGACTTCATGCAATGAAAATCTCTTTTAAGAGTAAATTTATGATTCACGGACTGCAAGGATAAAAATGCCGTCATCCCAAAATCCTGTTCGTGTCCTCATCCCTTCGAACTTAAGTCACAAAACACAACAGAAGAAAGAAACAGTTCAATGGACTGAATGTAGTGTTATACTCCACAGTCAAAGTGTACTAAAATCCCAAGTTTTCAATGGCTGGTTACCTCACAACTCCAAGAGTTTCACTCCTTAACAATCTCAAGGATCAGCCCTAGACTTTGCTAGACCAAGTTCCAAGGAATGGTTGAGAGCTGCCATCTTGCTGACACAGGATTTCAAAGGAGAGAGCACCTTGACTCCTGCAGAAGGAGCAAATCTCAGATCCCCTGACTTTGCACTCCACTTGCTCCAAGCTATCTCCCCTTTAGACTATCATACCGCTTGTCGACAAAGGTCCGTATAGTTAAAGCTATGGTTTTCCCAATAGTGATGTATGGAAGTGAGAGCTGGACCATAAAGAAGGCTGATCACCAAAGAATTGATGCTTTTGAATTATGGTGCTAGAGGAGACTCTTGAGAGTCCCATGGACTGCAAGAAGATCCAACCTCTCCATTCTGAAGGAAATCAGCCCTGAGTGCTCACTGGAAGGACAGACCCTGAAGCTGAGGCTCCAAGACTTTGGCCACCTCATGAGAAGAGAAGACTCCCTGGAAAAGACCCTGATGTTGGGAAAGATGGAGGGCACAAGGAGAAGGGGACGACAGAGGACAAGATGGTTGGACACTGTTCTTGAAGATACCAGCATGAGTTTGACCAAACTGCGGGAGGCAGTGGAAGACAGGAGTGCCTGGCGTGCTCTGGTCCATGGGGCATAGGCGCCGACTCCATGGGGCTTGAGGGGGCCCGAGCCCCCTCAAAAATTCGTTTGGGGGGGCTCCGCCCCCCAATAATCTCCGGTGCCCCTCCAGCAGAGCGCCATCGCCGCCCCTCCCCCAGCCCAAAATGCACAGGGAGGGGCGGGCTGCATGCCTCCTGCCCTCCCTCCCGAGCAAAAGCTCCACCCAATTTCCTTTGGAGCTGATTAATAGGCGCAGCACGCTCTCCCCTATTCGCTCACGAGGAGGCGGCGCCACTTTATTTGCATATTCATGAGCTTATTTATTATTCATGAGCTTTCCCGGCCCCCCCCCCAATATTTTTTATAAGTCCGCGTCCCTGCCATGGGGTCACGAAGAGTTGGACACGACTAAACGACTAAACAACAACAACAACAACCTCTTCTCAAGGTAGCAACCCAGATACCTGTGGGGAAACCCTCAAGCAGGGCTCAACCACAAGAGCAGCTCTTCCCTCCTGCAGTTTCCAGCCCCTGGTATTCAGAAGCATCACTGCCTCTAACTGTGGAGGTAGAACATAGCCATTGTGATGGCCTGGGACTCGGGCTTGGACCCGGAGGTGTCTCAGTCTGTACTAGATCCTCTGCTTCAGGCGGCATCTGAACCTAGTCTGAGGCCTGATTCTGAAGAGCCCCAGTCTGCACAGGTTCCCCTGCAACAAGCACCAGCTGGGCCGAGTCAGGGGCCTGAGCTTGCCCTGTGCCATCACTCACAGCTGCTACACTACTGATTAGGTCAGGGGAGGCTGAGGCAGCCCCCGGGTCTAGTATATTGTTGTTTAGTGGTTTAGTCATTTCCGACTCTTTGTGACCCCCTGGACCAGAGCACGCCAGGCACTCCTGTCTTCCACTGCCTCCCACAGCTTGGTCAAACTCATGCTGGTAGCTTCGAGAACACTGTCCAACCATCTCATCCTCTGTTGTCCCTTCAATCTTTCCCAACATTAGTGTCTTTTCCAGGGAGTCTTCTCTTCTCATGAGGTGGCCAAAGTCTTGGAGCCTCAGCTTCAGGATCTGTCCTTCCAGTGAGCACTCAGGGCTGATTTCCTTAAGAATGGATAGGTATGACCTTCTTGCAGTCCATGGGACTCTCAAGAGTCTCCTCCAGCACCATAATTCAAAAGCAAGTCAAGTCAAGTTCTTTATTACGGTCATAGACCAGCATAAGCAAAACATCTAAATAAGTAGCATAACAGTATGAATCTAAGTGAATAATTATTAAATAAATAAGAGCAAGAACCAAACATATACATAGAATACTTAATTAGGCATAGATAATGGGTGAGTAAAAATTTATAAGAAAAATTAAAAGATCGGTTAACACAGCAATATGGGGTGGGCTTCAGAAGTCCAAGTTTACCAAGTTTACCAAGTTTTGTTGCGGCAAAAGCCAGCGACACCAAACATCACAAGGTCAAACAAAAGGGAGATCCACAAGAACATCAAGAAGAAGAAGAAAAAAGATTACACAAGGGAACTTCGCTATGTGCCATTCAACAGCAGAAATCTACGCTTCCTGATTGCTAAAGCGCAAAATTTGGCCACCTCATATGATATTGAGCCCGAGGAATCCTCCAGAAGGTATTTTCTTAGAATTTTGGGGGAGGATTCCAAATAATGCCGTAGGGGTACGAATTTTGACAAAAGCGGCAAGATAAGTCGAGCTCGCTCTTCACTATAAAATCTGCAGGACAGAAGGATGTGTGTAACAGATTCCACCCTATCAGACATACAGGGGCAGAGACGTGCATGCATCGGTACCCGCGTGAATTTGCCGTACAGCACTGCTGAGGGCATTGTCTCAAAGCGGGCTCTGGAGAAAGCCCATCTATAAGCTTCGTTAGTGATGTTAGTTAGATAAGGGGCAGCTGCAAAGTTAGGCCAAGCTTTTAAACATCTATATGTCTCCGGGAGTAGGGCGTCTTCTTGTTGTAATTCGACATCGTAAAGTCTCTGAGTGATAATTGCCTTTGCCTTGTTCTGAGTTCCAAGAAAGAGATTTTCAGGGTTTAGGCCAATTTGTTTGATCTTGTTAGTTATTTGCATAAGCCAAGGAGGATAGGGAACTGCGGCCAGGAAGCAAGGTAACAGTCCCTTAGGATTGTAATGGATTTTCAGCCAGAGGGATATTGCTTGCTCCCAGACTTTTAATTCCACTCTGGGTAGTCCTGCCTCTTGCCTTAAGACTGCATTAGGTGTACACTTTGGGGTGGCAAATAGTGATCTTAAGAATTTTGATTGTACTGTTTCAAGGGTCTTAAGGTTGACAGAGGGGCTAATTTGAGTGCCATACAGGAGTTGGGCTAAAGATTTTGCCTGAAAAACTTTTAGGGCCATCGGGAGGAAGCCAGCTCCTTTCCTTCTGAATAATCTAAGGATGGCATTTGCACTTCTTCCTGCTGATATAGCTGATGTGGTCAGGTGTGTTGACAATTTGGCATTGTAAGAGAAAGTGATGCCTAAGTATTGGAAGGTCTTAGTCTGTTCAATGGCGTTTCCCTTTACGCTCCAATTATCTTTCCTGAAGGAGCGGTTAAAATGTACAATTTTGGTTTTGGCAAAGTTAATTGTTAACAGTTCAGTGTTACATTGGTCACTAAACTTTCCTAAGGCACGTTTCAGACCCACTTTGGTTTGAGAGAGAAGAACAGCGTCATCCGCATACATTAAAACTGGTACTTTTCTGCCGTTAGAGAACACGGGGGGGTGGGTTTCGATTTCACGGCAGCATGTGACCAGGGAGTTAACATAGATGTTAAATAAAAATGGGGCTAATAGGCATCCTTGTCTAACTCCTCTTTGGACTGGGATTTCTCTAGAGAGTCTGCCGTCCTGTGCAAGTCTTATCTGGAGGGTGTTGTTCTCATGAAGCTTAATCATCAGAAGTAATAACCTTCTGTTAATACCCATATTGGCCAATTTGGCCCAGAGCCTACCCCTGGATACAGAATCAAATGCTGCCTTTAGGTCCACAAAGGCTGCATACAGTGACTTTTTCCAATGTTTCACATACTTATAGACAAAATAATCTAACACTAAGCAGTGATCAATAGTGGAACGTCCAGATGTAAACCCTGCTTGTTCAATTTCTAGTAAATCATTATGATCTAACCATTCACATAATTTTAGGCATAGATGTTTTGTATAAAGTTTGCAGATCACATTCAGAAGACTAATTGGTCTATAATTAGATGGGTCAGAGGGGTTACCCTTTTTAAATATAGGCACAATTATAGCCAGTCCCCAATCTTTAGGGATTTCAGTTGTCTTATCTATATATGAAAATAGATTTGCAAGAACCGGGGCCCACCAGTTTATTTGCGCTTTCAGAAGTTCAGCAACAATGAAATCACTTCCTGGGGCTTTGCCAGATTTCATTTGTAGAATTAACGAAGTGATTTCAGTTTCAGATATTGGGGGCCATGATGTATCATTGTCTAAGGGGATGTTAAGCAGCGCAGAAGGTCGATGTTCCCTAAACAGCACTTTATAGTGCTCTTCCCATGAGTTTGCAGGGATTATTGTGCCCTCGTTAGGAGCTTTGGTTTGGCTGGAAATAATTTTCCAGAAGTTGGTATTGTCTTTTTCTATTGACGCTTTTATGAGGGCCTGCCAGGTGAGAGAGTCTGCGGTTCTTTTTTTGGTTTTTAGTAACTCTTTGTAGTTCTTTTTTTTAAGTTGTAACTCTAATTTAGTGATAGGGTTAGGATTTTGCTGGAAGACCTTAAAGCATTCCCTGAGTATAAGTTTTGCCTGGATGCATTCGCGGTCAAACCATTTTTTGTTGGTAGGGGACGCATTGTGGCTAGATCTCCCGAGTCTTGACAATAGCGGTTGGAGTTTTCGGATTAATGTGTTATAATGGCCAATTGGGGAGGGCTCTTCAGTATCGTTGGAGGTCAGATCAGCCCAGAGGAGTTGACCTTCCATTGATTGTGTCCAAATGCTGAAATTGTTATTAACATAAGGGGACCATTTGATTCTGGATCTGCCTATTGGTTGTAGAACATTAGGATCAGAGGTCTGTGGGGTGAGCCCACATCTAGAGGGTTCCCAAAATTCAGTCCTTTTAAGATTTAGAGGGAGATGGTCACTTTCGGTTCTTATATCTACAGTGAATTCAATATATTCATCAAAGAGTTCTTGGGAGACAAGGATGTAGTCAATAACAGAATGCCTTAAGCCTGACCAATAAGTAAATTGGCCAGGACAGTCTCCCGAGGAGAGGCCGTTTAAAATAACAAGGTTTAATCTAAGTGCCATTAGAAAGAGACATGTACCAGCGAAATTGGTAACTGGGTCAAGTGAATGACGCCTGAATAGGGGCCAGTGTTCGTCATTAGCATTTAGGGGACCCATTCCACTTTCGTTGATTAGTTGTTCGTCTGAATGACCTAGCCTTGCATTAAAGTCCCCACCAATGATTAGGGAGGCAGAGGGAAACTTATTTGAGACAAGAAGAATGCAGTCTTCCAGTTCGTTCCAGATGTTTTTAAGATCAGTTTGTTTCATGAGTGGGGGAATATAAACATTGATGCATATGATCTTAAAGTGGGTAGAGAATATTTTCACAGCCAAAATCCATTTTTTATCGATTTTCAATTGGGTGGGGGAGGTTCCTAGATCTATCGATACGAAGGTGCTCAGACCTCCCGCCGGTCTTCCGCCTTTGGGGCCAATTGAGGCACAGGAGTGGAAAGCAAAATAATTGTGTAGATCGAAAGGATTTTGCATCCAGGTTTCTTGGAGCAGGATGATCTTAAACTGTGATACGTAGCTTAGAACGTCTATGTCCATTGTTTTCGATTGCCACCCAGCAACGTTCCAGGATAGTAATAGAGGTGAGAGTCATGTTGTCTCTTCAATAGCATCTAGGACTTTCCCGGAGTCGTGGAAGATGCAGCCATTGGGTGGTGAAGGCTCCGGTAATGTGGTTAGGGGCGCCACAGCGATTTCGGCGTGGATTTCAGTTGGGCAGAGTAGGGGGGGGTGTTCTGACGTGACCTGAGGAGATTCATATTCCATTTTTCGCTCCAAGTTAGGTGGAGTGTTTGCCTCTTTTATGGGCGCTAGGTCTTCAGGGTTGCGAAGATAGAGTAATAACTCATCTAGTCTGTCCGTTATCTCTGTTTGTTCGGCTTTTGGGAGATGGGAGAAGGAAACAAGTAACTCCTGCTCCATCGAATTCTCTAGATGAGTAGCCTTTGATAGGAGGGGCATGGGGGTCTCTGTCCAACTAATTAAGTCTGAGGGTGGAGAGGTAGAGCTCGTAGTAGGTGGGGTGCCCTCATTTTTAATTGCTTTCCTTTTAGCTGGAAGGTAGGGTATGAGAGGGCAAATCTTAGTGTTGATAAAAACTCTTGTAATAAAAATTCCAAAATTAGTCAGGGAGCTTCGTAGGGACATCATATAAGTTGGAAACTTTTTAGATTTGAAGGTGAGCAGTATCCTCTGCATGTGTGGCTTGCTGTAAATGTGGACAGTGGATTCTAGATCGATGGAGAGGGGATTTATGCCCAAGAGCTCAGCTAGATGCCTTCTTGCGACATGTATAGACGACCAGTTAACAACCTGACCTTTGAAGGGGAGGATAATTAAACAAAGTCTAGTGGCTTGTAGTGAAAGGTTGTAGGAAGATGTGGTGTGTAGGTCTTCCATAGTTTGTTCATTTTCAAATTTGCAGCCAGTCTGCGGAGTTGAGCGCAGTAGGGCAGGTACTCTGGGTGTTGGTTCGGCCCTATCCTCCGGTAAAACGTCTACGGTGCTGACATTAACTTTTGGGGATACAAAGGATATGATCTTCTCTAAAGAGCCTTTGATGTCTCTTATGTACTTAAAGATACAGTCCACGGTTTTAGCCACAAGGTCTAGCGTGGTAGAGTGTTCAAGTAGTAATTCAGAGAGATGGTTTTCTTGTTCTCTGATGCAGTCTTCCGCCTGAATAGTTGGAACCTTTTTGGGACCTTTTGGTCTCATGATGGTGTTGTTTAGGGGGTCAGTGGGTTGTTTAGCGGAAAGTTCCTTCGGTGTAGTTTCCTTATCTATTATCTCTGCTAATGGAGAGAAGCTATTCGAGGTTGGAATATTAAAAGTATCCTTTGTTTTTCCATGAAAGAATTCGCTGATTTTGGTTTGCTTGGTGAGGGGCAAACATGCCATTTCCTCTAAATCCTCAGATTCTCTGCAGCGTTTTCCAACCCCCCTCCTCGCTTCAGCAGGGCTGTTGAATTGCTGAGTCATCTCTCCCTTTACCTCGCTCTTCTATCTTCCCTAGGTTTTTCAAAGAGTCGAGGGAGTATTTTCCTTGAAAGTATCCTATTCAAGGAAGAGTAGTGTGCCAAAGGTTATCGGCATAACACTAAATTATGCTCCGTCTGTGCCTCCAAACTTGTGGTGAGAACAGCCCATGAATCTTCCTGTAAACTCTTCGCGGTGAGGTGCTTAAATTTATCTGGGCTCAATGTTCATTAAAATAATCTTTAAAAGGAGTCTTTAAAAGAAATAAGATAGTCTTTAAAATAGTCTTTAAAAGGGGTAAGAGAGAATAAAAAGATAAAAAGATAAAATCAACGGGCTCACATTAGTAGAGTGCCGGTCGCCATCTTGCCATTCACAAACCTACCCGCAAAAGCATCCATTCTTCTGCGATCAGCCTTCTTTATGGTCCAGCTCTCACTTCCATACATCACTACTGGGAAAACCATGGCTTTATCTATGCGGACCTTTGTTGGCAAGGTGATGTCTCTGCTTTTTAAGATGCTGTCTAGGTTTGTCATTGCTTTCCCCCCAAGAATCAGGCGTCTTTTAATTTCGTGACTGCTGTCACCATCTGCAGTGATCATGGAGCCCAAGAAAGTAAACATCTTCCGAGCTACACAGATACTTGCAGGAGGAGTGCTCGCCTTTGGGTGAAATAGGGAGGTGAGTCGTTGGGGGATCAGGACTGGCCTTTACCCTGACAAAGATAAAAGGCTGCCGGACCCCACCCCAGGTTGTGGGAGCAATGTTGCTGCTTGCCAGAACCTGCCTGTTACCCTGTGCCTCATCTAGTCTGGTTTCCTGCCTTGGCCCTGTTGGACTGACTCCTTGTGGAAACCTTGGATTCAGGACTGGACATGAACTGTGTTGCTCAGGTTTACCCCCAGGCCCAGCACAACCATCATGGCTAAAAGCCATCAATAGCCCTCTCCTCTATGAATCTGTCCAGCCCTCTTTTAAAGCCACCCAAATTGGTCACCATCTCTGCCTCTTGTGGGAGGAAGTTCCATAGTTTAACTATGCTCCCACTTACCGACCACAGTCAGCTGTCTCACCACAGCAGCTGATTTGAAAATATGCAAATAATGTGATCAGACCCTAAAGTAGTTGCGGGGGTACCTTTAATATGCACATCTGTAAGAAGAATAGACAGGCAATCTATTATGCTCAGATATAACCCCAAATGGGTGAACTGATATCAACAATGGTATGTGTATTATCAAGGATAATAAGAGCACAGCTTGGTGGATATATCTTGTTCCATTAATCTTTTTTGTTAAAAGATCCTTGTCAAAGATATACCAGCAATTTTCTGTGAATTAATTTTCCATATGGCTACTGCTCCGAGAATATTAGAGATTATTATCTGTTCAGTTGTTAACTAAATGGGGAAACAAAATGTACAATTACACTATTATGTCAAAACTGACACGTTGTGTTTGAGTGCTAGGAGAAAGACAAAGATGGGAGAACTTCACACAGGACTGGACGTTTTCCACGAATTATTTGCAAAACAGGGCTTGTGCTTCTGTTAATGTGAGGCTCCTATTTATTGTTAGCGTGGCACTATATTCAATTAATAAATCAAACAAAAATAAAATGAACCAGTTACATAAATAATAAGGTCATTATAGAAAGCTAGGAGCAGCTAGTGATAGAATTCCTGCTCCATGATTGCAGTCATGGGATTGTTGTCTTTCACATGACTGTATATGTTTTGACTCCACAGAGTGGGAAGTGACGGAGACAGGATGTTTGTGTTACTGTGTTCCGTGAAGTGGGACTATTGTCCTTTGTTCTTTTTCTCTTTGCTGTCTGATGCTAGAGAGAGAGGGAGCCATGTTGCAGTGCTCTCTGTGTGTTTATATGTAAATAAAGCAGATTAGCCAAAATGCTGAGTTGCTGAGGTCTGTTACGCAACTGCACAAACTCTGTGGATCCCTAAGTGTGCCAGTGTCGTTGGCACTGGTCGCTGTGATGATCAGGCTGAAGAAAGCTTTTGAAGCTCCTGAACGATCGACCAGGAGGGAGAGAACATGCCAGTCAGGCATGTTTCTCTGCCAGGGTCCTACTCGAGTGTAGATTGAGCTCCTGACAGATAGACCTGACTTTCATATTCCATTTGTTAAGTAGAGACCAGTGGTGTTGTAGTGGTTAGAGTGTTACAGTAGGACTTGGCAGACCACGGTTAAAATCCCCACTCAGGAATGAAGACTCAGGAATGGGTGGCAACTTGGGCCAGCCTAACTTACCTCAAAGGCTTGTTGTGGGCATTAACTGAGGAAGGGAAAAACCATATATGACACCTGGAGCTCCTTGGAGGAAAGGTTGAATACAAAATGTAATCAATCAAACATTCACATACACCTGGGCCAGAAGTGCTGTTGTCTGTCTGTGGTAGGTCACCGGTGAAGATCATACCTGCCTCTCCAACTCACAAAGCAGGAGGGGGGCTGCTGGGGAGAGAATACGAGAACACACCTGGGGATGGAGCTTAGTGTTACTTGTTCTCCAGCGTATTCAGCAACACGGGATTGGGAAGTCCATGATTCCGAGTTGATGGGACTCCAAAGGTGGTGGACCCTTCTTCACTCAAGGTTCTTGAACAGATGTTGGATGGCCATCTGCCAGGAATTCAGTAGCTGTGATTCCTGCATTGCAAAGGCTTTGGATTAAATGACTCTTGGGATCCCTTCCATAGTTAAACTATGAAACTCATTCCCACAGGAGACGGGGTGTCCACCAGCCTGGATGGCTTTAAAAGAGGATTAGACAAATTCATGAAGAAGAGGGCTATTGACAATAGCAAGCCATGATGACTCTCCTCTATCTCCACAGTTGGAGGCAGCAATGCCACTGTTCTTACATTCTCATTTTCCAACTCTGCAGTTCTATAATTCAATTATTCTATGAATGGTGAGCCAGGATGGTGATACTTTGCCATAAGAGATGGGGAAGAATGCATACATAGGAGAGTCTGATGTACGTACCTAAATTATGAACAGGTGAGGAAATGGTGGTCAAAAGGCTTTACTCAATCATGATTTTCTGCTTCTTTCTTTCTTTCTTTCTTTCTTTCTTTCTTTCTTTCTTTCTTTCTTTCTTTCTTTCTTTCACAAAAGCTGGTGGTTGCATTCTGCCCCTGCCTTTTCCAACAGCTTCCTCTGAGCTTGAATAACCACCTTTGGAGGTTTCATCAGGGAGGTACAGTTTACAAGAAAACCCTCTGCAGAAAAGGACAAACCTTCATTATGTATGAGGCACCGGCAAGATTCATATGAGACGGAACTAATTCACTTAGAGAATCAAATGGAATATTCCCATTTATTATTATTAATATCATTTCAGGAAGGTTGGTGGATACCTTGGTCCAACATTGTTTCATACATGTTCAGTGGGACCTTGGATAGGAGAAATTCAGACGTACATAAATCTATACATACATAATTTTATTTCTATGCTGCCTTTCCACAGTTCAAGCCATGCTCAATGTGGCTTACAGCATGAAAAAAAAAAAAGAATACTTAACTATGGCAAAGCAAATGTAGTCATAAGCAACAAATAAACATTAAACAGTACAAAACCAAACTGAACCTTTCCCCCACACAACTCACAACAAAATCTAAAATAAAGATGGAAAAAACTCAACAGCAACAACCCCCCACAACCCCCCCCCAAAAAAACCGCCCTACTGTTATTAAAAGGTCACATAATCATCCCTTCCCTCCTTTTTCACAAAGTGCTTCTTAAACCTTGAAGTGCCGGCCATGTTTCCAATGGCTCTTGTGAGAAATTACTTTGCAGTGCTTCAACTGTAACAAATCTTTATTTGGAAGCAATATTTGTAATATCTGGTGTTTATACAGCACTCTCCTTAAGTGCCCAGCACAGTTCACTCGCATTGGCGCCAGAAATCTTACAAATCCCCTATAACGTTGATCAGTATGATTATCTCTGTGTTACAAAAGGGAGTGGGCAGGTGGGCTGGAGCTGAGAAAAAGTGGCTTGATGAAGACCACCCAGGGTATTTCTAAAGTGGGCATTTAAGCTTTGCCAAGAGAGAGACAGAAAGAGGGCAGAGATCTGCCTAAATTGCACAGCACAATGACTCTCCTCCACAGCTGGAGGCAGGAATGCTCTGCAAGACCATCGCTGAAAACCACAGGAGACGAGAGCGCTCTTGTGCTGAGATCCTGCTCGCAGGTTTCCCATATCAGGTCCTTTCACTTATCAGCTGGTAAGTGGGAGGATCCAATCCTGCACAGTGCTGGTGCACCCTCTTCCAAATGTATTTTAAGTGCGATTTAACTGTGTGCTAAAATGAAGAAGAAGAAGAAGAAGAAGAAGAAGAAGAAGAAGAAGAAGAGGAGGAGGAGGAGGAGGAGTTTGGATTTGATATCCCGCCTTTCATTCCTCTTCAGGAGTCTCAAAGCGGCTAACATTCTCCTTTCCCTTCCTCCCCCACAACAAACACTCAGTGAGGTGAGTGGGGCTGAAAGACTTCAGAGAAGTGTGACTGGCCCAAGGTCACCCTGCATGTGGAGGAGCAGAGATGTAAACCCGGTTCACCAGATTATGAGTCCACCGCTCTTAACCACTACACCACACTGGCTCTCAATGGGCTTTAAAGAATGAAGTACCAACAGAAGAAGAGGCAGACAATACTGATGGACTTTGCAGAACTGGTGAAATTGACGAGAAGAATCTGGATCCAGCGAGACCAAGACGGGGGGGGGGGGAATTATATTATATTTGAAAGACAACTGTAAGCAATTAACATCATTAGCAGGGTTATCTGAAGATTTGTAAAATGAAATGGCTATTTCCCCAGGTTGAATAATTTAATACCTTAGGTAGTGATATATCAAGAATAAGAAAGGATGTGAAACGCAAAGATGAAAAATTGAAATTTGTAAAGCATTAGGTGGGAAGGAGGAAAGTCATTAGGCTCAGTTGAGCCAAAGAGATTTAATAAGGGTTTAGGATGTTACTCATTGTGGTTATATGTAAAACGAATAAAAAATATTATAAAAAATAAAATAAAATGGGGTGTAAAGAAATCCTTAGCCCATACCCTCCAGCATTTCTTCGATGAAAATACAGGTGTCCTCCTCCATCATCATCATTTTGCTCTTTATACCCCGTCCATCTGACTGGGTTGCCCCAGCCATTCTGGGTGGCTCCCAACATATATAAAAACACAAAAAAACCTTAAACTTTTAAAGACTCCCCTGTACAGGGCTGGCTTCAGGTGGTTTGTGGGCTACATAACTTCATACTCTCCAATTTTTCTCCACTTGAAATAGGGACATCCTAAGGAAAAGCGGGACATTCTGGGATCACATCAGAAACTGGGATGGCATCTGCAAATGTAGAACTGTTCTGAAATAATAGGGACACTTGGAGGGTCTGTTAGCCCCAGCTCCTTAATTGTTTCAGGGAGGAGTGGGTAGTCTCTGGTGCAGTGCAGGTCCAATTTGCACAGTCCCGGGGGCACACATATTGGGGCGGCAGGGGGTTATTTTATTGATAAATTTTCTCAAATATAATGGAGTGGCCACTGGGACCACATAACACCTGAGAGATCTGCATTGGCTCCCAGTACGTTTCCGAGCACAATTCAAAGTGTTGGTGCTGACCTTTAAAGCCCTAAACGGCCTCCGTCCAGTATACCTGAAGGACTGTCTCCACCTCCATTGTTCTGCCCGGACACTGAGGTCCAGTGCCGAGGGCCTTCTGGCGGTTCCCTCCTTGCGAGAGGTGAGGTTACAGGGAACCAGGCAAAGGGGCTTCTTGGTAGTGGCGCCAGCCCTGTGGAACATCCTCCCATCAGATGCCAAGCAGCTATCTTATTTTTAAAAGACATCTGAATGCGGCCCTGTTTAGGAAAGTTTTTAATATTTAATGCTGTATTGTTTTTAACACTCAATTGGGAGCCGCCCAGAGTTGCTGGGGAAACTCAGCCGGATAGGTGAGGTATAAATAAATTATTATTATTGTTGTTGTTGTTGTTGTTGTTGTTGTTAATAATAATGATGGTGATAATAATAATAATAATAATAATAATAATAATAATAATAATAATAATAATTTCCCCATGTTATTTTCACCAATACATGCATTTTTACACAGAATTTACTTGAATTTACTTCATATGCATTTCAGTACATTTGGTTTGGCTGGAGGGCTCCATTGCAAAATCTGGAGGTGTGGGGATTTCAAAAAATGCCTGTGGTTTCATTTTGGATATTTTTTCGGAAAGTGTGCATTACTCTTAAATGCGAATGGAATCAAATTCCTCCCCAGCCCAGCCCTGATTGTGCTGCAGGGTGAGATGTTGGAAGGATCCCCCATCACAGGGAATAATCCATTGGCTCACCACCCCAAGCCTGTGTGTAGCATCTGGGCATCTGGGTTGGCCCACTTCCAGTCTGGTGGCTTTCACTGCGTTTCTCATGACCGTGCTGGCAGGTCTGCTGCTTTTATCAGATATTCTCTGCTGTGTGTTTTTCCTCCGAGGCTGAGTGTGAACAGAGCGTGGCAGGTGCTCTGCTGGCCCTTGATCAACCCTGACATGGCCCACACGGACTGGCAGCAGCTTTCCATAGTTTCAGTCTGAAAACATTTCCCTTCCCTACCTGGGGGTGCCAGGGACCTTCTGAATGAAAAAAGAAGATATAAAATAAAGACATTTAATGTACACCAGCTAGACTGTTGACTGGGAGCGGCCGCCGAGACCATATAACCGGTCTTGGCTCCCAGTAGGTTTCCGAGCACAATTCAAAGTGTTGCTACTGACCTTCAAAGCCCTAAACGGCCTCGGTCCTGTATATCTGAAGGAGCGTCTCCACCCCCATCGTTCTATCTGTACACTGAGGTCCAGCACCGAGGGCCTTCTGGTGGTTCCCTCCCTGTGAGAAGTCAAGTTACAGGGACCCAGGCAGAGGGCCTTCTCGGTAGTGGTGCCCTCCCTGTGAAACGCCCTCCCACCAGATGTCAAAGAGAACAACAACTACCAGACTTTTAGAAGACATCTGGACGCAGCCCTGTTTAGGGAAGCTTTTAATGTTTGATGCTTTACAGTATTTTAATATTTTTTTGGAAGCCTCCCAGAGTGGTTGGGGAAGCCCAGCCAGATTGGTGGGGTATGTATGTATGTATGTATGTATGTATGTATAACTATAATAATAATAATAATAATAATAATAATAATAATAATAACTCTATTAAAACAAACTGATGAGTTGTTGTTTATGGAAACTACGATTTTAGTGTATATTCTTTCTCACCATGTCCCGTAGGAGGGCAGAAGGAGCAGGCTTTGACTTAGAACTCTTCTGGTTTAAAACAACGGCAGGGAGAGAGAAAACAGGACCAGCTCTTGGAACAAGAGCTTCTATTTTAAGAAAGTTCACCGCTATTGCATCCTGTAGTCTGCTGCGTGAGAGCAGCTATATTTAGGGTTCCAGCACATGGAGAGCATCACTCTCACTTATTTAATATTACGTTTGGAAATAGTAAAAGTGCCCATAATTATTAGGGGTAAGGCATGTGTGTGGAGGCAGGGGCAGGAACAGTGCAAGGTGTCTTCAGGGAGAACATCCTTCATAGAAGCTTCTGGGTTTGAAACTCTCCCTGATGCATGGCCTTTGCTTTACTTCCCTCCGTACAAGTGAGTGGCAGCCATATATGTCCGCGGGGAGACATTAAAAAGTTGCACTTAGGAACTCTGTTTTTGTAGCTCCGTGACAGAGCGTCTGTTCATGCAGAAGGTCCTACCATCTCAAGAGAAGGACTTCCAGTTGGAAACTCTGGAGAGCTGCTGCCAGTCGGCGAAGGCAGTATTGAGCTAGGTCAAGTGTGGAGGACGTTTTTCAGCAAAAGTCTGCATTCTCTTCTGAGCAACCTGTGGTGGTCATGGGGATACAGTGGTGAACTGAGCCAGAGGCAAAGAGGGATGAAGCAATGCAATTCTTCTTCCCACCCTTTGGACAACAGAAACACACAAAACCCCTCCATCCTGCTTTCAGGGAAGCAGCCAAGAGTTCAGGCAAGCAAGCAAGAGTTCAAGGATCCTGAAAGGGTGTATGAAGACAGGTGGGTGAGGGTGGGTGGCCTGGGTAGAGGGGGTGTGGCATGCAGAGAGTGCCAGGGACTAATGGACCATAGCTGTCAACTTACAGATTTGAAAATAAGGGATCAGCAGCCAAAATAAGGGATTTTCCAGGCACAGGTATGTTCAACTTCTGAGCCCCTCCGAGCCAAAGGCAGAAAGCCCAGCCAGCCGCCAAACGAATCCTCATCAATATGGGACAGCAGTGGGACATGGTGCTGGGATAAGGGACTGTCCCGCCAAATAAGGGACGTTTGATAGCTATGTAATGGACTAGATGGTGGCATTTGGGCTAAGGTTCCACACCCCTGAGCTAGGTGGAGATATTACCTGGCTTGGTAGAAAGGCAGCTTTCTAAGTTCTGAGAGCAGGAGCTCAAACTTTCCCCATTGCACCTGGTGACCCCAACGTCTGGGGTGAGTTTTTCCACCTCTCAAATGTGTCCGAATGCAACCTGTTAGCCTGCCCCAAAGATCTTCAAGGGGGCCTTTTTGAACTAATTGCACAGTCCCCCCTGGACCTCAGTTATTAATATCATTTTTTATTTTAAAAATCATTCATTTCTTAAATGCCTTCTAAATAGCTGTCTCAAGGTGATGTACCCTAAAGATAATGAAAAGTGGGTAAAAATACAAAGCCAGCCGATAAATTTAAAGCAAAACAAACACAGAAGAGACCGATTTATCCAGTTGGGAAAGCCTAATGGAATAAGCATGTTTTCAGAATGTGCAGGTAGTGGATCCCTGTCATATCTCAACAGGAATGCTGTACCATGGAACACCAAAAGCCCCACTCCAGATTTCTTGGGAGTAGGCTTCTGAGATCTTCGGAACTTGCAGGAGAAGTTCTTCCACAGATGGCAGCGATCTTCTGATATGGAGCATTTGCAACTGCAAACAAGGTGCAAAGCAACTGCCTTTCCCCGTCCTTAGTCTGCAGCACCCACAGAAGACCTCTGAACGTGGAGGTTCCATCAAACCAGGCATAGGCAACCTTCGACCCTCCAGATGTTTTGGCCTACAACTACCATGATCCCTAGCTAACAGGACCAATAATAATAATTATTATTATTATTATTATTATTATTATTATTATTTATTATTTGTACCCCAGCCACTCTGGGCGGCTTCCACAGAGACCAAAATACACTAAAATATCACACATTTAAAACTTCCCTGAACAGGGCTGCCTTAAGATGCCTTCTGAATGTCAGTTAGTTGTTTATCACTTTGACATCTGATGGGAGGGCGTTCCACAGGGCGCACCGAGAAGGTCCTCTGCCTGGTTCCCTGTAGCTTTGCTTCTCACAACGAGGGAACCGCCAGAAGGCCCTCGGCGCTGGACCTCAGCGTCCGGGAAGAACGATGGGGGTGGAGACGCTCCTTCAGGTATACTGGGCTGAGGCCGTTTAGGGCTTTAAAGGTCAACACCAACACTTTGAATTGTGCTCAGAAACATACTGGGAGCCAATGTAGGTCTTTCAAGACCGGTGTTATGTGGTCTCGGCGGCCGCCCTCAGTCACCAGTCTAGCTGGTCAGGGATGATGGGAATTATAGTCCAAAACATCTGGAGGGCCGATCTGAGCAGCTGCCAATTAGACTTATTCTCTATGAGTTGTCCTAATTGAATTAATGTGCCTCCCCCAAGTGGTAAATATGGCTTTGGCATTCCAATAAATACACAATTACATATAATTTTTATTTCTTTCTTTCTTAACACAATATTTCAAACATTACATTAACAAACAGTATACTCTTTGAGATAAGATAAGATAAGATAAGATAAGATAAATTTATTGTCATTGTCCGTATATACACAGTATACACAACAACGAAAATCAAACACCCAAAGACCGGGTTCACATACACATTTGCACGTATCTCCAACACTCTCATCCTATTCAGACATAATCTATAAAACATAACATAATCCAGAATATAACATAACCTATTAAAGGCATAACATAACCTAAAACCTATCTCATTCCTTCCTACTCCCTGCTTGCTATTTCTTGCAACTGGCCCTGAGATCATTATTTAGTGCTCTTTGCTCTGCTGAGCTCATGACTTCCCTCCACCCCTTCAACTGTTTTTTTTTTTTTTGTTTTCAGATAATTATACTCACATTTTAAATCGTCAATTTCTGACCTTTATCATTCTTAAATTCATCTCTTTCTCTCTGGCCAGAAACGGTTTTCCGGTTTACCGTTGCAAGATTTATTTCAATCCTACCAGTGTTTTTACATTTTTACAATAATTGTTCATATACCAAATAAATTTCCTCCAGTCTCTTTGAAATTTTTGGTTGCGCTGTTTCTGGATTCTACCGGTCAGCTTGGCCAACTCTGCATAATCCACCATCTTCATCTGCCACTCCTCAATCGTTGGCAGTTCCTTTAATATCCAATACTCAATTTGTTTTCTTTGAGCTTGGGAGACCGATCGCGATGGTTCTGACTCATTCTGGGGAATATGTTACAAAGCTCCTTCTCCCCCTGGAGCAGAAGCCCAAGGATAATAGATCCCAAGGGAAACCTGCTTGACGGCTGCTGGAGTTAATGATCTAGCTTTGTACTACGAGAACAACATTTTTCATTTGATGATTAAAAGGGTGAGCTGGGCTTTCGGTGAGCAAATTATCAAGTTGAGCCATCATCATAGTCACGGCAATAATAGCGCATATCAGCTATAGAAATGTAGAAGCTCTTTTTTCAGGCCTTTTCTTTTTTTTGCAACACTTAATTCTGCCCTATGCAGTCGCTCCATTTGGAAACACAATGGCTGCGGAACAGTGAATGGCAGCAACAATGCAATGATATTCCGTCAGAATTAACTAAAGGAACAGCTTAGGCGAGGTCAGATATTTATGGTCAGCTATGGATGAAGCCTTCCCCAAAACTGGTGCAGTCCAGACAGAATTCTAGAATTGAAGAATCAGGAAATTGCAGCATTGGAAGGAGACCAATGCACCATCTAGTCCAGTGTTTCTGGAACTTTGGTCTCCAGCTGGTTTTGGACTACAACTCTCATCATCCCTAACTAGCAGGACCAGTGGGCAGGGATGATGGGAAGTGTAGTCCCAAACATCTGGAGAGCCGGAGTTTGCCTATGCCTGACATAAGGAGAAAATCTAGGAGAGGAAACTAAAGTAACAAAAGACTGGAGCAGAAACATGGTTCAAGCATAATGGAATTACTTTTTCCTCTTCATAACTAAATGAAGACAAATTGTTACTCAGCCAACTGGCTAAGCAAAGTGGTGGCAAACTTTTACTGGGAGAGGTAGTGATCATTTGTTTGTATGGAAGGTGGGGTTTGGAAGAACAAGCCCTATCATGTATGAGAGGGCACATTGTCAGAATGCCTTACAACAGGCATTACATAGTCCAATGTTTCCGAAACTTCGGTCTCCAGCTGCTTTTGGACTACAACTCCTCCACCATCCCTAGCTAGCAGGACCAGTGGGCAGGGGTGATGGGAATTGTGGTTCAAAAACAGCTGAGGACCCAAGTTTGGGAAACCCTGATCTAGTCTAAATTCCTTCAATGCAGGAATCAAAGCTAAATAATTATTAACAGGCAGGCATCAAACCTTTGTTTAAAAGCCTCCAAGAAGGAGAGTCTCCACATTCTGAGGAAATCCGTTCCACTGTCAAACAGAAATTTTTCCTAATGTTTAGCTGGAATCTCATTTCTTGTCACTTGAATCCATTGGTTCATGTCCTACCCTCTGGAGCAGCAGAAAAACAATCTTGCTCCATCTTCTGTGTGCCAGCCCTTCAGCTCCTATCACCTCTCAGTCTTCTTCAAGCTGAACATACCCAACTCCTTCAACCACTCCTCATAAGGATTTATGATCTTAGTGACTCTCCTCTGCACATGTTGCAGCTTGTCAATAGCTTTTGACTGTGGTGTCCAGAACTGGACACAGTACTCTAGGTAGGGTCTGACCAAGGAAGAGTAGAGTGTCAGATTCTGCTCAGATTCGGAAGGAGGTAGTCTCCATGGTGATAGGAAGGCTGGAGTGGGAGAATGCCAGAGTTCTGTCTAGTCAGGTTGTATGGGATCAGTTTCAATTTGTTACCTCTTAGGATGTGGAAGGGCTGTTTGGACAAATGAAACCAATCACCTGTCTTCTTGTTCCTTGCCCATCCTGGCTCATAAAAGCGAGCTAGGCAGGGCAATGGGCTCTGTGGGGTGGTAAATGCTTCCCTTTGCGAGGGAGTCTCTCCTGAACCCCTTAAAGAGGTGGTTATTAGACTGCTTCTTAAAAGACCATCTTTGAACCCAACCACTATGGCCAACAAAGGTCCGTATAGTTAAAGCTACAGTATGGTTTTCCCAGTAGTGATGTATGGAAGTGAGAGCTGGACCATCAAGAAGGCTGATCACCGAAGAATTGATGCTTTTGAATTATGGTGCTGAAAGAGACTCTTGAGAGTCCCATGAACTGCATGCAAGAAGATCAAACCTATCCATTCTGAAGGAAATCAGCCCTGAGTGCTCACTGGAAGGACAGATCCTGAAGCTGAGGCTCCAAGACTTTGGCCACCTCATGAGAAGAGAAGACTCCCTGGGAAAGACCCTGGTGTTGGGAAAGATGGAGGGCACAAGGAGAAGGGGACTACAGAGGACAAGATGGTTGGACGGTGTTCTCAAAGCTACCAGCATGAGTTTGACCAAACTGCAGGAGGCAGTGGAAGACAGGAGTGGCTGGCGTGCTCTGGTCCATGGGGTCATGAAGAGTCAGAGTCGACTAAACAACTATGGCCAACTATTGCCCAGTCTCAAATCTTCCATTTCTAGGCAAGGTGTTTGAGTGGTTGGTCTTGGAACAACTGGAGGATGTGGTCCATTTGGATCCCTTTCAATCAGTATTCAGGACCCATCACGGGGTCTACTGTCAATCAAATCAGTCTTAAAGAAGATGCATAAATACATATGGCCCTGTGTCACCTTAAAAGAAGACAAGAGTAACAAATCGAGACTGGGGCATTGCCCAAGTTCAAAGAATCCCGTATGAAGTGGTTCAAAGTTTCCACACATTTTGGCAACCTTTGGCTTGCCCTAAAAGCCCACACTAGCAGGAAAATGCTGATGTCTTTACATCAGAAAGTTAACCGGCTTTCCAGAGCTTCCAACATCCCCACATAATCCTTAGCTTCTTGAAATTTTCATAAGCCAGATGTTCTATAGCTGCTTGTGCAATTGCTGCAAAGCAGCTAACCTCTTCCTCACTGGGTACTCGGCTGCCTTCATAATTTCTTTGACAGAAGCCTGAGCAAGCACCTTGCAGAAGGCACACAACCTATTCATAAAATTAAATATACGTTTACTTTTGAGAAGCTGCAATCACAATCCCTGGGCAAGGAAGCCCCCTTTGCTTTTTAGGCTCTGTGTAATGTGGCTCCACCCACTGACCCCACGCTCAACGTTGTGTCTGCTGCTGGCCATGTGCTGGGGGGCATGGACCAATTCAGGGAATACAATCAGTATTCTGTTGTTGTGGCTTTCTTTTCTTTTTAAAATTTATTTATTTACATCACACATAAATCATAAAAACAAGATTCCATGGAATCTCCTGGACTTCTATCCTCCCCTTTGTGGGTCCTTATTAATACTTTCCTCCTACATCTTTTATGATAATCCAAAACCTTTACCTCTTCCATTATGTCCAGAATTCAGCCTTAAACTACAAGCGCTCTTCCAATCCTACTAATGATTTTAACTATATTTAAGGCAAGTTATAAAATTTACCCATTCCTTGTTAAAATTCTGGTCTATCTGATTTCTGACTCTTCCAGCCATTTCAGCATAGTCCATTAATTTCATCTGCCATTCTTCTTTGGTGACAACTTTATCTTCTTTCCATCTCTGGGTCGGTGACATCTGTGTAGCCGTGGTCACATACATAAATAGTCTTTTCTGCTCCTTTCGGATTTTGGCACCTAGAATTCCTGAAAGGAAAGCTTCAGGCTTTTTAACAAAGGTTTTCCCCAGCTCATTACATATGTGGTGAAATTGTAAGGTAGTAAAGGGATTTTGGGAAATGATGTCTAATGATATTGTGGCCCAGTTATTGTGGCTTTCAGTCTGCACTCAATATATGTTATTTCCCACAGGAGGAGAGAGTACCGTTGTGCTTGAACCCTGCTTGTGGGTATCTCAAGGGCATCTGGTTTGCCACTGTGAGAACAGGATGCTGGACTAGATGGGCCATTGGCCTGATCCTGCAAGCTATTCTTATGTTATTAATTGATTACATCCCTTTCGTTTTGCATTGCATCCCCTTTGCATTGCAATGATCAGGGTTGAGTAACTTAATGGCAATGTAGTGTTCATCATTAAGGGATGTTCAAAAGCACGTCAAAGTGCAAGTAGATAAATAGGTATCACTCCAGCGGGAAGGTAAACGGCGTTTCCGTGTGCTGCTCTGGTTCACCAGAAGCGGCTTAGTCATGCTGGCCACATGACCCGGAAGCTGTCTGTGGACAAACGCCGGCTCCCTCGGCCTATAGAGCGAGATGCGTGCTGCAACCCCAGAGTTATCCGTGACTGGACCTAATGGTCAGAGGTACCTTTACCTTTTTAACGTTCATCGTTAGTCATGTAATCTGTGTCATTTCACCACATCAGGCAGAGAGATCTTTATCATTGTTTTTGGTGAAACGCGAACTGCAGCAGAGAAGAAACAGTGACACGTGTGACGAATGCGGAGTGGAATGGAAAAGAATGCCTTTTTACATCCTTACCTGACAACGTCTCCCTCTTTTTTTCGGCGAGCAGCATTCAAAACGGTGTATATGCACAATATAAAACACATATAACAATGATTAACAGTTAAACAGTACAATAAAACAACCAATAAAAGCTGCCTGAAAACATTAGCGCATAATATATTCACAGTCGCTGAAAGCAGCAGTAAAACTCAAAAACATTTTTCCATCTCTTTGTGGGATTTATAACAGGCGCTACCTTCAAGGATCTTGGGGTGGTGCTCCCCCCCCATTTTATTCTCATAACAAACCAGTGACATAGGTTAAGCTGGTCCAAAATGAGAGAGCTTGATGGCTAAGTGGAGATCTGAATGTGGGTCTCCACAGTCCTAGCCAAACACTCCAACTTCGGCATTGCAATGATATTCCCATTTTTCATAGCGACTTAGAGACATCAGAGCACAGGGAAGGCCGTGCAGCTGAGGGAAGTCTGGTGAACCTTTTGCAGAATTGAGCATCATAATGTGAAAGGCCATCACAGATATATGCTTCTTGATCTCATCGGCTTTGTTGTTGTTTAGTTGTGTCTGACTCTTCATAACCCTATGGAGCATGCCAGGCACTTCTGTCTTCCACTGCCTCCCACAGTTTGGTCAAACTCATGCTGGTAGCTTCAAGAACACCATCCAACCATCTAATCCTCTGTCGTCCCCTTCTTCTTGTGCCCTCCATCTTTCCCAACATCAGGGTCTTTTCCAGGGAGTCTTCTCTTCTCATGAGATGGCCAAAGTATTGGAGCCTCAGCTTCAGGATCTGTCCTTCCAGTGAGCACTCAGAGCTGATTTCCTTCAGAATGGAGAGGTTTGATCTTCTTGCAGTCCATGGGACTCTCAAGAGTCTCCTCCAGCACCATAATTCAAAAGCATCAATTCTTCAGCAATCAGCCTTCTTTATGGTCCAGCTCTCACTTCCATGCTTTAAAGAACTATGCTTTAAAGAACCAACATACTGAAAAATGCTAATATAGCTGGCTGGGGCTCATGGTAGCTTTAGGGTTAAGAGATCAGACCCCGATCTCTAAATCAGGGATGTTCTTGATTTAGAAGGGCTGTCCTGGTTTCTGATTTGATCCCAGAATGTCTCACTTTTCCTTCCATTGGAGAAATGTTGGAGGGCATGAGAGATTAATCTGTCAGTTTTCCTTTTTCTGAATTTCTCTCTCCAGTTTCCAAAATTCAGAGCAGAAAAATTTCAAAAGAGAGCTGTGTTCTGCTTCCCCAGTTTCTTCGGCAAGCACAAACAGTGTCTACTCAGAACTGAGATATATGGAAGCCAGTGAGATTTACTCCCAGGTAAGCAGGGTTGGGATTGCAGCCTTAGGTGTGTAATTCACTCTACGCGGGGCTGCCCTTGAAACTGTCCCATAAACTCCAGCTGGTGCAGAATGCTGCAGCGAGGCTCCTCTGCCATCGAAGCATTATCACCAGGTGCTTTACCAGTTGCACTGGTTCCTGGTGGAGTATAGGGTCAGGTTCAAGGTGCTGGTTTTGACCTTTAAAGCCCTTTGTGGCTTAAGGCCCATGTATCTATGGGATCACCTCTCCTGGTCTGCCCTGCAGAGGACCTTAAGGTCCATGAATAACCTTAGTTTAGAGGTCCTGGGCCCTAAGGAAATCAGACTATCCTCCACCAGGGCCAGGGCCTTTTCAGTGATGGCTCCGACCTGGTGGAATGCTCTGTCTCATAAGACTAGGGCCCCTCGGGATATAACCTCCTTCCATCGGCCTGTAAGACAGAGCTATTCCGCCTGGCCTTTAATTTGAATTCAGCCTGATCTTTTATTTCCCTTCTCTTCCCTCCCCTCCCCCTTTTATGAAGATTACCCGCTCTGAGACCCCACAGGAAATTCTCCCCTGGCCTCCTCGCTGGCCCAAGTAGGATCAGTTCAGCCAGCTAGCCCTGGGGATTATCTAATTGATTTTTGAATTTTATTGTTATTCATGTTTTTATACTGTATTTTATGCTGCTTTTATAATTAACTGTTTTAAAGTGTTTAAAATTTGTTGTTAGCCGCCCTGAGCCCAGTTTTTGAACCAGGAAGGGTGGGGTATTAATAATAATAATAATAACAATAATAATAATTACAATTATTATAATTACTGCAGTAGCCCATTTCCTGTAGCAGCTGGTCTTTGGACTCTGCAAACTGCTGCCTCTTCTAACTGTGTTTCTCTTCTTCCCTCCCTCCTCTCCTCGAGGCAGTCTACAATTGAGTTCCTTTGCCAATGCAAGGAGACGCCTTCCTGCCCAGATGCCAGAAATGAGAGGCATCCTCTAGTATTTTCTTTTCTTGATATTGTTAATGGGAGGATTTGCCACCCGCGACATGATCTCTCCCAATCGGCTGGTTCCGAAAAGCTGGCAGACAGGGCAAACTGGTTATCTTCACCTATCAGGAAATGAGCCTCAGGGGAGAAAGAAGGGAGAGCTTGCAGAGCTTTCAAAGAGCAGCGAGAGATTAGATTACCTGCCTGCATGACCTGCAGTGCAAAGAGAGAGAGAGGCATGTCAGACAACAATAATCAGAGAGATGGGATCTGTTGCGCAGCTGGCTGTTCAGGTGTGAGGTCTTGGGGAGGTGTGTCCCCTGCAGGGGCTTATGGCAGCTAAATATTGGATAGATGAATAGCAAGAGAATAGTAGATGACAAGGAAGCATTTATGCTGTCGGTTCTCGTCCCCGCAGTTAGTTACTGTCTACTGTCAGAATTTGTTGACTTGTGTCTCTGTGCCCTTTGGGTCAAACTAGACATCTTGGTGGCAGCGACATTTATTTTGACCCACAGCTTCTCTATCTGTGCCTAAAAGTGAAGGCTAGGGTTCAGACGGAAGTTCCTGCGAGTCAGAAAAAAATATTTATGTATGCAACAGTGATGGCTCGAGTTTTGTTAGCCCCCCCCCCAAAAGTGAGGGAGCTCCCAGGCAAAAAAGGACTGGCAACTTAAGATGATAGAATATGAAGAACTTGCAGGTTTTACACAAGGAATAAGAGAGCAAGAAGAACACATTTTTTTTTAAAAAAAAAAGAAGAGTGGAAAATACTTATTGAGTATACGGGAAATAATAGTACACAGCTGAAAACCCTGGCAGCATTAAGAGAAAATCAACAGAGTAATTAATGTCTGAGTGATGTAAACATGGAGAACTGATTAAAATGGTTACAGTAAAATATGCAGGTATGATAGATCAGCAAAATGATCCAGGGAAGGAGAAGGAGGGAAGTGATTGGATATTTAACAGTACCTAAAATGTTTATTTTCAAATGTAAAATTGAAAATTCTATTATTATTATTATTATTATTATTATTATTATTATTAGTGTGTGGTTGGGGTTGAATAGGGTTTGATGGAAGCTAAATCTTGGCTCACGCTATTTATTTATTGCATATATATGCCAGCTTTTCATAGAACCATAGAACTGAAGAGTTGGAGGAGACCCCAGGGGTCATCTAGTCCAGCCCCTTGGAATGCAGGAATCACAGCTAAAGAATGGAAGAAGAGGGTGAGTCAGCAGAACAAGAGGCTAAAATGCCACGAGTTGAGGAACAGGTTCCTGGCTCTGATGTTGGTGACCAGGAGCTCACTGAACTTGGGTCTGGCAGGCAGGAGCCTGCTGGACCAGATGTCACAGCACTAAGGTCCACAGAAGCAGAGCAGAGAAACCTCCCTCTGAGCCAAAGTTGCCTAGTACCTTCCACACTACCTCACCAGCAAGAAGCAGACTGAGTGGGACAAGTCAAAACTCAAAGGCTCTGCAATTATCCAACAAATGGGGCAGAGCCTAAGAGACCTGGACTTGAGGCAGAGATTCAAAAGCAGGGGTCAGCAACCTTTTCCAGCTGTGGGCCAGTCCATCGTCCCTCAGACCATATGGTGGGCCAGACTATTTTTTTTTTTTTGGGGGGGGAGAACAAATTCCTATGTCCCACAAATAACCCAGACATGCATTTTAAATAAAAGGACACATAATACTCATGTAAAAACACACTGATTCCCGGACCGTCCACAGGTTGGATTGAGAAGGCGACTGGGCCGCATCCGGCCCCTGGGCCTTAGGCTGCCTACCCCTGTTCAAAAGGTCTCAATTCACCTCCAGTCATTATTGGACCACCACTCTGCTCACCTGGAGCTATCCATGGTGCTGGAGCCACTGGCCTCCCTCCCTCCCTTGTGAAGTAACAGCATTGCTAGGCACCAAAGAGACTATTTCCCAACAATGAAAGCTATAAAGAAATGGGGTAAGAGGAGATCAGCACCTGTCTGTAGAAAGTAAGCATAGAAAGATTTCTCATCTCATCCCTTACCTTTCTCGCCCTGATCTGGCCACAGTGATCCATGCAACAGTCACCTCCAGGCTTGATTATTGTAACTCGCTCTATGCGGGGCTGCCCTTGAAGCTGACCCAGAAACTCCAGCGGATGCAGAATGCCGCGGTGGAGCTCCTTGCCATGGGATCACATTCATCCAGTGCTTTACCAACTGCACTGGCTCCCGGGGGAGTACAGTGTCGGGTTTAAGGTGCTGGTTTTGACCTTTAAAGCCCTATGCGGCCTAGGACCCTTGTACCTACGGGACCACCTCTCCTGGTATGCCCCGTGGAGGACCTTAAAGTCCACAAATGACAACATTTTGGAGGTCCCAAGTCACAAGGTGTTTAGATTGGTCTCAAATAGGGCCAGGGCCTTTTCAGTGCTGGCCCCAACTTGGTGGAATGCTCTGTCCCTGCGGGACTTCACATCTTTCTGCAGGGCCTACAAGACAGAGCTGTTCCACCTGGCCTTTGGTTTGGACTCAGCCTGACCCTTATGTTTCCCTCCCTTTATGGTTTTGATCTATGGGCTACTATTAAAATGAGGCTGCATTTTAAATTGTATTTTAACCCATATTTTAAATTGGTTTTCCCCCCTTCTCTCCTCATTATGTTTTTATTGTAATTTTACTGGTGTCAGCTGCCCTGAGCCCAGCTCTGGCTGAAGAGGGTGGGGTATAAATAAAAATTATTATTATTATTATTATTATTATTATTATTATTATTATTATTATCATCATCATCATCATCATCATCATCATCATCATCATCATCATCAGTTGCAGCATTGCTCCGTCTAGATTAGTTCTGCCTTCACTGACTGGCAGAATGTCTCTCCAAGGTTTTGGACATGGGGCAATCCAACCCTACTTGGAGGTTGGTGGGGAATGATCCTGGGGCCTTCTGCATTTGCAATAATTTAATATCTTCTGTGAACCGTATAAAGCTTTCTGTGCTGGAATGAAGGTGTAGAATACATTCTGATGAGTTAATTGGTATTAAAGGGTGGGTAAGGGGGTATCTTGGTAACCAAAGGTGAGTTATTTAGCAATACAAAATTAATTAAACCCCACTGCAAATTTTGTTCACTTGCTTCAGTGTTAAAACACCGAATAACAGCTTGCATACATTTTACGCTCCCAAATTACAGTTGCTGGGTATTAATTTTATTTGAATGACGGGAAACTACATATGAATACTATAGGGAAATTATTTCCGTCTTGATTAGAATCCCTGGGACAAAATTATATTGTGATGCCTGTGCAAGCTTTTTTATATGAAAGATAATTTATAGATTTGTAATAAGTTGGTTTGGGGTATAAATATTATTTTCTGGAGATTTCAAATGAAGACAACAGGCAGACTATTCAGAGTAGGGTTGCCATATTTCAAAAAATTCCTGAGACTTACAAAGTTGAACTTTTTTTAGGAAGGCCCCCAAAATTGTTGAGCTTCCTTTTTAGGAACAAACCCCAAAACTTTCCCCAACATCTCAGGAATTTTCCTGGCATATGGCAAGCTTAATTCAGAGGGTTTTTCTGACATAAAGTAAGGTCTGTGGTTCCCTACAGATATATTAACTTTTCTAAATGCTGGCTTAATTTAAACAAAATTTACAGAGAGGGCTCATTGTTGGAAGCTGTGAAGAACCAAAATTTTGTGATGAAGATCATTGATGGGCATTCAGGTGTCATTCGTGACGTGGATCGTTTCATTTCTTGTTGGATAGATTTGTGTGTTAGAAGATAGGAACATCTCACAAAGAGACAGATGTTGGGGGCAGTAGGACTTGTCACGGTCCTGTTCATGGGCGATTGAAGTCCCGGCTGGGGATGTCAGGACTGGGGGCAAGATGGTGGGGTGGGAGCAGGAACGGTGGTCCAGAAGACAGGAAGCCAAGAGGATCAAGAAGCAAGAAGTCAGGAGTCTGAGGATCAAGAAGCAAGGAGTCACAAAGTCAAGGGTCCGAGGATCAAGAAGCAAGGAGTCATGAAGTCAGGAGTCTGAGGATCAAGAAGCAAGGAGTCACGAAGTCAAGGGTCTGAGGGTCAGGAAGCAAGGAGTCAAGAAACCAAGGTTCAAGGATCAGGAAGCAGGGAGCCAAATGCAGCAAGGCAGGGAGTGTGTTGCTGTGGGAAAGAGCCAAAGGGAAATGCTGACCTTATGTCCCTTCCCAGCTCTTTCCACCAGGTGCTGTGAGTTGCCAATCAACCTCACCTATGTGGCCATGCCTTGCCTCTTCAGAACAAACTTAGGAAGGCCCAAGTCCTGCAAAGTCCTATTGGTCACAGGGCCTGGCTCCTGCATGCACACCTGACACCTGTCGTATCAATTGGCAGGAATCACAGGTGGAGCAAGTGCTGTTATTCTCAGATCCTGCTTGCAGACTCCCCAAAGGTTCATATTATTTTTGTCCACTGTGAGAATACGATCCTGGCCTAATACTGCTTTGGTCTGATTCAGCAGGACTCTTGTTATGCTTTTAAGGACATTCTGTAGTGTCAACATAGAGCATCCTTATGATATGAAATACAATCAAAACTACTTTTTTAAAAAATCCCTGAGCATGTTTCTCCACTCAATAAGTGAGACGCTTGTCCAAATATATTAGGCCTTGAGGGAGGAAGCAATATATAACCATATGCTGAGGATCCAGGCAGCTCTCTCCTGCCTTGTGCCTACACTTCATTCTCTAGCTCATGGGACTGCCATTTCTACAAGATCCAATTTTTGGTTGTCTAGGGAACCATTTCAACATCACTCCAAACTGCTTGTGCGTCAGGGAAGGGCAGAGTGTTTTCTGTGGTTACCTGGCAACTTCAGGGGGTTTCCTGTTCCCAGAGCATGGTCAGAGCTAAACCCACTTGATGTACTGCAGTCTCCTGCTCAACCTAAGTAGGTGTAGGTGTAAGTACCTGGACTGAAGACCATTGGGGAACGCCCATGCACTCTACCTTTCAGATCTGTGATGGAAGAATGCTGGAATATCAGTGAACTTCTCACCAGTGTCCTGGGTGTATCTGATGAGAATCAAGCTGTGTGAAAGCTGTCACAAACTTAGCAGGAGTCAACACTGTGATGCAGCAAACAAATAAAATTATAAGCTAATGCAATTTTGGGCTGCATCAACAGATGTACAGTATCCAGATCAGGCTTCCTAAAACTCAGCCCCCCCAGGTGTTTTTGGCCTACAACTCCCATGATCCCTAGCTAGCAGGACCAGTGGTCAGGGATGATGGGAATTGTAGTCTCAAAACATCTGGAGGGCCGAGTTTGAGGAAGCCTGATAGTATTACTCTATTCTGCCTTGGGCAGGCCCCACCTGAATTCCACAGTTGACTTCTGGGCACCACAACTGGAAAAGGATATTGACAAGCTGGAATGCGTGTAGAGAAGGGCGACCAAGATGATCAAGGGTCTGGGAACCAAGCCTTATGATGAACAGTTGAGGAATCTGGGTATATTTTGTTGTCATCGTTTAGACATATCCGACTCTTCGTGACCCCAAGGACCAGAGCACGCCAGGCACTTCTGTCTTCCACTGCCTCCCGCAGTTTGGTCAAACTCATGTCGGTAGCTTCGAGAACACTGTCCAACCATCTCATCCTCTGTCGTCCCCTTCTCCTTGTGCCCTCCATCTTTCCCAACATCAGGGTCTTTTCCAGAGAGTCTTCTCTTCTCATGAGGTGGCCAAAGTATTGGAGCCTCAGCTTCAGGATCTGTCCTTCCAGTGAGCACTCAGGGCTGATTTCCTTCAGAATGGATAGGTTTGGTCTTCTTGCAGTCCACGGGACTCTCAAGAGTCTCCTCCAGCACCAGAATTCAAAAGCATGAATTCTTCGGCGGCCAGCCTTCTTTATGGTCCACCTCTCACTTACATATATGCTGATAAGATAGCCATCTTTAAATATCTCAAGGGATGTTACACATGGAAGAGGGAACAAGCTTGTTTTCTCCTGCTCTGGAGGGCAGGTCTCAAAACAAAGGAATCAAATGACAAAGAAGGAGATTCCGACAAAGCATTAGGAAGAGCTTTCTGATGGCAAGAGCTGTTTGACAGTGGAATGGACTACCTCAGAAGGGGGTGGACTTTCCTTCATTGGACATTCTTAAGTAGAGGTTGGATGGCCACCTGTCATGGATGCTTTAGCTGAGGTTCCTACACTGTGGGGTTATGGACTAGATGACCTTTGTGGCTTCTTCCAACTATGCAGTTATATGATCCTGTTATTCTAACTACATAGCGGCTAGGAATCACATCCATTCATCTGCCTATTTGGGCTTCTGGCCCTGCCCATCAATGGCATGTGGCCCCTGCATGGTTGCTGAGGTAGAAATCAGTGAAGCCAGCAACATGTATGATACCACAAAACTAGTATCGACCAGATAAGGGGAAACCTAATCCTGACGGTTAGAGTGAAAAACAATTCCAGATAAGGTACATGGAGGTCTCTGCACACATAGTAAACATGGGCTGAAGTTGCAGTTCAAGGACTGTGGTTGGATGAGAGACGGAGCAATGTGGTGGCTGGCCAGAGGATAATAATGATGATTTTTTATAAATTTATATGCTGCTGATCTGACTGGGTTGTGCCAGCCACTCTGGGTGGCTCCCAACAAAATATTAAAAACACAATAAAACATCAAGCATTGAAAACTTCCCTGTACAGGGCTGCCTTTGGATGTCTTCTAAAAGTCAGATCGTTGTTTATCTCTTTGACATCTGATGGGAGGGTGTCCCACAGGGTCGAAACAGTCAAGATGACCTAAGTTTGCCTATATAGCAGGGGTCAGCAAACTTTTTCAGCAGGGGGCTGGTCCACTGTCTCTCAGACCTTGTGGGGGGGGGGGACTATATTTTGAAGGGAAAAAATGAACGGATTTCTATGCCCCACAAATAACCCAGAGATGCATTTTAAATAAAAGCACACCTTCTACTCGTGTAAAAATACCAGGCAGGTCCCACAAATAACCCAGAGATGCATTTTAAATAAAAGCACACATTCTACTCGTGTAAAAACACTAGGCAGGTCCCACAAATAACCCAGAGATGCATTTTAAATCAAAGGACATATTCTACTGATGTAAAAACATGCTGATTCCCGGACCATCCGCAGGCCGTATTTAGAAGGTGATTGGGCCAGATCTGGCCCCCGGGCCTTAGGTTGCCTACCCATGCTATATAGTGTGACCTAATGGAAGACTATAGGGACGCGGGTGGTGCTGTGGATTAAACCACAGAGCCTAGGACTTGCCGATCAGAAGGTCAGCGATTTGAATCCCCCGCAATGGGGTGAGCTCCCATTGCTCGGTCCCTGCTCCTGCCAACCTAGAAGTTCGAAAGCATGTCAAAGTACTAGTAGATAAATAAGTACCGCTTCGGCAGGAAGGTAAACAGTCTTTACGTGCGCTGCTCTGGTTCGCCAGAAGTGGCTTAGTCATGCTGGCCACATGACCCGGAAGCTGTACGCCAGCTCCTTTGGCCAGTAAAGCAAGATGAGTGCCGCAACCCTAGAGTCAGTCACGACTGGACCTAATGGTCAGGGGTCCCTTTACCTTTAATGGAAGACTCTTGCAGACTCTTTGGACTCTGTCCTGCAATGCATTACTGAGTAAAGTCTGACTGACTGAGAAATTGTGAGCCACCATACTTTAACCCAAGGTGAATTTCCCCCACATTGCCCACTATGAAATTTGGCCTGTGGAGTGAAGGTGGGACCCTACCCCTGCTGTGAGCTAAACTTGGGGCTGCTATTTTAGCATCCATGGCTATCTGAGCATGGACACAGCCTCTGGTCCCAGTTAGCCAGCTGCCTATAGCTCCATTATTTCCAGCAATCCATGTTCAGCTCTGATCAGAGGAAAGAATGAGTTGGGGGGGGCTGTTTAAAGAGCTCACCCAGCTGGCTTTTGACAGCTCCTTTGGCCATTACCTCCTGGCTTGAAGGTGCAGGAAAGACAAGCTGACCCCCCCCCCCGGCAAGAATAGAGCTTTTAAATGAAATTACTGCTTGAAGATGAGTCAGCAGGATACTTCGTAGCATTTGCCACCTTCATGGCAAATCTATCATTTAAGGTCTTTTGGAATGGCTGGAGAAGAAGACATGGTTTTTTTGGGGGGGGGGGGACTTTGAGTAGTGATCCGAGACCTCCAAAAAGGAATGGAGGTCTCCAAAGGCAGCCTTGCACTCCATTCATTTATCGGGTCTTGCTTTTAAGAGGTTTTAAATGAGTGCACTGGAAAATGTCACTGAGAAGTGTTGCCGTTTCTATACACACAGCATTAATTGCATAGATTCAATCCCATTAAGTACAATTATTTCATTTATACGTTTGCATATTTTATGGAGGCATTCGACTGCCTGATCTTTGAAGCGCACCACTTTCCCCGCTCTGAATTTAAATTAAAGCCAGATTTCCTCCTCATGAGCCTTAAGGTTCACATATAGTGTGTGCAAATATGACCTGATTTTGGAGGAAGCCGCCTGCTGTATATCTGCATGAGTCACTGTTCTGTTCTGAGGTGGGTTGGGAAAGAGGCAATCTCAGGACAATTCGTTCATGCACAGATGCAACAGGGAGGCTATGTTTTGGGGCAACAATTTTGCTGTGTCTCTGATCCTATCACCCCCCAACAGAGATTTATCCATCCCAAGCAGTGGGAAACCTATGGATATTGTCAGAGTCACAGTGGGCAGCCCTCTTCTGTGGGAGGGGTTATTAACTGAGCTGTGATTGCCCTTTCCCCAATCTGAGACCACATCTGAGATTTCAGACTGACCCAAATCTCACAACCCTACGATTAGATACAGTCAGGAAACAGCCCCAGGTGGCAGATACTGGGTAGCCTCCCCTTGTTTACCTCCTGAGGCCCACCCCTAGCCATTCCCCTCAGTTGCCCCACATCTTCTCCTTGTCTCCTTAATCTGGCCTGCTGCCTCATGTGCAGAGGGAGATATGTTCATTTGTTAAATGTATATTCTGCTGTTCATCATAAATCAATCCCAGGGCAAGCTGCGACATACAGAAACGTAACACCAATCAATACAGCCATTCCGAAACAATTGGTCATAAAATTCAGCACACAACCAGCTTTCATCTGTCAGTCTGAACACCTTAGTTCATATTATTCATTCACTCAAAAGCCAGGCAGGAAAGAAATGTTTTCAGCTGGTACCAAGAACAGGCTGAAGTTGGCACAAGCCTCGCTTCAAGAGGAAAGGGGTTTCATATCCAGGATGCCACTGCAGAGAAGACCCTATCATAAGTTCCAGCAGCTCAGCTTCATACAGTGATGATATAACCCATAGGGTATCCATAGTGTTGGTTTCTCTGTGTTGCCACTGTTCAGTGCTTGGAGTCATAAGACTCTGTTTCACATTCCAGAGATTCCAGGCTGTTGGAAGTCTCACGGAAGACAGGAGATGGATGTGATGTTACTGGTTTCCTATTCCTTTGTTGTTCAGTTGCTCTCTGCTTTCACAGAGAGAGCATGTATGTTTCTTTTCTGTCTGCGTAGTTAGAAATAAAACTCTTTAGCAATGTAGCTCATAAACTTCTCCTCCTTCCCTCTGTATTGGGTACTCTGCATAATGAAGGAACGTCCCCGGAGTCTCATGTCGTTAATCACATTGTAGGACTCAACCGGAGGAATCGCTCAGTCGAAGGGAAGTCTGACACATAGCAGATCTTGTGTCACCACCAGGGTAATACAGGGATGTGTATTATTTCAGGTAACTGAAATCTAAGCAATTTGGAACTTCATACAGCGCCTTAAATTGGACTCAGTAGCAAACAGGCAGCCAGGGCAAATCTTTAAGGACTAGTGTCATATACTGTAAAGGACCCCTGGATGGTTAAGTCCAGTCAAGTCTAGTCAAAGGCGACTCTGGGGTTATGGCGCTCATTTCACTTTCAGGCCAAGGGAGCCAGCGTTTGTCCACAGACAGCTTTCCAGGTCATGTGGCCAGTGTGACTAAACTGCTACTGGCACACGGAGGACCGTGACGAGTGCCAGAGCGCACAGAAACACCATTTACCTTCCTGCCACAGCGGTACTTATTTATCTACTTGCACTGCTGTGCTTTCGAACTGCTAGGTTGGCAAGAGCTGGGACAGAACAATGGGAGCTCACCCCGTCACGGGGATTTGAACCGCTGACCTTCTGATCAGCAAGCCCAAGAGGCTCAGTGGTTTAGACCACAGCGCCATCCGCATTCCTGTCATACATATACTGTAGTCTATTATAGTCACTCTTGTAGCTGCATTTTGAACTATGTAGCTGAAATATCTGTGCTATTACCAATGGCAGCCCAACACAGAGCACATTACAGTAGTCTAAGTGTGAGGTTACCAGGGGCATGTGTTACTGTGGCCAGATTATCTCCATCCAGAAATGTCCAGAGCTGGTGAAACAGATTTTTTACTGTATTTTTGGTTTTTATGGAAGCCGCCCAGAGTGGCTGGGGAGGCCCAGCCAGATGGGCGGGTATAAATAATAAATTATTATTATTATTATTATTATTATTATTATTATTATTATTATTATTATTAAGTCGCTCTCTGTCATTGAAGCCACTTGGACTTCTAGAAGCAACCTTCGATGACATATCTGATCCTTCAGGGAAGGCGGAGTGTGTAACCACATCCAGAGTTACTTAATTCCTGTACCTGAGACTCACCAGTCAACAGCACCTCCATCTTACTGGGTTTCAGCTTCTGTCTGTTTATCTAATGCTAGAGACTGATTAATCCAGCTCCACCCAAGTCCCATGGAAAGAAGAAACACAGCTGTCCCATGTTGAAGAGTCACCTGCCAGCCCCATCAGTTTCTCCATGTGGAACGGAAAGGGGGCACTAGCTTACCCTTTGATTCAGACAGGAAAATGACGGGTGAGCGTTGATCCTTCTCTACTTCTGATGTAACTCTTGTCCTCCACTTGCCTGTACTTAGAAGTCTTGCACGAGGCAGCAATTGGGAATAACAGCAAGAGGATGGGCAGAGGAACAAGAAGGTACACTTTCCCTAATACTTTATTCTCACCTCAGTAAAAAGCTCTCCACAAAAAACACTGCGGCAAAAATGTGGTAAGGAATCCTCTCCATTTTGACAGGCTGCCCACGTCTGACTTTCAGAGAACTGCTTCTACAAAGAGCATTGCAGAAACAAAGACCCCTATAGCATTACTTTCCTCCTCAAAGGGAGGCAAGGGATACTGAGAACATTTCAGGGTGGGCTTCATGTCTTGGAAGAGCATCCATTAAGATCTGGGGTGAGGGGCCCTTCCCCTGCCCACTTTATCTAGGAGTTCAAATAAATGAAGCTTTTCAGTCTGAAACCATCGTGTTCTCTTAGACTAGGACAAAAATTAGAAAATGTGTTTTGATTCTTGGATGCCTATGTCTGGGGGTGTCTTCTGATTTTAGGGGCAACCTACTCTCTCCAAACCAGTGCCAAGTTAAATAAAAAAGGAGCTCTGGACCTTTAAGAGCATGGAGACTCAAATTCATAGGACAGGTCAGTTTATGTGCCTGCCTAGTTCAACACTGTTCACTTTGATGGGTAGAAGCCCCTTGTGGTCTCAAGCAAAGGTCTTTAAACATCATCTGATCCTTAAGGGTGAGGAAGCAGTGGCCCTTCAGATGTTGTTGGACTTCAACTCCCATCAGCCCTAGCCAGGATGGCCAATGGTCCACAGATGATGCGAGTTGTAGTCCAGCAACATCAGAAGGTGTTCTCCACCTTGTGCTACTGATTGTTCTTCAAAGAAAACCCTGGAGATTTCAGTGATCACACTTGGGACCTTCTGCATACAAAGCATGGTCCTCTAGCACTAAGCTAGATTCTCTCACTTCTATAGACTCTTGCAAAGAATGCTAATTACTGACTATTGCTTTGGTTTAGCAGGGAGGCACTTCTATGTGAAAATTTCTGGTGGAGGTACACATTTGGATGTTCATCCCAATATGCATTCCACTGGATTCAGTGAGGATGGAGAACATCCACTTCCAAGTGTGCATGTGGTGGCTACAGATCTTGCCCATCTACTCTGCAGAATTTTCAATGGGATGTGTGACTGCAGTAGGGCAAGGAAGTATATTGCTCTGATTGCCCAAAGAAGAGGTCCATGTAGCAGAAAGATAAGAACATAAAAACAACCCAGCTGCATATGTCCAAAAGCCTGCCTAGATCAGAATTCTGTTCTTACAGTGGCTAACCCATCTAGAAACTCTACAAGCAGGACATGAGTACAACACAACTCTCCCTACACTTTGAAAGCACCATGGGTCAATAAGAAACTGTATGATCAAGGGACTGGAAACCAAGCCTTATGAGGAGTGGTTGAAGGCTCTGGGCATGTTTAGCCTGGAAAAGAGGTGATTGAGATGAGATACGATGTTGTTGTTGTTTAGTCGTGTCCAACTCTTCGTGACCCCATGGACCAGAGCACGCCAGGCACTTCTGTCTTCCACTGCCTCCCGCAGTTTGGTCAGACTCATGTTTGTAGCTTCGAAGACACTATCCAACCATCTTCTCCTCTGTCGTCCCCTTCTCCTTGTGCCCTCCATCTTTCCGAACATCAGGGTCTTTTCCAGGGAGTCTTCTCTTCTCATGAGGTGGCCAAAGTCTTGGAGCCTCAGCTTCAGGATCTGTCCTTCCAGTGAGCATTCAGGGCTGATTTCCTTCAGTGAGATACGATAACCATCTTTAAATATCTAAAAGGTTGTCACATGGGAGATGAAGCAAGCTTGTTTTCTCCTGCTCTGGAGGGTAGGACTTGAACCAATGGCTTCACGTTACAAGAACAGAGATTCTGACTAAACATCAGGAAGAACGTTCTGACAGTAAGAGCTGCTTGACAGTGGAGCAGATTCCCTCGGGAGGTTGTGGACTCTCCTTCTTTGAAGGTTTCTCAGCAGATGTTGGATGGCCATCTGTCATGGATGCTCTAGTTGAGATTCCTGCATTGAAGGGAGTTGGACTAGATGACCTTTCAACTCTGTGATTCTATATGGCATCACCAATTCTTCTTTGAATAGGTGTTCAAGTGAAGGTTTGTGGTCAGCAGCTTCCACACTCTTGATCCTAGCTGCTCCGTGGATTTCAGTCAGGGAACCTCCTTGCGAAACCTCAAAGTTTTTAAGTTTGGTAGTGTGTGGTATCACTCTGACTAAAAATACTCCTAATTGGCACTTTAAAAAGAAGAAGAAGAAAAAAACACCATTCACCTCTACATTCCAGAAATCTGCCTATAGATTGCATGCATTTTTCCTTTTTTTGTTTTGCAGAGGTGCCCACCAGGAGCTCTGCAATCTCCCGAGAGGAACTGAGCGTCTCAGAGAATTTATTTTTACACTGGAATAGCTAAAGGTGAGCTTAGTCTGAACGCCTACACACAGGCAGGCTTGCATTTTCCAAGGAGGGAGAGAAAAATGGAGAAAGGAATAGGTTTTTAATTTGCTCAAATGAAAAGCTTGAAATTACCACCTACAGGCAGGATGGTGTTTTAAATCTCTCCTAAGGAGCTGATGGGAGTGAGACCCTTTAATTGCCATCAGTATCATTACACCCACTTGTTAGCGTTTATGTGGGGGTGCTGAATGTTAGAACTTGATGGGAGGGGAAGAAGGAAACCTGATATCATAACTGAGTGGTTATGCAAAAGTCCCCGGACACGGTTTGCCAGCCTTAGCAAAGGTGGTTTCTCCCCACTGCCTTCAAAACCCCCTGAGAATCTTCTCCTTGACAGAATTGTCTGGAGATATTGTTTAGGTAAGTAATGGCAATGGCTCAAGTCCCAGGTCTTGTCAACTTTGTTCGCTCCAGTAAGATGCTTCATCAAATAGAGCATCAGTGTTGTGATGGAGACGTTAAAAACAGTTCTAATGTTTAGTTGTAGGACCTGAATGTGAAGGACCACTGACTGCTGCCCCACGTGGCAAAGCTGTAGCACTGCAGTTTCTCTTATTGCTGTCCCTTGTGGAGCTTCTCAGTGAACAAAGTTCTGGAACATGAGTAGGCAAACTAAGGCCTGGGGGCCAGATCCGGCCCATTCACCTTCTCAATCCGGCCTGTGGACAGTCCGGGAATCAGCATGTTTTCACATGAATAGAATGTGTCCTTTTATTTAAAATGCATCTCTGGGTTATTTGTGGGGCATAGGAATTCATTCTCCCACCCCAAAAAATATAGTCCTGCTCCCACAAGGTCTGAGGGACAGTGGACTGGCCCCTGCTGAAAAAGTTCACTGACCCCTGTTCTGGACTGACCACACAGGCTGACCACTGGTTGTTCCAGGGCAGGCAGAAGTATATGAGAGTTTCCTGACTCAAGAGAATTTTACTTGACTTTTAGAGTGTCTTGTGTTTTTAATCTCACTCTTTCATTATAACTCCTGGCTACTTTCCAGGTGCTGCCTTCTGAATAGGGTTAAAGTAAAGGTAAAGGGAACCCTGACCATTAGGTCCAGTTGTGACTGACTCTGGAGTTGTGCGCTCATCTCGCTCTATAGGCCGAGGGAGCTGGCGTTTGTCCGCAGAGAGCTTCCGGGTCATGTGGCCAGCATGACTAAACCGCTTCTGGCGAACCAGAGCAGCACATGGAAATGCCGTTTACCTTCCAGCCGGAGCGGTACCTATTTATCTACTTGCACTTTGGGTGTGCTTTCGAACTGCTAGGTTGGCAGGAGCAGGGACCGAGCAACGGCAGCTCACCCTGTCACGGGGATTTGAACCGCCGACCTGAATAGGGTTAGGAGACACCAAAAATATCACTGGAGACCTCTAGGGTAACTACAGCAGCTCTGCTGAAACAAGTCTGTAAAAACTGTAAAAAGGCTATTGCATGCATTCAGCAGGATCAAAGCGGGAAACAAACACCTCTATATAACTTTAAGTAGAGCACATTCTCAGGCTCCTGAGAACATCACTAATTTTAGAAGCTGGAGCACTATGGGAATTGTAGTTCATACAGCGACCTCCAATCGCCTGATTCGAAAGACAACATCTTCAATGTGAAAATGGCTTTTTCCAAAAGGGAGTTGGGGGAGGAGCTCTTCGGAAAGAAAGCTTTGCATAACCCAATGGGACCGTTGTGAAAATCCAAAGCTGCTCCACTCAGAAGCACCTCCACTGGGTTGCAAAGCTTAATACAAAATTATGTTTTCGCCCGAGGTCTTCAGCTGAGCCTCATACTGTATTATAGGTTGTTCTTTAATTAGCTTTTCAAACACACTACACAGGGTTTTTCTTCTCCTCCAGCTTCCCTCTCACATGCCTCTTAATATCATTTCACTTATGAGTCTCAAAGCCTGCCCGGGAAGGCCTTGTTAATAGAAATGAATCAGCCAATTAAATGAGCTTAACACAGTGTTATGGCTGGGAGTGGAAATTCAGGGGAACACAAAAACCTTTCCTCCCCACCCTTCCTGGGAAAAGCCTTTTGTGAAACAAACATTCTAGACCTCATGAACAGAATGGGCCCATTACATAGTACTAGTGGAGACACTAGGCTTAAGTTCCAAACAAGTAAAAGGAGTGCCCAGGAAGAAATGCATATTAGCACTGAGAAAAAGTTGGCAAGAGGCATTTTGATAATGCCTTTATGACCCCCCTACATGGAAAAGGCCACTGATTCAGGAATGTAGCAGGGGGAAAGGCAAGTTGCAAGTGTGTGTTCCAGCCACAAGATTCAACTCATATAAGCATAGAACTGCAGAGTTGGAAGGAACCAAAGAATCCCAGACAGACAGCCACCCAAGCACTGTTTAAAAATGTCCAATGAAGGAGAGGCCACCATCTTCCCAGTTAATGCTGAGAACAAGACATCTCTTTTGGAGATGTAAGTGTTTTTCCCCTTCCCTCCCTCCATCTCTGTTTCACACCCACACACCCAAACCAGAAGAGTAAATGAACCTCAGAGCAGTGGCCTGGAGAGCCAGAGTGGCCTTGCAACATTTGCAATGGCTGGATGACACCAGTGGCATAGCGTGGGTTGCCAGCACCCGGGGCCATTTGGAGGGGATTAACAGGTGGAGCACGCATGTACTCAGCTGCCTAATGGCGTCCATGTCACCCAGGAGATTGCAGATACAAAAATTAGAGCCATTCTGTTGTCTGGATAAGTCGCTTCCTGGTTCGTATGGAGAAGCCATTTCCGATGGGGCCCAGCGACGAAAGTGTGCAACTGTATTGTGGCAGCACCAGATTTTGAAACTTTGCACCCCTAATAATTTTGTGCCCAGGGCAACAGCCCTTGTGGCCCCCTCCGTGCAATGCCACTGGATGACACTGCGGACTGGCCACATGAAATTAGGCTGAGAACCACTGGTTCCTCAGCCATATAATATTTCACATGCTACGAGATTGCAACAGCAGCATTCACTTAGGTCATAGATAGCCAAACTCAGCCCTAAAGCTGTTTTGGGACTACAGTTCCCATCATCCCTGGCCACTGGTCCTGTTAGCTAGGGATGATGGGAGCTGTAGTCCCAAAACATCTGGAAGGCCAAGTTTGGCCATCTGTGACTTAAGTGAATCAGTTCATTTGCAACCTACCCCCCATCTTATACTTGCACCAAGTAACCATAAGATGGTGCAGGGCTAACTTTATGGTTGCTGGGCAAGGGGCGGGGGACACCATGTTGAAGTCTCAGCGGACAATGGTGCTGCACATCAGGAGAGAGAGGCGAAGGAGAAGAAGCATCACCCTCATGATTGGCACTAATTGGCTAAGTTGCTGGCAGGCTCTCACGAGTAGATAAGGGGATATGCAGAAACAGCGGCCCCCTCACTGCTGTAGGGGACAATCTGACTGATAATAGCAGGCTGCCTTGGTAAGGAGGGTCTGGGCCTCGCCTGAGGAAGAGGAGGGAAAGGACAAATTGCAGTTAAATAATATAACCCCTCCAAAAGCTGAAAAGCACAACACAGTGACAGGGAGCTTGGCGCTGCTGGGTTTGCTGTGACTCAGCTGTTTGCGGAAGGCTGAGTCAGCACAGCCTTCACCCTTTCGCACCCCAATGCATTCTTTAACTTTCCCAAACCCAGTTGAAGAAAGTGACACATTTTATTATGTAAGAGGAGCTTTCTCACCTCCAGGTGCTGCGAATAATAACGCTGTGCTGAGCTGAGGGAACACTTGTTATGTTCTCTCCCCCCCCCCCCGGCCTGCCCCGCAATCTGATTAAAAAATCTCCCAGTGCAAATTTATTTTTTTAACACCTGATGCATGTGGCTGAGCTTGAAAAGGGAAATACAGGACAGTTTCTGCTGAACTGGTAAATTCCTCTTTGCCTTCCTGAATGGGCATCTGACCAGTCATAAATGGGCTGGGTAATTCCTTAATTAACATTTAACAGTGAAATATGTCGATTCTAAAATTAGGAATTGCAGCAAATACTCCAGTTCTTCCCAGAAACTTTGCAGAGTGCTATACGGTGTGACATTGTAAGATCATTTGGGGAGATGCTACTTGTAGCATTGAACCCTACAGAATTCATAGAGTGGTGATATGAAAAATGACATTTTCTGCTGTTGTACCTCCTCTGTGAAGTGCCCTTCCCTCTGCCATATGTGACAAGAAACCCTTCCGTTTCTTCAGATGTCTTGCAAAGACTTAAGAACATAAGAAGATCCTGCTAGATAAGGCGAATGACCCATCTAGTCCACCATCTTGTTCTTGTAGCGGCCAACCAGACACCTGTGGAAAACCTGCAAGAGCCCTCTCCTCTCCTGCGGTTTTCAGCAACGAGAATTCAGAAGCATTGCTAGTTGCCATTGATAGTCTTCTCCACCATGAATTTGTCTAATCCTTCTCTAAAGCCATCCAAGTTGGCCATCACTGCCTCCTATTCCAGAGTTCCAGAGTTTATGCACTGCATGAAAAAGTTATTTCTTTTATCTGACCTGAATCTTTCAACATTCAGCTTTCCTAGACATCCATGACACACACACACACAAGGCAGTGCTTGTTTGACTCTATGCTGAAGGGCATAGAATCATAGAATTGTAGAGGTGGAAGGGATTGCAAAGGATCATCTAGTCCAGATGGCCATCCAGCCTCTGCTTCAAAACATCCAAAACATCCCTCTACAACCTCCTGAGGGAATCCATTGCACCGTCCAACAGCTTTACCCTCAGACAGTTCTTCCTGATATTTAGTAAGAATCTCATTTTTTGCTATTTGAATCCATTGGTTTGGGTCCTTTACCCTGAAGCAGCAGGAAACAAGCTTGCTCCATCTTCCAGGCAACAGCCCTTCAGCTATTTGAAGATGGCTATCATATCTCCTCTCAGTCTCCTCTTCTGCAAGCTAAACATACCCAGCTCCAAGCTTGGCCCTGCCCTCTTCGGTCCTTGAAGGAGCCTTTAAAAAAGTCCCATATGCTCAGAGACTTTGCACCTGTTCATTGGGGGAGATAGGAAGCCCAGAGCACTTGTCTTTAGATGTTCCTTTTATGAAGGGGCACGTAGTAACTGTTGGAATTCTGCCTCGGTCAGAGGAATGTGCCATGCCGTAGGCACCGGCTGAATTCCTTGTAGACCTCCCCCTGCGATTCCCGGCAGGAAAACAAGCGAGGTCTCTTATCGGCGATCCTTCCCAGATGTGAGAAGAACACACCATTCCTTCTCTCTCCCCTTTGGTATCCCCAGGGAGGGGAAAGAAACAGACAGAAATGTATCTACATGCTTTTATTTCTGTCTCTTACAGCAGTACAGAGAAACATGTCTGCACTCAACAGCAGTGAGAATAAACTCCACCCATGTACTTCCAGTACGGGTCACATGACACACACTGAGCTAACATCCGGTGCTCAGTACAGAATGGACTGCCCCTTTCTTCCCATGGCAACAGTCACAAACATCCTGTCTGGCTTTCCAGCCACCTGCAGCTGATGAAGCTGCTAAAGCTTTTGCTTGCTGCCGCATTGGTGCTTTTTGGTAACAGTAACACCATTGATTCCCTACTGGTGAGGCTCGCTGACCTCCCAGAAAAGCAAAAATTCTACCTTTTCCTGTTAGGCATAGATCAGAAGACAACCCGGATGATCGCCAGATTATGTGTACAGATGTGTAGGCGCAGACCATCTCCCAACTCAAATTAGTTTGTTAAGAAAATCCCCAAACTCAGTTCTATGGGTGACACTGTGGCAGGTCACTGCCGTAGTTTATTGTTGTATATTGTTTTAATTGTTTGTTTTCCTTCTGTGACTGTACCCCCAAGTGTGTTTTATAAGCTGGTCTCCGACAATAATAAATTGTCTGTCTATCATCTATCTATCTATCTATCTATCTATCTATCTATCTATCTATCTATCTATCATCTATCTATCATCTATCTATCATCTATCTATCATCTATCTATCTACTCAGCTCCTTCAACTGTTCCTCATAAGGCTTCATTTCCAGACCCCTAATCATCTTGGTTGCCACATGTTCCAGCTTATCTACATCCTTCTTAAAATGTGGTGTCCAGAATTGGAAACAGTATTCCAGGTGTGCTCTGACCAAGGCAGAATAGAGTGTCACTATTACTACCTTGATCAGAACACTATTCTTCTTTTTGGAGTAAACACGGGTGGTGCTGTGGTCTAAACCACTGAGCCTCTTGGACTTGCCAATCAGAAGGTCAGCAGTTCAAATCCCCGTGATGGGATGAGCTTCCGTTGCTCTGTCTCAGCTTCTGCCAACCTAGCAGTTCAAAAGCACACCAGCGCAAGTAGATAAATAGGTACCACTGCAGCAGGAAGGCAAATGGTGTTTTTGTGCGCTCTGGCTTCCATCATGGTGTTTATCATGCAGTTTAGTCATGCTGGCCACATGACCCAGAAAGCTGCCTGTGGACAAACGCTGGCTACCTGAGCCTGAAATCAAGATGAGTGCCGCACCCCATAGTCAAATTTGATTGGACTTAACCATCCAGGGGTCCTTTACCTTTCCCCCTTTACCTTGTTGTTATTGTTGTAGTTTAGTCGTTTAGTTGTGTCCGACTCTTCGTGACCCCATAGACCAGAGCACGCCAGGCACTCCTGTCTTCCACTGCCTCCCGCAGCTTGGTCAAACTCATGTTGGTAGCTTTGAGAACACTGTCCAACCATCTAGTCCTCTGTCGTCCCCTTCTCCTTGTGCCCTCCATCTTTCCCAACACCAGGGTCTTTTCCAGGGAGTCTTCTCTTCTCCTGAGGTGGCCAAAGTCTTGGAGCCTCAGCTTCAGGATCTGTCCTTCCAGTTAGCATTCAGGGCTGATTTTCTTCAGAATGGAGAGGTTTGGTCTTCTTGCAGTCCATGGGACTCTCAAGAGTCTCCTCCAGCACCAGAATTCAAAAGCACCAATTATTTGGTGATCAGCCTTCTTTATGGTCCAGCTATGGATCGGTTTGATCTTACTTCCTTTACCTTCCTTTACCTTAATTCTTTTTTGGTGAACATGTTTTTGGGACCACATGAGTGGCAATTTCATACAGGGATCCCCAAATATACATCTCTGTCAGTTCCTGTGTTAACATAGAACAATTCTCCTGAAATTTGTCTAATCCTCTTTAAGAGCCATCTATGTTGGTGGTTGTTACTACCATCCTTGAAGACTTAAAAAAAGAGAGATCTGCATGACCTCCAAAAAGGACCAGTGATGAAAGCAGTTATTTGTTCACTTGGCCTTTTGATATAACAGGTGTCTTCTGAAGCTGTTATGCCAACCGTCTCTTGCTGGTTTTCACTGAGGAAAAAAGAACAGAGACTGTTTGATTAAAAACAAGGCAGCAACATCATTCCGGAGTCATTTTCTTTGTTACTTAAACGTTTTTCATTTTAATGATCTCACAGAAAGGAGAATGTAGCTGTGCTGCATAATTACAGGAGAAACCGACCCCGCTACAGAAAAGATTATTGATTAATTTTGGAGCGCTTCTCAGGCTTTAATCGTGGACGCGTTTACTTCGGGGTGTAAGTGCGTACGGAACTAAATGGAGCCCCTCAGGAAACATGCATACAATTGCACAGCTAATCTGTGGCAGGTGTGGGCAACCTGTGATGTTTCTGGACTAATAGGAGCATATAAAGTGCCCTGCTGGATCAGCCCAATGACCCACCTTGTTATATAAATCATATAATTAATTGTTGGCATCCGCCTGTCTGTGAGTCTCCAGGGGTGAAGTCAAACTGCTGGAGAATGTGAAAAGGATCTAGGAGTCTTGGTTGACCACAAACTTGACATGAGCCAACAGTGTGCCGCGGCAGCTAAAAAAGCCAATGCAATTCTGGGCTGCATCAATAGGAGTATAGTATCTAGATCAAGGGTAGTAATAGTGCCACTGTATTCTGCTCTGGTCAAACCTCACCTGGAGTACTGTGTCCAGTTCTGGGCACCACAGTTCAAGAAGGACACTGACAAACTGGAACGTGTCCAGAGGAGGGCAACCAAAATGGTCAAAGGCCTGGAAACGATGCCTTATGAGGAACGGCTAAGGGAGCTGGGCATGTTTAGCCTGGAGAAGAAGAGGTTAAGGGGTGATATGATAGCCATGTTCAAATATATAAAAGGATGTCACATAGAGGAGGGAGAAAGGTTGTTTTCTGCTGCTCCAGAGAAGCGGACACGGAGCAATGGATCCAAATTACAAGAAAGAAGATTCCACCTACACATTAGGAAGAACTTCCTGACAGTAAGAGCTGTTTGACAGTGGAATTTGCTGCCAAGGAGTGTGGTGGAGTCTCCTTCTTTGGAGGTCTTTAAGCAGAGGCTTGACAACCATATGTCAGGAGTGCTCTGATGGTGTTTCCTGCTTGGCAGGGGTTTGGACTCGATGGCCCTTGTGGTCTCGTCCAACTCCATGATTCTATGAGAATCACAGCATCTGCTGTGGCTACAGAGACTGGTAACTCATAACTGCTGCCTCCTGTGTTGTATTTGCCACATTAGTGACCTCCTTGGGGTGCAAGCCTCACTGATCCAAAGTATAACAACAACAACAACAACAATAATAAGGCACACCGAATCATAGGGCGCACCTTGTTTTTAGGGGGGAAATAAAGGGGGGGGAATTGTTGGGATTCGCAGGATGTTGAGTAAGTCTGCAGGCTTCAACAGGCTGATGCAATACTCTGTGAAGTGCTGGGTCAGAGTGACTCAGCAGGAATGTGATTGGCTATCACCTGTTTTAAAAGGAAAGCCTGTTCAACAGTAAGTGTGGTGGTTGTGCTGTGGTTGTGCTGTAGTGTGGTGGTGAATATTCGTTTGCCTTAAGGTGCAGGTGCTCTGTATGAACTGCTTTTGTAAATGCTTGTATATAGCTCACATTAAAAAGACTGTGACAAAAAATTATCCCCCCCCCCCCCAGGTCCAGGAGCGGCAGCAAGATTGTGCGCAACCTCGCCGCCGCTCCTGGAGCTTGCGGGGCTAGGAACAGGGGAAACCCGAGCTCCCCCCGACCCCAGCCCCCAGAACAGGTCCAGGAGTGGTGGTAAGATTGCGCACAACCTCGCCGCTGTTCCCGAAGCTTGCGGGGCTGGGGGCGGAGAAGCCTGAGCTTCCCCTGTCCCCAGCCCCCAGAACAGGCAGCTATCCACAAGTCTTCTGAGCGCAGCAGGAACTCCCGCCATGCTCAGAAGGCTTGCGGATGGCTGCCTGAAGCCCGGCGAGCACAGCGGGAGTTGGCGCAGTGCCCGCCGGGCTTCGGGGTGCAGGCTGCTGTCCGCAAGGCTTCGGAGCACTCTGAAGGCTTGCGTATGGCTGCCTGAAGCCTGCATTCACTCCATAGGACACACACACATTTCCCCTTCATTTTTGGAGGGGAAAAAGTGCATCCTATAGAGCGAAAAATACGGTACTTAATTCGTTTCAGAGGTCCGTACTTAACCTGAAACTGTTCTTAACCTGAAGACCACTTTAGCTAATGGGGCCTCCTGCTGCCGCTGCACCGCCAGAGCATGATTTCTGTTCTCATCCTGAAGCAAAGTTCTTAACCTGAAGCACTATTTCTGGGTTAGCGGAGTGTATAACCTGAAGCTTCTGTAACCTGAAGCATATGTAACGCGAGGTACCACTGTACTATTCTTTGCATGTTATAAAAATGGAAAGATCGCTGAATTTTCCATCTATTATATTAACAAATAAATTTGTGTATGTTTATTCAAAACCTGCCAAGGAGTCCAATTCATTTTGTTGTTTCTTTAAGTATTTTGTAAAAAGTTCCCATTCTTCTTTGTAGTCACAGTTGTCCTTCTCACGCAATTTGTACAATGGTACCTTGTGTTAAGTACTTAATTCATTCCGGAGGTCCGTTCTTAACTTGAAACTGTTCTTAACCTAAGGTACCACTTTAGCTAATGGGGCCTCCTGCTGCCACTGCACCGCCGGAGCACAGTTTCTGTTCTCATCCTGACACAAAGTTCTTAACCCGAGGTACTAGTTCTGGGTTAGCGGAGTCTGTAACCTGAAGCGTATGTAACCTGAGGTACCACTGTATGTTAGTTTAGCCAGTTCTGCATAATCCATCAACTTCTCTTGCCACTGTTCTTTTGTCAGGATTTCTTCATTCTTCCATCCTTGTGCTATCAAGACTCTTACCACCGTTGTCGCATACATAAATATGTTCTTCACTTTCCTTGGCAGGTCTTTTCCTACAATCTGTTCCTCTGCTTTCTCTGTCACCAACTCACCAATGGAGACTGGGGATTCCCCCGGCTCTCTTTTCTCCTTCCCTTCCATTCTGCAACTTCCATGGTGAGAGGCAGCAATGCTTCTGAACACCAGTTGCTGGAAACCACAGGAGGAGAGAGTTTCCCTTGTGTTTGAATCCTGCTAGTAGGCTTCCCTTTGCTTGTCCCCTGTGAAAACAGGATCCTGGACTAGATGGGCCATTGATCTCATCCAACAGGTTCTTCTTGCTTTCTTCTGTTTCTGGTCAGCCGTGGCTCTTCATGGGCTGCATCAGCACTCATTGGACTCAAACACAGTTGACTATCTGAAGGCTACGATGAACGTTTAGCTCAACCAGAGCATGCATTCAGGTCAAATATTTATTGCTATTTACCATTGTGGTATGTTGGAGAGGATGGATGGTGTACTGTAAAACAAAGAGACGGCTTCATAAATTTCATTAATCCAGATGTCCTTCTTCTGCTCAGTTACGAAACTGTTTAGCTTCTGATTTACCAGGCATGCCATAAATAAAATTATCCTGTCTCTCCGTATTGGCTAGCCATATTGCTCCTGATAAAATTAAAATAAATGATGCCTCTAAAAATCAGCATATTCTATAAATGGCTGCTCAAAGGTTGGATTGAACAAGCATCAAACTTATTGATGCTCATAATAAAGCGAACATGAATTGTGGTGGGGACCAAGAGTTAAAAATAAACAATTTTTACTATGGGATAAGCCACAGGGGTTTGGAACATCAGGTCTGGGGGTCAAATGCTGTCTTCCAGGCCTCTGTATGTTGGATTCAGGACTCTGACTGAACCAGGGGTGCGAACTTGAATAAAATATTGGAAGTTTCAGGGAAGCCCCACCTCTCACAAATGATCACACACACCATTTGAATGCCCATCAACTTTTGGGGGTGGGGTTGACCCTCTCAATTATTTTATTAGGGGCACTGAAGATCCCTCTGCCCCTAGGAGTTGGTTCCTATTGTCAGGGAACTGCCATCGCAACTAGCGGAGGAGGCGAGGCTCCACAGCGATGCTGGAGAGGGGCCAAGGAAGGAGAGAGGCAGTTCTCCGGCTGGGGAAGATAATCAGCGCTACACCAGGGATAGAGGGGGGCCGATGGGGGAAGCAGAGAGGAGACTCCAGGACTCTTCGCAGGAGACCAGCGGGGAGAGCACAGGTCCTCCGCTGCCCAAATCCACCCTGCACAGAAGACTTCCGTGCAGGGAAAGTAGGTGGCGACTTGGCGTCAAAGAGCTTATTTGCTGGAAGAGGTTCAAGAAACGCCCACAGATGGATTCTGCTAGTGACTGAACAGCCACAAAGTGAAGGGCTGTCCAGCCAGGAAAGGTTTAACCAGGCCACCTAGCCAGGAGTGGCGGCAACGTACGCATGAGCAACCCCATATAACCATTACACCTATGGACTGAACACATTCCCTATCCGCAGGGTAGACTTCTCACCAGCTCTACTCCATACTCTTCTTGGCTGCTTTCACTTGGAGTCATTGAATTATGCTAATGCTTCTTTCTTGCAAGGATGATGGACAAAGGCAGAGTGAAACAGCCACCTCGGCTGGTGGAAGCACAAGATTTAGCACCCCTGTTGGTGCCCCACCTGCCACCACTAGCAGCGATGCCAGTTTCTTGCAAGATCTCACCAAAATCTGGCAAGATCTCATGGAGCATATGAGATTTCACAAGATCTAACCAGAACCCTGAGCCACTCCTAGGCAGAAAGATGTTTCTATAGAAATTTCTGACTTGCTTGGTTGCATGTAGCTCACAAACATTTGCACACAAGGCAATATGGTCACTGGGCAAAGTATTGATGCACCCCTTGGCATAAGCTTTCAAGGTCTGGAGTCCACTTTGACTGATGCTTGCACAATAATCGTATGTGCTAGTCTTTAACGTGCCACAAGACTCTTTGTTCTTTTGATCATAAAAATGTAGAGTTGGAAGGGATCCCAAGGGTCATCTGACACAACGCCCCCCCCCCAATGCAGGAATCTTAACTAAAGCATACATGACAGATGTCCATCCAATCTCTGTTCTCCACTGCAGGAGAGTCCACCACCACTCATGGGAGTCTGTTCCATTGTCATGCAGCTCTCACTATCAGAAAGTTCCTCCTGATGTTTGGTCAGAAGTGACTCTGAAAGTTATCTAGTCCAATTCCCTGCTATGCAGAAATCACAGATGGCCATCCAACCTCTGCTTAAAAACCTCCAAGGAAGGAGAGTTTCACAACCTCCCGAGGGAGACCATTCCACTGTTAAACAGCTCTTACTGTCAGATAGTTCTTCTGTATCTCCTTTCTTGTAACTTGAGGCCTGTGATGGCCTGGGACTCGGGCTCAGACTCGGAACCAGAGGAGACTCAGTCTGCACCGGATCTTTTGTCTCAGGCATAATCTGAACCAAGTCTGGGGCCTGATCCTGAAGAGTCCCAGTCTGCACAGGTTCCCATGCAACAAACACCAGCTGGGCCGAGTCAGGGGCCTGAGCCTGCCCTGGCTCCAGATGCGGGGATGACCTCATTGCCTTCAGTTGGGCCATCACTTACAGCTGCTCCACTACCGGTTTGGTCAGGGGAGGCTGAGGTGGCCCCTGAGTCTAGTAACCCACTGATGTCTCCCGAGCTGCAGAGACTAAGGTCTGAGAGAAGGAGAGACCTGAGTACACGCAGGAGGAGTGCTCACCTTTGGGCGAAACAGGGAGGTGAGTTTCTGGGGGATCAGGACCGGCCGCTACCCTGACAAAGATAAAAGGCTGTCGGACCCCGCCCCAGGTTGCAGGAGCAACATTGCTGTATGCTAGATCCTGCCTGAGATCCTGTACCTGTCCTTGCCTGGTTTCCTGCCTCGTGTCCTGCCTTGGCCCTGTTGAACTGACTCCTAGCAGAACCTTCAGATTCTGAACCAGTGTTTCATGGGTTACCCCCAGGCTCAGCACAAGGCCATTGGTTCAGGTACTACCCTCCACAGCAGGAGAAATCAAGCTTGATCCATCTTCCATGTGGCAGCCCTTGAGGTATTTGCAGATGGCTATCATATCTCCTCTTATCCAGGCTAAACATACCCAGCTCCTTCAACTGTTCCTCATAAGGCTTGGTTTCCAGATCCTTGATCATCTCGGTTGCCCACACATTCCAGCTTGTCAACATCCTTCTTAAATTATGGTGCCTAGAACTGGACACAGAACTCCAGGTGTGTTGTGACCAAGACAGAATAGATTGGTACTATTACTTCTGTTGATGCAGCCTACAATAGCATTAGCTTTTTCCCTTTGGTTCTTTCTTCCTAAGTGTAGAACCTTACATTTGTCCCCATTGATATTCATTTTGTTAGTCTGAGCCCAGCAGACTAACATGGCTATCCCTCTTCCAGCTGTTAGAGAACAGTCCTCTCTTTTTTAAAGGAGTCCTGAACCATAAGAACAGAGAGCAGAGTTGTCTTGTATTGCATTGCATATGTTGGGACAAGAGCCAATTATTTCTAAATTATTTGCACCTGTACAAATAAAGACTAAACACCAACATAGCTTCACATATGTAAATTCAGTCCTAATGCTTTGTGAAATTTGAGTTTTAAGGAAATGTTTGTGCTATTTCCAGTAGACTTTCATCCATATGATGCTATTTGGGTCACTTTAGTGTTCACCAGGCAATAGATTTCCCCAGTGCTGGTGACTCAAGTCCTGCAAACTAATTGGATTCTGATTATAGTTTTCTAATTTACAGAACAGAGTCAAGTTCATTTGAGTTGAATGACTCCGCTAGGGAGTTTTGGAAAACTCTTGGCTGTGGCTGTGACAAGTGTCATGGGCGAAGATCCTAGTCCTCATGCATTTGGAGAAAGACTGAAAAACCAGCAGTGTTTAAAATTAATACTGTATATGTCTCCCTGAGTGAGGGACCCGGGTGGCGCTATGGGTTAAACCACAGAACATAGCACTTGCTGATCAGAAGGTCGGCGGTTCGAATCCCCGTGACGGGGTGAGCTCCCGTTGCTCGATCCCTGCTCCTGCCAACCTAGCAGTTCAAAAGCACGTCAAAGTGCAAGTAGATAAATAGGTACCGCTCCTGCGGGAAGATAAACAGTGTTTCCGTGCACTGCTCTGGTTCACTAGAAGTGGCTTAGTCATGCTGGCCACATGACCCGGAATCTGTACGTTGTCTCCCTCAGCCAATAAAACAAGATGAGCGCCACAACCCCAGAGTCGGCCACAACTGGACCTAATGGTCAGGGATCCCTTCAGCTTTACCTTATCTCTCCTTGCTCTCTTTAAACTGGGAGGGTGGGGTGAACAAACTGCCCGCTCCCTACAAAAAGAAGGGGAGCCCTTTTCTGTAATCCACCACGGATGGGGCATGGATGATTATAGGAAAAGATAAGGTATTTCAATTGCAGGTAAATAATTTTCATTTCAACAGACTTTTGCTGGCTATGGTCATGTTTACTTATAATAATAATAATAATAATAATAATAATAATAATAATAATAATTTTTTATTTATACCCCGCCCTCCCCAGCCAAGGCCGGGCTCAGAGCGGCTTACAAGCAATAATAAAAACAAGATGAATGATTACAACTTAAAAACAAAAATAAAATACAACATTAAAATAATGGAACATTAAAATATTAAAATGTAGCCTCATCGCAGGAGGAGAAGGAAAAGAAAGGGGAAAAAAGAGAGGGAGGGAATCAAATTGGCTCCAAGCCAAAGGCCAGGCAGAACAACTCTGTCTTACAGGCCCTGCAGAAAGAAATCAGATCCTGCAGGGCCCTGGTCTCATGAGGCAGAGCGTTCCACCAGGCTGGAGCCAGAGTTGAAAAGGCCCTGGCTCTGGGTGAAGCCAATCTAACTTCCTTAGGGCCCAGGACCACTAGGGTGTTGCTATTTATGGACCTTGAGGCTCTCCATGGGGCATACGAGGAGAGGCAGTCCCGTAGGTACGAGGGTCCTAGGCCGTGAAGGGCTTTAAAGGTCAAAAGCAGCACCTTAAATCTGACCCTGTACTCCACCAGGAGCCAGTGCAGCTTGAAAAGCACTGGGTGAATATGCTCCCATGGCAGAGACCCCGTGAGGAGCCTCGCTGCAGCATTCTGTACCTGCTGGAGTTTCTGGGACAGCTTCAAGGGCAGCCCCGCATAGAGCGAATTACAGTAGTCAAGCCTGGAGATGACTGTTGCATGGATCACTGTGGCCAGGTCAGGGCGGGAGAGGTAAGGGACCAACTGCTTGATGCGGCGAAGGTGGAAAAATGTCGCCTTGGCTGTTGCTGACCACTTATGATCTCTGCCATTGTGGCTTTAGAATAGATTTTGTTTTGTATTTTATCTGTTGTGCATTTTACTTGTGTGTATTGCTTTACTCTTTGAATTTTAACATTCATTTATTGTAGCATGATCTTAAATTGTTGTAAGCTGCTCTGAGTCATTCATGGGCACCAGAAGGGTGGCATGGTTTTTTTATATATATGAATGAAGGAAATAAATAAAAATATTCCTGGTCCATGTCAATGTTTTCATTCATAAATCTACCAATCCTGTTCATAAATTGATCTGTCAGGTATGTGTGTGTGTGTGTGTGTGTGTGTGTGTGTGTAAATCCACACAAAAATGCACATCGAAATATATATTTATGAATGCAAACTGTACTTTTAAAAGTGTGTTTTTATCTCAGAACGCACATTCATAACCAGTTTTGCACTAAAGTATGCTTTTAAAGATCTATTTTCATACATTTGTTGAGGAGAGAATTGCATTGCAAAATTAGGAGGCATGTTAAATCTGAAGGATAATTATGTTTTGATTGCCACGTGAGACAAGGAGGTGCAAATCAGGTCAGTTTGCCATCAGATTTGCAAAGAACAAACTCCTCAGGCATCCCTAGGATGCTTGCACGCTATTTAAACACTGCAAAGAAAAGTCAACTAGATGTGATGGCACTGTTACGAGTTTGAGGGGTCAGTCCAGAAGATGCATTGAGTCCCTTCCCTGGTCCAGTGCCCAGTGAGGGTTGGAATCTAGTGGGAGAGGTTGCTGGTCTGGTCAGAGAAGTTCCTTTATAAGACAATGGCCATACCTGGCCACATAAGTGTTTTCATCAGCATCCCAAAAGAATAAGCTAGGCTACAGGAGCTAAGTGGTTGTGCCCTCCACATTAAGGGATGACCCCGTTTCCCAACACACCTAGCTGTTAGGTAGGAGAACAATAGCTAGGGTTACATGTATGAGAGCTGGGAACATGTTGGAAGCTGAAGAATCACAGAATTGTAGATTTCAAAGGGATGCTGAGGATCATCTAGTCTAACACCATGTTTTCTCTGTGCTGTGTCCAAAACTGTGACTAATGGAAAAGTAAGATCTGTTGCGGTATGAGTGCCCCCGTCTTACACTCACAGCCCATGCTTTAAAACCCACACTTCTTTAGCCAAGCAATGTGTACAAAAATGCACATATTTGTGCAAACTGTGCATGAAAAATAATATTAAAATGGACTGAATTAGGGAAAATGACCTTGCAATTAAACAAAATTGCATACAAAAGTAGGGTAAATTCACACTATAATGCTGATGAATTTCCAGGAGGTGTGTGTTGTGGTGGTTGTGGTTGACATCCATCTGTCTCAAGAGATGATGGAGTGTGCTTCTGGGGGAGAAGTCAAACCGAAGTGACATCTCTTGGGCACAAGCCTGGACAGTGTGTATGGAGGTCCTGGGCTGCCCAAATAACTAAACCACCCCAATGGTCTCATGGATAGGGTTCAAAGGAAAGCAGAGCAATGCATTGGCACCAGAGTTGCCAGAAGGTTTACAAGACGTCAGCCAACTGTCTGAATTGGAATGGCTGTATGCAGAGGAGTGGTGGAAGAAGAAGAAGAAGAAGAAGAAGAAGAAGAAGAAGAAGAAGAAGAAGAAGAAGAAGAAGAAGAAGAAGAATAGTAGTAGTAGTAGTAGTAGTAGTAGTAGTTTGGATCAATAGGAGTATAGCATCTAGATCAAGGGAAGTAATAGTGCCACTGTATTCTGCTCTGGTCAGACCTCACCTGGAGTACTGTGTCCAGTTCTGGGCACCACAGTTCAAGAAGGACACTGACAAACTGGAACGTGTCCAGAGGAGGGCAACCAAAATGGTCAAAGGCCTGGAAACGATGCCTTATGAGGAACGGCTAAGGGAGCTGGGCATGTTTAGCCTGGAGAAGAGGAGGTTAAGGGGTGATATGATAGCCATGTTCAAATATATAAAAGGATGTCATATAGAGGAGGGAGAAAGGTTGTTTTCTGCTGCTCCAGAGAAGCGGACACGGAGCAATGGATCCAAACTACAAGAAAGAAGATTCCACCTAAACATTAGGAAGAACTTCCTGACAGTAAGAGCTGTTTGACAGTGGAATTTGCTGCCAAGGAGTGTGGTGGAGTCTCCTTCTTTGGAGGTCTTTAAGCAGAGGCTTGACAACCATATGTCAGGAGTGCTCTGATGGTGTTTCCTGCTTGGCAGGGGGTTGGACTCGATGGCCCTTGTGGTCTCTTCCAACTCTATGATTCTATGATTCTATGGATTTGATAGTCCGCTTTATCACTACCCAAAGGAGTCTCAAAGTGGCTAACATTCTCCTTTCTCTTGCTCCCCCACAACAAACACTCTGTGAGGTGAATGGGGCTGAGAGACTTCAAAGAAGTGTGACTAACCCAAGGTCACCCAGCAGCTGCATGTGGAGGAGTGGAGATGCGAACCTGGTTCACCAGATTACGAGTCCACCGCTCTTAACCACTACACCACACTGGCTTTCAGTGTGGAAGGCAGCAGCTGGGGAAGCCCCAAGGGAAGAAGGCGCAGACTCCGGGGATTGGTGGTAGGACAAAGATGAGGAGTCAGAGGAAGAAGACTGAGAGGAGGGGATGTTAGAAGCTGAAAAGGTAACAAGCTTTAGTGAGCAGAAAGAGCCTGTGCCAGAGAGAAGTCTAAAACTAGAAGCAGAAGAGGAAGAGATGAGTCAGGCTAGTGAGGTACCAAGCTGTCTCCTCTTGCTGCTGTGACCAGCTCCCCGCTCCCCTGGTCTCTTAGAACCCAAAGAGGTAAGGTAAACGTAAAGGACCCCTGGAAGCTTAAGTCCAGTCAAAGGCGACTAGGGGGTTGCAGTGCTCACCTCGCTTTCAGGTGAGGGAGCTGGCGTTTGTCCACAGACAGCTTTCCAGGTCTTGTGGCCAGCAGGACTAAACCGCTTCTGGTGCAATGGAACACCGTGTCAGAAACCAGAGTGCATGGAAAGGCTGTTTACCTATTTATCTACTTGCACCGACATGCTTTGGAACTGCTAGGTTGGCAGGAGCTGGAACAGAGCAACGGGAGCTCATCCCGTCACGAGCATTCAAACCGCCCACCCTCTGATTGGCAAGCCCCAAAGGCTCAGTGGTTTAGACCACAGCGCCACCCACATCTTCATACCCAAAGGGGTATGAAGAATACAGAGCAAAGACAGGCAAGATGAGGCAGCCCCAGATTGCTTGGGAAGGAACCGGGGAGGAAGAAACCTCAGGAGCTGTGAGAAGAAAGGGGTCTTCAATCTTCACAACGGCCTCCTAGGGGCAAGTTCTACAGGGAAGAGTTGCTGTGATCTCCAGGCCTGGCCTCCCGAGCTGTCTTGTTTCTTTGAATAACGAGTTAACTTCACTGACACTGTGTGAGTTATTACAGTGGACACTTGGGTTGCGAACGTGATCCATTCGGGATGCACGTTTGCAACCCGCAGCGTTTGCAACCTCTGCACATGCGCGGGTTGCGATTCAGTGCTTTAATGTTTTAATGTTGTATTTTAATCTTGTTTTTAAAGTTGTATTTCAATCAACTTGTTTTTATTATTGGTTGTTGGCTGCCCTGAGCCCAGTCTTGGCTGGGGAGGGCGGGGTATAACTACTTCTTCTTCTTCTTCTTCTTCTTCTTCTTCTTCTTCTTCTTCTTCTTCTTCTTCTTCGCATGTGCAAAGCGTGATTTAGTGCTTCTGCGCATGTGCAACCTCCGAAACCTGGAAGTACAAAAAAAACCGCAACCTGAAGCATCTGTAACTCGAGATATGACTGTACTGACCTGCTCCTGGCACCCCTCCTGACACTTAGGGACTGCACTCTCAATTTTTTCAGGGTTTGCTCCTTAGCTTTTTCTTCACCCAAGGATATCCCACAAGGCAGCAGAGCTTTAGGATCTGAGTTTTCCTTCCCAGGTTGAGGAGCCCCATCTGCCCCTCACTTTCCTCTGCAGCACATGTAAAAACCACTTTCTTGACTGTTAGACTTAGTAGTAGTAGTGGTAGTAGTAGTATACTGCCCTATATGGGACGCGGGTGGCGCTGTGGGTTAAACCACAGAGCCTAGGACTTGCCAATCAGAAGGTCCCCGCAATGGGGTGAGCTCCCATTGCTCGGTCCCTGCTCCTGCCAACCTAGCAGTTTGAAAGCACGTCAAAGTGCAAGTAGATAAATAGGTACCGCTCCGGTGGGAAGGTAAACGGCATTTCCGTGTGCTACTCTGGTTCGCCAGAAGCGGCTTAGTCATGCTGGCCACATGACCTGGAAGCTGTATGCCGGCTTCCTCAGCCAGTAAAGCGAGATGAGCCCTGCAACCCCAGAGTTGTCCGCGACTGGACCTAATGGTCAGGGATCCCTTTACCTTTATACTGCCCTATACCTGTTGATCTCTGGGTGCTCCATTCGCTGGAGCCTGTCTTCACATGCAGGGTAAGTGACTAACTCACTGACTGTTTGAGACCCATTGGATACCCTCACCCGGTTTATCCAGCCAGTCGAAACCGTTCCTGGGATTTATAGCAAACTGATGTGGAAAAGTGAACTTAAGAATGAGCAAACTGGAAACTGAGACTGACATATTCACCCATCTTGGAACTGGGGTGGGGAAGAGAGAGAGAGAGAGAGAGAGAGAGAGAGAGAGAGAGAGAGAGAGAGAGAGAGAGAATTAAAATTGGATAAGATGATCAGGAGATTGAGGATGAAGCAGTGCAAGGGTAATAAATTTTGAAGGGTGCTGACACTGTACCACTTTGAAGCTTTCCCTCAGATGAACTATCATGGCTGTGCTCTCTGCATACACCAACCACTATCTCCCACGAAGACTAGGAACGTAGTTTTAAAATGAAAGCTGGGATTTTGGGGGCACCAGATTCTGGTCCAGTAATTAGACTGAAATTCTAGCACCAGCAGCCAAATCACAGACGATGGTAACAATACATACAGCTGTAACCAGTTTGCACCCTCTGTGCTCCCTTCTGTGAAAGTTGCTACTGATCTAGTCAGGAGAGAAGAAGAAGAAGAAGAAAAGTTTGGATTTGATATCCCGCTTTATCACTATCCTAAGGAGTCTCAAAGCAGCTAACATTCTCCTTTCCATTCCTCCCCCACAACAAACACTCTGTGAGGTGAGTGGGGCTGAGAGACTTCAGAGAAGTGTGACTGGCCCAAGGTCACCCAGCAGCTGCATGTGGAGGAGCAGAGACGCAAACCCGGTTCACCAGATTACAAGCCGAGGCCATTCAGGGCTTTAAAGGTCAGCACCAACACTTTGAATTGTGCTCAGAAACGTACTGGGAGTCAGTGAAGATCCTTTAGAACCAGTGTGATATGGTCCAGGCAACCGTCCACAGTCACCAGTCTTGCTGCCGCATTCTGGATTAGTTGTAGTTTCCAAGTCACCTTCCAAGGTTCCTTCCCCATCGTACACAAACACTTGCTGTTGGCTCCTCACCTCACAACCCCATCCAGCCATGAAGCTTGTTGGAGGACCATCAGGCAGTCCAACTGAAGAAGAAGAAGAAGAAGAAGAAGAAGAAGAAGAAGAAGAAGAAGAAGAAGAAGAAGAGGAGGAGGAGGAGGAGGAGGAGGAGGAGTTTGGACTTGATATCCTGCCTTTCACTCCCCTTCAGGAGTCTCAAAGTGGCTAACATTCTCCTTTCCCTTCCTCCCCCACAACAAACACTCTGTGAGGTGAGTGGGGCTGAGAGACTTCAGAGAATTGTGACTGGCCCAAGGTCACCCAGCAGCTGCATGTGGAGGAGCAGAGACGCGAACCCGGTTCCCCAGATTACAAGACTACCGCTCTCAACCACTACACCACACTGGCTTTCGGATAGGAGCTAACAGATAGGAAGAAAACACAATCATATGCTAACCGTTACTGGCTTCAAAAGTTTCCAGATTCACAGTATGGTGCACTGCCCTTCTTCAAGCAGCTATTTAGAGCTGCACACTTACAAGAAAGCAGAAATAAATAAATTGGTGTAATATATATGGTTCCTTTTTGAGGGAAAGAGAGATATCAAAAGGGAAGACCCGCAGCAAGCCTCTCCGATGGCACATTTTGAAAAAGTGCTCTTCATTTTCCACCACTTTTGCTATGTCCGAAAGGATGTGGTGTCTGGAGAAAGCAATAAAAGACTTTATGGATAGGGCATTAAAATTTCAAAAGCACTGCAGAAACTGGCTATGTATTTGCAGCTGCAATCTTACAATACTGCCATCCCTGAGTAGAAGTGCTATTGAATTTAATGAGACTTACTTCTGAGTAGACATTTCTGATGGCGCTGCAGGTATCAAGAGCATCTTTCAGCCCTGTCGCAGCACTTATTCTTTGCTCGATGAGCTCTTTATTACATATATACCCAACTTTTCCTTCAAATCACACAAAGTGGCTTTCATGGTTTTCCCCCTCCTCATTTTTGCCCTCAGAACAACCCTTTGAGGTAGGCTACGCTGAGAGACACTGACTGGCCCAAGATCACCCAGTGAGCTCTGTGGCTGAGTGGGGATTCAAACCCAGGTCTCCTAGGCCTTAGCAGTGTAACTAGGCTTTGAGGGTCAGCTTGTCCTCTTGGTGGAATAAACAACAGCCCTGGTACCATTAGTGTGAAGAAAGGTTTCTGAGAAGTGAGGTTACAAGGAACCAGGCAGAGGGCCTTCTCAGTAGTGGTGCTCGCCCTGTGGAACACCCTCCCATCAAATGTCAAGGAAATAAACAACTACAGTGGTACCTTGGTTTACGAACTTAATCCGTTCCGGAAGTCCGTTCTTAAACCAAAGCGTTCTTAAACCAAGGCGTGCTTTGCTATAGCAGCGGGGGACTCAATTTGCAAATGGAACCACACTCAACAGGAAGCGAAACATGTTCTTATTCCAAGGCAAAGTTCACAAACCAAAACACTTGCTTCCGGGTTTGCAGCATTCTTAATCCAAGTTGTTCATAAACTAAGTTGTTCTTAAACCAAGGTACCACTGTATATGACTTTTAAGAAGACATTTGAAGGCAACCCTGCTTAGGGAAGTTTTTAATGTGTGACATTTTGATGTATTTTAAATTTTTGTTGGAAGCTGCCCAGAGTGGCTGGGGAAACCCAACCAGATGGGTGGGGTACAAATAATAAATTATTATTGTTGTTGTTGTTATTATTATTATTATTATTATTATTATTATTATTATTATTACAGGTAACTCTGTATCTGGCGACCCAAGGTTGGAAAGCACGGACACTGAGGTCCAGCGCCTGGACACTGAGGTCCAGCTCCAAGGGCCTTTTGGTGGTTCCCTCACTGTGAGAAGTGAGGTTACAAGGAACCAGGCAGAGGGCCTTTTCGGTAGTGGCGCCCACCCTGTGGAATGCCCTCCTGTCAGATATCAAGACAATAAGCAACTATCTTACTTTTAAAAGACATCTGAAGGCATCCCTGCTTAGGGAAGTTTTTCATGCTTAATGCTGTATTGCGTTTTAATATTCTGTTGGGAGCCGCCCAGAGTGGCTGGGAAAACCCAGCCAGATGGACGGGGTAAGAAGAAGAAGAAGAAGAAGAAGAAGAAGAAGAAGAAGAAGAAGAAGAAGAAGAAGAAGAAGAAGAAGAAGAAGAAGAAGAAGAAGAAGAAGCAGCAGCAGCAGCACTGCTGCAGAGTGAGTTCTAAATTGCAGATCTGGAATAAGAACAACAACAACAACAACAACAACAACAACAACAACAACAACAACAACAACAACAACAACAATAATAATTTATATCCCGCCCTCCCCAGCTGAAGCCGGGTTCAGGGCAGTTAACAACACTAAAGCAGTGCAACATTATAAAAACATTATAAAAATTAATTAATTCCCCTCCCCCTTCCAGTTCACATTTCTGTTCTAAATGGTTCCTTTTGCTATGTATCTTGGACCTATTGACCTTTGAAGAACCTACTGCTTGACCATATTTAGAGCATTCTCTGCGGAACAGAAAGGGTCAATGATAATGTCAAGGTTGCAAGTTTGATCTCTGTATGGGGCAGCATTGCAGGGGGTTGGCCTAGAATAGATGACCCTCAGGAACCCTTCCAATTCAACAATTCTATGTTTCTATGTTTCTATGATTTAGAAGGCTCTAGAGAGAAATTAAGTAGAGGGCAGGCAGAGCTGGGTGGTGGGTGGGCAAAGGGACTGAGTCCCAGAAACAAAAACACGAAAACCCCCAACAACACCAAATTATCTTGGTAGACCAGAAAATACAGGTCCGTCCTTAAGCGTCTATGTCCCCCGCTGAGTTTAATTTTCAGCCAGGCTCTTCCTTGCTGCCTTTTTCCCACATCCCCATGAGCTGTAATAACCATGCAAAGCAGTTTTTATCTGTACAGGTCAACCCGAGTGCAGCACCGTATTTCATAGCTTTTGAAGAATTTGCTGCAGAGCGAGGAGGAATCGCAGTCTGGCTGTTTCTTTCCACAGATTGTTTTCCTGTGGATTTTACGCTAAGGAGGAGGTAATTTGAGAGGTGGTGGTGGAGGGGAGATCTGGTGGGGAGGGGGAGAGAGAGGATGGCTTTTCTGTCTAGAAAGGGAGCCTGTTGCAAGAGTGAGCCCAGGCACACCTGGTTAAGTTTTACCTCCCCTGCCGTAAGCAGTGTACCCGGGAGACTATTCGCTGTTGCTCTCAGGGTATGCTTCCAGGTTTCTCATAGTTGCTATCTGGTTAGCCATAGTGAGAACAAGGTTCTGGACTAAGTGGGTTTTCGGGTCATCGGGAAAACCAGCATTCCCCCACACACCTGCAAAGAGGACTCAAGAAGCCAGCATTATTTTGAGGTTATCTTTATTACTGCAATAGGCTCTACGCTGAGGTTACCAGATGTCCCTGTTTCCCGGGGACAGTCCCTGGATTTACAAATCAGCCCCCTGACAAAATCCATATATTTAGTAGGAAGTTGAAAATTGTCCCCGGATTCACTGAAAAAAAATCTGGTAACCTTACTCTACGCAGGGCCTCCCTTGCACTTGATCTGCAAGCTGCAGTTAGAGCATAATGCTGCAGCCCAATTGCTGACTGCAGTGAGGTCTTGCCAGCATATAACTCCTGTGCTCAGAGATCTGCCCTGCTTGCTGATTTGCTACAAGGCCAAGTTCGAGATGTTCCTATTGGTATATATTCTTTGTATATTGTATTGTTGTTTTATTGCAATGGCCGATGGCTGACGCAAATAAAGATTCATTCATTCATTCAGCAGGGGGCACCCGCCACACCTCAGAACAAATAGACTCCCAAGCCAGTTGGCAGTGCAAGAAGATTAAGGGAGCGAAGCACGCCCAATTGTGATTTACGGTGCTTAACGTGGGAGAAATTCCCTTTTGGGGTTCAGATACTAGATTCCCAATGGGTCAGGCTAGATTCAGTCATGCCATATAGCAGGGGCGCCAACTCCAGGGGGCGGGGCATTTATGGCCCTTCAAATACTTTAGGGGGGGCGTACGCCAATGTTCCCTACCATAGGGGTGCAGAGGAGGCCAAGCCCAGAGCCAAGGGCAGCTTCAGTGGCCAGCTCCTCCTCTTCCTCCTCCTGCCACCATGGAAGGCTGCCAAGCATGATAGAGAGGAGCTGCTGGCTGCTGTGTTCAGATCTCTCAACTTGCTTCTCCTGTTGCACGACTCAGCCCTCTCAAATCTTCGGCACAGGTTCGTGTCTCTGCCTTATAGGATGGAGTCCAAAGAGTCTGCAAGAGCATTTTTATTAAAATACATGCTGTTGTTGTTTAGTCGTTTAGTCGTGTCCGACTCTTCGTGACCCCATGGACCAGAGCACGCCAGACACTCCTGTCTTCCACTGCCTCCTGCAGTTTAGTCAAATTCATGCTGGTAGCTTCGAGAACACTGTCCAACCATCTTGTCCTCTGTTGTCCCCTTCTCCTTGTGCCCTCCATCTTTCCCAACATCAGGGTCTTTTCCAGGGAGTCTTCTCTTCTCATGAGGTGGCCAAAGTATTGGAGCCTCAGCTTCAGGATCTGTCCTTCCAGTGAGCATTCAGGGCTGATTTCCTTCAGAATGGACAGGTTTGATCTTCTTGCAGTCCATGGGACTCTCAAGAGTCTCCTCCAGCACCATAATTCAAAAGCATCTATTCTTTGACGATCAGCCTTCTTTATGGTCCAGCTCCCACTTCTGTCATCACTACTGGGAAAATCATAGCTTTAACTATACGGACATTTGTTGGCAATGTGATGTCTCTGCTTTTTAAGATGCTGCTTTTTAAGATGCTTTTTAGGATGCTGGGATACTGGAGTGGCTTGCCGGTTCCTCCTCCAGGTAGATCATGTTTGGTCAAAACTCTCCACTATGACCTGTTCGTCTTGGGTGCCCTGCTCGGCATAGTTCATAGCTTCTCTGAGTTGTTCAAGCCCCTTCACCACGGCAAGGCAGTGATCCATGAAGGGAAAAATACATGCTACACAGGCAAATATGTGTCATTTTTGCTGTTTAGTCCTTTGGCCAACCAACAACAACAAAATAACAACATTTTTGTTTTGTTTTTTAATTTTTAAATTTATACTTTTCAAGTTTATACATTCCACTGATTTTACAATCACTTTGACATTTCAAAACTTGACCTCCTCCCCCCCTTTCTGCGGTTCCTTAAATTTATCTTTAATATCTTCTGCATATCCAAATTAACTTAATTTGCTCATTTATTCATCTACTTTATATACTCTTATGAAACTGAAGGTTATTACAATAATCCTGCCAGTGTTCTTATCTGTTTACAATTTGTTTGTAAATATTCAATAAACCATTTCCATTCTTTTATAAAAAGTTTGTTATCTTGCTTTCTTATTCTTCCAGTAAGTTTCGCCATTTCTGCATATTCCATAAGTTTTTGTATCCATTCTTCCTTTGCTGGGACTTCTGCTTCTTTCCATTTTGGGGCAAGTTACATTCTTGCCACTGTAGTAGCATACATGAATAAGTTTCTATATAGTTCAGGTAGTTCTGTCCCTATAATTCTCAAAAGAAAAGCTTCTGGTTTTTTGATTGTTGTTTTTTTTACAAAGGTTATTTTAAACATCCTTTTCATTGCATTATATATCACTTCCCAGGAGGGCCAGATTTAGGTTTGATGAGGCCCTCAGCTACTGAAGGTAATGGGGCCCTTTATATGTTGAGCTGTCCTTTGTCAGCAACAAATTGTCACTGTTTTTTTCCTGTTGAATATATGCTATATGGCCATTTATGAACCTAATAGGTATCTAAAGCCATTTGCACATGTTGCCGTGCAACCAGTCCATGCAGAATGCAGGGACCCTATATATAGAAATAAGCAAACCAGTGATATTTTAGGGAGCAGGCTAACAGGTGGGGTCCATTACTTACATCATAGGAGCATACACAACACAATACACTGTTGCTGTATGTAGGTTTTATTTTATTTGGTTTTTATCTTATATTTTGGAAAGGTAAAGGCAAAGTGACCCCTGACTATTAAGTCCAGTCGTGACCGACTCTGGGGTTGTGGCGCTCATCTCGCTCTATAGGCCAAGGGAGCTGGCACACAGCTTCCGGGTCATGTGGCCAGCACGGAGCAGCGCACGGAAAAGCCATTAACCTTCCTGCTGGAGCGGTACTTATTTATCTACTTGCACTTTGATGTGCTTTCGAACTGCTAGGTTGGCAGGAGCAGGGACTGAGCCACAGGAGCTCACCCCATCATGGCCAACCTTCTGATTGGCAAGTCCTAGGCTCTGTGGTTTAACCCACAGTGCCACCTGCGTCCCATTTGGAAATGTACATCCAGTTTTTTCCCCTTTAATTTTTTTTGGGGGCCCCCAAGATTGCTATAGCTCAGGGGTCAGCAACCTTTTTCAGCCGTGGGCCAGTCCACCGTCCCTCAGACTATGTGGTGGATAAGACTTTTTTTGGGGGGGGGAATGAATGAATTCCTATGCCCCACAAATATCCCAGGGATGCATTTTAACAAAAGCACACATTCTACTCATGTAGAAACATGCTGATTCCCGGACCGTCCGTGGGCTGGATTGAGAAGGTGATTGGGCCACATCTGGCCCCTGGGCCTTAGGTTGCCTCCTCCTGCTATAGCTTGTTTAGCTTATACGTAAGTACGGCACTGTTTCCCAGTAAGCTTTGACCTTACTGCAAGACCACCACAATGTTTTTTGTGCCTGCTACTTGACTGGGGAACCGCACTGCAAAATCTGGGGAAGGGTGAATTTTTGCATTGTTTGGGAGAGCGTGACTCAGGCAGAGGTTTGCTTGTAAACATGACATGAAGCTTATGCCTCCTCCATCCTTAGATTTGCACCCTGGCTGTTGATGGGAGACAAATATCTCCAGTGTGTTCCCTTGAGCTCAGCCACACAAGAAGTGGTCTTGATGATGACAAATCCCCACAATCTGGCTTGGAAAATATCTCAGGATATTCAGAGGTCCATGCTCAGCCGCCAAGCAGGCCACTATGCTGTGCATAAGAATGGGTTGCTGGCTTTTTGTCTGCCCCATTATACCGTCTTAATTTAATGATTTCCCCCCAGAGTCTAGACATATCCCCAATTCCATTCAGAGAGCTTCCTTCCCACTCCGCTTCCACTCCATTAATCCTCTATCTCAGCCGGGAGCAGCTGATGCTCTTCTGTTCAACCCCTGGTGAGTTACAGTCTCAAAGACAACAGCACAAACTCCTTGGCGCCCAACTCTCTTCCCTTCTGTCCTTTTCAAATCCCAGGGGGTGGGCAGGTTAGAAACATGATATCCCATTCAATGCTCGGGTTTTCCTGTTTCGACACACATTTCCATAGTTTGCGCACCCCCCCCCAGATCTTTTCCTGTGGTCACTCCATACAGTCATACCTCAGGTTGAATGCGCTTTGGGATGAGCGTGTTCGAGTTGCGCTCCGCAGCAACCCGGAAATAACGGAGCACATTATTTCTGCGTTTCACTGCTTGCGCAGATGCTCAAAATGATGTTATGCGCATGCGCAGAAGCGGCGAAAAGCAATGTGCATGTGCGCAGACGTGCTGTCACTAGTTACGTTTTCTTCTAGATGTGAACAGGGCTCCGGAATGCATCCCGTTCATATCTAGCCACTGTATAGTCATACCTTGGGATAAATATGCTTCAGGATAAGTATTTTCAGGTTGCGCTCTGTGGAGACCTAGAAGTAACGGAGTGTGTTACTTCCGGGTTTCTCCGCTCACACATGCGCAGATGCTCAAAATGATGTCACGCGCATGCACGGAAGCGACAAAACGCAACCCACGCATGCGCAGATGCGCTGTCGTGTCTTATATTCTATTCAGGATGCGAACAGGGCTCCGGAATGGATCCCGTTCGCATCCCAAGGTGCCACTGTATTTACTTTATAATTATCGTTTTCTTCCACCCAATTTCCCTCCAATGGATGCTTGCAGAAGAGCCAGAGATGGAGGAAGACATTGATTTCAGTTTCTCATTTTTACGTTCCTATGTTCAGTTCTCCACACTTCCAAAATTGGCTTGGTTTTGTTTCTGTTGGAAAATAATAGAATAATAGAATTGTAGGGCTGGAACAGACCACAAGGGTCATCTAATAATAAAGGAGAAATTTGGTGTGAATCAGAACCCGGCTGACTAGTGGAAGCCAGGACAAAGGCTCTTGCTAGAGCAAATGTCCTTTCCCACCTCTCCACTCCCTGTGTGCCCCACACGCCTCTCCAATCCCACTCTGAAGGTTCAGGAGAACCTTCAGAACAGCCCATAAAGGGATGGAGGGGATCCTTCTGTCTGGCAAGCAGGAATGCTTGCAGTGAGTGAATAATCCATAGAGAGCAATATTGAAGTGTTGTGTTTCAGCGCCATGCTCTTCGGAACCCAGGAGCACCTGCAGTTAGCATGCTGCACAGCTCCCAAATGAGTTTCTTTTCCCATTCCTGTTATATAGCAATAAAGGACAGTTCTCTTTCGGAGGCCTGATCCTATCTGATTTGCTTTTGCTGCTGTTGCAGCACAACAAATTTCTCTGCAGTTGGAGGTAGCAATGTTTCTGAACACCAGTTGCTGGAACTCACCGGAGGTGAAAGGGCTGTTGTATTCATGTTCTGCTTCTCATCTTCCCTTGGACATCTAGTTCAGCTAGTGTAGCATTCAGCAGCCAGGTTGCTCACTGGAGCAAGACAGTTTGAGCATCTCATACCCATCCTGGTCCGATTGTACTTGCTACCAGTAAGTTTCCGGGCCCAATTCAAAGTGCTGGCTTTGACCTATAAAACCTCAAATGGCTCAGTATTGTGATACCTCAAGAACTTCCTCTTTCCATATGAACCTGCCTGTACCCTGAGATCATCATCTGAGGCCCTTCTTCGTGTGCCTCCTCCTTGAGAGGTCTGGAGGGTGGCAACACGAGAGCGGGGCCTTCTCTGCAGTGGCTCCCCATCTGTGGACTGCTCTCCCCAGGGAAGTTCGCCTGGCACCTTCATTATACACCTTCAGACACCAGGCAAAAACGTTCCTTTTTAAGGAACATCTGGTTGACATCCTATACCCTTTTAAAATGTGTCTCTCTTTGGGGGATGTTATTGGGTTGTTGTTTATATTTTTATTTTATATATTGTGATCTTTTCTGTGAACTGCCCTGAGACTGCCAGGTATAGGGCGGTATATAAATTCAATAAATAAATAGATAAATCTAGTTGGCCACTGTGAGAACAGGATACTGGACGATGAACCACTGGCCCAACCCAATATTGCTATTCCCATGTTCTCATGAGTTGAATCCAACAACATTTAAAGCCACCGTGCTGGCTACCTACGGATCCATAAAACTTTTCTTGATGGGTGGAGCCACATCCTAGACATCAGTCACATAGGAAAGTAGAGGAATCATAGAATCATAGAATCATAGAGTTGGAAGAGACCACAAGGGCCATCGATTCCAACCCCCTGCCAAGCAGGAAACACCATGAGAGCACTCCTGACATACGGTTGTCAAGCCTCTGCTTAAAGACCTCCAAAGAAGGAGACTCCACCACACTCCTTGGCAGCAAATTCCACTGTCAAACAGCTCTTACTGTCAGGAAGTTCTTCCTAATGTTTAGGTGGAATCTTCTTTCTTGTAGTTTGGATCCATTGCTCCGTGTCCGCTTCTCTGGAGCAGCAGAAAACAACCTTTCTTCCTCCTCTATGTGACATCCTTTTATATATTTGAACATGGCTATCATATCACCCCTTAACCTCCTCTTCTCCAGGCTAAACATGCCCAGCTCCCTTAGCCGTTCCTCATAAGGCATCGGTTCCAGGCCTTTGACCATTTTGGTTGCCCTCCTCTGGACACGTTCCAGTTTGTCAGTGTCCTTCTTGAACTGTAGTGCCCAGAACTGGACACAGTACTCCAGGTGAGGTCTGACCAGAGCAGAATACAGTGGCACTATTACTTCCCTTGATCTAGATGCTATACTCCTAGTGATGCAGCCCAGAATTGCATTGGCTTTTTTAGCTGCCGCGTCACACTGTTGGCTCATGTCAAGTTTGTGGTCAACCAAGACTCCTGGATCCTTTTCACATGTACTGCTCTCAAGCCAGGTGTCACCCATCTTGTATTTGTGCCTCTCATTTTTTTGCCCAAGTGCAATATCTGGGCCTTTTGTCCAACTTGTCCAACAGGGATGCTGGACTAGATGGGCCGTTGGCCTGATCCTGCAGGCTCTTTCCATGTTCAGTTCTGACTGTCCTAACTGAAGACTGTCTCCTCTAAACCAGGTCACCTGCCCACCTTCTTGAAAATCCATACCGCATCTCTAGTGTTTACTGCAGCACAAATCCATTAGGAGTGTTTCAGGTAACAGCAGCTGCACATAATGGTCTTTCTCATTGTTCTCAATCCGTCCTCCGTTTACAAAGCATTCAACTGGCACACTAAGGTTAAGGCGGCTCAAGCTATTCTTCCTCCATTTGCTACGTCTCTCCCCCTGCCTTCTTCCAAGGAGCTCTGAATGGCGTTTGAGCCGCACACAAACCTCCACCACCTAGGGGCTGAGAAATTGTGAGTTGCTTCAAGGCTTCCCGTTGAGCTCCACAGCTGAGTGGGACTTAACCTGGTGAGCAATGTTTTGCGAAAACACGCGCTGTGCCGTCTTTTCCATAATTCCACAATATTAAATGGAAAGCCTTCCCTTATTGCTTGAATAGCAGGCAGAAAAGCTGTGTTTTCTTTGCTATGATTCCAGTCTCCGCACACTATTTGGAAAGTCTCTCTCTCTCCAATGCCGTGGCTGTTGCCAGGACTCTTGAGCTGGTGAATGAACAGGCAGACAGAGCTGATGGGCAAGGGAGAGGACCTCTTTGCTCTGGCAGATGAAGGACATCAACCAAACAAACCTGCTTGCTCCAATAAAAGGTAAAAAAAGGACCCCTGGAAGGTGGTGGTTGCTGTTGTTTAGTCGTTTAGTCGTGTCCAACTCTTCGTGACCCCCTGGACCAGAGCATGCCAGGCACTCCTGTTTTCCACTGCCTCCAGCAGTTTGGTCAGACTCATGCTGGTAGCTTCGAGAACACTGTCCAAACATCTTGTCCTGTGTCGTCCCCTTCTCCTTGTGCCCTCCATCTTTCCCAACATTAGGGTCTTTTCTGGGGAGTTTTCTCTTCTCATGAGGTGGCCAAAGTCTTGGAGCCTCAGCTTCAGGATCTGTCCTTCCAGTGAGCACTCAGGGCTGATTTCCTTCAGAATGGAGAGGTTGGATCTTCTTGCAGTCCATGGGAATCTCAAGAGTCTCCTCCAGCACCAGAATTCAAAAGCATCAATTCTGTGGCGATCAGCCTTCTTGATGGTCCAGCTCTCACTTCCATACATCACTACTGGGAAAACCATAGCTTTAACTATACAGACCTTTGTTGGCAAGGTGATGTCTCTGCTTTTTAAGATGCTGTCTCCCAAGAAGCAGGCGTCTTTTATATTATAGCCATCTTCAAATATCTAAAAGGCTGCCACATGGAAGTTGGAGCAAGCTTGTTTTCTCCTGCCCCAGAGGATGGATCTGAGCCAATGGACTCAAGTTACAAGAAAGAAGATTCCAACTCAAGCTCACAAAGAACATTTTGACAGTAAGAGCTGTTTGACAGTGGAATTCCCTTCCTTGGAGGATTTTAAGCAGAGGTTGGGTGTCCATCTGCCATGTATTATCTAGTTGAGATTCCTGCATCACAGGGAGTTGGACTAATTGACCTTCAGTGTCATTTCCAGCTCTACATTTCTATGATTCTATGTAAAAAAACAAAAAACAAAACCAGCCCACATTTTAGCAGAGGAAAGCAATTCATGCAACAGTGAGAAAACAGAGACCCAACAACTTTGTTGCAAGTTCAAGGTCACCGTGCAAATTGTTTTTGCAAAACTTGAGCTCTCCAAAGCACGGAAATGCAAGCTAAGCAAATGAAGGTTATCTGTATGATAATCGCTGAGAATCAGAGACTGACACCACTGAGGGTTCAGCTGTTTCTGCGCGGCTCTGTTGGTTGGGGGACTAACAGAGCAACGTCAAAGCTCGCATCTTATGGCACCATAAGCCTGCATAGTCAATCATCCTGACAAGCTGCTTCATTCTGTAGGTAGGTGGCAAAGTTATTTAACATTTCAATGAAACGCTACGCAGCTCTGGAGCGACCGCAAAGTTTCAGACAAAGAAAAGCAGTCTTAACAGCCTCAAGATAAACAGACAGGTGGTGTAACATTTTTCATACGGAAAGACTGTGCTAAGTATTGCTGTCGCCTATTAATCATTTCCCCCAAGCGTCAGCCACTCTCATTGGCTGAGGTGCAGCGAAATATCTGGGGAATGTCACGGAACTTCCACAAACATTCTACGTGCTGAGATAGAAAAGGTCAGGCGTACAATGGTAACAAACTGAGCAGGTGCCAGCAGAGAAGCAGAAAATCTCCTTGATGGGGAATGAAAAGACAAAGGATCTTCTGCACGCCAAAGATTTGCTTTACCTCTGAGCTTTGGGGACATCCACACTGTGGGTGTTACGAGGTGTCAAAAAGTCAACCACAACGTACGCTCTTCAAATATTTAATTGGTATTTGTCAGGGTTTCTGGGAGAGAGGAGGAGATGACAGAGGAGACGGAGAGCGAGTGGGAGGAGGGGCAGAAGGATGAGGAAGAAGATGACGGAATTCTGAGGGAATCCACGAGTCTGAGCAGCGAGTCAGAGGATTCTCAAAAGGGGGTTACCTTAATCAAGCAAAAGGGAGGAGAAGGGAGAAGCGGAGAGGAGCCCAGTGGAAGACAGACGCAGCAAGAGGCGTCTCAGCCGGAACGGAGAAAAGGGGGTGGAGTCGTCAGCCTCTCGGAGGGAGCAGGATTAGGAGAGAACAGAGAAAGGGGGTTGGAGCAAGGTGTTCAGCCGGAAAGGGTGGAGAGCGGAACAAGGGGTGGTGTAGCGGTCGAAAGAAAGGTCAGCAGCAACGTACGCGCGCCAAGTTCAAACGTAGAGGCGCGCGGAAGTGGAGAGAGCTCAGGGGAGGAGCCCGGCCCTAAAGCCAGAAGGAGGGGGGAAGAGGCGGCAGAGGATTCAGCCTCAGGCGAGTCACGGAGAGAGGGAACCCAGGGGGGCAGGAAGACCCTGCGGAAAAGAAAGGAGAGGAAGAGGTGGTCTAGAGCCAGGCTATTAAGTTGGTGTGGAAGAGGGGAGGAGTCAGAGGGGACTTCAGCGGTCTAACGTGACAGACGTACGGCCACGATGCTGAACTGTACGAGAAGCAGAAATCTTCAATAAACTTTTCCTGTAAATAAACTGCAACGGAGTGAGGTCTCTTGTGAGCTGGGACCCGTCCTGGGTGGCCGTGACAGTATTGATCAAAGTTAATTCTGGGGGGGGGCATGCATGCCTCCACCATTTCCACCCCCTCTAGGATGCTTTCTGTACTTACTAATATGTCTAGGGCAATGGTGGATGTGACCTCACAATTTCCTGGGACATTACCGCTTGAAGCAAAAAACAGCCCTTCTCTCCCACAGTCAACCTGGATAAGCTGTGGAGACTTGATAGTGAGCAGATGTGGCTCAGGTACAGTCATAGTTGTTGTTGTTTAGTCGTTTAGTCCTGTCCGACTCTTCATGACCCCATGGACCAGAGAATGACAGGCACTTCTGTCTTCCACTGCCTTCCGCAATTTGACCAAACTCATGCTGGTAGCTTTGAGAACACTATCCAACCATCTCGTCCTCTGTGGTCCCCTTCTCCTTGTGCCCTCCATCTTTCCCAACATCAGGGTCTTTTCCAGGGAGTCTTCTCTTCTCATGAGGTGGCCAAAGTCTTGGAGTCTCAGCTTCAGGATCTGTCCTTCCAGTGAGCACTCAGGGCTGATTTCCTTCAGAATGGATAGGTTGGATCTTCTTGCAGTCCATGGGACTCACAAGAGTCTCCTCCAGCACCATAATTCAAAAGCATCAATTCTTCGGTGACCAGCCTTCTTTATGGTCCAGCTCTCACTTCCATACATCACTACTGGGAAAGCCATAGCTTTAACCCCTGACCTAGTCCAACCCCTGCAATACATTGTTGTTGTTGTTGTTGTTGTTGTTGTTTAGTCGTATAGGCGTGTCCAACTCTTCATGACCCCATGGACCAGAGCATGCCAGGCACTCCTGCCTTCCACTACCTCCCGCAGTTTATTCAAACTCATGTTGGTAGCTTCGAGAACACTGTCCAACCATCTCGACCTCTGTCGTCCCCTTCTCCTTGTGCCCTCAATCTTTCTCAACATCAGGGTCTTTCCTAGAGAGTCTTGGAGCCTCAGCTTCAGGATCTGTCTTTCCAGTTAGAACTCAGGGCTGATTTCCTTCAGAATGGAGAGGTTTGATCTTCTTGCAGTCCATGGGACTCTCAAGAGTCTCCTCCAGCACCATAATTCAAAAGTATCCATTCTTCGGTGACCAGCCTTCTTTATGGTCCAGCTCTCACTTCTGTACATCACTACTGAGAAAACCAGTACAGTCATACCTTAGGTTAAACTTTCTTCAGGTTGAGCGTTTTCAGGTTGCGTTCCGTGGTGACCTGGAAGTAACAGAACGGGTTACTTCTGGGTTTTGCTGCTCGCACATGTGCAGACGCTCAAAATGATGTCACGTGCATGCACAGAAGTGGCGAATCGCGACTCACGCATGTGCAGATGCGCAGACACGGGTTGCGTTCTGCTCAGGATGTGAACAGGGCTCCAGAGCGCATCCCATTCACATCCAGAGGTACTACTCGTTGGCTTACAGCAGCTGCAAGAAAACATATGGTCTGTTGCAGCCAACGGCTCATCTTTTCTCAGCTGGGTAAGTCTCTTCTCAGCAAGGACAGTTACAATAAAGGGTTTACAAGCCACCTGTGTTTGCTGCCTAGTTCTGCTGTTGGGCACCGCTATCTCTCTGCAAGCGAGACTTGCAACAAGACATGCACTGTATCCTTACCTCCTTCGCAGGAGTTGCTCCTGTTTAGTGCTCCATCCATCCCCTATTTCAGGATACACCATTCCATTCCTTTAGATGAGGTTCCTGCATTCCAGGGGAGGTTGGACTAGATGACCCCTGGGTACCCTTCTAACTCTGTGATTCCATGATTCTGTGCTCTCTCTCTTCCTCCAGGTTTCTTCTTTCCCTTTCCAAGGGATGCTCAGCATTCTGTGCTCTGTCCTCAGTGAGATTTGGGATGGATGTGCTTCTCCCCTTAGGCTGTTTCTTTTGGAGATTCCTTGTACTTCTGCAAATGCCACAGATTCCTTCAAGTAAGCTGCTGCTTCTCTCTCTCTTTTTCTCAACAGTTTTGGCTCCACTCCCATCAGCACTCTCCATCTGAGTTTTCTATTGGAAGGAGTGATATATACTGCATAAAAGAGTCCTTTGCCAACATTCCATTCCCCCTCTCTGAAGATTCGGCCAGATTTTGGAGCGGCCGTGAATCAGAATACAGAATGGGGCTAGGAGCAAAAGGGGCTATATTTTGTTTTTAGTGGTCAGTGTTTTCAGGAGCAGGAAGCAGATTTATTTTATTTTACAGAATTTATAGCCCACCGTTTTCTACAAGGCACACAAAGTAGCATACATGGGTTTTTCCCCCTTCCACAATTAATCCTTTGCCTGGTCAGAGGATGGAGAGAGGGGACTGTGTGTGTCTGTGTTGGAAAAGTAATATAAATAATTGTACGTTTCTGAGCACAATTCAACTCACAGCTCACAGCTGTCCATGGAGGCGCAGATTAACTCTGTGTCCAGGGCAGCTGTCTACCAGCTCCACCTGGTACGCAGGCTAAGACCCTACCTCCCCGCGGACTGTCTCGCCAGAGTGGTGCATGCTCTAGTTATCTCACGCTTGGACTACTGCAACGCGCTCTATGTGGGGCTACCTTTGAAGGTGACCCGGAAACTGCAATTAATCCAGAATGCGGCAGCTAGACTGGTGACTGGGAGTGGCCGCCGGGACCACATAACACCGGTTCTGAGAGATCTGCATTGGCTCCCAGTACGTTTCCGAGCACGATTCAAAGTGTTGGTGCTGACCTTTAAAGCCCTAAATGGCCTCGGTCCTGTATACCTGAAGGAGAGTCTCCACCCCCATCATTCAGCCCGGACACTGAGATCCAGCGCCGAGGGCCTTCTGGCGGTTCCCTCATTGCGAGAAGTGAGGCTACAGGGAACCAGACAGAGGGCCTTCTCGGTAGTGGCACCCGCCCTGTGGAACGCCCTCCCATCAGATGTCAAAGAGATAAAGAATTACCTGACGTTCAGAAGACATCTTAAGGCAGCCCTGTTCAGGGAAGCTTTTAATGTTTAACAGACCAGAGTGGCTGGGGAAACCCAGCCAGATGGGTGGGGTATAAATAATAAATTATTATTATTATTCTGGCTCAGTCCATGACTGGTATTTGGCCCATGGAATGTTTGCAATACAAGGAGTCTAGTCTCGAAAGAATTCCCCCATCACTGCTTCATTCCATGATTGTCATTCATTCCTACAGGGCAAAGTAAAATACTGGACTTAAGGAGGAAGATAGAAGTGGAGAAGGAGTCAGGGACTTGGTTCTGGGGAGGTGAAGGGAGTCAGAGAATGGGGAAGGGGTATTAGCTGGGGCATTTGAATAATGCAGATGGAGTCCAGAGAGAAAAATAAAATGATAATACTAGGTAAAGTGAACAAAAAAGTACATAATATGAATGAAATAAACAGAGAGACCTGGTTTTCCCTCTTCGTTCAGTCCTTGTAACACAGCAGGTAGACATTCAACCAAACATACAGAGGAAAAACTCCCTCAGAACTATAAAGCCAATCAGAACACAAGCTACCTCAGCAAGGCTCCTGCCACTCTCTGTGGTTGCTAGGCAACACCTCCACCTACCCCCACTTGCCTAGTTGACTTTACGGCTCCAAAACCAAACCCCTAAGCCATGGGTAGGCAAACTAAGGCCCGGGGGCTGGATCTGGCCCAATCGCCTTCTCAATCTGGTCCACGGACAGTCCGGGAATTAGCGTGTTTTTACATGAGTAGAATGTGTGCTTAAATTTAAAATGCATCTCTGGGTTATTTGTGGGGCATAGCCAAAAAAATAGTCTGGCCCCCCACAAGGTCTGAGGGACAGTGGACCACCCCCGGCTGAAAAAGTTTGCTGACTCTCCCGGTTAAGCAATGAATGTTTAAGCTGCAAAACAAATTATCTCTGCTGTTGCTCTTCCAGCTAGGGACTGCTGTGGAGAGACAGGTAGCTTGGAGGAGCCCTGCTCCTTCTCAGTTTAATTCCCCATATATTAGCATGCTAGTATTGATGAGCTTAGGGACGCAGGTGGCACTGTGGGTTAAACCACAGAGCCTAGGACTTGCCGATCAGAAGGTCAGCAGTTCGAATCCCCGTGACAGGGTGAGCTCCCATTGCTCGGTCCCTGCTCCTGCCAACCTAGCAGTTTGAAAGCACGTCAAAGTGCAAGTAGATAAATAGGTACCGCTCCGGCAGAAAGGTAAACAGCGTTTCTGTGCGTTGCTCTGGTTCGCCAGAAGCGGCTTAGTCATGCTGGCCACATGACCCAGAAGCTGTACGTCGGCTCCCTCGGCCAATAAAGTGAGATGAGCGCCCCAACCCCAGAGTCGGTCACGACTGGACCTAATGGTCAAGGGTCCCTTTACCTGTTATTGATGAACTTTCAAACGCTTAAGTATGGCTCAGGAGATACTCCTGCACCCCTGAGAAGGAAGGGCAGCGATTGTGAGTGCTGTTGGCACGTAATGAAACACATCAGAACTTTTCTTGTTCTCTTGAACATCTCAACCCAGTTCTTTCTGTAGTTCGGAATTAGAGCACCCTCCCATCCTTTTCCAACCTAACCTATGGAGGTAGAAGGAGAGAGTGTTATTTCATTAACAACTTGCCACCATCAGCAAGAGTTCCTTTTAGCACAACCCAATTCATTTCAGAACGGAATATTTCTGTTACAACGCAAAAAACAAAAGAGCAGATGTGATATATGGCACTTGTAAATTTCACTGCTAGTAACGTTTAATATTCTTTTCGAAATCAATTCCAAGTCCTCTCTGGTTGCTTTTCCTTCTCGCTTCTCTTTCCAAACACTCAAATTTTGATCATGTCACTTGTAATATTTTTTAATCTTTTCCTTGAATAATTTCACTTATTACCCTGAGCTGTCTTTGTGACCTCTAATTTCATTGCATTTCTTTCTTCCCTCCCTCCCTCCCTCCCTCTCTTCTCTTCACCCTGAAATATATAATAAGGGTATATTTTCCCCCTACTGCAAATTAAAAAGGAAACATGTATCTTGAGAAAATTCTGAGCCTTGAGGAGAGCTTCCCCAGAGCTCTCTTCTTCATTCCTTCTTCTCCATGGACCTTCACAAAGTCTGGAGTCTTCTCTCCAGTGCTAGCTCAGAAAAGGACATCACAGAGCTGGAAAAGGTACAGAGAATGCAATCAAAATGCCTAGGGGGTTGTGGCAGCTTCTCTAAAAGGAAAGGTTAAATTGCTCTGGCCTTTTTAGTTCAGTAATAAAAGTTACTAAGTGGAGGACATGGTAGAGATTTATAAAAAAATAAAATAAAACATCCATGGTGTACAGAAAGTGCGGGAAAGAGAACTTAATCTATTTTTCTTACATTTGTAAGAGAATAATAATAATAATAATAATAATAATAATAATAATAATAATACTACTACAGTGGTACGTTGGGTAAGGACTTAATTCGTTCTGGAGGTCTGTTCTTAACCTGAAACTGTTCTTAACCTGAAGCACCAGTTCAGCTAATGAGGTCTCCTGCTGCCGCTGCGCCGCCAGAACACGGTTTCTGTTCTCAACTTGAAGCAAAGTTCTTAACCTGAAGCACTATTTTTGCGTTAGCGGAGTCTGTAACCTGAAGCGTATGTAACCTGAAGCGTATGTAACCCGAGGTACCACTGTAATAATAATAATAATAATAATAATAATAATAATAATAATAATAATAATAATAAATTATTTATACCCCGCCCTCCCCAGCTAAGATCAGGCTCATGGCGGCTAACACCAGGTATAAAAACAATTGATTAAAATACAACTTAAAAACAAGATTAAGTACAACATTAAAATGCAGCCTCATTTCAGTAGAAACTCAAACCAATGATCTTCACCAAGGCCAACTATGCAGACTGGTCCTACGTGGGCCAGAAAAAAGCCAGGGAAGTCCCCAAATAGGAGTTCCATCACAGAAGGAGAAAGGAAAAAGGAAAGAGGAAAGAGGGGAAAGGGATCAGTTGATTCCAAGCCAAAGGCCAGGTGGAACAACTCTGTCTTACAAGAAGAGCCAACTGGATGAGGCCAATGTCTTGTCCGGCATCCTGTGGTCAACTGTGAGAAACCCACAAGTAGGATTTGAGCCCAAGAGCCCTCTCCCCAGTTTTGAGCAACTGGTATTCAGAAGCATTGCTTCCTCCAACTGTGGAGAACACAGTCATCAGGGTTGGTAGCTATTGAGAGCCTTATTCTCCATGTATCCTCCATGCAAGGGCCATTATGGAAATCTTATTGGCTAATACCTTACAACCAAAGTCAATGGAAGCAGCCCATGGGTCACTCCCAGAAGGACTATACCACATCACTCTGCATTATATCACACACTTCTTCCATCACAGAACCTAAAGTGACACACCCAACATGGGACATTGCCTATTGGGTGATTTGATTGTGGGGACCACCACGCATTGGTGCTTTAGCACATCACTTTCAAAAGGACAGTTGCTACACGCCTGCAGCATGTCTGGTCTTCCAGGGGCCTTGCAGGGACGAAGATAGTTGGTTGAGGAGCCCGGCTTCCTCTCTTTGCCTTGTCAACAGAGCAGTGCTGTGATTCAGGTTGTGTGTTCTCCCATTCAGCCTACTGAAAGAAAGACTGTTGCCTTCCCAAGCTCAGATTTGACTTATACCCAACCCTAGTCTACTCTTAACAATGACATTTATGCCTGATAGCAGACACATGTGGGGGCAGTTTAGGAGATGAGCAAGCTTTGGATAAGCAAGCGCACCTCCCAATATGCTTTCCCCTGCCATGGGACTGGCCATGTGTGTGGAATGACAATTAATAGCAGTAACTCAGGCAAAGTGCATTTGATGCCCACCATTTTTATTGCCTCTCTTCCTTCCTTTTCTCTTTGGGAAGATTAATACTCATGCATATGTATATTATGGGGAGAGGCTGAAGAAGGCAATGTTTTATGGAGCGGCAACCTATTAGCACTCAACTGAGTTAGGAACATTACCAGGAAATCAAAGATTTTGCAGCATTGTGAAAGAGTGTTTATCTATGCTCTTTTAACTTCTTTATATTTTGTACATTGTCTTCATAGACCTGATGTAGGCCTTTGACCTTGTCGGCTGAATAGGACTCTTCACCCCTCAACGCGATAGGATGCCCACCTTAGCTTCACAAGATGATCATCATCCATCTGTGAGATTATGTGTGGCACCGTCCGGTATGATGGTTCATTCTTGGATGCCTTCCCTATGGAGAGCGGTGTGAACAAGAGCTGTCCACAGAATGGAGGATGAACAAACCCAACCCCCTGTGTTGCAAAATGTAACAATCTACAAAAATGCAAACGCAACACGCTGGCTAATAACTGTTAGTGAATATATAACTGGTTATGATGTCATTCAAAATATACAAATAAGCCACTTCAAAATGATGTATATATCATGCAACACATCTTACAAAATATACAAGTAACTACAAGTTGTTATATGCATCAGAGTCAAACAAAAAATTAAACAAATCAAGAAATAGCGAGGAACGCCAAGCTTAGCCTATCCAGTGAGCACTGATCCACTAGCATGATACCCACTTATGAGAATTGATTGGTAATTGATAATTATTTGCTGATGAAGACTTTATTCTGAACCAGTTGAACTATTCTGGATATGCTATCTGAGATTTCAGAGAGACGTCTTCCTTTGAGACTTTTGTGAGACGTCTTCCTTTGAGAGATGGCTTGGCTTATGATGTATGATATATACATCATTTTAAAGTGGCATATATTTTGAATGACATCATAACCGATTGTATATATTCACTAACAGTTATTATCCACTGTGTTGCGTTTGCATTTTTGTTCACAGAATGGAGGGTGGCAGGATCACAATGATGTGCTTTAGAGGGAACAGGCTTTGGGCACCATGTCTGTTGGCAGACCAATTCTGCATTACAAAGATGTCTGCAAACTTGACATGAAGGTTTGCAATATTAACCCCACTGCGTGGGAATCCCTTGCAGTGCCTGGAGACAGTCAGGTCATGTATCTGTCAGGAGTTCAGCCTACACTTGAGTAGGACTCTTGCAGAGACACATGCCCAACTGGCATGTTCCCTCCCTCCTGGTCAGTTGTTCGGGAGCTTCATAAGCTTTCTTCAGCCCGAACATCACAGCGACCAATGCCAACCGACACCGGCACACTTAGGGATCCACAGAGTTTGTGCATCATGCGCATGACAGACCTCAGCAACTCAGCATTTTGGCTAATCTACTTTTTATTTACATTTAAACACACACGTAGCACTGCAACATGGCTCCCTCTCTCTCTAGCATCAGACAGCAAAGAGAAAAAGAACAAAGGACAATAGTCCCACTTCATGGAACACAGTGACACAAACATCCTGTCTTCATCACTTCCCACTCTGTGGAATCAAAACATATACCGCCATATGAAAGACAACAACCCCATGACTGCAATCATAGATCAAGAATTCTAACAGTATCCACAGCAGTGACCAGAGAAGAAATGACCACTGGGAGAAGCGCAGAGAGAAGATAAGCCATGGTGTATCTGCAGCAGCACAACCGGACCCCTTCACCAGCCCTGGCTGCAGTAAAACCTATTTCTCCTGTACTGGTGCCTATAGCCACAACAAGCGCTGTAACTCTCCAATGGTTCAGCTGTACCTTGATGATGCACTCTTCCATTGTCTCTCGAGACAGATGAACACCAACAATTTTTGGATATTTTTGACCTCCATCCCACCATCCATCTTGTTCATTGTAGGCCTGCCTACACAATCTGTGGCCAAGCTAGCTAAACACACCCCATCAGCTATGTTATGAAGGCCACAAGAAGGCACAATTTGACAAGTGTTGGGTTCTCTTGGTTCCTCAGTTTTCCAGTCTGAAATTCACTTTATCTCGTTTCCCTACAAAAATCCGTATAATAATAATGATGATCATTTTATTATTTATGCCCCACCCATCTGACTGTGTTGCCCCGGCCACTCTGAGTGGCTTCCAACACATATAAAAACATAATCAAACATCAAACATTAAAAACTTCCCAATGCAGGGCTACCTTAAGAAGTCTTCTAACAGTTGTGTAGCTCTTTATCTCCTTGACATCTGATGGAAGGGCATGCCACATATTTTTGTTCAATTCTCCTAATATATCTGATTTATTGATTGCAAATATGTAATGGCTCAATATTGTCTACACCAGGCATGGGGAGCCTGAGGACCTCCAGATTTTAGAGGACCACAGCTCCCAATATCCATTGTCATTGGCCATGCTGACTGGGGCTGATGGGTACTGGAGTCCCACAACCTCTTGAGGACCACAGATTCCCCATCTGTTGAGATTTGGAGATTGGAAGCAGCTCTCAAGGTTCTTAGATGAGGGTCTTCCAAAGCAGATTTCACTAATTCAGTAGAATTCATTAGAATACGCAATTTGCTGGCCTAAATATGTTAAACGCCAGGTATTGGCGCTCATAGTAACCTTGGCGTCACCATCCCAAGGGTTGCAGCTTTCATTTTTTAAAAGTGATTTATAATATGGACTATCATCATTATAGAAGAAAATAAAGAAAGCAGCCTGAGGGAAACTCTTGCTTTCGGAGCCTCCACGCCATCCACTAGATCTCCCTTTCTTGGAGCCAGAGTCGTTTCACGCTTAGCTGTGCCTGGCCATTTAGAAAAATCAACCTGTTTTGCTTGCCTTTCTTTGCAATATTGGCCACGCGGAATTACTTTTAAAGTCCGCTGGAGGGTGAAAGCCTTTTACAGCTCCATAAAACCTGAGTGGCAAAGAGGAGAGTTTTTCTGGAAACAAACAAAAGAGGACCCAAACAAACCTGTTTTCTTATTTCTTGCAAAATGCTTTTCCTGCCTACAGCCCTGGTGAATATTCTTCTTTCTCACAAAAAAAGTCTTCTTCCCCGAGGCTCTTTGTCAATTTGGAGATCATTTGTTGAGGACAAAGTGTCAAGCTCTCTTCTTCCATGATCAAGATGAATATATATATATATATATATATATATGCTTTCGTAGATTTTCACGGGTACAGGAATGCAGGTTTTGGTGTCCTCGGGTGTCTTCCCGTGTAAAAGTTGGGGTGTCTAGGCGACGTTTCGACGAGGTCTCACTCGTCATCTTCAGGCTGGTGCTTTCGGCTTCTTGTTACTGGAACAGAGCAGGATCTCAGTGTTTGAGTTCCTATAAATACTGTTGAGGGGGTGTGGTGTATAGCCTCCAATGTTCTGGGCAGAGAGGAAGTTCCCAGGCTAGTGTGCCTTTTCTTCTTTTGTTCCTTAATTACTTGAGGGATATCTTGAGTGATTTCTTGAGTGATGTCCTGAGTACCACTTAGGTGGGTCATTAGGTGTGGATTAGTTGCTAAAGTCTTTGTGTCTTGACCTCTTGAACTTTGTGAAGAGTTTTTCTGAGAAGATGGCTGTACTGCACTTAGTTGTGCTCTGGCTTGGCTTCGTGTATAGGGGCGAGCTGTGGTTTTGTGGCCTGTGTCAGCCAGATCTGTGTAGGGATTGCAGGGGGGTGCAGCATCCGGAGGTAAAATTAGCAAAATCCTCCATAAACACAATATCAAAACAGCCTTTTGCACCAACCAAAAAATAGCCAATATCCTCAGAAACCCCAAGGATAAAATCCAGTTGGAAAACCAAGGGGTCTATGAAATACCCTGCAAAGTCTGCCCAGCCACGTACATTGGACAAACAAACAGACAAATAAATGCACGTATCGCAGAACACAAGAATGCCGTCAAAAAAGAAGAAAAAACTTCCTCTCTTTTCCAACACATGAAAGAAACAGGACACGAAATTAATTTTGCAGATTCCAAATTGCTCTTTAACATGGAACATCACCACAAGAGAATAATCATGGAAGCCATCGAGATAGAGAAACACCCTCACAACATGAACAAGCGTGACGACACATCCCGCTTGCCAGACATCTGGAAATTAGCCCTCCCCACAAAAACTGACACCAGATCCAGAGGCACACAGAACGCCATCACCAATCAACCACACCAGACCCAAACCCAGACCCTCTCCACAGATAAATTACAGACACCATCCAGTAGCCAAACCATGGTGGCACCTCCGGATGCTGCACCCCCCTGCAATCCCTACACAGATCTGGCTGACACAGGCCACAAAACCACAGCTCGCCCCTATACACGAAGCCAAGCCAGAGCACAACTAAGTGCAGTACAGCCATCTTCTCAGAAAAACTCTTCACAAAGTTCAAGAGGTCAAGACACAAAGACTTTAGCAACTAATCCACACCTAATGACCCACCTAAGTGGTACTCAGGATATCACCCAAGAAATCACTCAAGATATCCCTCAAGTAATTAAGGAACAAAAGAAGAAAAGGCACACTAGCCTGGGAACTTCCTCTCTGCCCAGAACATTGGAGGCTATACACCACACCCCCTCAACAGTATTTATAGGAACTCAAACACTGAGATCCTGCTCTGTTCCAGTAACAAGAAGCCGAAAGCACCAGCCTGAAGATGACGAGTGAGACCTCGTCGAAACGTCGCCTAGACACCCCAACTTTTACACGGGAAGACACCCGAGGACACCAAAACCTGCATTCCTGTACCCGTGAAAATCTACGAAAGCAAATATCTCACCTCTACGGGGAGGAAACCTTCCAGCTGACAAGAACCTACGAGAAACTAGAAGTCCGAAGAGCCACCATCTTATGTGATCTCTTGTTCCTACGCAACTGCCGAGACAACAACTTAATTCCCACATGCTTCCAACTTAAATTCCATTCTAAAACCCCAGCTACCGAAAGGATCCTGAAACGAACTGAACTATCCCTAATCAGAAACGAACTACACAAGAAAAGATACCTACTAAACCAAACCAACAAAGATCTGCTCACTCTTCACCTCAAACTCTGTAACAAAATCCACCCTGCACTCTGGGACAAATGCAAACAACTAGCCGTCTGGAGAGCTGAAACGGAGACCTCACATAAGACAGACACACACACCAACAAACTCCACAAACTAGAGAAACGCCAGAAGCCCAGCCACCCTCCACAACAACCCATGAAACAAACAGTACATAACATATCAGACAGGATCCTCACCACAACTGAAACCAAAGTACTCTCCAAAGGTTTCAACTTTGCAGTCGCCCCGAGACGCATCCCCACGGAAAACATCATATGCGGAGTCGAAGCTAGCCTAACCAAAATCAACCCAGATGAAGCCAATAAAATCAGACTTGAAGTCACCAACATCCTCTGCTCCAGCAAACCACCCAGAAGCAATTTACACAAAGAAGAACAGAAAGCACTCACCAACCTGAGGAAAGACAACAACATAATCATTCTCCCAGCAGACAAAGGTAATGCCACTGTTGTGATGAACACATCGGACTACCAAGCAAAACTATCAAATCTACTCCAAGATCCTACCTACCAACCTATAAAAACAGATCCCACCACCTATCTAGAAAAAACCACCAAATCCAAAATAAAAGCCTCTCCTATCAGTGAAGAAATCCAGCTAAGAATCATCCCCAGAGAAAAATCATCCAGATGCCCCAAACTCTACGGCCTCCCCAAGATACACAAAGAAGGAACACCACTCAGACCAATAGTCAGCTCCATAGGCTCACCTCTACAAAATCTCGCTAAATTTCTCGCCAAGCAACTTCAGCCCTATGCAGAATCCATCTCTTCACACGTTCCAAACTCCTTCCAGTTCATAGAAACAATAAAGAAGCAAAACCTACATCCTAATGACCTACTTGTGAGCTTCGATGTTGTATCTCTCTTCACACAAGTGCCCATTAATGAAGCCTTGACAGCCATTCAAAACAAATACAATCCCCCCGAATACATCTTGGACCTGACCAACCACTGCCTAACCAACACGTACTTCATCCACAATGGACAAAGATACAAACAGATAGAAGGAGCACCTATGGGATCACCCCTCTCACCGGTCATCGCAAACCTGTACATGGAACACTTTGAAACCAATGCTTTAGACAAGTCAGAACACAAACCCAAACTTTGGCTCAGATATGTTGACGACACCTTTGTAATTTGGCCACACGGGAAGGAAAAACTGGATAGCTTCCTCACACATCTCAACAGCCTACACCCCAAAATACAATTCACTATGGAAATAGAAGCCAACAACCAACTTCCCTTCCTTGACGTCCTAATCTACAAAAAACCTGATGGCTCCCTAGGACACACTATCTACCGGAAAAAAACACACACCAACCGCTACTTACATGCACAATCACACCACCACCCTGCACAAATAAACTCCGTAGCCAAGACTCTCATCTCCAGAACCAAACGCCTGGCTGACAAAGACCACTTGACAACTGAGTTACAGAATCTCTCAAATGTGTTAATTGCCAATGGATACCAGCAAAACAGGGTTACGAAGCTAATCCAAAAAGAAACACCCCCCAAAAACCAAGACACAGAAGAAAACAATGGCATGGCCCTCCTTCCTTATATCAAGGGCACTACAGATAAAATTAGCAAAATCCTCCATAAACACAATATCAAAACAGCCTTTTGCACCAACCAAAAAATAGCCAATATCCTCAGAAACCCCAAGGATAAAATCCAGTTGGAAAACCAAGGGGTCTATGAAATACCCTGCAAAGTCTGCCCAGCCACGTACATTGGACAAACAAACAGACGAATAAATGCACGTATCGCAGAACACAAGAATGCCGTCAAAAAAGAAGAAAAAACTTCCTCTCTTTTCCAACACATGAAAGAAACAGGACACGAAATTAATTTTGCAGATTCCAAATTGCTCTTTAACATGGAACATCACCACAAGAGAATAATCATGGAAGCCATCGAGATAGAGAAACACCCTCACAACATGAACAAGCGTGACGACACATCCCGCTTGCCAGACATCTGGAAATTAGCCCTCCCCACAAAAACTGACACCAGATCCAGAGGCACACAGAACGCCATCACCAATCAACCACACCAGACCCAAACCCAGACCCTCTCCACAGATAAATTACAGACACCATCCAGTAGCCAAACCATGGTGGCACCTCCGGATGCTGCACCCCCCTGCAATCCCTACACAGATCTGGCTGACACAGGCCACAAAACCACAGCTCGCCCCTATACACGAAGCCAAGCCAGAGCACAACTAAGTGCAGTACAGCCATCTTCTCAGAAAAACTCTTCACAAAGTTCAAGAGGTCAAGACACAAAGACTTTAGCAACTAATCCACACCTAATGACCCACCTAAGTGGTACTCAGGATATCACCCAAGAAATCACTCAAGATATCCCTCAAGTAATTAAGGAACAAAAGAAGAAAAGGCACACTAGCCTGGGAACTTCCTCTCTGCCCAGAACATTGGAGGCTATACACCACACCCCCTCAACAGTATTTATAGGAACTCAAACACTGAGATCCTGCTCTGTTCCAGTAACAAGAAGCCGAAAGCACCAGCCTGAAGATGACGAGTGAGACCTCGTCGAAACGTCGCCTAGACACCCCAACTTTTACACGGGAAGACACCCGAGGACACCAAAACCTGCATATATATATACACACACACACACACACACACACACACACACACACATTCTCATGCAAGAAATTTACATGGCTATCATTACTTGGGTTTGCTGTTCTGTTCCAGGTCCTGCTATGATTTACTGTACTTAAGAACAGAAGAGGAGGAGGAGGAGGAGGAGGAGGAGGAGGAGGAGGAGGAGGAGTTTGGAGTTGATACCCTGCTTTATCACTACCTGAAGGAGTTTTGGATTTGATATCCCGCTTTATCACTACCTGAAGGAGTCTCAAAGCGGCTAACATTCTCCTTTCCTTTCCTCCCCCACAGTGAACACTCTGTGAGGTGAGTGGGGCTGAGAGACTTCAAAGAAGTGTGAATAGCCCAAGGTCACCCAGGAGCTGCATGTGGAGGAGCAGGGAATCAAACCCGGTTCACCAGATTACGAGTCTCCCGCTCTTAACCACTACACCACACTGGCTGCATGTGGAGGAGCGGAGATGCGAACCCGGTTCACCAGATTACGAGTCTACCACTCCTAACCACTACACCACACTGGCTCCTGCTGGATTAGACCATTGGCCCATCTAGTCCAGGATCCTGTTCTCATAGTGGCTGGCCAGAAGACCGTGGGAAACCTGTAAGTAGGACCTGAGCACAAGAGCAACACTCTCCCCTCCTGTGGTTTCCAGCAGATGATATTTGGAAGTACTATGGTCTCTGATCTTGGAGGCAGAGCATAGGAACCATGGCTAATAGCCATTGATGGCCTTAATATCCATGGATTTGTCCAGTCCTCTTTCAAAGCCATTTAAGTCAATGGCCATCACTGCCTCCTGGAGGAACAAATTCCATAGTTCAACTACGTGCTGTGTGAAGAAGGATTTTCTTTTGTCTGTCCTGAATATTCAGCATCATTGGATGTCTATGAGTTCTCATGCTAGTAAGAGGAGAAAAATCTCTTCTCTACCCACTTCCTCCTCCATGAGTGGTTTAACAATCTTATCCCTCTTCCCGCAAGGCTTTAGTTTTTTGTTTTTTTAAAAATGATATTTTATTAAGTTTTACAGAAAATTAACAATCAACAAAAATCACAAAAACAACAAACAACAAACATCAAAAATACAAACAAGACAGGGAATAAAAAAGAAAACATAAAAAAAGATTTAACATAAAAATAAAAAAATAAGAAAAACTCTTTTTCAATTTAATAACCTTCAAAACCTTATTTTCTTTACTTCCACCCGCCTTCCTTTCTTGTATTCCACTTTAAAAATTATTTCAACAAGCTCATTCATTATTCATTTTCATCCTTTATCCCTCCCTTTGTACTCTTATTTATCTTAGTCACTAGAACCCCTACATTTCATTTTCAATGCCTTCAACATTCATAAATTTTACAATGCTTTTGTAAATACGCTTTAAACTTCTTCCAGTCCTCTTCCACCTGCTCTTCTCCTTGATCTCGGATTCTGCCGGTCATTTCTGCCAGTTCCATATAGTCTATTAGTTGCATCTGCCATTCTTCCAGGGTGGGTCCCGCAAGGCTTTAGGAATAGTAGGTCTGCAAGAGGAATAGGGATTCTTAATAACCTTCAGCTTCCTTAACAAACCAAGCTCTTGGGATTCCTATGGGGAAAGTTTATATGTATTATGTATGGTGCATTCTCCTAGAGCCCTCGGTTTCATCCCATGAATTAGGGAACGCAGATTCCAAGTTCATGAGAAATGTGGGGTGTTTTGAGGCTGATTCTGTTTTCAGTACTTTTTTCCATTTTTTTTTTATTAATTTCCCACTTTTAACACAACACAAAATAACAAACAGATAACAAGCATATAAAAAACTAAAACAAACATACATTCAAAACTTCTTACAGTTAAAAATCCAAATTACATTCCATTATGAGTGACTTCCTCAAATCCTTCCTAACTGATTTTCATTAGATTTCATTTTAGCAATTTTCCAATATCCACTTCTAATAAAATTAACTTGTTCAGATTACTAACTTCCTTTCTTTTCATACTATTCTCAGTTCATCATTTTATACATTCAACATAATTTAATCCTAAACCAAATTTAGTACTTGCAAGTACTTCCACTTATGTTATATTTTATATATTACCATCTATTCCCTAAATTTCTTCCATTCTTCTTGATGTTCCTCCTCTCTCTGATCGCGGATTCTTCCAGTACGGTCGGCCAGCTCCAAAAAGATTCTGTTTTCAGTACTGTGGCCAACCAATAAAGCTTGACTGATGGTTGACTGGTAACCACGGAGCAATTGAATACTGTGACCTTCCAGTTCTCTGTTCTCTTTGCTTTTTACCTCTCACAATTCATATTTCAGATGGTGTCTCTGGTTCCTTCTTCGGTGAATGCTGATGGAATCAGGGGGTGAGCTGCCTCTTCCACAGCCCTGATGGTTAAATTGCAGCGACCTTCGATGACAGCCCTCACCAACGATGACCCTCCAGTCACTCGCCTCAAATACAGTTAAAACCACAGATTTGAAATTTAGATACTTTCTCCCCCACACTTCTTTTAATTGTGTGATTTGTAATATTCCCCTTTCAATTTGGTTTGGCTAAGACTTGAAGTAAAAATGTTTTCTTCTTCTTCAGAGCTTAAAGTATTCAGATTTGATCTCGCAAATGCAGCAATGTTTTCATTCCTCAGGAAAAACATCCAGTTTTAGGCTATAGCTTCCGACAGACCAGAGGCACCAGGTTGCCCCCAAGATTGAGGGGGGCCCAGCCTGTGTTGTGCTTGTGTGACATCAGGTGTGTGATGTGCATTGCACGTAATGTTGCGTCGTCTGATGGTGTCTGAGTGCTTTGGAGGAGCCAATCCCTGAAACCACCATGTGGGATGCGATCACATCTGCTGCACACTGGGCTCCTCAACATTGTGTGTGTGTGGGAGTGGCTCCCTTCCAACAAATATTGAGGGGGCCGAAGACACCTTGGAACCCTGAAGCTGGCACACCTGCAACTGACTTACTATACAAGCTTATGTGGGCGACGTATTGCCTCAGGCCTAATTTCATGCAGTCCTCGGGCCTATTTTCACACCCCCACAAGCAATCAGTACAGACCTCTGGCAGGAGAGGTCTGCTGCTACTACAGTATCCTTCTGGGAGAGAGTATTAGGCAGCGGTAGAGAAGTGGGTGGCAAAAATGAACTATCTTACTGGCACATTATCTTCTGCCGCAGTAAACTATTTTGGACCTTAAGCTGGCTCTGCATGGTGACTGGAACTAGGGAAAACTTCTGCTACATGGGTACTTCACCTCAGATTCCATAGGGATGTGGGTGGTGCTGTGGTCTAAAACACTGAGCCTCTTGGGTTTGCCGATTGGAAGGTTGGTGGTTTGAATCCCCGCGACGGGGTGAGCTCCTGTTGCTCTGTCCTAGCTCCAGCCAACCTAGCAGTTCAAAAGTATGCCAGTGCAAGTAGATAAATAGGTATTGCAGCGGTGGGAAGGTGAACAATGTTTATATGTGCTCCGGTTTCCATCATGGTGTCCTGTTGCACCAGAAGCAGTTTAGTCATGCTGGCCACATGACCCGGAAAGCTGTCTGTGGACAAACACCAGCTTCCTCAGCCTGAAAGCGAGATGAACACCACAACCCCATAGTCGCCTTTGACTGGACTTAACCATCCTGGGGTCCTTTATTTTTTACAGTGGAACCTTGGGTTTTGAACGTGATCCGTGCAGGAGGCACATTTGCAACCCGCAGCGCCACATCTGCACATACACAGGTTGCGATTCAGCGCTTCTGCGCATGCGCAAAGCACGATGTAGTGCTTCTGTGCATGTGCGGGCCCCGAAACCTGGAAGTAACCCGTTCTGGTACTTCCGGGTTTAGCACAGTGCGCAACCTGAAATCACATAACCTGAAGCATCTGTAACCCGAGGTACCACTGTACCTTTTACCTTACCTCAGATTCCCATCAAGAAAGACACACAGAGAGTAGACTCTCTGATTTTTTTGCTCTGTCCCACTGTCTTCAGCCCCCTGCCCAAAGTTAGCATGTGGTCTCACTTGCTCTCTTCAAGGAAATGCAGCCCATGTCTGAAAAATATCAGGATGGTACAACTGGCTTCCTTTTTGAATCAAGATGGCAGATGGAACCTTTCAAAATCCCTCTACCAAAAAATAGCCACTAATTTAAAAACTGACCTGATTTTTTTTAGGAGTGTGTGGTGGTTTGAAGCTGCTAAGAAAATAACTTGCAAAAAATTTCCTCCAGTGAAAAACCCCACATGAGCCATCCACAGCCCAAAACATTTTTGCACCTAAAGTGAGTTACAAAACGGGACCTCAACATATCTAGAATACAGTGGTACCTTGGGTTACATACGCTTCAGGTTACATACGCTTCAGGTTACAGACTCCATTAACCCAGAAATATTACCTCGGGTTAAGAACCTTGCTTCAGGATGAGAACAGAAATTGTGCTCCGGCGGCACAGCAGCAGCAGGAGGCCCCATTAGCTAAAGTGGTGCTTCAGGTTAAGAAGAGTTTCAGGTTAAGAAAGGACCTCCAGAACGAATTAAGTATCTAACCCGAGGTACCACTGTATCTAGATCAAGAGCAAGGTGGGTAATAAATATCTGCACTGGGTATTTATGATATATAATGAAATGAAAAAGGTATTTAAATATACCTTCCTGAAGAAACCAGAGGCCTTTCTCCTGGGCATAGTCGGCCAATTGGTGCCAAAGAAGGATAGAACTTTCTTTATGTATGCCACAACAGCAGCAAGAATACTCATTGCAAAGTACTGGAAGACACAGGATCTACCCACTCTGGAAGAATGTCAGATGAAGGTGATGGACTATATGGGATTGGCAGAAATGACTGGCAGAATCCGAGACCAGGGAGAAGAGTTGTCGGAAGAAGATTGGAAGAAATTCAAAGACTATTTACAGAAATATTGCAAAATCAATGAATGTTAGAACGATGTCGGATAGAAATTAAGTGGTTTCCAGCTGTAATGTTTTAAGAGAATATGGAAAAAACGGTTTAGAAGCAGGTTAAAACTTATCAATAAGGATTTGCTGAACTAACAATTTGAATTCGAATACGAAAAAGGGAGGTATGAGGAGGTCTGGGAAATAAGTTAATGGAAAATAAGTTATGGAAACTTTGTGTGTTTTTAATTATTTCTGTATTTTTGTTATTTTTTCTTTTTTTCTTTTTGATTTTTATTGTATTAATATTGAAAATTTTAATAAATATCTTTAAAATAAATAAATAAATAAATATCTGCACTGGGAATAAGGGGCGGAGGAGACTAACAGTGTCTCCTATTCTCTGAAAGGCTGCTGTAGAGGCAGCATGAAGGTGGATGTCGATGAGGTGACAGATCTGGTCTCCAAGCAGCACTTCGGTCCTCAGGAGAAGGAGAATAAATGTGTAACATCTCTACTTTGAGACTGTTTCAGCCATGTTCTCGCTCACAGCAGTCCTGTTCCGTCACACAGTTATCCACAGCCGCAGCCTGCACTTTTATTCCTTGGTAATTTCCCCCTCCTCGCCAGAGCAGATTTGCAAAAGTGTTAATGAGAAATGCCAATAGTAAATCCCCAATCCTAGTGTGAAAATGTGGCAGTGCTAAAAATACAATTTGATATGTTTTGGAAGTGAGTTATAAAAGAAGGTCTCCCCTTAGCTCTCACTTCTTGGGGGTGACAGTGCAGCCCTGCTGTAGCTGTGAACACAAGATCTAAGAAAGGGAGAGGGAGGGAGAAGAGAGAGTAGGAGGTGTCAGCTTTTTGAACTTAAAAGTGGAATGGAGCTTGTGTAACCTCCCTCCTTAAAGCATCTGACCTCTTTAAAAAGATTTTGGAGAGATGTTTGCAGGGCTGCCTCCAGGTTTCTGGGGGCCCATGGATCACAGGGGATCAGTAGGCCCCTTTGCCCCTCACTTTCTTCCTCACGCCACACCCCATATCCCTCTGGACCCCACCCCTTTAAAATAAAACAAATATTGATCTATATGCCACCTAGGTGTCAACAAACCATTGAAAACTTTTGTTTTTATTGGCAAAATTGTTCAACAGTTGTTAGCTACAGTGGTACCTCGGGTTACATACGCTTCAGGTTACAGACGCTTCAGGTTACAGAACTTTGCTTCAGGATGAGAACAGAAATCGTGCCCCGGCAGTGTGGTGGCAGCAGGAGGCCCCATTAGTTAAAGTGGTGTTTCAGGTTAAGAACAGTTTCAGGTTAAGAACGGACCTCCAGAACGAATGAAGTACTTAACCCGAGGTACCACTGTATTGTCATGCTTAGCTCACCGAGAGAAGGAGTCGGTGAGGCATAGGCAAGCTTGGCCCTCCAGATGTTTTGGGACTACAACTCCCATCAGCCCTAGCTAACAGGACCAGTGGTCAGGGATGATGGGAGTTGTGGTCCTAAAAACATCTGAAGGGCCAAGTTTGCCTATGCCTGGACTAGGTAATCACCTAGGTCTACCTGAGAAGCTCAATGTGTGAAGATGTTTTGAGTTGATTGCTACAGCTCAGACCACATGGCTCTTACCAGCCATTCTTGTGTTCCTGTACCAATAATTTAGGCAGAGCAGTAGCTATGGGGGAGCTAGATAGGTTTTGGGTTTTTTTGCTTTGGGTGAAGCTTCTAGAGGGGCACCATTAAGGCTCCCAGCCTGTGTGTGTACACAAATGCACACACGTGTGTGTGTTTGTGTGTGTGTGTGTGTGTGTCTCAAACTCAGCCTTTTACCTGGGTGAAATAAAGCCTAGTTTCACCCTTGATTTAGGAACTTTCACTGCTGTAACTCAGCCAAATTCTACTGTGCAACTTTTTCAAAAGCCTATGTGGAAAGGTACATGAATCTGACCTTTGGCAAAGGCAAATCCAGGGGAGCACGACTGGTTCAATAGCACTGGGTGTGCAGCTTCTCGAAGGCTGCAGCAGAAGCCACAACTATAATGTCCAACAGAAGGCAAGAGGCAGGGACGGACACCAAATTTGAGCGTTGCACATTGAAATTTGAGATGCCACAGTCCATCACTGCCTTTGGAGAGTTCATAAGTAAACCATTTCTAATTTACTAAATGTGTGGTCTTTTTCCATGCTAGGGGAAATGGGAAACATTGGAAGGAACTGGAAAGGGTATATTTTAAAGGTCTAATTGCCTATTTCCCATGTTTTACTTTGCTGCATATTTCATTATTTTTAATCTCTTCTGGGATTCTCTCACCAAAGAGGATTTGCCCCAAACCAGGATCTTGTCATCCAAGCGATTCTCCTTTTTTTATACCTCTGGAGCCGGAAGAAATAAACTGGCTCCATCTTCCATGTGACAGCCCTTTAGATAATTGTAGATAGTTGTCACATCTCCTCTCAGCCTCCTCTTTTCCAGGCTGACCATAACCAGGAAGCGAGATATTGTTGCATGATCCAGTAACTGAGCTGATGATCAAAGCAATCCACACTTCAGAGAACAAGAGTTATGTAAAGAGGTACTCCACAACAGGTATCTTGAGGTGGGAGACTAAATTTGTATCTTGAGGTGGAAGACAAAAAAGCACGGCAGACGTCACCTGTTCTGTTCCGAGCTGGTTAAAAATACCTACTGATATTAAAATCACAATCACCATGGAGAAGGAGAGGGTTTGTTTTTTTACTCCAAAGGTCAAAAACAGAGAGCAGAGGCAGCGCTAACGGCATCAAATAAGGGAAGTCTATTAATTCAGGGACAGCCGACATTGTGCTCTACAAATGTTGTTGTTCTTCAGCTCTCCTCTTCCCTGACCATTGGCTGTGCTGACTGAGGGTGACTGGAGGTGAATTCTGAAGGGCACTATTTGGACTACTCGTTTGTTAAGTGCTTTATTTTTATCCATTATGCTTTGTTGCCTGTTGTTATTTACTTAAAGGTAAAGGTAAAGGGACCCCTGACCATTAGGTCCAGTCGTGGCCGACTCTGGGGTTGTGATGCTCATCTCGCTTTATTGGCCAAGTGAGCTGGCGTACAGCTTCCGGGTCATGTGGCCAGCATGACTAAGCTGCTTCTGGCGAACCAGAGCAGCACACAGAAACGCCGTTTACCTTCCCGCCGGAGCGGTACCTATTTATCTACTTGCACTTTGACGTGCTTTCGAACTGCTAGGTTGACAGGAGCAGGGACTGAGCAATGGGAGCTCACCCCGTCGTGGGGATTCGAACCGCGACCTTCTGATCGGCAAGTCCTAGGCTCTGTGGTTTAACCCACAGCGCCACCTGCGTCCCTTGTTATTTACTTACTAGGGGAGTAATACTCACCACCTCTCTCAACCTAACCTACTTCACGGGGTTGTTGAAGGCAGGGGTGCCAACCTGAATAAAATATGGAGGTAGGGCTTAGGTAAGCCATATCCTGCATAACTGATCACAAGACACAGTGCATGCACATCATCTGAATAGCAATGCCAATCAACTTTGGGGGCACCCCCTCAAATATTTTATTTGGGGGTCGAAGGGACCTCGGCCCCTAGGAGTTGGCTCCTGTGGTTGCAGGGGTTCAATGAGGAAGGGGAAAACTCATTTATGCCACCTGGAGTTCCTTGGTTTAAAATATGGGGTATAAATGCAAGCGATTAAAAAAAAAAGGACTTCAGCCAGTGGAAGTTCTTCCACGGGCTTTCGCTTACTGGACTCGTTTATTGAATCCAGTCCCATTGCCAGCTTTCCAGATAATCAACATCAGTTGAAAAGAACAAGAGTGAGAGAAACCACTCACAACCTGAAAAGCGAAGAAACACAAAAGAAGGGAAAATGTCAAGGAGGGAGATCAGTTATTCAGTGACAAAATAAGCTGCAGATATTTTTATCCAGTCCGGACCAGGTTGATCTTACCTTGCTGGCATTCTTTGCTTGAAAGCAGTTACTTGTTCCTTTGGCTGCTGGATGGGCCTAGAGAGTTCTTCCCCCCCTTGCTTCTACACTCCCAGAGTAAGTTGCAGTCGATTTATTAGCTGAAGTCCAAGATGGAGAAGTGGTGGCCTTGCAGGTTGGGCTGCAACTCCCATCAGCCCCAGCCAGCTTGACCAATGTTCTGGGGTTGACGAGAGCTAGAATCCAGCAACATCTCAAAAGCAATGAATGACCTACCTGTGGCAACGAGCTTTGGTTTAGGAATGTGCAGAAGCTGGTTCTCCAGTGTGTTTCCTGGGACCTTGTGGATCTCATCCCCTATGGTTGCTGTTGGTGTCCCCTCTTCCAAAGCCTGTGGATGGGCTGTTGGTCACATGGCATGGGATCTCTCCGTGCAGTTCACTTACCTATTTGGATCTTCTGAAGCTCTTTGCTCCATAATGCCTTCTTCAGTGCCCTCTTGCTGTGGTCTGCATTGCATACGGTGAGCTGTTAAAGGCTGACAAAGGGACATTTAGACCAAATGGCTGTTAGGTTTCGTTCAACCTGGTGACTGGTTTTGCTGCCTGATGGCCTGGGCAGGAAGGCTATACCTCTAGGAATGGACATGATCACAAAACAAATAAGACCCTCTTAATGTTATTAAATTAAGCAGCAAGCACTATTCATCACTATACATGCGTTCCACAGAGAAGAAACTCAACCAAATTGCTGTAGGCTGTCTGGCAGAGGCCCAATAACCATGATGAATAATGCTGGTGCTTGACAGGTTACTGACACATTCACAGCTCCCAGGGACTCCCTGGCAACTTGTGCTTAAATTGGATTCCAGGAGAATCATTGTCGAGAGTTTGTGATATGTAATGAGGAAGGCTGTGGTGACAGACACCCTGAGCCAGCCTAGGCCTTGAGGGGAATCCTTCTTAAAGAGCAGGCATTCACAACAGAGAAGGCAACTAAGCAAATTGTACTGAAGACACCTAAGTTAGCAGTTTTGTAGTCATTGTTGTTTATTGTGGCATACCCCTCAACTGTCCAGTTTTAAGTGGGACATCCCGGAATTACAGAAGCCACCCCAGCTTCTAATTTGATCCCAGGATGTCCCATTTTGGCTCCTGCAAGAGCATAACCCCAAAATAAGTCTGGGTTTTTTGGGGGGGCAGTATACTCTTGCACAGGTCACCTGGCTCTCATGAGAGTGCAGCCCCCAAAGATGCCAATTTTGGGGGGGCTGTACGCTGCCCTGAAAGATAACCATTTCAGGGAGCCATGCTCTCACGAGAGTTGCTTGGCTGTTGCATTTTTGTGCAAGTTGCGTGAAGTGAAGTCACAGGGAACCAGGCAGAGGGCCTTCTTGGTAGTGGCGCCCGCCCTGTAGAACGCCCTTTCATCAGATGTCAAGGAGATAAACAACTATCTGAGTTTTAGAAGACATCTGTTTGGGGAAGTTTTTTATGTTTGATGTTTTATTGCTTATTATTATTATTATTATTATTATTATTATTATTATTCTGTTGGAAGCCGCCCAGAGTGGCTGGGGAAACTCAGCCAGATGGGTGGGGTATAAACAATAAATCATCATCATCATCATCATGGGGGACAGTGGCACAACAAGGTGGCGCTGAGGGGGCCATGGCCCTGGGCGCATTTTTAGGAGGAGCACGGCCAGGCGCCCCCAGAATAGGTTCCCTCATTAGAGCTGCTTCCTTGTGTGTGACTGCAGCAGCTCTATTCCCATCTCCGTGTCAAACCTGACCTGGGGGAGAAGTTCAGGAGAGTCATCAACCTTGCTGCCTTTCTCCTCAGCTGGGCTCCATCTGCAGCACCCATTCGCACTTCCGCTCCTGGGTCAGGTCTGAGCTGGGGACAGAGTGGAGGAAAGTGCTGGAACTGTTCCTGACACTCCAAAGCTGGCCTGGCAGCCCTACTCCTGGTAGACCCAGGGACAGAAGCATTGGAGAGGCAATAATAATAATAATAATAATAATAATAATAATAATAATAATAATAATTTATTTATTATTATATGCAGATGATCCTCTGGCTTCCTTCCAACTCTATGATTAGCTTTGTGAGTGTGGCTATGTCTTTCTGCAAGTCAAGATATGGCCGGGTGACGCCTGTAGATTGTGTGTGGGTTTTTTGCTGCATTTTTGAAACTCTATTGCATTGCCCTCATTTCTTCAAATCCAGAATGAGAAGTGGCATTACGGGCTCCCTAGAGATTGCTAGTTAAAATCAGAGGTTTCTCTCCTTTTCTGAAAGTTATTATTACAATGAATAAGAGATCTGAAATTCTCCCGGGCAAAGTCGGTTCAGTGAGAGCAGTGGGGTGGGGAGGGAGGCGGAAATAGACACCATCTCTTTTCTTTCGGCAATGGAATCCGCTTAGATTGGGAACAGGAGATTTGATGTGGTGTGGCAGGGATGGCCAGATTCTGACCAGCATGAATTGGGGGAAGTGGAGCTGGAGTCAGGTTTAGGAGAGGAGGGCAGTGGTCTGTGCAGACCCATACCAGCCAAGAGGCAAGAATCAGAGGAAGGGGAATCAGAGTTGGAAGGGACTGGATCATCTATTCCCAGCAATACAGGAATCTCAGCTAAAGCATCCATGACAGATGGCCATCCAACCTCTGCTTAAAAATCTCCAAGGAAGGAGAGTCCATCACCTTTTGAGGGAGACTGTTCCACTGTCAAACAGCTCTTTCAGTCAGAAAGCTCTTCCAGATATTTAGTTAGAATTTCCTTTCTTGTAACTTAAATCCATTGATTCGAGTCCTACCTTCCAGAGCAGGAGAAAACAAGACTGCAAGAAGATCAAACCTCTCTATTCTCAAGGAAATCAGCCCTGAGTGCTCACTGGAAGGACAGATCCTGAAGCTGGGGCTCCAAGACTTTGGCCACCTCATGAGAAGAGAAGACTCCCTGGAAAAGACCCTGATGTTGGGAAAGATGGAGGGCACAAGGAGAAGGGGACTACAGAGGACAAGATGGTTGGACAGTGTTGTCGAAGCTACCAGCATGAGTTTGACCGAACTGTGGGAGGCAGTGGAAGACAGGAGTGCCTGGCGTGCTGGTCCAGGGGGGAGGTTACCATGGGGCGAGGTCCAGGACCTGAGTTGAGGGTCGGCAGACAGTCCTCCTCGGGTGAAGCGGGGTCCACAGCGGGAAGCCGGGCAAGGACAGGAACTCCGGGGGAAACAGGACTGGATGCTGGCCAAAACAGCTCATCAACGACGTTGCTCCCACAACCTGGGACCGGGCTGACTGGCCTTTATCCTCTCTGAGGACATGGGCGGTCCCGGCCCCCAGGAGACCCACCTCTCCTGGCCTTAAGGCGAGCACTCCTCCTGGGAGAAACCAGTTCCCTTCGCCTCTCTGCCCTGAGCCTCTGCAGGAGAGGCTGAAGGGTTACTGGGCCCAGGGGGAGACTCACCTGTAGGCACCTCAACCACCTCTGGAGCCAGAGTGGATTCACCTGGTACCTGCTCCTGATGATCCAGCACAGGTGCAGGCGCTTCAGAATCAAGGCCCTGCCCCAGTTCAGCCGGCCCTGGAGGCGGGGGCTCCTGTGCAGGCTGGGATTCCTCCGGTTCAGCCTCTGAATCGGATTCCCAGGCCATCACACCTAGCTCCTTCAACCATTCCTCATAAGGCTTGGTTTACAGACCCTCAATCATTTTCATTGCCTTCCTCTGCCCACGTTACAGCTTGTCAACATCCTTCTTAAATTGTGCTGTCCAGAATTCCCCCCCAACTTTTGTATGTTTGGTTGGAATGTCCTTTCTTGTAACTTGAAGCCATTGGTTTGAGTCCTACCTTCCAGAGAAAGAAAAAACAAGCTTGCTTGGCTTCTGGTTACATCGTCTATCCATGAAGCAGAGCAAGACAGAGATTTCAGCACAGATGCAGCAGGTTAACCTCCTCCCTCCTCCTCAGCAAACACTTTTTCATCCTTTTGAGCATACTTGTGGAAATATTCACAAAAGGCAGTCTCTTCCTCCACACCCCACCGCACCCCAAATTTGAACTCAACTCAACAACTTCCTGTGAATTTGATATTTATGGAATGCACATAATGATCCGGACAAGTTTTCAGTCTGGGGTAGAACCAAAATCTTAGGTAAAAATACCGCAGAGATGTTTTAAAAAATAATAGTGGTGTTTTTTCCCTCAGCATCTTTTGGAGATGTTCCGAAATGCCAACCATGTTTTGTCTGAACCATTTCCCCACCACTTGTCCCCATTTCTGTGCATGATGCAAACTTCTGTTCCTGCTGTGCTCTGTTCTCAACTCACACACAACTGATCTCACTTCACTTTCTGTGAGACATTGCACAGCGTCACTCTCTCTTTCTTCCATATGTTGGTTGGTTTCTTGTGCTGCTATAACACACTTCCTTAAAGATGGTTAGGCAGGCTGCAGGGGCCTGTCTCTTTCAGCACACACAGAATTATAGATTTGTAGAGCTGGATGGTGTGATGTTAGCATATGAGAGTGCTGGAGTTGAAATAGTTAAACAGGTTACCCAGTCAGAACCCAGGGGGGTGTAGTCAGAGGGACTATAAAACCAGCTCTGGGAGGGGCAAAGGGGGAGTTCGTTGGGAGTTGGATGGTTGGTTGGAGTGGGAGTGAATTGGGATAGAGTCTGTGGGTAGGTTGAGTTAGTGTAGCGAAATAAGCTGAGTCAGGAACACTTAGGAGCTAGGAAGACAAGTACCATAAGTATTTGATAGGTGGTTTAGTGAGTGAGAGCAGGTAGCAGAAGTTATAGGTCTGGATAGGCACCCCATGATTGTAATTGACCGATACCGTTTATGAAACCACACGCTTGTTAAACTGCAATAAATAAGCAGAAGTTTATGTTCCAATTTAACCCTGACTGGACTCAGTATTGTACCAGGTAGGGCCTGGGTGGTGGCAGTGATAAGTCAAGTGGTGGCACAGGGATCAATAGACGGTGAAACATCCGGGGACCCTGTGTGATCACCACAGATGGGAACCCAAAGTCATGGAGTTCAACCCTTTGAAATGCAGGAATCTCCTTTATTGCCATTTGAATCCGTGGGTTCAGGTCCTGCCCTCCGGAGCAGCAGAAAGCAAGTTTGCTCCATCTTTCCCTCCATGACAGCCCCTCCATGTCACACTGCGCTCAAGAATGCTGTGTGGCAGGGATGAGTAAGCCATAAGAACATAAGCCCGCTCACCCTTTCACGTGTGGCGCCATTGCGGGACGGAGGAGGCTTCACTAGGGCCCACATGGGGGAATTAGAACTAGACCTAAAATCCTTTGCTTATTAGGGGCTACCCCACATTTTGTTCAAAAAATTGTTTTACCATAGAGTTATCAAAATTTCCAAAAGTAGGGGGTCTGTGGCATGGCTTTTGAATAATAGGGGGTCCTCAGTCGTTAACTAATTGGGAACCACAGATCAATAGCTTTTTAAACTGTGTGTGTGTTGCTTTGTTTCTTTTTGTTATGTACTGAAGTTCTCACCCTGGGCCAGTGGGGGAATACTGTAGATAGTTTTCACTCAGGTCCACATATGCAAATAAGGGATCGAAAGTGACGTTCAGTGATTGGATAGTTACAGAAAGTTGTTACAGTTGTGTTGTAGTGGAGCTCTATATAAGCAGGCTGGCTGAACCCTTCAGTTAAGTTCTGTTCTGTCCTGTGAATAAACAAGAGCTGTTTGAAGAATCGCTGTGTCGTCTGATGTTCACCCACAACTCAACACTTTTTATTAACGTTTGTGTTTGAATTCTGTAAGCAACATCTGGAGGGTACCAGATTACGGAATTCTGCTCCCAAGGCCTTCTTTTTTCATTCTGTAATCTACCAGGCAAGGGGGAAAGGGTGGATAACTGCAGACAGATTTAGGGCAGTGCACCAGGTTCTGTAGCATTGGGCACCAAGTCTAGGCGGTGTTGCAGGGTGTCACAAACTATGACGTAGTGAACTGAGCATAACAGAAGTCAAGAAGCATGGTGTGTCCAAATTTTGGCCCTGCAGAAATCTGAAATACCAGAGTCTGCCCTTGATATCTGCTCCATGCACCACATGAAGCTGTTTTTCTCCACCTGCTTCCGTGCATGAGAGATTGTCCTGAGCTTTCCGTTTCTCCTTCTCCTTCGTTACTATGCCATTACAGTATACCAAGGCAGCCTTTACCAAAGGTGTCATGGGCTCTGAAGACACTCAAACTCAGGATGCACGGGAGAAACATGCTAAGAGGAAGGCACGCTTGGCAAACCCTCACCATGATCAGTCCCCCCCTGGAAACCAATGTCCCTGTTGTGGAAGGACATGTGGATCCAGAAATGGCCTCCCCAGACACCTACGGACTCATTTTTAAAACCATGTTTATGGAAGACATTCTTACTCGGCTACGAGTGATCGCCAAAGAAGAAGAAGAAGACACCAAGGCAGCAGTCAAATTGCCCCGGTAATTGCCCCAAAATGCCCCAGCCATGATCAGAAGTTGAGCGATTCCCACCTTTCTGTTTTGTTTCAAATTAAATATAAGACGGAAGCACTACTGGAACAATCCCGGTGTTAGTAAATCAAAGATAAGTATTTCATTATACCGTCTGGAGCTTAAGAATGCCTCAGCACAAGAGGATTCCCGCTAAGCCACTGAGGGTTGCACTTAATTAAGACCTAATTAGGTGGCTTTTGCATATGGGGGGGGGGAGGACAGCTCTTCACACTCTTATTTTTCTTTGCAAGATGGCGTTCCCCTCACATGTTATTAAAAAGAATGTTGGAATTTAATTAATAGGTGTTTTAATGACAAATTGTTACTTGGGTATGTGTTTTATCTCCTTGAAAACTAATATATGGTTGGACCATGTTGTTCTTGTCACTTCCTCTTCCTCCCCCAAAAATAGGGTTACATTTTGTAGAGGTTGTTTTTTTTTTGTCAATAAAATAAAATAAAATAAATCTTACTCTTGACAATTTAGATTATGGAAAACCTTGCCCCATGAAGTACAGTTGACCTTGTCAAATGAGGAATGGCCCAGTAGTGGTGGAGAAGGTCTTAAGTTCAGTCTTCAGCATCTGCAGGTCGGGTTGGGAACTCTTTCCTCTCTGAAAACCTACATAGCTCCTGCCAGTCACTGTCACTAATATTGGGCCAGGTGGACTAATGATTTGACTCTAAGGCAGAGTTTTATGGTGCTGTGGGTATAATGTGGCAGGATGACTGGCACATGCTTTGTGAAAACTACATGCTCACTTTAACAGACTAGTGTTCCATGTCTCTATGTTGTTGTTGTTGTTTAGTCGTTTAGTCGTGTCCGACTCTTCATGACCCCATGGACCAGAGAACGCCAGGCACCTCTGTCCTCTACTGCCTCTCGCAGTTTGGTCAAACTCATGCTGGTAGCTTCGAGAACACTGTCCAACCATCTCGTCCTCTGCCGTCCCCTTCTCCTTGTGCCCTCCATCTTTCCCAACATCAGGGTCTTCTCCAGGGAGTCTTCTCTTCTCATGAGGTGGCCAAAGTACTGGAGCCTCAGCTTCACAATCTGTCCTTCCAGTGAGCACTCATCCATGTCTCTATGTTAATGTTAATGGCCAAAATAAAGACCTTGTTACACCGCCACTCAATATTCTCAGCGGAGAGGTTACATTAAGTAATATGTTTGAATGTTGAATTAGTAAGTTTATGTCTAGAGTCAATGGATAAAGCAAACATCATTAGATGTACTGCTGGATAAGTGCTTAATGGGTCTTGTACTTGTTTAAAGAACTGATGCTTTTGAATTGTGGTGCTGGAGGAGACTCTTGAGAGTCCCATGGACTGCAAGAAGATCAAACCACTCCATTCTGAAGGAAATCAGCCCTGAGTGCTCACTGGAAGGACAGATCCTGAAGCTGAGGCTCCAAGACTTTGGCCACCTCATGAGAAGAGAAGACTCCCTGGAAAAGACCCTGGTGTTGGGAAAGATGGAGGGCACAAGGAGAAGGGGACGACGGAGGACAAGATGGTTGGATAGTGTTCTCAAAGCTAGCAACATGAGTTTGACCAGACTGTGGGAGGCAGTGGAAGACAGGAGTGCCTGGCAAGCTCTGGTCCATGGGGCTACGAAGAATCAGACACGATTAAATGACTAAACAACAACAACAAAATTTGTTTAAATGTGATTGAATGGATGAGTATAGGAAATAACATGACATAAAGTGTAAGGACGTAAAAAGGAGTCTGCTGGCCAATGACCCATCTAATCATACAATCATAGATTTGGAAGGGACCCAGGGGTCATCTAGTTCAACCCCCTGCAATACAGGAATCTCCGCTAAAGCATTCATGGCAGATGGACATCTGCTGCTTAATAACCCCCAGGGAAGGAGAATCCACAATTTGCTCCTACTGTGGTTGACTAGATGCCTGTAGCAAACTCATAAGCAGGATTTGAGCCGTCTCGCCTCCCGTCGTTTATAATAGAATCATAGAATCATAGAGTTGGAAGAGGCCACAAGGGCCATCGAGTCCAACCCCCTGCCAAGCAGCAACTGACATTCAAAAGCATTGCTACCTCGAACTGTGGAGGGAGAGAGAAGCCATCATGGACATCTAATGTTCAGAAGTACTTCTTTATGCACTGTGCAGAGTTAATCTATGGAACTCACTTCCACTGGAGGCAGTGATGACAACCAACATGGATGGCAAATTCATGGAGGAGGGGGCTACAAATGGCTACCAGCCATGATGGCAATGCTGGAAGCCACAGGAAGAGAGAATGCTCTCGTGCTTGAATGCTGTGAGATGCTAAACTAGATGGGTCCTTGTCCAGCAGTCTCTTCCAGGGGTCAGGAAACGTTTTCAGCAGGTGTCCAGTCCACTGTCCCTCAGACCTTGGGGGGGGGGGACCGGACTATATTTTTTTGGGAGTGGGAAATGAATGAATTCCTATGCCCCACAAATAACCCAGAGATGCATTTTAAATAAAAGGACACATTCTACTCATGTAAAAACATGCTGATTCCCGGACCGTCCATGGGCCGGATTTAGAAGGCGAATGGGCTGGATCCGGCCCCCGGGCCTTAGTTTGCCTACCCATGCCGTTCTTCTATTATTTTCTTATGTTCTTGTTTTAGCCGTCTTGTTCTATGCACTTGGCATTCTTTCCCCCTGTTCTAACTCAGAGAAATAAGTTGTCGTTTGCCAAAATGTACCCTGGCACCATTGAAAGAAGCAGCATCTCCCATCACACTACACCGGTTCCTTTGAGATGCGAGGCTCTGTGGCCGTGCAAACTGTCATTACTGCCTGCTGCTATCAATGCCAAATCCTCTGTGTCTAAGGAGACCCAGAGCCTCTCCACCCCTAATTACAGGCCTCTCCACCCTTCTGCTAAATACACTTTATGGGCACAAGAATTAACGATTTGAACCTCGCAAATGGCTACCTGGCGTTTGGGCATTGTGCAGCCCTGGCGAGGAGTTCTTTGCTCGTTATTTTTAATTGCTGTGGACGTTTGCCTGAAAACACATTCATCGCTTCCGTTCCTCCTACCTGAAGCTGCCTTGTAATCATCTCGGCCGTGGCTGATTGTGATGCCGCAATAGCAGAATGCGATTGAAAATGCGGGGAAGAGCAGCCAAAAAAAGAACAGCCCCCCTCCACGAGATAAAAATTAATAAAGGGAATTGTGCCCACGCAACAAGACGTGGCATCAATTTATGGAGTGAAATCTAGGGAGTCAGATGCAATTCTAGAGAAGAAGTAAGGATACACAAGCCCAAATATAATAATAGTTTTATTAAGACCTTTCATAATACATTACATAACACATAATACATAATACTGCCTCTTTCCATATGAACCTACCTGGACCCTGAGATCATCTTCTGAGTCCCTTCTTCATGTGCCTCCTTCTTGAGGTCCAGAGGGTGGCAACATGAGAGCAGGGCCTTCTCTGCAGTGGCTCCCCATCTGTGGAATGCTCTCCCCAGGGAAGTTCTCCTGGCACCTTCATTGTACACCTTTAGGCACCAGGCAAAAGCGTTCCTTTTTAACCAGGCCTTTGGTTGACCTGACTGACATATACCCTTTTAAAATGTGGCTCTCTTTGGGGGCTGTTATTGGGTTGTTGTTTTCATTTTGATTTTATATATTGTGATACTTTCTGTGAACCGCCTTGAGACTGCAGGGTATAGGGTGGTATATAAATTCAAAAATAAATTCAAAAATATCCCTTTCTTGATTCTGCATCCTCTGGCTTCTTCAAGGTCTAAGATTTGGAGGGGCTTCTCATCCTCCAAGGATGGTGTTAAAGGTAAAGGTAAAGGTACCCCTGCCTGTACGGGCCAGCCGTGTCCGACTCTAGGGTTGTGTGCCCATCTCACTTAAGAGGCAGGGGGCCAGCGCTGTCCAAAGACACTTCCGGGTCACGTGGCCAGGGTGACGAAGCTGCATCTGGCAAGCTGGCACCAGCACAGCACACGGAAACGCCGTTTACCTTCCCGCTATAAAGCGGTACCTATTTATCTACTTGCACTTAGGGGTGCTTTCGAACTGCTAGGTGGGCAGGAGCTGGGACCGGAAGACGGGAGCTCACCCCGCCGCAGGGATTTGAACCGCCGACCATGCGATTGCCAAGCCCTAGGCTCTGAGGTTTTACCCACAGCGCCACCCGCGTCCCTTAAGGATGGTGTTAGGTGTACTGATAAAGCTACTGAATTGGACCATTGAGGCACCTGAGCTGATAACTGCAGTGTCATCCTCTATTGCAATATGCAAAATAACCCTCTGGTTTAATGCAACCAAATAATATCTGTAGATCAACAGATTAGTCTGTTTTCAACCCATGTTGCTTTTTGCATGTTTTCACTCATAAACTCCATCCTATCCTGTTTCTTCATTAAACTGAATTTAAACAAAAATCTACACATGAATTTGCATATAAATATGTTGTCAGATGTGTGTTTCTAAATGCATCTTCTCTTAAAATACTCTAGTCTAAGCTCACTTTCTTTCAAAACGAGCATTAAAAAAATGCATGTGATACATTGTTGACTTGAGAAATGCATCATTCAGTGTTTAGAGAAGTGTGGAATCCATTGGGCAGCTACTTTCTGGTCTGCACATTTATCTGGGAGGTGTGGATCAGAATTTGTAAACAATAAAATCTTCCAGTAATATTACAGGACACTACCCAACACAGCTAAGCCCATTCGACTTACACCAATTGAACCAGATTGTGGTCACATAATGTTTAAGAAAATGAAATGGAAATGAAACTGATATAGAAGAAAACAATGATCTATGCCTGCTTTGCAAAAGTGGAGGAGGAGAATAGTTTTGTCCAGTGATGGCCAAACTTGGCCCTCCAGCTGTTTTGGGACTACAACTCCCATCATCCCTAGCTAACAGGACCAATGGTCAGGGATGATGGGAACTGTAGTCCCAAAACAGCTGGAGGGCCAAGTTTGGCCATCACTGGTTTTGTTCTATCCCTAAAGGGGACATTTTCCAGTTGATTTACAAATTAAGGACAAATTAGCATGTGAAAACTGGCATGCTCCATGTTTTTATCCAATTAGTGTCCTTGGCCTGCGGTGAAAATAAGGGTGTGCATTTTATTTAGATAAAGTTAGAAATATGAAGAAGATTTCTCCCGGCAATGTCCAAAAAGAAACACTTTGCAATTTGCAATTTATTTGCACAATTTGAGCATGTTTTCCTGCAGCTGAACTTTGTCCATTACAATCCAGAGATTTTAGAAGAAAAATGCTCTTATGACCTGGGATGCCTGTCTTGTGTCTTCACCAGCTCCTTACTTTGCCTTCAGGCTTGGTGCTGTAAATGAAGCAAGCTTGAGTCTGAGAGAGAAAGCTTTATATCGATCCTGGAGAGAAACATTAACTTGGAGTCCAGGCAAGAGAGTGGGGAAAATAGAATGTAACTGCATTCAGAAGCAGCTACAATCTCACTCTTGGGTCTTTGAGGTTCATATGTTGATCCCTGGTGAGTAGATATTTGTAGGTGCCAGTCAAAGAGAAGGGACCCTAAGGACACCAATATTAAAGTAAAAAGAAGTTGGCAAAAACCTAATAGCCCTGTATTAGAGAGGAAGGATTTTCTACTGTTTAATCACCATCAGCTACCAAGCTAAATTCAATGTTCTGGTAATAGTGTACAAGCCCTGTACAGCTTGGGACCAGGATACCAAAATGATCATTTCATTTCTTTTATACCCAGTCACTGAACTTCGTGGGACATGAACTCCTGTGGACAGGATCTTACCCTAAGGCCTGTTTCATAAAATATAGGAATTAGGACTTTATTCTGGTGGGACCTACCATTTGGAACCAAAGACCTTCCTTTTTCAACAAGGCTTATATCTGTATGGAAATTGAACTCGTTCACATGTATGAAAGTATTTTTTAATGTACTCTACATTTTGGAATGGGAGGTGGGTGGCGTTGTGGCCTAAACCACTGACCCTAGGGCTTGCCGATCAGAAAGTCGGCGGTTCGAATCCCTGCGATGGGGTGAGCTCCCGTTGTTTGGTCCCAGCTCCTGCCCACCTAGCAGTTCGAAAGCACACCAAAAATGCAAATAGATAAATAGGTACTGCTCCGGCGGGAAGGTAAACGGTGTTTCCATGCGCTGCTCTGGTTTCGCCAAAAGCAGTTAGTCATGCTGGCCACATGACCTGGAAGCTGTCTGGGCACAAATACTGGCTCCCTTGGCCAGTAATGCGAGATGAGCGCCACAACCCCAGAGTCATTCGCGACTGGACCTAACGGTCAGGGGTCCCTTTACCTTTACCTTTTTACATTTTGGAAAGTTATTTGTCTGCCTGTGTGTATGTCTGTTCTATGTATTCAGACACTTCTTGAGATACCACTGCCCAATTTGGTATAAAGATTCCCAAGATGGAGAACCTGGTTTTTGTCTATATTTAGAAACTGCCAGGAACCATTTTGAATCAAGATGGTGGACAGAACTGTTCCAAACTGCACTGATTTCGACACCTTTGAAGCCATCATTGCACAAAATGATGTGGCTGTTCTCAGGATCAACAAGTGGGTTTTAACCTATATTTGCATACCATAGGACACCATGTTGACTCAAGAACCATTCCAAACTGCATACTAAATATAGAGATTTATTTTAGCCTACATCTGAGGTTATCCAGAAGGTAATTAGCAGTGCAACCCTATATGTCCATTGAGAAGGAAACCTTGCTGAGTACAGTGAGACTTATTTTCAGGTAAGTGGGTATCAGAATGCAACAACAACAACAACAACAACAACAACAACAATAATAATAATAATAATAATAATAATAATAATAATTTATTATTTGTACCCCACCCATCTGGCTGGGTTTCCCTAGCCACTCTGGGCGGCTTCCACAAAGACCAAAAATACACTAAGATGTCACACATTGAAAACTTCCCTGAACAGGGCTGCCTTAAGATGTCTTCTGAATGTCAGGTAGTTGTTTCTTTCCTTGACATCTGATGGAAGGGCATTCCACAAGGTGGGTGCCACTACTGAGAAGGCCCTCTGCCTGGTTCCCTGTAGCTTAGCTTCTCGCAGGGAGGGAACTGCCAGAAGGTCCTCAGAGCTGGACCTCAGTGTCTGGGCTGAATGATGGGGGTGGAGACACTGCTTCAGGTATACTGGGCCAAGGCCGTTTAGGGATTTAAGGGTCAGCACCAACACTTTGAATTGTGCTCAGAAACGTACTGGGAGCCAATGTAGGTCTTTCAAGACCGGTGTTATGTGGTCTTGGCCGCTGCCCCCAGTCACCAGTCTAGCTGCCGCATTCTGGATGATTTGTAGTTTCCGGGTCACCTTCAAAGGTAGCCCCATGTTGAGCGCATTGCAGTAGTCCAAGGTATGTCTCTTGCTACATAGCAAATTCAGCCCATAACATTAGAGCTTCCATAAAGCAAGGCACTGGAGAGTGGTTGGCAAAAGACAGTCTCCATGTTGCTTTCATCATGCATCTTTGTCCCTTGGATGCATTGGGATTCCCTTATCCTCTGAAACTGCTGGCAGGCATGAGGAAATCCCAGAATAATCAGTATTGCCTAGGAACTACTAAACAATGAGGTTGGGATGCCACAAATCAGTGTTCTACAATGGCAGACAGAATGGTTGGCCTGCCCATCGTTCTGAAAACTGATCAAGAAAATGCACATCCTTATCTTTTCTTTGCATGGGAAGATTTAATCTAGGGGAGAGAAAAGATGGCCTAGGTATTAAAATTTAGGAAACGATAGCTTGAAGCATGCACTGGATACTAGTGTAAGTGTTCTTGTGTTACCTATCGACCTCCTTCTGCTATGCATGTCCCATTCCCATTCCTCTATGGGAAGTGTTGCAATCTTCCTATTGTGGAACAGCTTGAAAATGAACACCCTGCGATGCTCTGTTGACACATCCTTTCGCTCCAGCCCCCAGTCAAGTTCGGCAACTATTTATTGATGCACATCCAGCCAAACAATAGAGATCATCTCGTAATTGCTTCCTACTATTCTTCCAACTGCTAGACAAAATGCAGGCTGTAAAATAAATCCATATTCAACATCATTATTCTACAATAGCAGAATGGCTGTGAGTTTATGCTACCTCCTTATCTGAGAACCATTGTCTCAGATATTTATAAATGAGACCTCTCCCATGGCATTTGGGCCCTCAGACCTGAGGGGGTCAAATGTGGCCCTCTGGGTCTCTGTTTCTGTTCCCTTGGGTTCTCCCCTGGCTTTGCCCCTCAACAGATTCCTTGAGTGTTTGTGCCTGGTTGGAATATGACTTTAGTTGTTATATACCAAGACAGAGAGTGCAGAGGTATGTGTGAGTGTATGTAGGAGTAAGTTAGCAATGTTTCTGCTCCCAGTTTTGCATCTGGACCCACTGAACACTGGTGTCACAGTCCAGTTCATGGGCGATTGAAGTCCCAACTGGGGACGTTGGGACCGGGGGCAAGATGGCGGGGTGAGAGCAGGAATGGGAGTCCAGAAGCCAGGAGTCTGGAAGCCAAGAGTCCAAGGGTCAGAGAGGTGGGAGTCAAGAAGGCAGGGGTCTGAGGGTCAGGAAGCAAGGAGTCACAAAGGCAGGGGTCCGAGGATCAAGAAGCAAGGAGTTACGAAGGCAGGTGTCTGAGGATCAAGGAGCAAGGAGTTACGAAGGCAGGTGTCCGAGAATCAAGGAGCAAGGAGTTACGAAGCCAGGTGTCCGAGGATCAAGGAGCAAGGAGTTACGAAGCCAGGTGTCCGAGGATCAAGGAGCAAGGAGTTACGAAGGCAGGTGTCCGAGGATCAAGGAGCAAGGAGTCAAGGAACCAAACGCAGCAAGGCAGGGAACGTGTTGCTGCGGCAAAGAGCTGAAGGGAAATGCTGACCTTATATCACTTCCCAGCTCTTGCCACCAGGTGCTGTGAGTTACCAATCAGCCTCACCTCTGAGGCCGTGCCTTGCCTCTTCAGAACAAACTTAGGAAGGCCCCAGTCTTGGTCACAGGGCCTGGCTCCTGCACGCACACCTGACAACTGGTCTGTGGCCCCTGGAAGGTTTCACATGTGTAAATGTGTCCCTGGACCTGAAGAAGGTTCTACATCTCTGTCTACAGAAAGGCAAAAAACATGCTTAGCTCACGCTTCTCTCTGCAGGTGCTAAACTGTTCAGACACTGCAAGCTTCAAATCCATGCTAACTAATTTCCAGTCCTGAGGTCTGTCCAGAAGTATGTCCAGCAGGAAAAATTTGCAGAATATCTTGCATGTCCCTGAACAGATTTACCTAGAACTCTCCATAGACTTTGGGGGACTCCTGCTCTGGATGGAATTCCACTCCTCCTGGAAGGAATAGATCCATAGCTTGGGATGCTTCTGGGTCTAACACTGCTGCTACTAGAGGCTCAGGAAACTTTGTGGCTAGGAGTGCCTATTTCCATAACTGGGTGGTTCTTGGACAGAGATAATTTGGCCAAGTATTCTAGGTCCTTGTGTGATGGCCTGGGAATCCGATTCAGAGGCTGAACCGGAGGAATCCCAGCCTGCACAGGAGTCCCCGCCTCCAGGGCTGGCTGAGCTGGGGCAGGGCCTTGATTCTGAAGCGCCTGCACCTGTGCCGGACCCTCAGGAGCAGGCACCAGGTGAATCCACTCTGGCTCCGGAGGCGATTGAGGACACATTGTCTACAGGTGCGCCTCTCCCAGCCCTGTCAGGGGAAAGTGAGTCTCCCCCTGGGTCCAGTAACCCTCCGGCCTCTCCTGAGCTGCAGAGGCTCAGGGCAGAGAGGCGGAGGGAACTGGTTTCTCCCAGGAGGAGTGCTCGCCTTAAGGCCAGGAGAGGCGGGTCACCTGGGGGCCGGGACCGCCCCTGGCCCCAGAGAAGATAAAGGCCAGTCAGGTTGTGGGAGCAATGTCGTTGATGAGCTGTTTCGGCCAGCACCCAGTCCTGTTCCTCCAGAGTTCCTGTCCTTGCCCGGCTCCTTGCTTTGGACCCCGCTTCGCCCATGGAGGACAGTCTACCGACCCTCAATCCAGGTCCTGGACCTCGCCCCACGGTAACCTTCCCCCGGGACCAGCACACCTTGTAAGACTCAACACTGGGTCATTCTGCAGAGAATCATGCTGGCAAAGCAGATCTCTGCTTCAGAGATGTTGAAATTAAAGCAAGCTTAATTGTACTTAAGTGTACCAGGAGAACAACATGCACAAATCCTACTGCTCAAGAGTTGTTTGGACACTGAATATCAGCACATGCTTTGGAATCATAGCATCTCAGACATTTGCACCTCAAGACTGGATACAGGCAACTTACTTTTTCCTTGTCTACTGCTGACTTCGTAGAGTCACCCGTAAGTGATGATTTCTGTCACTGCCAAATCAGACCCCATACAGCTAGTGAAAATCTGTACCTGCTACTGCTGGCATGTTTCCAAATCTCTACTATGACAACTGGAAAATGCTACATTTTGTTAAGAAGAAGAACAAAGAAACAGACAGCATGAGTTAGTTGGGAAACCAATTAAGCCAATTGCAATGGGATAATGCACTCTCCCTTCAGTAATTGATGGTGCTCATCACCTCCTATGACATGTGGAGAATTCCCTTCACACCTGATGCTACTTTAAAAAAAAAAAATTACCAAAAGGGCAACAGAGCAAGTGAATGCCATGATAAGCATGGTGCAATAACTCACGATGCTTCAGTCAATATTTCAGACACTGTACTTCTCCGATTACCCCATAAAGAGGCCATGAGGGAAAGGATTAAAAGGCCTAGATGTGTTGATGGATTGCATGTGGAACCACAGTGCTCAGACACATGGCTAATTCTGCCCTGACACCCAATAAAAGCAGCACAGTGAAGGGGGGCTTAGCTCCAATGCTGCTTTCTCCAAATGAAAATAGTTGAACATGAAGTGCTATGTGGGGACTTATACTGGCTGGTGAATTATTCAAGCCATCTCAAACCTAAGGGGTCACTACGCCAGTGTGGTGTAGTGGTTAAGAGCGGTGAACCTGGTTCGATTTCCCGCTCCTCCACATGCAGCTGCTGGGTGACTTTGGGCTAGTCACACTTCTCTGAAGTCTCTCAGTCTCACTCACCTCACAGAGTGTTTCCTGTGGGGGAGAAAGGGAAAGGAGAATGTTAGCCGCTTTGAGACTCCTTTGAGTAGTGATAAAGCAGGATACCAAATCCAAACAACTCCTCCTCCTCCTCTTCCTCCTCCTCCTCCTCTTCTTCTTCTTCTTCTTCTTCTTCTTCTTCTTCTTCTTCTTCTTCTTCTTCTTCTTCTTCTTCTTCTTCTTCTTCTTCTTCTTCCTTGTTGTTCAAAACTCCCTCTTGATGGCCCAACACTTGATTCAACAAACACAGATGGCATGTTTTCTTCTCCACATCAATGAGCTTTGCACCAACTCTTGGCACCCATGACAAACTTAGTTCCCAGGATTATTAGGGGAGGGACCACGGCTGTTTAAGGTGATATCATATCGATTCCAATGTATAGTGAAGATGGTGCCTGTGACTAGGCTGGATGACAGGTAAGAAACATGCACACATACAGTCATACCTCATGTTACGCTTGCTTCATGATACATTTTTTCAGGTTGCATCCCGCGGTGACCCGGAAGTACTGGAAAGGATTACGTCCTGGTTTCGCCCCTGCATGTGCAGAAGCACTAAATCGCGCTTCATGCATGCGCGCAAGTGCCAAATTGCGCTGCGCACCTGCACAAATACGACACTTCAGGTTGTGAGCTTTTCATGTTGTGAATGGGCCTCCAGAATGGATCCCGTTCACAACTAGAGGTACCACTGTATATTCAACATAGATACATGGGGATGGGATGAGAGCCGATTACTAGGCAGAAGCATGATGCTTCCACAGGCTACCCTCCTACTTCAATTTGGCACCCCTGAAAGCAAGCGACAGCGATTTTAAGAAATAAGCAGGCGTTTCCCCAAGGAGTGCAGAAAATCTTCACCTAAGAGGAATATGCTTTTTGGTGCTGCTGTGATGAAAAAACAGTCAAGTGTTTTGGCTCAGCCCCGATTCCATAGAAGAGTGGGGAATCTGTATCTGGATTCTCAACAGGTATGAAATCCCGTCGATTTCCATTATGCCTTCCCCAATTTGTACCAAGCCCAGATACGCTCCCACAAACCTCAGGTAGTTTTCAAGTTTCCTGGCAAGGGAGATACAAATAAAATGACTCCTTGGTCAAGAGCTCCCACTGTGTTCATTCCATGAAACTTCTCGCCAACCCTTTACTCTGCGATAAATGCATTTTTGAAGCAAGTGCAACTACCCAGAGACCATGTCCTGTTGTATATATGCTTCATTCTTCCCCTTTCCCCCATCAACCATCTCTAGAGTCCCCCTCTGTGTTGTTTTTACTGGTATTGATTTTTCTGTTCACAAGAGCATTCAAGACCCCCATGGCTTTAATCAGGAAATGATGCTTCTTTCAATCTCAGCCCCATTCCCTTCTCAATGATACAAGATGACCTCTAAACTTCAGGCAGGCTTCAGCACCAGGCATCAAAACACGAGGAGGTGCAAAATGGCTTTTTTCAGACACATCCCTGGACATCTAAACTTAGACATGTTTGAAAGGATGCACAGCTTGATTTGCACCAGTCTCAACACTTTTGGAAATAGACAAGATAAAACTTTCCTCCATTCCCATTGGGGAGGAGACAGGGAGAAACAGATAAATGTTCACATTTATACTCATTTTCTGCTAGTCAGCACATTCAGAAGAGAGGTAGCTGCCTTATACAGAGTCAGATTAACTAGCTCAGTGTGATCTACACCAGGGGATCCCAAACTTATTTGGCCTAACACCCCCTTTTCAGAGAAAAAGTTGCTCAGCGTTCCCCTGGAAATCCATCTTCTTTAAGCGAAGAAACAGAAAGATGCAGTGACAAATTTATGTAGCTATATTTCTACCTATGTCCTACAACATAGTAAAGAAAGATGTCCTGACCCTTGCATTTTGTGTGTTTATTTGGAAAAATATAAGAAGATTGGAAAATGTTTATTGAATATATGAGAATATATATGTACAGCTGAAAACGCTGGCAGCATTAAGAGAAATTCAACAGTGTAAACAAGTTTTGATGGATGCAATAATGGGATACTGAATGGCATAGTTTTTGTAAAATATGCAGGGATTTATGATATGTAAAATGAACCATGGAAAAAGAAGAAAGGAAGTCACTGATGTCTTAAGGATGTAAAATGAGTATTTTAAATTGTAAAACGGAAAACTTAATAAAATTATATACAAAAAAATTGTATGATTTTAACTCTATGTTACATCAGTAAGCGTGATTCTTCAACAGATGAAACATGTACGAAGGGTTTTTCAGAATTTTATTCTCTTCTTTCTTTATGCTTCCAGCACTCCCTTATTTTTATTCAACGTCCTCCTGGGTCGTTCCAGCGTCTCACAGGGGGAATCATCGCCCACTTTGGGAAACACTGATGTACATGGTTGGGTGGCAGCTCTCCAGGGTTTTAGACAAGGGTAAACTACCTGGAGATGTATGGAATTGAACCTAGGAACTGACAGCATCATAGAATGAATGAATGTTTATTTTTATTTTTTTGAAAAATAAATTATTAAACAATTTCAACATAACAAATTATCAGTCCAAATAATCAATTACATTATTTTTTCTTGCTGTTAACCATATCCCTAAATATGTTACTTTTTTATGGATTTCTATCTCAATACTTTGCATCACCTCTTTGTTCTCTTTCTCCTTCATATTTTTAACTAATAACTTAGTTTTGTTTCTATTTAATTTAAATCCTGCCACTTCCCCAAATTCTTGAATCTTCTCTATAACTCTAGGGAGAGAGTTTTTTGGATCCTCCACTGTAATTACTAAATCATCTGCATAAGCTTTGAATTTAAATTCATTTTTTCCCCCAGTTTTTATCCCTGTGATCTCTTTATCTGCTCTTATATTTCTTGCAAGTACTTCCAGGAATGAATGAATGTTTATTATTACAGCTAAATAGCCAGCATACAAAAACCAGAATTTCAGCATATTTTTTACATAATCATTCAAACGGTCAGTGTAGATTTTAACAAGAGAAATGTAGAGTGGGAAAGGGATTCCAAGGGTCATTTAATCTACCACTGAGATTCATGCAGTCCATCCCCTCAGATGGATAATTGTCCCATTGAAGTGTAGTAAGCCTTTTCTGGTCTCTATCTAACATAATTTCTCGGTGGAGTTTGCATATTTGCTATATCCAGATCTGTATCAGTTTTGTATCAGCTGCCATGCTTCCTCCAGATAACAATGGGGTTTTTTTCTTAATGGAATGTTGTTTTAAAAGGGAGTTAGAGACCTTGTCTCCCTCATTCCCAAAGGACAGTCCTCATGGAGGTAAAATCCCCCAGACTCCAGCCTCAACAGATTCTCCTGTTGAAGAGAGTCAATGGCCAACATGGGTAGAAGGAGCCATACAGGAGCCCTTTACTGCCTAGTGAAGCATTCCATTCCACAGTAAAGGACCCCTGGACAGTTAAGTCCAGTCAAAGACAACTATGGGGTTGCGGCCCTTATCTCACTTTCAGGCCAAGGGAGCTGATGTTTGTCCACAGACAGCTTTCTGGGTCATGTAGCCAGCATGACTAAACTGCTTTTGGTGCAACAGAATGCCATGACGGAAACCAGAGCGCACAGAAATTTTGTTTACCTTCCCACCACAGTGGTACCTATTTATCTGCTTGCACTAGCATGCTTTTGAACTGCTAGGTTGGCAGGAGCTGGGACAGAGCAATGGGAGCTCACTCCATTGCAGGGATTCGAACCGCCGACCTTCCGATCGGCAAGCCGAAGAGGCTCAGTGGTTTAGACCACAGCGCCATGCGCATCCCTTCCATTCACCACTGCCGTATGCAATGCCTCTCCACTTTGGGACTGGGCACTACACTCTACCTTAACAATTGGAGGATACATGCCTTTGAATGGCAATTGTTGGGACTTACAAGTGCGGAGTGCATTCAGCTCCTGTTTGCAGGCTTCCTATAGGCATTTGGTTGGCCACTGGGAGACCAAGATGTTGGAGTTGATGGGCCTTTGGCTTGACCCAGCAGCCAGGCTCATCTTAATATTGCTCACAAAGCAAGATAACAAAATGTCTCCAAACAATTCATGTTTTTGCAAAACCCATTGCCCAGGCTAAGATCAAAATTCTGTGAAACCAGAAGCATTTTTATTGGGCATCGTAGGAAGTGATATAAATAGAAAAGAATGTAAGCTGTTTTTATATGCAACGACAGCAGCAAGAATATTATTGGCACAAAAATGGAAGCAAGAAGAATTACCGATGAAAGAAGAATGGAGGATGAAATTAATGGACTATGGAGAACTAGATAAACTAACAGGAAGGATTTGAAATCTGCAGGACCAGAAATTCACAGAAGACTGGTGTAAATTTACAGATTATTTGAAAAGTAATTGAGATGATCAGACTATGTTTGTAGGTTTTCAAGAAGTTTTGTGAGGTGAATAATTGGAACTATTTGCAAAAATGGATAAAGGGGAGGGTGGTTAGTTAAGATAATTAAAGGCAATATGAATTTAAGAAATGCATAAGTGGTTAAAACGGTGGATCATCAGAGGTGCTGATGGAAGTAAAAAAAAAAAAGATTGTATAAGTGGTGAAGTTTTGTGGTATGTATTATAATTTATATGTTAAAATTAATAAAAAATATTATAAAAAAGAGGGTTAATGCCCTCATTTTGTACAGCCGGTGGTAACTACAGTATCAAACAGCAGAATCTTGGGACCGCAACTAGTTTTTTGATGGTGTGGGGAAGGGTAGGTGAGAGAACACTTAAACCCCGTTGATACACTGCAAAGATATTTGTGGTCATAAGGACTAAATCGTTGCCAAGGGCAACTTTCAAGCTGACCTACATTAACCCACACTTCTCTTTCAAAGGAACACACTTAAATGAAACAATGTAAATTGAAGCCTCACACTTTCAATTTGATTCCTGTAGGAGCCATGCCATCAAAACCTCAAATTTTATTTTATTGATAGTATTTGCCTTGATTAAACCGTTGATTTGTTTTTAGAGCTATAATTATGATATTTCTTGAATGCACAGAATATAGTTCACATTCCATCCTTCTCTTTACCAATCCAGAGAGTGAGGACTGCATTGCTTTACTTCCAGAACTTCCACCCTTCCCCTGCTACCTTGTCTAACCCAGCAGTAGACACAAGACCTTTAAGACCAAACTACAAAATATGCACAACTGCTTAAACACCCCCCCCCTTGTCCATCAACTCCACAACATTGGGGTAAAATTGTAAAAAAAGCTCAACAACTTTGGTCGGCCCTCACACATGTTCACTTCATCAAATCTGGCCCTCTTTGAAAAAGGTTTGGGCACCCCAGTTTTAAACTGTAGCCTTCACAACACCAAAACACAACAGGCAAAAGGAAGTTCTCCTTCACAATGCAGCATATGGTGAATCGATGTAACTCACTGTCACAAGGTGTAGCAATTGCCACTAGCTCAGATGACTCCCAAAAGGAATTTGGCAACTGCATAGGAGAGGAGGAGGAGGTCCATAGTCAAGTATTGCCATGTTCAGAGGCAGAAGGCCACTGCCAGCTGCAGGTGTCTGTAGTTCTAGTCCAGGAAGGGTGAACTGGGAGCTAGTTCTTCAGTGGTTAAGAGGTTACATAAGATCTGAAGGCTCCACCTGTTCCTAGCTCGCAGCTTGATATGGGAAGATAGGACCAGGGAGAAGAGATGGTGGAAGAAGATTGGGAAAGTTTAAAGTTTATACATAGAAATAATGTAAAATTAATGAGTGTTAGAAAATTGTTGGAATGAAATGTTATGGCTTTAGCAGAAATGTTATATGGAGTTAAGTATAAATAAGTACTTTAGCACTACAGTAATGGAAAATAAGGTTAAAAATATGTTAAGATATTTATAGTGATAAAAATAGAGAAAGATGGAAAAGAATTGCTGAAACAATTAACAGAAGTGGAATACAAAAAGGGAGGTGAGAGGAGGTCGATGAAATAAGGGAATGAAAGATAGAGTAATGAAATGGTATGGTGTATGTTTTTAAATTGTTGTTGTTTTGTTTTGTTTTGTTTAGTGTGTTAAGGTTGTGTTTTGTATTGTTTATATATTGTATTGTTTTTTCCTTTTTTCCTTTTTTTCTTTTCTTCTCTTTTGTCTTTTTCTCTCATTTTTTTTCTTCTCTTTTCTTTTCTTGTACGTCTTAAAAGTAATAAATATTATTTTTTAAAAAAAAGATATGGGAAGATAGATCTCCTGAAAAGACTCGTGAAGATAGCTGGGCACTTTACCAACATTTCTGAAGCTCCTGCTGACCTTACCATCTTACCTATTCCCGCAGCCCTGGGGGAGACCCAGGTGGCTGGTGCTGACACCTCTGGACCTGAGAAAGTGATGTCTTCTGGTGGGTCTCCATGGCTGCTGGCAGTGTGGAGAGTTGCTGGGATGCCTTGCGCCGCTTGCTATGCCCTGGAAAGGCACAGGGTATATGACCAGTCCTGAAGACTAGATAGAGAGTCTCAAGGAAGCACATTTGGTCCCTGAACTTGAGGTTCCCCACTCCTATTCTATGGCATGGTACAATGTTTAAGCTTCACGCAGAACTTTTTGGAAACTTCAGGTCTACTGTGAACTTTGGGAACACTCAAGCCGTCTATTTGTGGATCGCACACTTGCCCTAGGGTTAAGGCTTTCTGGGAAATGATATATAATGAGTTGAAAAAGGTATTTAAGTATACCTTCCCTAAGAAACCAGAGGCCTTCCTTTTGGGCATTGTTGGCCAGAGGGTGTTAAAGAAGGACCGAACATTCTTTATGTATGCAACAACAGCAGCAAGGATACTTATCGCCAAACATTGGAAAACTCAAGATTTGCCCACGCTGGAAGAATGGCAGACGCAACTGATAGACTGTATGGAATTAGCAGAAATGACTGGCAGAATCCGAGACCTGGGAGAGGAAGCAGCGGAAGAGGATTGGAAGAAATTTAAGGACTATTTACAAAAATATTGTAAATTGTATGAGTGCTAAGAAGGATGCAGGACTGAAAACAACATGGCACCACCAAGCTAGTTGAAAGGAATATGAGAATAAGCGAAATTTGAGAAAAAGATAAATTTTGGATAAATATTATGTCTAAATTAAGTATTTATGCTCTAGATAAAAGTATTTAAAGTCAGGGACACAATATTGGAAAATTACAAAATAAGAATCGAAGCAAGGTGATAAATTGCTGTTTAAAGTTTTATAAATTAGGAATGCAGGAACGAGAGATGTGAGGAAGTCCAAAAAGCGAAGAAAATATGGTTATTAACTATTTGATTCTGTTGTGGTATGCTTTTTGTATAATGTGTTAATTTTATCTTTTGTGTGTGTGTGTGTGTTTTTTTTTTTGTTTACTGTATCCTGGTGATGGGTTTATATGTGTTTGGTGATTATAATGTCTAAAATCTTTAATAAATATTTTACAAAAAAAAAAAATTGTGGATCGCACAGTTCACTCCATACCAGCCCCCAAATCAACCTTGACCCATACCCCACCTACCTCAGTAGATGCTTGCTTGGTATGCTATTTGAAACAGTCCTGGGTGCTGTTTTGGGGTGAAAAGCGAGATGTATTTTCAACACGTGAAAATCAGGAATGAGCCATGCGCTACCAGTTCCAATTGGTGCGTATTTTAATCTCATTTTATTTCAACAGCTTTTTCTTCTCGAGTGCTTGCTCCGCGCAGAGATAAAGATAAGACATTCTCCCACTGGAGACGCAGGATAAAGCAGCTTGAGCAGAAAAAATGTGCACTGATTCAATTCTCTTAATGACTGGTGATTCCGGTTGGCTAGGTTGCTGTAAAAGGAGTGAAAGGCCACAGATACACAGACTCCCTCATGCTCTACACCTGCCCACATACCACTCTGCTCTTTGGTACCATAGGGCTTGGGAGACTAAGACTAGATTTGCACCCATTCTTAGAAACGGCATAGCAAGCACAAATACAGTGGTACCTCGGATTAAGTACCGTATTTTTCGCCCTATAGGATGCACTTTCACCCCTCCAAAAATGAAGGGGAAATGTGTGTGCGTCCTATGGGGCGAATACAGGCTTTCGCTGAAGCCTGGAGAGCGAGAGGCGTCAGTGCGCACTGACACCTCTCGCTCTCCAGGCTCCAGGAAGCTATCCGAAAGCCTTGCGCGCCCGGGGGAACTCCTCCCGGGCGCGCAAGGCTTGCAGGCGGCAGCCGGAAGCGCGGAGCACGGGGCGCCCGTTGGAGGATGCCCCGTGCTTCGTGCAGGTGTCGGCAAGCCTTGCGAACCGGGGGGAACTCCGCCCGGGCGCGCAAGGCTTGCGGGCGGCAGCCTGCAGCGCGGAGCATGGGGCGCCCTTTGGAGGACGCCCCATGCTTCGCGCATGTGTCCACAGCCTGCCACCCGGCGGGTGAAGCGCCCTGAAGCAGACAGACATCCGCAGCGTGGGGAGCCCTGCAGGAGTTCCCCGCAGGGCTCCCCACGCTGCAGATAGCAGCCTGCCGCCCGGCGCGCAAGGCGTCCTGAAGCAGAGCACCCCTAGCGCCGGGCAGACATCGGCCAGCCCCACAAGCTCGGGGGACAGCAGGGAGGCGCAGCGCCGCCATCCCACTGTTCCCCGACCTGGTTTTTTTTTGGGGGGGGGAATAAAGGAAATTTTTTTTCCCTTTATTTCCTCCCAAAAAAAGTATATGCGTCCTATGGGACGAACGATACGGTACTTAATTCGTTCCAGAGGTCTGTTCTTAACCTGAAACTGTTCTTAACCTGAAGCACCACTTTAGCTAATGGGGCCTCCTGCTGTTGCCGCGCCGCCGGAGCACGATTTCTGTTCTCATCCTGAAGCAAAGTTCTTAACCCGAGGTAATATTTCTGGGTTAATGGAGTCTGTAACCTGAAGCGTATGTAACCTGAGGTACCACTGTACACAAAGCATTTCCTCGCATGGGGATCGCTCTGTGTCAAACAAAATGGAGCTTTCACCATGAGAAAAGGTGGAAAATCTAGCCTATGTTTCTGTCACTGCATCTTCAGGGATAAAGGTCCATCTAAAAGAGATAGTTGGGTGAAAAAACAGCACATTTTGTACTGCTCATGGCCCTTCATATGCATTATCTTGATGCAACCCCCAACTGTAAGGTAGGTCAGTGTTAGCCACATATTGCAGATAGACAGGTTGGTGGGTGGTGCCCATCGTTCCTAGCAGGGAGGAATGCAGGGAAAGTATAATGATTTATAGTAATAATAATTTATTATTTATACCCTGCTCCACCTACTAGTGGTAGGTAGAGTCAGAACCAATGACAGGCAAATCCACCCCAAATGGCTGAAAGTAAGAGGGGAGGCAGGTGGGGTTGGCTGCTGATGAAAGACTGAAGTTGATGGAACAATTCCTCCATTCTCCCTAATGGACCAGTCTACACCGGATTAAAATGGAGAGAAAGAAGCTTGATTAACACCATCTATTGACTTCCGTTTCAAGTCAGAGTTGAGATTCAAATTCAATCCTTCCTCTGTATTCTGAAAATGTCTGCCAACATGAGATCAAAGCTGGAAACATCAACCCTGCAAATGACCACAGTGTCTGGAGCATAGCTGTCAACCGTCCCTTATTTGGTGGGAAACTCCCTTATCCCAGCGCTGTGTCCTGCTGCTGTCTCTTATTGATGATGTCCCTTAAATTTCCCGGGTTTCAAAGGAAGCAGCTCCTCTTCCTCCCTTCCTGCCGGCTAGGGAGGAGGGAGGCTCCAACTGTGTTGCTTGGCTGCGTTGCTCACCCAATAAGGAGTCTGAGAACGAGTGGGGGGTGGAGCTTGCATGCCTTGTGCCGATCAAATCGGCCGCATTGCCTGGGGACTCGCCTTTGCTCACCGCTTCCCAGCGGAGAGGTGCGGTGGGTTTCCTTGCTGCATCCCCTTTGCCGGGTTGCTGTGCTGTGGAAACCACCGCTTGAGGCTTCATTTGGCTGCTGATCCCTTATTTTCGAGGCTGCGGGTCCCTTATTTTCAAATCTGTAAGTTGACAGCTATGGTCTGGAGACCAACAGTTAGGTTGGGCACCCATAGCAGTGACCAGAGGAGAAATGACTGCTGGGAGGAGAAACGCCATGGTGCATATGCAGCAGCACAACTGGACACCCTCATCTGCCCCAGGTGCAAGAAAACATGTCTCTCCTATTTCAGTCTCTACAGCCACAGCAGACGCTGTAAGCTTTCAACAGTTTGACATTACCCCCAAAGGCACAATGTTTCTGGAGATAGATGAATGCCAACATTGCTTAACACTTGTGATACATCAGATCTCTCTGGTGTGCCCCCTCCTGCTCAAGCCCCCAGCCACATAAATAAATCAAACCTGAACCCTTGCTTTTCGGACTGAGGGTCACATTCCCTTACCAGTAGGGGCAGGTAAAGGTAAAGGGACCCCTGACCATTAGGTCCAGTCGTGAACGACTCTGGGGTTGTGGCGCTCATCTCACTTTATTGGCCGAGGGAGCCGGCGTACAGCTTCCAGGTCATGTGGCCAGCAGGACTAAGCCGCTTCTGGCGAACCAGAGCAGCGCACGGAAACGCCGTTTACCTTCCCGCCAGAGTGGTGCTTATTTATCTACTCGCACTTTGACGTGCTTTCGAACTGCTAGGTTGGCAGGAGCAGGGACCGAGCAACGGGAGCTCACCCCGTCATGGGATTCGAACCGCCGACCTCCTGATCAGCAAGTCCTAGGCTCTGTGGTTTAACCCACAGCTGCACTCTCATCCCTGCCCGCTTTTCCTTAGGACTTCCCTATTTCCATCAGAGAAATGTTGGAGGGTATGGTGTTATGCAACCCTTGAATCAAGGAGAGAAGTAACTATAAACCATTACAAGACATATGAATGCAGCCCTGTAGAGTTTTATTATGTTTTTACATACATTGGGAGCTGCCCAGAGTGGCTGGGGCAACCCAGTCAGATGGGTGGGGTTTAGATAATAAAATTAGTTATTATTGCTATTGTTGTTGAATAGAATGTCCCTATTTTCATCGGAGAAATGTTGAAGGGTATGAAACAATGCCAACTGAGGTATGCCAACAGGACTGGCACTCAGCATCTTCAAGCAGTCCAGGTACCCCAACAAGCAGTGGCGTAGTGTGGGGGGTGCAGGGGGGGCCAGCCGCACCAGGCGCAACATCTGGGGCTTAGGGTTAGGGGGCGCAAATCCATGGGTTAAGGGGCGCAAATTACTTGCCTTGCCCTGGGTGCTGACAACCCACGCTACGCCACTGCCAACAGGGCATGCTATTGATACTGTCCCTTTTCCAAAAAGGGTTTGGGAACTCAGACGCTTCCCTAGAACAATCTTATACTGGGGGCATTGTGGGGGATGTAAATGTGTGGTCCTGCCCACCACTGAGCAGGCGGCTGCTGCTCATCATTATTTAAAGCCCTATACGGCCTAGGACCCTCGTACCTATGGGACCACCTCTCCTGATATGTCCCACGGAGGACCTTACGGTCTTCAAACAAAAACATATTGGAGCCTGCGGGACTTGACATCTTTCCGCAGGGCCTGCAAGACAGAGTTGTTCCACCAGGCCTTTGGCCAAAGCACAGTCTGACCCCCTCCTTTGGTAATCCTCACAGAACTCTAGCCCAATGGTTGCCATTAATTTGATTTTGAATTGATTTTAGAATGAATTGATTTTAGAATGCTGTTTTACTTTTATTGTTGTTAGGAGCTCGAAGCTTGGCTTTGGCTGGGGAGGGCGGGATATAAATTATTATTATTATTATTATTATTATTATTATTATTATTATTATTTCCAGTAAGCCAGTGGGAGTGCACTGGAAGGCACTGGCAAGGCCTCCTTCCAACCTGAAGCCAGCCCTCTAAGCCAGAGATTCTTGCTCCAGGAAAGCTGGGGGAAGGCTTAGTCCACAGAAACTTCCCCAGAGCAACAGCTCTCCTCGGAGGATTTCCTGCCCCTTTCCACTCCATTTCCCATTGACTCCAGGAGAGTTGCTCCTGTGCAGGTGGCTGCTTTGGCGCTGCCAAAGGGCTGCGAAAGGAAGCCTGCAGCAAGTGACCTTTCAGCCCCCGCTGGTGTCAGCTGGCAGCATGAGAATTTCTGCACCCACACACCCTGGTCTATGACTCTCCGATTTCAAATCCCACCGGGACCGCAGGCACAGCACACGCCCCCGTACTTGGGAATGTGAGCTCTGCAAAAGCACTCGGTGCCACTCTGAGCGAAATGCTGTTACCTTGGCAATTGTTACTGTGAGTCGCTGGGAAGGGGAAGGAGAGGGAGGAAATAGAGAGTCATCGTTGGGAGACCTGAAGACGAAATGCTCAGTTCTGAAATGAGCAGGCTGGTGTCAGGCGATCTTGAGAAGAAGACCATCAGAACCTGAGAAGAACCTACTGGATCAGACCAGTGGCCCACCTTGTGTCCTGTTCTCACAGTGGCCAGCCTGATGTCTATGGGAAACCTGAAAACAGGATTCGAGCTTTTATTCAGAAGCATTGCTGCTTCCGATTGTGGAGGCAGAGCTCAGGCATTAGACAAATTTATGGAAGAGAAGGGCTATCAATGCCTACTAGCCATGATGGGCATGCTCTTCCTCCATAGCTGGAGGCAGTAATACTTCTGAACACCAGTTGCTGGAAACCACAGGAAGGGAGATGACTCTTGTGCTCAAATCCTGCACACTGGTTTCCCACTGGCACCTGATTGCCCACTTGAGAACAGGATACTTGACTAGGCAGGCCATTGGCTTGATCCAGGGTTGACCTTTAAAACCTTAATCAGCCTTGGCCCAGTATACCTGAAGGAGCATCTCCACTCCCATTGTTCAACCCAGACACTGAGATCTAGCGCCGAGGACCTTCTGGCGGTTCCCTCACTGCAAGAAGTGAAGTTACAGGGAAGCAGGCAGAGGGCCTCCTTGGTGGTGGTGCCCACCCTGAGGAATGCCCTCCCATCAGATGTCAAGGAGCTAAACAGCTATGTAACATCTGAATGCAGCCCTGTATAGGGAAGTTTTTAATGTTTAATGTTTTATTATGTTTTTAATACGGTGGACGCTCGTGTTGTGAACGTGATCCATGCTGGATGCATGTTTGCAACCTGCAGCATTCACAACCCATGTCTGCATGTCTGCACATGTGAGGGTTGTGATTCGGCACTTCTGCACATGCGCAAAGCGCGATTTAGCGCTTCTGCGCATGCGCGACTGCCGAAACCTGGAAGTAACTCGTTATTTCCGGGTTTTGGAGGTCTGCAACCCGGAAAAACGCAACCTTAAGCTATGACTGTATTTTGTTGGAAGCCACACAGAGTGGCTGGGGCGACCCAGATGGGTGGCGTATAAATATGATGGTGATGAGCAGGAACCTCTGGTTTTTGTATCTTACCCTCTTTTTGCCTCTGGCAATACCATTACTGCATGCCACCACTGGCATGCAGTACCCATAAGATTGCCCATGAGGTAATGTGCCCCCCCCCAGCTGAAAAAGCTCCCCAACCCCTGCTGTTAGACAGAGCAGCACGACAAGAACTCAGGCCTGGCCCAGGGTGCTTCTCCGCTTGAGGCAAAACAAAAAGTGCTGCCTCCAGCCATCTCCACCACTTCATCCGGAGTGCCCCCCCCCCCATGCTGAAGATGGTGAGGGAGTACAAGATAGAAGCATGTAGTGGAGGAGAAAAGCATGTAGTGGAGGAGACAACTGCCTCACCATCCCTCGATGGCAGGCCAGCCCTAAAGGTAAAGGTAAAGGTACCCTGCCCGTTCGGGCCAGTCTTGACAGACTCTGGGGTTGTGCGCCCATCTCACTTAAGAGGCCAGGGGCCAGCGCTGTCCGCAGACACTTCTGGGTCACGGGGCCAGCGTGACATCACTGCTCTGGCGAGCCAGAGCTGCACACGGAAATGCCGTTTACCTTCCCGCTGGTAAGCGGTCCCTATTTATCTACTTGCACCCGGAGGTGCTTTCGAACTGCTAGGTTGGCAGGCGCTGGGACCGAGCAGCGGGAGCGCACCCCGCTGCAGGGATTCGAACCGCCGACCTTTCGATCAGCAAGTCCTAGGCGCTGAGGCTTTAACCCACAGCGCCACCTGCGTCCCCGAGGCCAGCCCTACAAGGACCCAATATTGACACATCCTGTGTTTTAGCACAAGGTGCCCCCTTTCAATAAGACAGGAAATTGCCATGCCCTCGGAGGTGTTTCCTGAATGTGCTGAGCATTTTGTTTCGTTCTTTTTTTTAAAACAAAACAAAACACTTGTTGTGTGTGATGTTGGAGCACAATAGATTGAAATAGCTTCCTTGGCAAGGTGGAAAACCTTCACCTCTTATTTTCAGGCGTTTCAATGGAAGCAGCTTACGCAAGCGGTGGAGTGGACTTCAACGGTGAAGGAAGGGAGAAAGACGCCGCCCAGGTTCCATTGTCAGGAGTTTTGTCATCTCTCCAAAAGACCAAAATAGGGATGATTGTTACCACAAAAATTACCCTGAGCCACACATGGCATGACAACAATGCCACAAGCACACAAACGTACACATATACAAACTGTTCTTCCAATACTCAAGTGAGGGATACTTCCTGCAACCACCTCCCTGCTGGGCCTTTGGAGCTTGCTTGAAAGGAGAAGGAAGTCCTAGACAATGGAGATGAAGTGGTTTGGGCGGAGAAGCTACAGGGGAGGAGGAGGAGGAGGAAGAGGGAGGGAGGAAGGAAGGAAAGAAAGAAAGAATAAGGGATAGGCACACAGAGGCCACTTGCATTCCAAAATAGGCCCTTGGCTGTTTTCAAGACCTCTCCTTGTTTCCCTGTTTTTTTCTCCCCTCCCCTCATTCCCCTTCCTCTAAGTGGTCCATTGATGAGTTGCCAAGGGTGACCAGAATGGTCAGCAGAGGCAGGCAATGAATGGTGTGGGTTGCAACCACGGCCCCTTCAACAAAGACCAAGCCCCAGGGGATCCTTGTCAATGAGGCAAGAGGGCTTGGCCAAGTGACAGAAAATCTCAGGCGTGGAGAATTATGCCTTTGGCGTTGTGATCACGTACCAGCTACTGCTTTCTGACTGTAATACCTGTTTGACAATGGAACAAGCTACCTTGAAAAGGTGGTGGACTCTCCTTCATGGGAGGGTTTTAAGCAGAGTTGGGATGGCCATCTGTCACGGATTCCTTAGTTGAAGTTGCATGAGCCTTGGGGGTCTCTTTCCAGCTCTACAGTTCCTTGATTCTGCTTGTTTGCTTCTATGGGCCAAAGAGGTCGTGTGGCAATGCCTGACCTCTACAAAAGCTTCCAGGCCACATCTGTGGTCTGCTGTGTCCTACGGACAACCCTAATATAAATGTATATTTGTTGGTCTGCCTACTTTTGCCTTCACCTCTGCCCCTACTGTTGGTGGCGCTGTGGGTTAAACCACAGAGCCTAAGACTTGCCGATCAGAAGGTCGGCAGTTCGAATCCCCACGACGGGGTGAGCTCCCATTGCTCAGTCCCTGCTCCTGCCAACCTAGCAGTTCAAAAGCATGTCAAAGTGTAATTGGATAAATAGGTACCACTCTGGCGGGAAGGTATATGGCGTTTCCGTGCGCTGCTCTGCTTCACCAGAAGCGGCTTAGTCATGCTGGCCACATGACCCGGAAGCTGCACGCCGGCTCCCTCGGCCAGTAAAGCAAGATGAGCGCCACAGCCCCAGAGTCAGCCACGACTGGACCTAATGGTCAGGGGTCCCTTTACCTTTAAGGAAAAGTGGGACATATGAGGATCAAATCAGAAACCAAGACAGCTTCTGTAAATACGGGACTGTCCCTGGAATAAAAAACCTGGGAGGGTCTGTCGTTTCAGATACTGTGGCTTTTGATCTTCTTTGCCTGGGCATGTCTCTGTGCAGGACTCTAAGCCCTAGGTTCAGCTTCCAGGTTCTCAAATGTATTCTAAGGGAATCCCATTTGGCCTGGCTCTGTCTAGGCTAACAAACATGCTTCTTGATAGGTGGTGTTCACTTCCTGCTTCTTCCCCCATCAGTGCCCATTTCTTGTTTCCTCCTCAGCCGTCAGCCACTTATAGTGACAGTTTCTGGCTGAGAACAGTGGTGTAGCGTGGGGGGTGCAGGGGGGGCCGGCCGCACCGGGTGCAACATCTGGGGAGGCGCGCTCGCACTCGCAGCTCTCTGCCCCTACCTGGCTTACTCACTCTCTCTCAGTGCAGTGCTGGCTGTGCAAATCCAATCCGAGCCGCCGGGTCACCGCCCACTGTGGAGGGGGTGGGTGCCAGGTGTGCGGTGCAGAGAGAGAGCGAGGGACTATCTGGGGGAGGGACAGTGCAGCGGCCGCCCAGCGCAGCGCTGAGCGCGGGAGAGAACCACACCAGACCAGACCAGGCAGCAGCAAGAAGAAGCTGGCAGTGGCGGCAGGTTAGGGGTTAGGGGGCGCAAATTACTTGCCTTGCCCCGGGTTAGAGGGCACAAATTACTTGCCTTGCCCCGGGTGCTGACAACCCACGCTACGCCGCTGGCTGAGAATTCTACCTTAGCTCTAGAATCTACTCTATTCTTTAGCCCTAGAATCAGGGATGGGGAATCTGTGGCTCTCTAGAAGTTACTGGATTCCAGCTCCCATCAGTCCCAGTCAGCACTGCCAAGGCCCAAGGATATTAGGAGTTGCAATGCAAGAACAGCTTTCACCACTCTTCAGAGGGGTGGGGTGGTATTTGTATAATGTTGAGTTTATCAGCATAAATTCCAAATGCCCCTTCTGTATAACTTCACACAGCTGGGAAACCTGCCAGTATCCTCTGGAAGACACAAATGGAGCCCATTTTCCACCTCAGCCCAAATAAGATGACTAAGTGAGGCCGTGGGCCTCTCCGCTTCTTTTCCTTCCAGTTATTGATCAGAAAGCGAAAGATGTCAGCCATTGTGAATGTAGCGGTGTTTAAACCACTTGAGAGTCATTAGAGTGCCGATCTCCCGTCCTACCATTTCCTTTGTTTCCTGGGGTGAGAAACAAGGACGGGATCTGATTCACTGACAACCCGTCTTTGCCATTCATGAAAAGGTAGAAATGAGTCAGTAAACAAAGTCTTGAGGCATGAAATCGAGCACAAAAGGAACTTTCCAAGAGCTGTAGCTTTGCAGTAGAGCAACTCTGCTACATGTGTAAGGACCCGGGTTCAACCCTTCCTGAAATCCTGGAGAAATGCTGCTAATCAGAAGAAGAAGAAGAAGAGGAGGAGGAGGAGGAGGAGGAGGAGGAGGAGGAGGAGGAGGAGAGCTTGGATTTGATATCCCGTTTTATCACTACCCTAAGGAATCTCAAAGCGGCTAACATTCTCCTTTCCCTTGCTCCCCCACAACACTCTATGAGGTGAGTGGGGCTGAGAGACTTCAGAGAGGTGTGATTAGCCCAAGGGCACCCAGCAGCTGAATATGGAGGAGCGGGGAAGCGAACCCGGTTCACCAGATTACAAGCCCACCGCTCTTAACCACTACACCACACTGGCTCTCTCAGGGTAGATGACGCTGGACTAGATAGACCAGTGGTTTGTCTCAGTGTAAGGCAGTGTCTTCTGTTTGTGTTTTTGCGGGGCAGGGATCATAGAATTGTAGAGTTGGAAGTGACCCTGAGGATCATCTAGTCCAACCCCCTGCAATGCAGGAATATGGAGCTGTCCTGCATGGGGATTGAACTTGCAACCTTGGTATGAGTTCTCAGCACCACGCTCTAACCAGCTGAGCTATCCAGGAAGTGATGGAACTCAGTAGCAGAAGGACCCAGGTTCAGCTCAGCATCTTCAGGAAGGCGTAGGAATGCCCTCTTGTCTGAAACCCTGGTGTGATGGCCTGGGACTTGGGCTCAGACTCGGAACCAGAGGAGACTCAGTCTGCACCGGATCTTTTGTCTCAGGCATAATCTGAATCAAGTCTGGGGCCTGATCCTGAAGAGTCCCAGTCTGCACAGGTTCCCATGCAACAAACACCAGCTGGGCCGAGTCAGGGGCCTGAGCCTGCCCTGGCTCCAGATGCGGGGATGACCTCGTTGCCTTCAGCTGGGCCATCACTTACAGCTGCTCCACTACCGGTTTGGTCAGGGGAGGCTGAGGCGGCCCCTGGGTCTAGTAACCCACCAACGTCTCCCGAGCTGCAGAGACTGAGGTCTGAGAGAAGGAGAGACCTGAGTACTTGCAGGAGGAGTGCTCGCCTTCGGGCGAAACAGGGAGGTGAGTTGCCGGGGGATCAGGACCGGCCACTACCCCGACAAAGATATAAGGCTGTTGGACCTCACCCAGGTTGCAGGAGCAACATTGTCGTATGCTAGATCCTGCCCCTGTCCTTGCCTGGTTTCCTGCCTCATGTCCTGCCTTGGCCCTATCGGACTGACTCCCAGTGGAACCTTCAGATTCTGGACCGGTCCTGGACAGCGTTTCATGGGTCACCCCCGGGCCCAGCACAGGGAAGCCATTGCCAATTAGTTTAGATAGTACTGGGCTGGACTGACCTGCTTCTGATATTCTAACCTGATGTGGCAACAATTAGATCCAGGCTGGGCTTTAAATAATGTTCTCTTGTATTTGATAAAAATAAATCCCCTTTTCAATTAATTGTTGCTTGTTTTGTTACTGGGTGTATTCTGCATGACTCCTGTGCTCACCTCTTTGTTAGCAATTAATTCTGAACATGCATGAGGTCAGTTGCATTCAGAATGAGTCTAGACCATTTTTGTGGTGTGCATATACCCTATATACATTCTCAGAGTGCTTTTGTAGCCAAAAATCAACAGCTCACAAAGCGTGGGGGTTATCAGCAGAGTCAGGGAAATGCCCAGGGTTTGCAGAAGCATGAAAGAAGTGTGTTTGGGGGGGGGAGCTAAGGGGGTGTGAATCCCCACCCCAGCAACCCTTTGCAAACTGAGCATGCTCACTAGGCTTAGATCAGGGACCGTGTCGGGAGGAAAGCAACAAGCCATAAAGGAAGATGAATGAAACGGAATATCCTGGAAAAGGTCATGACTACATGGAAAATCACAAGACAGCTCCATGATGCAACATTTCGCTGCAGGTCCCAATTTAAGGTCCCACTTGGTTATTGCAACAGCTAAGTGAGATTGTTATATTCTTCAGCCTTCCAAACCTACAAGTCTGTAAAGAAAGACAAACAATGGCTTGGCACCTCCAAGTCAGTGGTGGAGCAAGATCAGGTGTCAGCAAGATTTCCTATCACTCCCCCCCCCCCATTGAATTTTATTTTTATTTTTGCCTGCAAAAATAGTTTGACTTTATTTCATTTTTTTTTTCCCAGACCCAAAGTTGTTGAGCTTTTTGTGGGGAGCAAGCTGGAAGCCTGCACGCAGCAAAGCCGCAGCGTTTCTCACAGAGTGAAATATACTCGGAGTCGAGTGTGGATTTCATGCTCTTTATACAGCTCATAGTAGCGAGGAATCAAAGTTCTCCCAAAATATCTGCTTTATATGCATTATTTATACAATGGGCCGCACGTGATTGGCTTATTCCAGGATTCTCCCGTGGGCCAATCAGGTTGCTGATTCACTTCCACCTGGAGCTGGATTGGGTGGCTCCTGCAGACCAATCATACTGCTGCATTGTTCTAGGACCAATCAGACTGCTGCATTCTGGATCCTATTGTTCTAGGACCATTAGGACCAATCAGACTGCTGCATTCTGAATCCTATTGTTCTAGGACCAATCAGACTGCTGCCTTTTGGATCCTATTCAACTCAGTACATAACACAGATGTTGAGTGCTGCACACCTGGGGCAAACCACACCCACCGCACCTACTGTACCCACCTTACGATGCCTCTGCTCCAAGTTCCCCCTTATGCAAAGTAGTAAAGTGACCACTCACCAGTCTCAAAGGTGGGTAACTTTTGTGACCCGGTATGGGCTCCCTGGGCTTCCGGAATCATGCCATAGCTACCTGGCCATTGCTCTGTCCTCTGAGCTGGCCGCTGAGGTTGCAGGGTTCCTACTTGGCCCTGGTTTAAATAAGCCAATCAGGGGTGGCTTGGGGGTGGAGCCAAAACCAGGTAAGGAGGCTCCCTCCGACACAGGCTATTCAGTCAGTACAAGTGATTCTCTAAGCACCATGTAGATACTTTTTGAACCTCCCACCTGTACGCTGATTCATCTCCACCTGTAATTGGACCCATTACAGTGGTACCTCAGGTTACAGACGCTTCAGGTTACAGACTTTGCTAACCCAGAAATAGTACCTTGGGTTAAGAACTTTACTTCAGGATGAGAACAGAAATTGTGCGGCGGCGGCGCGGAGGCAGCAGGAGGAGGCCCCATTAGCTAAAGTAGTGCCTCAGGTTAAGAACAGTTTCAGGTTAAGAACAGACCTCCAAAACGAATTAAGTTCTTATCCCGAGGTACCACTGTATGGTAGTATCATCTGCAAACTTAATAATTATTATTTTTCTTCACATTTCCAACATAAATTATTTGTTCTATACATTTTTGCTAGTTCCACTGGTGTTAGGTTGTTGCTGTTGTTTAGTCGTTTAGTCGTGTCCGACTCTTCGTGACCACCTGGACCAGAGCACGCCAGGCACTCCTGTCTTCCACTGTCTCCCACCATTTGGTCAGACTCATGTTCATAGTTTCAAGAACACTGTCCCACCATCTCGTCCTCTGTTGTCCCCTTCTCCTTGTGCCCTCCATCTTTCCCAACATCAGGGTCTTTTCCAGGGAGTCTTCTCTTCTCATGAGGTGGTCAAAGTACTGGAGCCTCAGCTTCAGAACCTGTCCTTCCAGTGAGCACTCAGGGCTGATTTCCTTCAGAATGGAGAGGTTTGATCTTCTTGCAGTCCATGGGACTCTCAAGAGTCTCCTCCAGCACCAGAATTCAAAAGCATCGATTCTTCGGCGATCAGTCTTCTTTATGGTCCAGCTCTCACTCCATGGGCAGAATCCTCTAGCCCATCAACATAATGGAGGGTAGCGTGGTAACGTACCCCTGACATGGTGGTGTTAGCAGGGCCCTGTTAGAGGGGTTTATGCTGAGGGTCAGTAACCATGAGTGCTCAGTGTATGGTCACATTCCCAGAACTTGGCGGGGGGAGGGGCAGCTGCGTCAACACACATTTTGCAGTGTCCCCCATAATTCCTGTCTGCTCCTGCTTAGCCTCAGACCCCAACTGAGGGCTGAGAGGGATACACACCCAATGCCTAAGCCAAGATTTCTTACATATGAAATTCAATAAAGTTTTGGCCTAATTTTCAATCCCATAACTACGCTGTGTTGTGTCTTATTCATCTGGGCCTGGCTCCTGGGGACGATGGGCCTGCGACTGGGCACACAAATCCCAGAATTAGTCACCGAATCAAGAAAATTATAGAGCTGGAAGGGACCCTGTGTGCAAATGAAAGCAAACCAAATGGAATGGAAGGGAGATTCAGCCAGATGTACAATTTCACTGGGTTTGTTTCTTAGTTTGTTTGGGAATTTTTTTCCCTACCACTTCAAAACAAAACATAGTTTTTAAGTGTGACTGCTTTGGTACCAGCCAGCCACAGGTAACTGTACTAAATTAGACTTGTAAGCTACAATGCAATCTTTGCATTGTTGCAAGCGGACTATGCAATCACCTTGTTAAGATAGTTAGACTGGGGGGGAAATGCTCTCAGGACAATTTTAAAGCATTGTCTCTCACCTTTTCAGTTGCCGATCTGCATGGTTACAGTTGGTTTCATAATGCCATGGACTAGAAAACTTTACAAGCTGAGGTGTCCAAATGATTTAGCTAGAACCAGATTGGTCATCAAATTCAACTTCAAGCGTCTAGTCTCTGACAAATGAAAGTATATCCTCCTTCCTGTCTCAGACCTGCATTTCCATACAAACTCTTATGTTTGCAACAACATCCCATCCCAGGAATCTCCTCTCCTTATTCCACCCACATTCCTTTTTCTCTTGCAGAATTTTCCATTTTAACCAGCTCCCTATCCCATGACTTTAGCAGCCATTTTAAAGGCAGATACTGGCAGGTGATTATCTCCATGCTTTGCTGAGCTTCACTCCACCGATTTCTGCTGATCAAACAGCAGCTGGAAGTACAGGAGGAGACCTGATCAGTTTTTCCTCTGAGCAGTCAGCAATGTTATTTTCCATGTGGGAGGCACGTTCGCAACTTGCAGCATTCGCAACCCGCGACCCACGCATCTGTACGATTCGGCGCTTCTGCACATGCGCAAAGCACAATTTAGCACTTCTGCGCATCTGCAAGTGCCGAAACCTGGAAGTAACCTTTCTGGTACTTCCGGATTCGGCGCGGTGCGCAACCCGAAATCACACCACCTGAAGTGTCTGTAACCCAAGGTATGACTGTATAGCCAACGTCCCTTCTCCTTGTGCCCTCAATCTTTCCCAACATCAGGATCTTATCAAGGGAGTATTCTCTTCACATAACATACATACATACAACATCATAATGTCATACAACATTGCGTGTGTGATGTCAGGACCTCATATCAGGAGCCCTCAATCAACTTGAGAAGATGGTGCCTCCGATATGGATGAATGCTCAGTGAACGGGTAATGTGGAAGCACTGTTAATCAGAGGCCTTCCTGTTCAATGAAAGTGTTTCTTAGCTTCAGCTTATCTTCACTTATTCTTCTCTTCCTGTTTCCACCTTTGGTTTGTCCATGTCTTGAGAACTGTAAGTGCTCAGGGACATGCACTGCATGAAATTGATTTTTGTTGCTGCCTACAGCACCCAACTTACATTTCAGGCACCCTATTTAAAACAGAAGCTGTAATTGCTAGTCGTGCCCAGACCTAACATCCCCAGACGTGGTTTGTGGCACTGAGCTTACAAGAATCACCGAGCAGAAAGGCACAAGTGCTGGCTGATTGATGCAAAATTGCTTTCCTCTACTTGGCTGTGTTCTCTCGCTCCTTCTCTCTCGCCATATGCTGGCGAACACCCCCAGGACAATGGATGACAATACATCTGGAGAGTGACAGTAATCATACAAATCTTGTCTGCTTTCAGAAATCCATAAGGTGGCCTTTAATGGCGTGTGACAGGCAGGGAGAATTACTCATTAAGACGTGAAAAATGTTCTCTCGGTCTGTGTTGGTGCGCAATCGTTCTTCGTGTGCATGTGTGTGTGTGTGTGTGTATGTGTGAATTATGGATGATCATGTGCATTTGGGATCAGCTGGTCCACTGGGGCTACTGGAAAAGGCCAAACAAGTTTCAGAAATTCCCTCCACAAAATCGCATTCCTACCCCTTGAACTTACAGAGGTAATTCTCTCCATTACCTGTTCTCTGTCCTATCAGGTCTCTGAACCACTCTGCCAAATCCAGTCTAAACATATAGCTATGGCCATATGTCTCTAAGCAAAAAAACCCCATGGACTGTCTCAAATTCAGCCCTACTAGGAAGGTTCCCGCTCCATCTATTGTTTTGAAGTCTATATGGCACACCTGCTACAACAGATATAGGAGGAGTTGGGATCAAGAATAGCCTTAGATTATATCCAAGTCATGTATTGGTTCTGAGCATGCTCAAAGCTGTTTCTCTGAAAGCCAGATCTCCTCATAGGAAACAAGAGAAACAACAGGAAGTATTTTCTACTCTGAAGTGCTTTTTCGTTTGGTGTTTTTATTGTGACTTTGCTAGAGAAAGAGAACAAGCAAGCAAAGGTATATCTCTTTCTATAATAAATAAATCTCTCTTTTTAACTTTTCTGAATAGGGGATTGGAAATAGCAATAGTGGATGGCTTTTGTTTGTAATAAAAAACTCTGTATTAAACTTCCCGCTGCATTCACTCATTAAAAGCATCAGGAACAGCTTGGTGAGGCAGTACAAGTAGATCTGAGCCACAGGTAATTCCAGAATATTTTCTGTAGTATTTCCAGAAAAGGTACGTTGATCTGTTTCCAACAAACCCCTCCCCTAGTTTAAATTCAGAATAGCTTGAATCTGGAGGAATGCAGGAAAATGCTATCACTATTGTATCTAGCTTGCTTTTACATTTCTCAAATGCAAGGTTTGGGCACTATGCCTGTATGAATGCACCGCCACATCGTTCCCCAAACCTGGAAGATATTTTCCCTAATTTCGGACATAAGAGAGGCTGATTATTATTAATCCAATGTGATGTGTTCTAGAGATAATAACTTTGCATTTTCAGGGCATGCATTGCAAATATGTTCCACTGTGCTCTCGTGCGCCCTGGATCAAATGAAACCATTATTATTATTATTATTATTATTATTATTATTATTATTATTACTATTATTATTATTTTCACCACTAAGGTCCCAGGGTGAGTTTCGGTATAACAAGACAATTTTCAAATAGTATAAACACAGACAAAGAAATCAGCAAACAATACACCCCCCAAGAGGCATAAAAAACCCAAAGACACATTTAAAAAATAAATAAAGGGAGGGCAGGGTGCGTTGGGAAGCAGAAAGAGGAGGTTGTGTGAGCATGTTGTTGTTTAGTCGTTTAGTCGTATCCGACTCTTTGTGACCCCAAGGACCAGAGCACGCCAGGCACTCCTGTCTTCCACTGTTTGGTCAAACTCATGCTGGTAGCTTCAAGAACACTGTCCCACCATCTTGTCCTCTGTCGTCCCCTTCTCCTTGTGCCCTCCATCTTTCCCAGCATCAGGGTCTTTTCCAGGGAGTCTTCTCTTCTCATGAGGTGGCCAAAGTATTGGAGCCTCAGCTTCAGGATCTGTCCTTCCAGTGAGCACTCAGGGCTGATTTCCTTCAGAATGGATAGGTTTGGTCTTCTTGCAGTCCATGGGACTCTCAAGAGTCTCCTCCAGCACCAGAATTCAAAAGCATCAATTCTTTGGCGATCAGCCTTCTTTATGGTCCAGCTCTCACCTCCATACATCACTACTGGGAAAACCATGGCTTTAACTATAAGGACCTTTGTTGCTAAGGTGATGTCTCTGCTTTTTAAGATGCTGTCTAGGTTTGCCATCGCCTTTCTCCCAAGGAGCAGGTGTCTTTTAATTTTGTGACTGCTGTCACCATCTGCAGTAAGCCCAGGCCCACTCTGACTGGCAGCAGCTGTGATGGCCTGGGACTCGGGCTCTGACTTGGAGCCAGGGGAGACTCAGTCTGCACCGGATCCTCTGCCTCAGGCATCATCTGAACCAAGTCTGGGGCCTGATCCTGAAGAGTCCCAGTCTGCACAGGTTCCCCTGCAACAAGCACCAGCTGGGCCGAGTCAGGGGCCTGAGCCTGCCCTGGCTCCAGATGTGGGGATTCCCTTGTTGCCTTCATCTAGGCCATCACTTACAGCTGCTCCACTACCGGTTGGGTCAAGGGAGGCTGAGGCGGCCTCTGGGTTTAGTAACCCACCAACATCTCCCAAGCTGCAGAGACTAAGGTCTGAGAGAAGGAGAGACCTGAGTACTCACAGGAGGAGTGCTCACCTTCGGGCAAGACAGGGAAGTGAGTCATTGGGGGATCAGGACCGGGTGTTACCCCATCAGAGATAACCCACCCCAGGTTGCAGAAGCAACATTGCTGTATGCTAGATCTTGCCTGTTACTCTGTGCCTGACCTAGCCTGGTTTCCTGCCTTGGCCCTGTTGGACTGACTCCTCGTAGAACCCTTGGATTCTGGACCGGACCTGGACCGCGTTACTCGGGTTACCCCCGGGCCCAGCACAGCAGCTTTCCAGAGTTTCACAGCCGTACCTTTAGATGCCAGGCATTGAAACTCCAACCTTCTGAATTGACAACAGGATCTCTGACAGTGAGGTGTCCCCTGTCCCTTTGTCTTTATGTCTGTGCAGTTGCATGTGACCAGGGGTGTGCCTGTGAGAGGACGCCCATGACATCCCCTGACAAGGGCCTCTGCTTTCTTTCACATATACCGTATTTTCCCATGTATAAGACGCTCCGTGTATAAGACGCCCCCTATTTGGAGGGGGTGCAACATTAAGGAAATGGAGGGGGATTGCCCGTAGTTGTTGAGCTTTTTAAAGGGGGGGGGTTGCCAAAAATTGCTCACCCTGAACTACACTGCCACTCGCATGCGGCGCCTATCGTCTGTCCCCTCGCCTAGCACCCACCCGATTGCCATGGCAACACCAAATCAACACAAGACTTTGCCACAGCAACCAATGACACACCCAATAGCACCTCTCTCTCTCTCTCTCTCTCTCTCTCTCTCTCTCTCTCTCTATATATATATATATATATATATATACAATCTTCCCCATCCTCAGCTCCCTTTTCCTCCCAGCCTCTCTCTGTAGCAAGTGACTCAGCCCTGACAGCTCAAATCGGGGGGCAGCCCCCTCAGATGCTGAAATGCCAGCCAATCTAAGCAGCATATTCAGATTAAAAGCCAACTATTATGTACGTGTATGTGCATATATATAAATAATGGGGCTTCCCCCCCTTCTCCCTCCCTCTCTCCCTCTCCACGCCCCCTGGCATGGTGAGTCAGTTAATCAAGCCTGCTTTGTGATGGCATAGGGTACCATTGCTGGTGGGCAGAGACCAGCCAGCCAGCCAAAGATGGGCATTTCCTGTCTCGCCCTGCTTTCGCAACAGCCCCAAGCGATTGCTAGGAAGAGAAAAAAGCCACAAGCCTAATTGGGATCGCATTCTGAGTTCCAGCGCTGCTCTTTGGGTTTTCCCTTCCAGATCTTGGGGGGCTTTATTTGTGCCTGATTGGAGGGGAAATGCCCCTTTTCACAGATGAGACAGGGTTGAAATAAAGAGCTCGCGGTAAACACCAGTCTGTCTGCTCTGTTCAGTACCAGGGTTGGTGGGATATCCTGCCTGCAGCAAATCCAGCCTTGCTTTATGTATTGCATTGTCCTGTGTTTGAGGAGGTTTGAATGGTGATTTCAGGAGGCTGGAGAAGGGGGTGGGGGAATGGTAGAGAAAAGAGTGAAGCAGTTCTGCGAGGGATGGAAGCACTACAGGAAAATGTTAAGCACCAGAGCAGTTTCAGAGGGAAAAAGATATATATACAGTGGGCACTCGGGCTGTGAACATGATCCATGCAGGATACACGTTCGCAACCCGCAGCGGCGCGTCTGCACATGTGCAGGTTGCAATTCGGTGCTTCTGTGCATGCGCAAAGGGCAATTTTGTGCTTCTGCACATGTGCGACTGCCAAAGCCTGGAAGTAACCTGTTCCGGTACTTCCGGGCTTTGGCGGTCCGCAACCTGAAAAAACGCAACCTGAAGTGTCTGTAACCCGAGGTATGACTGTACAGTGGTACCTCGGGTTACATACGCTTCAGGTTACAGATGCTTCAGGTTACAGACTCCGCTAAGCAAGAAATAGTACCTCGGGTTAAGAACTTTGCTTCAGGATGAGAACAGAAATCGTGCTCTGGCGGCGCGGTGGCAGCAGGAGGCCCCATTAGCTAAAGTGGTGCTTCAGGTTAAGAACAGTTTCAGGTTAAGAACAGACCTCCGGAATAAATTAAGTTCTTAACCTGAGGTACCACTGTACTATTAAATCCCTTTCCTTTAAAAAAAGAAATGAAATGTTCTTGAATGCCTGTCAGAATAAAGCAGTCTTAACCTGCTGGTGGGAGGTCAACAAGATACAAGACAGTCTAATGGGCACAAGAAGTTGGACATAATATTATGATGGCTGACTGGGAACAGTTATGGACCACAGGTATGAAGTTCACGGCATGTAATGCCTTAAGAGAGAATATAATGAAAATGATATACAGGTGGTACAGGACACCAGTCAAGCTTGCAAAAATCTATCATTTGCCCGATAATAAATGTTGGAAATGTAGAGAGACCAAAGGTACATTCTTTCACCTTTGGTGGACATGCCCAAGGATTAAGACTTTCTGGGAGATGATCTATAATGAAATGAAAAAGGTATTTAAATATACCTTTCTGAAGAAACCAGAGGCCTTTCTCCTGGGCATGGTCGGCCAATTGGTGCCAAAGAAGGATAGAACTTTATGTATGCTACAACAGCAGCAAGAATACTTATTGCAAAGTATTGGAAGACACAAGATCTACCCACCCGGGACGAATGGCAGATGAAGGTGATGGACTACATGGGAATTGGCGGAAATGACTGGCAGAATCCGAGACCAGGGAGAAGAGTCGGTGGAAGAAGATTGGAATAAATTTAAAGTTTATTTACAGAAACATTGTAAAATTAAAGAATGTTAGAAGGATGCTGGAATGAAGTTATGTGGTTTTAGCAGTAATGTTATAAAGGATTAAGTAAAAATGGATTGTTAATTGGTGAGAATGTAAAGTTACATTATATTAAGATAAATTATTAAGACAAAAACAAAGATGGAAAGGATTTGCTGAAATAGTTAATTGAACTAGAATACAAAAAAGGGAGGTGTGAGGAGGTCAAGGAAACAAGCAAATGAAAGATAAGTTATGGAAAGATTGATTTGTTTTTTAATTGTTTCTATTTTTCTGTGTTTTCTTTTTTCCTCTCTTTTTTTTACTTTTGTAATTTTTTGAAACTTTAATATTTTTTTTATTTTTTTAAAAAAGATACAAGCCAGCCTAGCTTCTCTGGGGAGGGAGTTCCAAAGTTGTCTGGGAGCAGCCACTAAGAAGGCCCCCTCCCATTTCCATCCGTCCCAAGCATGCCTGTGTGGGTGGTGGAAGAGAGAGAAGAGGGTGTCACCCACCCAGTTCCTGCTGCAGAGGTCAACCTGTATCTGGCTTGCAACATTTTAATAAAAATTAAACAGCAGCCACCATATGGTTATTTGACCTTCTTGTGATATTCCAGTTTGTCCTCTCATGGAAAGCAATCCATTTAGATTGGGTTTGCTTGATCCAGGACAGCAACACAATGCAATGATGACAGCAACCGCACTGCCACATTATTGAGAGGGTTGCCTGTATTGCAGCAAAATCAGCAGTCTTTGGAACAAAAGAATCTGTCCTCTTCTTCTTCTTTGGTGATCATGTGTAGCCAAGTAAGATTATCTGACATGAACACGGTCTTAACGGTGACTGTGGAGGTCAATTCTGGACCAACACGTCCTTCCACAGTGGGGGCATCGGTTTCCAGGTGAGAGTTGATCACGGTGAGGGTTTGCCTTCCTCTTAGCATGTTTCTCCCTTTTGCCCTGAGTTGGCACGTCTTCAAAGCCCATGACACCTTTGGTAAAGGCTGTTCTCCAATTGGAGCGCTTGGGGGGGGGGAGTGGACATGATGTCAGGGATTGAGACAGAGATCATCTGAGATGCTCTGCCACTGAACTATGGACCTTCCATAGCACCTTTAGGGCTGTGGGGGGAAAGGCATAAGCCAGTGGTAGCCAATATAGTGCCCTCCCTTCCATAAAACCTAGGGGATCCCACTCACATAGGAAGCATCTTTGGCCCGCTCAATATCTTTGGCCCCTTCAATATTGGGCGGAAGGTGTGTCCTCTGCCTCAGCTTCTGCTGCCTCACTCTCCCTGATGGAAGGGCCATACCTGTGTGCAGAGCTTTGGTTTTTATGGAAGAAGAAGAAGAAGAGTTTGGATTTGATATCCCGCCTTTCACTCCCCTTCAGGAGTCTCAAAGCGGCTAACATTCTCCTTTCCCTTTCTCCTCCACAACAAACACTCTGTGAGGTGAGTGGGGCTGAGAGACTTCAAAGAAGTGTGACTGGCCCAAGGTCACCCAGCAGCTGCATGTGGAGGAGCGGAGACGCGAACCCGGTTCCCCAGATTACAAGACTACCGCTCTTAACCACTACACCACACTGGGGGAACATTGAGTCATTTATTTACTGTTAAAGCATCAATGATCAGGTGATTGTCATGGCTCGCAGAGCCCTGTGCACAGGGCCTTGCAGGTGCTGTCAATCAGCTGATCTGCAATGCCTCTAGGCCTCCTTCTTTGCCCCACATTGGATATGGGCATGGCTTGCTAGCGGTGAAGATAGTATAGCGTAATCTCTCATTGACATCCATAAGGTTGGGACTCCAGATGAACTCTCCAAGAAATAAAAGTGCAATCCAATCCATGAATATATCCAACCGGTAACAAGTGATTGCTTCCACGGGCAACCGAGTTGTTTATATGGGAAGTAAGCATTCAAATTCCACATCTCTCTCTCTCCTCACTTCAAATAGAGTACTTCTTTTTCTCTCTCAAAATGATACAATCGCAGCTCACACAATCAGCTGGAAATAAACTGAAATGAAAGCCATTGAATGATGAGATGTTGAGCTGAAATAATGCATACATGTCTGAATCAGTGGAGTGGCTGTGAGTAGCCTCATTATTCCAGCTGCAATTCCTTTCTCTGTGAGGCTCTTCGTTTGCTCAACACATCAGTGATGTGTGCAAAACATTCCCGTTGCTGTGGGTTCAAGGTTCAATTGTGGGACACTGACAGTTAATGCAGTCCCATGGAGGAGGTATGAGAATGGACAATGCCCAAGTTTTGATGGGGGTTGCATGATAAAAAAATCTGGATAACACACATGTTGGTTGATTGATTGATTGATTGAATTTACATCCCACCTTTTTCTCAAGGTGGCTTATATAGTCCCCCCCCCTCCTCACTTGATCCCCCACAACAACCCTGTAAGGTAGTTTAAGCCTGAGTAGCAGTGGCTGGCCCAATACCAGCCAGGGAGCTCCATCCCCAAGTGGGGATTTGAGTCCTGGTTTTCCAGGTCCTACTCCAACACTCTAACCACTACACCAGGCCTTCTCAACCTTGGCCCTCCAGATGTTTTTGGCCTACAACTCCCGTGATCCCTAGCTAGCAGGACCAGTGGTCAGGGATTATGGGAATTGTAGTCTCAAAACATCTGGAGGGCCGAGGTTGAGAAAGGTTGCACTACACCGTACTGTGTGCTGCAAAAGTTAATGGGAAAGATGAAACTAGGGGGACTGAGTAGCAAAGAGAAGATGGGAACTTGATGGGATTTGACGTGTGATCTAAATCAATCAATCAGGAATGCAGATGAGTGATTAAGCAGGAATAAGAAGACTGTGGTCCACCACTTCACCACTGACTAATTTCCCCTGGGACTATCTGGCTATTTGCCGGGATTCTTGCAAACAAAACTGGATCGTCTTATACTCTTAAGAAAGCACATTCTTGCTTTGTATATTTAAAGCACATCAGAGGACCACAGGGATTAAAGCTTTTAAAAATAATTAGACAACACACGTTGGAAAAGCCAGGATAGAAAGCTGCCTTACTTCAACTCCATGTTGCTAAGTAGTGTCTACTCAAGTCTGACAGTGACTCATGTGTGACGTGAGGGTTTCTTACTATCCGTTGCTGGAGAGCACAAATGGAGAGAAGACTTCTATGCTCAGGTCCTGCTTGGAGTCTTCCTGGAAGTATCATCTTGGCCATTGTTGCCAGTTCATTTCCGGGTTGAATTTAAGGTGCTCACACTAGTGTTCAACACCCTGAATTACTTAGGCCCCAAATATCTGGAAAAACTGCCTTATTTCCTTACAGATTCTCTTGGGTGTTGAGATCAGCAGAGGGAGTCCTCTTGGTAGTTCCACAGCCCTCAGAAGCTCAAAGGGTGTTGGCCCAGGAGAGGGCATTCTCTGACGGATGTCCTGCCGTCATGAGATGGTGCTTAGCATAGAAAAAAGACACAGAGAGCCAGCTATATTTTCAGGAGCTCCTTCGACCACTCTCCTCCGATTTTATTCTCCTTTGTTTTCCCCTGTCGCATGGCCTTTTGCCAATGTCTCACGTTACCTCATCCGGTCATGGCTTTTACTACACCCATCACCATATAAGGTAATCACTGCCCAGAGGAAACACAACTCCATATAGGGTCAATACATTCTAATACATTGTAAGGCACAGAGTGCTGGTCAGCCGAGGTCAGGGGGCACCCTGCAGTATTACAAGCCTCTGCCATGGCTTTATGACTCCCACACTCTGTGGCAACTGGTAAGTTGTGGAATTCCCTCCCTACAGAAGTGCATTGGGCTCTGTCACTATATAGCTTTCATTGAATGCTGAAGATGCACCTCCTTATCTTTGACATATGAGATGTGCGTGTTTTCAGGACCCACCCTATCCCTGTAATTGGTGTCAGCTTAATTCAAATTCTTGCAAACTGCAGTCTTGATGAAGGACAGGGAATGAAAATACCTTCTTCTTGTGCACAAATGGGATTTTGGTCTGATTCAGCAGAATTTTTTTCGATATCCTTAGCCTTGCTTCCAGAGATGCTCACCAGTGTCTGAACATGGGACCATTTTCATGGAGCAGGTAAACCCTGCGATGTACACATATCAATAAGAATTAGGGGGTGGTAAATCTCCACTTGGCCTGGGGGGGCAAGACTTTGACAAGCTCCAGCTGCAAAAATTGAGGCTGCTGAACAGACCCTTGGGTTGGGATATCGTTTAAGGAGCTATGTTGGTGTGTGTTGTTATTATTGATATTAAATTCTGCCTCTTTATTTTTAATTTTATTATTCTTGTGGAAATTGTTCAATTTAGTTGTGTACTTTTTGATTTACTGTATTTTTCGCCCTATAGGACGCACTTTTTCCCCTCCAAAAATGAAGGGGAAATGTGTGTGCGTCCTATGGGGTGAATGCAGGCTTTCACTGAAGCCTGGAGAGTGAGAGGGGTCGGTGCGCACCTCCACAGTCACTTATGGACTCACTGTTAAGACCATGGTCATGGAAGACAATTTTACTCGACTACAAGTGATCACCAAAGAAGAAAAAGAGGAGGAGGTTTGGGAAGTTCCAGACAGGGAGGCTCTCAAACTGAACAAATTTATTTCATCGTCCCAAGCAGGAAGGGTCCACTTTGGCTTTTATAAATGTGGATTTCTATGACATGAGGGGGGATGGTGCTGTGGGTTAAACCACAGAGCCTAGGACTTGCCGATCAGAAGGTTGGTGGTTCGAATCCCCGCGACAGGGTGAGCTCCTGTTGCTCGGTCCCAGCTCCTGCCAACCTAGCAGTTCGAAAGCATGTCAAAGTACAAGTAGATAAATAGGTACCGCTTCGGCGGGAAGGTAAACACCATTTCCGTGCGCTGTTCTGGTTCACAGGGAGCAACTTGGTCATGGTGGCCACATGACCCAGAAGCTGTCTGCGGACAAACGCCGGCTCCCTCGGCCAATAAAGCGAGATGAGCGCTGCAACCCCAGAGTCGGTCACGGCTGGACCTAATGGTCAGGGGTCCCTTTACCTTTACAACATGAGAACTCCCAATGCAAGGAGTTTAGTGCAAGAAGACACACACACACACACACACCAGGTGCTGCTAACTGCACAGCTAAGCACAGAGCCTAGTAACAGAGGCTCTGGCAACAGCCCGTCCTGAGCAGATACACCAGGATCTTCATCCGGTGAGCTGGTGGTGAGGAAGGATTATGTGGCAAGAGCGGGGACAGGACTGAAGCAGCATCACAGCTCAGGGGCTGCGTGCAGCTTGCGGATGAATAGCTGCGCTGAACGTAGGCTGTGTGGGAAGGAACAATCAAGGAAGGGAACAGCAGTGGGCAGCACGGGAAAGAATGCCTTTACAACGTGGAGTAAAGCAAGGAGGGATGTGCGTTCTGCACACATTAGCCTTGACAACTGCTCTCCTCCCAGCCGTGGCGTAACCAGGAACTTCCTCGTCTGAAAGAAGCAGCATTAGCGCAGTCAGGGAAAGGATGCTCGGTTTGCAGAGATGAGCAGGAGGGAGAAGGGGGAATGCTGCTTCCACCCAGATAAATTCCCCACACACAATTGATGGATGTCTGTAGTTACTCAAAGCAAAGGCATACAAAATACTGGAAGCTGGAATAAGGCTGCAGTCCTAAGCATGCATTCTGGAAAGTTAGCTCCACCAGAATCAAAATATATACATACATTTTTGTTTGTTTGTTTGTTTAAAATCATATCCACCCCATATATATAGAGAGAGAGCACTCACATAACAAGAATTAGTTCCCGGAGCTGTCTCACTTGTAGGACACTCCTTGCCCTGAGGCTTACATTCTAAAAGACATGACACATACACAAGGGAGAGAAGAAAGCTCAGGCATCGTTTCTTAAAGTTGGTATAGGAGCATCATATATATATGCGCAATCCACAAATGCATTTTGCCCCTATGTTGCAGATATATTCAGATTGCCTGTAGCCCTGTTAATATGTAAATTTTCACCGACCCAGGATTTAGAGGAAGAGACAGGCCAGGAGCTGGGAAAGGGAGGAATCTATATCTATCTATCATCTATCTATCATCTATCTATCTATATCTATCTATCTATCATCTATCATCTATCATCTATCTATCATCTATCTATCTATCATCTATCTATATCTATCTATCTATCTATCTATCATCTATCTATCTATCTATCATCTATCTATCATCTATCTATCTATCATCTATCTATCATCTATCTATCATCTATCTATCTATCATCTATCTATCATCTATCTTTCTTTCTATCTATCTATCATCTATCTATCTATCATCTATCTATCTATCTATCTATCTATCTATCTATCTATCTATCTATCTATCTATCATCTATCTATCTATCTATCTATCTATCTATCTATCTATCATCTATCTATCTATCATCTATCTATCTATCTATCTATCTATCTATCTATCTATCTATCTATCATCTATCTATCTATCATCTATCATCATCTATCTATCTATCTATCATCTATCTATCTATCTATCTATCTATCTATCTATCTATCTATCTATCTATCATCTATCTATCTATCTATCTATCTATCTATCTATCTATCTATCTAAGCTATCTAATCTATCTATCTATCTATCTATCTATCTATCTATCTATCTATCTATCATCTATCTATCTATCATCTATCTATCTATCTATCATCTATCTATCTATCTATCTAAGCTATCTAATCTATCTATCTATCTATCATCTATCTATCTATCTATCTATCTATCTATCTATCTATCTATCTATCATCTATCTATCATCTATCTATCATCTATCATCTGTCTGTCTATCTATCATCTATCTGAAGAAGCGTTGCCCACCCCCATCGTTCTGCCCGGACACTGAGGTCCAGCGCCAAGGGCCTTCTGGCGGTTCCCTCGCTGCGAGAAGCAAAGCTACAAGGAACCAGGCAGAGGGCTTTCTCAGTAGTGGCACCTACCCTGTGGAATGCCCTCCCACCAGATGTCAAAGAGAAAAACAACTACCAGACTTGTAGAAGACATCTGAAGCTAGCCCTGTTTAGGGAAGCTTTTAATGTTTAACATTCTGTTGGAAGCCACCCAGAGGTGCTGGGGAAACACAGCCAGATGGGTGGGGTATAAAATTATCATCATCATCATCATCATCATCATCATCATCATCTATCTATCTATTCTTTGTGGCTCATAGTCAAATGTTAGCCCTCGGGCAATGGGGACAGCCCATCATCGGGCACCAGATAACATGGATTTTGGCCACTACTTTTGCTGTCTTCGCTCACATGTTACAACAGTGCAACAGATTACGTTTTCATTTTAATGAGCAATTATGTAATTCCCACTTCTTGGACCAAGACATGAACCAAAGCACAGCTGCCCTTCAAAGTTGCACTCCTCCTTTGAATTTTGTGATGCAGTACTTCAACTAAATATTGTGTACAAAAAAAATGCATATATTAAAGTACATGCAAAATGCATGGTATTAGGGGGAAATGCTTGCAAAAAAAATGTGTACTGCAAATGTTTATGGGGAGAAATTGACACTACAGTGCTGATGAATTTTCATGAGGACCCACCCAAAAAAATTCACAGTTTACTGAGGAAGTGTGGAACACTGAATTGGAAAAAAAGAAAGAGAAACAGAAATTGCCTTCTTCACCCATCCTTGCTTGGAAGCACAGAAGCATATGAAGCTTCCTTTTATTCCTCAATTTCTCATGCTTCCAATCTTAATTTCTTGATTTTGCAGCAATTTGCAATTTATTTCTTTTAAAAAAAATAAATCTCATACAAGTTCACCGGCATTTTAGTGCGGATTTCTTCTTTCTTCTGAACCAATAAACAAACTGAAACACAGCCGTCGTTTGAAATTGATACTTTTCTGCATTTTGAAATGCAATTCTCCAGGCATGTAATGTGTAAAAATATATATGCTTATATTAGGGTAAAGTGGTACATATAAATTCACACATTAGTGAAAATATCATGCAAGAATGCATTACATGACATAAAGCTGCTTTGCAAAAATGTGTTCGTTAGGCAAAATTTGATACAAAAATATGTATAGTCTGAAAAATCCATGCCACGCAGCTAATCAATCTTCATGGGAACATTTTTTTTAAAAAAGGAAAATTCTCAAACTGATGTTTAAATGAGGAGAACTCAAGATCTGAAAAAGCCCCGCACTGGGAGATTCAGAAACAGAAGTTCAGTCTTCTATTACACTGTCCCACTTTCCTACTTCTATCAGTGGAGATTGTATAACTAAAGATTGAATTTCTGTATCTGAAACTCCCTGCTGAAGGGCCTGAGAGGTCCAAAATGAATTGGGCACTAAACTTTTTATCTGACCCCTTGCTTTCTGCTCCTGCCCCCTGTCAGCTGCTGGTTGTGGTTGCTCGTGAGTTGTTGTAAATAAAAATATGCCCTTTTCCCTTATGGGGTATCCAAGAGCCCATATAGAGTCCTTACATAGGTTCCCTATTGGTAGGAGAAAATAACAGAGGCCAACCAGAGAATATTGAGAAGCAAAGCAGCTAGTAAGCTTGATCTTTATTGATCTGTTGCAACAGGGTGCTCCCCTCTCACACAGGAGAGGAAGAGGACCCCCAAAATTGCTGTGCAAGGCCTTATAAAGACTTTTGAAATTCCCATCCTCTAGATCAAGACCACCCCCAGAAACATTATGCATTCATCACAAAAGGGGTGTAACCTAAGACCACCCCTCAGATAAGGCGGTCTAAAACAGAACATTTGCATGTTGTTTTCTCCTGTCGCTTTGTTTATTTCCTGTCTGACAGGTTACTTGATTGGATTTCTTGGGGAGCCTGGGCAGTCTTGTAATGATAAGGCTCACACCCTTATTCAAACACAGATTAAGACAGGATTTGTGAAGGCAGAGACAATGGGGAGGCTTTTCCATTTTGACCATGCAGAGAAACATTTGCTCAGTTTAGGAATCAAAATGGTTCCAGGTTGGCTTTCCTGTGCTGATCTATGTACGTGTGGTTATGAATGTTGCCATATATCTAAGACCATAAAATTCCTATCACAGAGTAACCAGGCAGGACTCCGACCTGGCTTTTACAGGTTTTTATTGTGCGAACTATTTACAGTGCAGATCCACAAAGTTCATGTCTGTCTTCAGTCACTTGCAGAATCTGGGAGTGGCCCCTTCCGGCTTCTCCCCCAACATAAGAACTTCGGCACCCCAAGCCTCCTCCTCCCCTCCTTGCGTTTCACCCCTCTGTGCAAGCTGGGCAAGGGAAGGGCCATGCGTCCCTCCTGGCCAGCCTGGCTAGGTGAGGCACTGGGGGTCTCAGCAGCATCCTCCAGCCCTTTCCTCACTTGGCTGGCCCCTTCCCTCTCTTCCTCACTGGAGGTGTGGCTTTTCTCACCACCAGAAGAGGAACTGCTCCTCAGGAGTTTCGGAGGCTCTCTGTATCCCAACGGCCCCCCTGCCTCCCTCCCCTGTTCCAATGGCAGTCCCCTGACACACCCATTTGCCCACTATTTTTCCTTTTTTGCTGCACATTAAACAATATCAAAATATGGAGGTGAAAGAACTGTTTTAAAAACAAATCTACAATAAAACTACTCTTGCCTAAAGAGAAAAAAAGGTTTTAGCAGGCATAAAAAAATGCTGCAATGAAGACACCTCCCTAATATTCCTATCAGGCCCAAGTATGTCCCCTGTTAGAGAGAAGGTGACCTTCAAAAAGGGACTCTCACAGAAAACCAGCTGGTGATACTCATGCAGACAAGCCTACAGTAACTGCAAGCAAAGGCAAAGGTCTCTTTGAGCCTTTCATGGAACCATTCAACAGGTAGTGCGGCTGTAGCTCAATACCAGGAGCAGAAATTTCATCTGCATAATTTGAATACCAGGGAGTGTTTCCTGGGATCCTTGGGTAGATAAGAAAGCAAGGGAGATTCACAGTTCAAATCACCTGTTAGGCTACTGTGAAGTTTGGTTTTCTTGGAGGCAAGGTACTGCATATGCTTATCTCTAGTGAAAGGATTTACCCGAAGCATATCTTTCTCTCTGTTTCACATACTCTGCTTCAAAGAAAAAGAAGGAAGGAAGTTTGAAGTGCAGTGAATTGTGGAAGGAAGTCTTCGAGGAATGTCCAGGAAATAGATTTGCGTAACACAAATCAGGAATAAAAAGAGAGAAGAATCAGCACCAAGCAAAGAGGTCATCATAGGTACAGTGGACCCTCAGGTTACGAACGTGATCCGTGCAGGAAGCACGTTCGCAACCCGCAACATACGCAACCCGCAGTGTCACATCTGTGCACACGCAGGTCACAATTTGTCTCTTCTGCACACGTGCAAAGCGTGATTTAGCACTTCTGTGTGATGGCCTGGGAATCTGATTCAGAGGCTGAACCGGAGGAATCCCAGCCTGCACAGGAATCCCCGCTTCCAGGGCCGGCTGAACTGGGGCAGGGCCTTGATTCTGAAGCGCCTGCACCTGTGCCGGATCCTCAAGAGCAGGCACCAGGTGAATCCATTCTGGCCCCAGAGGTGGTTGAGGACTCAGTGCCTACAGGTGAGTCTCCCCCTCGGCCCAGTAACCCTTCAGCCTCTCCTGGACTGCAGAGGCTTAGGACAGAGAGGCGAAGGGAACTGGTTTCTCCCAGGAGGAGTGCTCACCTTAAGGCCAGGAGAGGCGGGTCTCCTGGGGGCCGGGACCACCCCTGGCCTCAGAGAAGATAAAGGCCAGTCAGCCAGCCAGGTTGCGGGAGCAACGTCATTGTTGAGTACCTGTTCCTGCCTGGACCCAGACCTGACCCTCCAGTGTTCCTGTCCCCGTCCGGCTTCCGGCTTCGGACCTCGCCCCGCTCCTTGTGAACTGTTTCCAGGCTAGTGACCCAGGACCGGACTTTGACTACGCCAACAGTAACCTTCCCCCCGGGACCAGCACCGAGTGCCAAAACCAAGAAGTAACCCGATCTGGTACTTCCAGGTTTGGCACAGTGCGCAACCTGAAAATACGCAACCTGAAGCGTCTGTAACCCGAGGTATGACTGTATTGAGAAAATACATAATCATGAGAATCTTGATTCATAGGCTGTGAGCCAGAAGTTGGATGGAAAGGGGAGATCCACCCCTCTCCTTCAGCCCAGGTTCCCACAATTAATAATAATAATAATAATAATAATGATGATGATGATGATGATAGTAATAGTAATAATAGTAATAATACATTTGTATCCCACCCTCCTGGGCCAACACGAGGCTCAGAGAGGCTAACAACAGGTGAAAATAACACAGTGTACATAAAATCACACAGTCAATTAATTAAAATACATTCTAGAATCAATTCAGAATCAAATCAATGGCAACCACTGGGCTAGAGTTCTGTGAGGATTACAGAAGGAGGGGGGTCAGACTGTGCCTTGGCCAAAGGCCTGGTGGAACAGCTCTGTCTTGCAGGCCCTGTGGAAAGATGTCAAGTCCCGCAGGGCCCTAGTCTCTTGTGACAGAGCGTTCCACCAGATCGGGGCCACATCTGAAAAAGCCCTGGCAATAGCCTAACCTCCCTGTGGCCCAGGATCTCCAGCTGTGGGGCTCGTGACGTACAGTTCATAAGGCTACATCTCAGTTTCAACCAAGCAGTTCGCCGTTCAAGTCTATGAGCTCCAGCCACACATGCATAATTCTGTTTGTGGGTTTAGGTTGATAATTACACATTAGCACTTTGCATTCTGTTAGGTCTGAGTAGGCAGCACACAATGTTGCTATGCTTCTTTGCCATGCAAATATTTGTATGTCAATAAGCCTCAGGACCACGGGTTGCCAGATCCTTCCTACAGCTTCCTTTGTTTTCCAGTAACCTGGAAGCTGTTGGTTCCTTCCCAGGGAGACACTGAATAAATCAACCTGATGTTTGGAGGAAACTTCATACACTAGGCTTTGTACCTTGAGCACACACTATTTTTAACTTTAAAAGCCAACCAACCAAAAACAGGCCCAGTTTAAATTCTGCCCACAACCTAAATGTCACAATTATTTGGGTGCCTGGAAAGTGCCTTTAGAGATGTATCATTATATATTTATACAGCAGATGTAGTCCATCCAAACAGATTTGCTCTGCCATTTGGTTTCTACCATGGAACAGCTGGATGAGATGAAGGTGCACATCAGACCAGAAGAAGAAATCATCAATTATGGAAAGTCCCAGCACTCCACATGAAACCCAGGAAAAGGATAGCTTATTTTACAGGAAATCCACCATTCTTCTCAGCCTCCTTGATTGATGCTTTGCAACATAATCAGACAAATTCAGAGAGGAAAGCACTATCGCTGGCCAGAAGCAATGATAGCTATGCCCTGCATCTATTTCTGCAGACAGCAAGGTTCTGCTTGTGAGATTCCTATAGGCATCTGATTGGACACTGTGTGGACTACATCAACCAAGGGCCTGATCCAGCTCCTCCCATGTTCTTATTGACCTTCCTGTTGAGGAGAGCCATTGGCCAGCCAGGGTTTGGAAACTTAAACTGCCCAAGGACCTACTTTAAGCAACCATGGTGTCAGTAGATGTCAAGAAGGGCTTGAATGCCCACAGCTTCTGACTTTTGCTACCAGTATGATGGTATATTCCCTCTGCAGTCCCTTTTCCTTGGTCAGAAGACAGCTTTGACCCAAATGGATAAAATACACTAGCAGTGAACAGCAGGAACTTGTGACAGAACCTAATGATTACAGAACACAGCATCAGTTCTATCAAGAAAATTGAGATTCTAGAAATGGTGACATCCAGGGACCAAACACAGTATTAGTCCTTCAAAACAAAAGAGAAGCCTGAAAATCAAGAGAATTATCTAAAATAAGGTTAAATGTTATCAGCTGAGAAATTGGGGGAGGGGATGAGATGATGATGATGATGATTGATGATGATGATGATTTTATTTATACCCCGCCCTCCCCAACCAAGACTGGGTTCAGGGTGGCTAACACCAGGTATAAAAACAATTGATTAAAATACAACTTAAAAACAAGATGAAAACACAACATTAAAATGCAGCCTCATTTCAGTAGAAACTCAAATCAAAAACTTTTAGGGGATGAAAACATTAAATCTTCACCAAGGCCAACTATCCAGACTGATCCTACGTGGGCCAGAAAAAAGCCAGGGAAGTCCCCAAATAAAAATTCCAGAAAAAAGAAAGAGGGGAAGGGGATCAGGTTGATTCTAAGCCAAAGGCCAGCCAGAATGAAATGACAAAAATCTGCCAATTTCTAGGGGTGGGGAATAGAAATCAGAATGGGTGGCAAAATGTACTGGACATGAAACACTTTCCCAAGTGCTGGCTGTTTGCTCCGAATGACTCTGACAACTGTCGCCTGAACTAGACACACCTTTTCTTCCCTGCACCATAATTCAATGGGTCATGGGGGGCAGGTTATAGCTTTGCATGCCCAAAGTGTCAGGATCAGTCCCTGGCATCTTCAGCTCAAAGCATCAGATAGTAGGTGATAGGAAAAGAAACAAGATCATTGTTTATGTATGGTATAACAGCAGCTAGAACCCTTGTAGCAAGGAATTGGAAAAATGAAACGCTCCCAGAGATTACAGATTGGCAGATACTCATGTTAGAATATCTACAATTAGCAAAACTGACGGGATCAGTTAGAGGAATATCGAAACAAAAAACAAATAGAGAATGGATAATATTTAAGAATTATGTAAAACTTTATTGTACAAATAACTCCATATTAGCAGAAATTGAGTGATATTTGTAAAGAAAAAGATCAAAGGAATGTATACAAAGCAGAAAGAAATGATATACCTGTGTAAAAAAGAGTACTTTTACTATATAAATAACTATCTTTTTATTTCTTTGTTTCTTACATTTGTTACTTCTTTATTTTTATTTTTTCTTTCTTTATAAATTTTCTATTTTATATCATTTTCTTTTTTATACCTGTTAAGACACTGTACGTAATGTTTGTATAGACATGCAAATTTTTTAATCAATAAAGAATATTATTTTTTTTAAAAAAAAAGGAAAGAAAAAAGGAAAGGCCTACCAGAATTCCCAGGAAAGCTCCACTTGTCAGAGTCAAAAGATGTGCTGAGCTAGACAGTCCTTGGGAACAAGGCAGCTTCCTACATACACACATCAGGCCCTTCCTAAACAACAGAGACATGTGCACCTAGCAGCTCCTCTATCAAAGCTGCTTGTTTAAGCAGATACCTATATTAGAATTGAGGATGCTTAAGAGACTTCCAGCATGCATGCTCAGCATTTGTTTTGTAGCATCAACTGGTGTGAATGAGCCATTACAAATTAATCATCATAGACAGAACTTTCAATGCCTGCTCAAGTGCAAGAGAGAGAGAGAGTCAGTTCACACATCTCCAGACACCAAATGCTGAGTAAGTTACATTGCTTGGGCACATATACCTGGTGCTGGTTGGGAAGAAAAATGGACACGATCCATTCTGCCCATGAAAGGATTGTGCGTGGCAGCTCAGAAGAGCCCTGGTGGACCTTTCCTAAGCTCTTTGTCCCTTGTGGACACATGTGGCTTGCTGGACCATTATGAAGAATGGAAGACCCGTGTCAAATTCCCATCCAGACCTCCCTTCCGCACATTAGTGAAAGTAATTCAAACTGTAATATCCCGTTGCTTGGATTGAACTTGATGAAGGATGTTGGGTGCACATGGGGTAGTCAGGAGCCCTTTTGCTCTTCTAGCATCATCTGGCAGCCACAAGGAAGACCAACTTATCTGGGGATCTAAGAGCCTCCACCTTTCTCACCAGGATTCAGCTCACAATAGACTAGCCCAAAGGATAGTTCGCTCCCACTAAAGTGGCAGGAGTCTACAGTAGCTCAGCCAAATGCCAAGGCAAGAATGCTGGTGAGATCAGTAGAGCCAGCACTCATATTAAATGCAACCAAGAATTTGGGGGCCTCTCCCTCCCTCCCTTCCCCCCCTTCCATGCATCATCATCGTTGTTGTTGTTGTTGCTTTCTTATTTTTACCCCGCCCATCTGGCTGGGTTTCCCCAGCCACTCTGGGTGGCTCACAGCATATCTAAAAACATACTAAAGACATCAAGCATTAAAAACCTTGCGATAAAGGGCTGCCTTCAGATGTCTTCTAAAAGTTGTGCTTCTTTATCTCCTTGACATCTGAAGGGAGGGAGTTCCACAGAGCGGGCGCCACTACCAATAAGGCCCTCTGCCTGTTCCCTTGTAGCTTCACTTTTTGCAGTGAGGGAACTGCCAGAAGACCCTCAGAGGAGGACCTCAGTGTCCGAGCTGAGCTATGGGGGTGGAGATGCTTCTTCAGGTATGCTGGGCTGAGGCCACTTAGGGCTTTAAAGGTCAGCACCAACACTTTGAATTGTGCTCAGAATCGTACTGGCAGCCAGTGAAGATCCTCCCCCAGTCATCAGCCCAGCTGCCATATTCTGGATTAGTTGTAGTAGCAAGGTCTTGCCTTATTGACCATGAGCTTTAACCATAGGACAAACCTTGGCTACAGACCATAGTTAAGGGGGAGAGACCTTAACTTTGCTCCTCCCTGGACTTTTTAGCTTAGCACAGCATGGCAGCTAAGTCAAGATATGGCTTAGCATGCCATCTGCACCCAGGATCATGGTTAAGGTCTCTCCTCCTTAAGCACATAGTCAAGGTTAGTCCTGTTTTTACAGCTCGTGGTTAAGGAGGGGAGACCTTCAGATCTTCAGACCTTCAGAGGGCAACCAAAATGGTCAAAGGCCTGGAAATGATGCCTTATGAGGAACGGCTAAGGGAGCTGGGCATGTTTAGCCTGGAGAAGAGGAGGTTAAGGGGTGATATGATAGCCAGGTTCAAATATATAAAAGGATGTCACATAGAGGAGGGAGAAAGGTTGTTTTCTGCTGCTCCAGAGAAGCGGACACGGAGCAATGGATCCAAACTACAAGAAAGAAGTTTCCACCTAAACATTAGGAAGAACTTCCTGACAGTAAGAGCTGTTTGACAGTGGAATTTGCTGCCAAGGAGCGTGGTGGAGTCTCCTTCTTTGGAGGTCTTTAAGCAGAGGCTTGACAACCATATGTCAGGAGTGCTCTGATGGTGTTTCCTGCTTGGCAGGGGGTTGGACTCGATGGCCCTTGTGGTCTCTTCCAACTCTATGATTCTATGATTCTAGATGACACACTGAACCTAGGCTTAACTGCTGCACAAAGCCAAAAGGCCTGGGGAGAACAAAGTGTCTGTAATCTCCCATCAGGAGGCAGCTCAGTTACCCATTCCCACTGCATCATGGTTTGCCTCAGCACTATGTTCAATGCAAGGCTGTGTCTGAATCTGTACTGAGAACAGAAGTTAGAGAAAGGAAAGGTAAACAGCTTCACACTCTCTGCTTGGGCCCATTGCCTTCTGCCAACAACAGCAAAAGTGTACAATGAAACCTCTGCAGTGCTTCAAGAAGTGAATTGTTGGCTTGGTTGCTTGAGCAATGTGGATACAGTGGTACCTCGGGTTACATACGCTTCAGGTTACAGGCTCCGCTAACCCCGAAATATTACCTCGGGTTAAGAACTTTGCTTCAGGATGAGAACAGAAATCGTGCTCCAGCGGCGCAGCAGCAGCAGGAGGCTCCATTAGCTAAAGTGGTTAAGAACAGTTTCAGGTTAAGAGCAGACCTCCAGAACGAATTAAGTACTTAACCTGAGGTACCACTGTCCTTTTCAGAGGGAGAATAATAACACAAGTGACTCAATTGCGTAGTACGTCTTGGGGTGTTGCCGGACTTTGGAGTCAAGTGGCAGCATGAGATGGATGAGGAAGAGGAACAGGAGCACTGAGACCAGGGAACAGAGGCTAGGGTGGTGGCTGACACAGCCAGGGAAGCCAGACTCCCATTTTCCCTCTCAGGGAGAGCACAGCAATAGAATTCAAGGAGGATGTCAGCCTACCACTAGGTGGGTAGGAACAGTAGTCAGAAAGGGAGGGGACAGCATGGTGACCCATGGCCTAGCAATATTCCATCGGTAGGGACAGATGCATCCTTCATGCCAGCATGTCATCTGCACCCAGGATCATGGTTAAGGTCAGTGTGAGAGCCAGTGTGGTGTAGTGGTTAAGAGTGGTAGTCTCGTAATCTGGGGAACCGGGTTCGTGTTTCCGCTCCTCCACCTGCAGCTGCTGGGTGACCTTGGGCCAGTCACACTTCCCTGAAGTCTCTCAGCCCCACTCACCTCACAGAGTGTTTGTTGTGGGGGAGGAAAGGAAAGGAGAATGTCTTCTTCCAGGCATGAGACTTTCATGCGTAAGTGTGCCATGCCCTGCCTTTAAAAGCTTGGCTGGTGGGCATGCCAACCTTTTGGGGCAACTCTGCTGCTTCTTTGCAATTCTGCACTCCTTGCCCTGATCTTGGCCTCATTGGACTACTGCTCCCAGCCCAGAATGCCTCACCTTTGCTGTCTTCTAGCCTGAGCATAGCAGCAGCTGCTGTGACTCCTTGCCTGCTGTGGAGCCTGCAAGTCATCTTTGTTTCAATACAGAATTCTTCCTTACTCTCAAGTGAGAGTCTCTGTTGTCACAGACTGGGTAGGAGCCAGGACAAATTTGCTCTTGACAACACTGATAAATACACAGAGATGACTGGTTATATAATGTTGTGACATCACTGCATACTCTATGGGATCCCTGATTGACAGTCATCGCTGTCCCCCACAAGAATGTTATTGTTGAATGGCACCAAATCAGCCACTGATCCAGACTGGGGAATAGGTGGGAACAGCCAGTTGGAATAGTGAGCTGGTGGGGGGGGGGAGCATTTTGGCACTCCCTGAAGTCCAACTTTTACAATGAAAATGTCTGGGGTAGGAACATTTTGTCCAGCTCTAATTCCTGATTCTTGCAATGGTTTGATGTGGCTGCGACTCTGTGCCAAAACGAAGGAGGAGGAGGGAAACTGGGCTCTACAAAGTCCTATTACAATCCTTTTAAACACTGAAGCTGTGACTGCACTGGATCATGCACAAAGTCTATAAGTACTTTTAATAAAAAGAAAAGAAAAGAGGAAAATGGTTGAAATAGAAAAGCTAAAATAACTTTCAGCAATAGCCACTTTTTGCACATAAGCACCTGTGGCACCAACAATCCTTTGTGTCAATCGCCCCTCATCAAAAGGTGTTTCAAATGACTCTTGACACACCCCCAGGGGATCACAGTTCTTGGCAAGGCGTGAGGTTATGAAACCAGAGAAAAGATCCATCCCAATTTACTACTTTCAGCTGGCCTTTCCTAGCAGTGAGTGGGGAGTAGGCAGGAGTGGAGGAGGGAGAAATGCTTCAAGGCTTATTGCAAAACCAGCAGCCGCTGTCAAATGCTGGATGAGGAAGAAAGTGCATGACTTGCCCCATTTTGTAGGGGAAAAGAGAGAGAGAGAACCACAACATTTGGGTTATATGAATATACAATACCTGATGAAGCATAGGAATGACATATTGCCCCAAAGATCATCCAGATCATCTGCATTACTCTGAGAGAGAACATCATTTGTCTCCAACTACTGTTACCACCCCCTTCATGGATCACTGCCTTGCTGTGGTGAAGGGGCTTGAATAACTGCTTTTTTAACTTATATGCAGAATTCATCATGCGAAAGGCTGGGCTGGATGAATCCGAAGCCGGAATTAAGATTGCCGGAAGAAATATCAACAACCTCAGATATGCAGATGACACAACCTTGATGGCGGAAAGTGAGGAGGAATTAAAGAACCTCTTAATGAGGGTGAAAGAGGAGAGTGCAAAATATGGTCTGAAGCTCAACATCAAAAAAACAAAGATCATGGCCACTGGTCCCACCACCTTCTGGCAAATAGAAGGGGAAGAAATGGAGGCAGTGAGAGATTTTACTTTCTTGGGCTGCATGATCACTGCAGATGGTGACAGCAGTCACGAAATTAAAAGACGCCTGCTTCTTGGGAGAAAAGCAATGACTAACCTAGACAGCATCTTAAAAAGTAGAGACATCACCTTGCCAACAAAGGTCCGTATAGTAAAAGCTATGGTCTTCCCAATAGTGATGTATGGAAGTGAGAGCTGGACCATAAAGAAGGCTGACCGCCAAAAAATTGATGCTTTTGAATTATGGTGCTGGAGGAGACACTTGAGAGTCCCATGGACTGCAAGAAGATCAAACGCATCCATTCTTAAGGAAATCAGCCCTGAGTGCTCACTGGAAGGACAGATCATGAAGCTGAGGCTCCAATACTTTGGCCACCTCATGAGAAGAGAAGACTCGCTGGAAAAGACCCTGATGTTGGGAAAGATGAAGGGCACAAGGAGAAGGGGACGACAGACGATGAGATGGTTGGATGGTGTTCTTGAAGCTACCAGCAGGAGTTTGATCAAACTGCGGGAGGCAGTGGAGGACAGAAGTGCCTGGCGTGCTCTGGTCCATGGGGTCACGAAGAGTCGGACATGACTAAACGACTAAACAACAACAACAACTGTTACCACAGGGACGCGGGTGGCGCTGTGGGTTAAACCACAGAGCCTAGGACTTGCCGATCAGAAGGTCAGCAGATCGAATCCCCGCAACGGGGTGAACTGTTGTTCAGTCCCTGCTCCTGCCAACCTAGCAGTTCGAAAGTACGTCAAAGTGCAAGTAGATAAATAGGTACCGCTCCGGCGGGAAGGTAAATGGCGTTTCCATGCGCTGCTCTGGTTCGCCAGAAGCGGCTTAGTCATGCTGGCCACATGACCCGGAAGCTGTACGCCGGCTCCCTCGGCCAATAAAGCGAGATGAGCGCCACAACCCCAGAGTCGGCCACAACTGGACCTAATGGTCAGGGGTCCCTTTACCTTACTGTTACCACATTCACACTATAAATTTAGATCATAGTGATACCACTTTTAAAAGTCATGGCTTCCCCCAAAGGAATCTAGAAACTGTCATTTGTTAAGAGTGCTAAGAGTTGTTAGGAAACCTTTATTCCTCTCACAGAGCTGCAATTTTCAGAGCCGTTTATGTTGCAGATATTAATACTGTGCATTTTGAAGTAACTGAAAGCATAAGAACTGACTCCTTTTGTCCAGCCCCCCCCCCTGGAAATATAATTCAAATTTTTACTGGCAGAAGTCTTCAAAAATAGAAACATAAACATCAAACTATAGATCCCAAACTATCCATACAGTATCTTGTGCTGTCCAGCACAGGCTCAGCATCTTAGAAAATATGAAATAATCCAAACAGACCAAGAAGCAGAGGTTTCTCTCTCCCCACAGTTTGCATTCCAGCCCCCACTGGCCTTAGCTTGTTTACTCTCCCTCCAGGAGAGCTTCATTTGCATCATCACTCCATGGAGTTTGGGAGTCAAAAGACACAAAGGCAACTGCCTTCAAAATGGAGATTTGCAACCCAATACTTTCATCACATGATCTAAGGTTACAACACTCACATGTTAGCTACCAGAGAACAACAGTTAGTTAGGTAATTATCAACTCAGGAACTATACAACCTTTAGAAGACACCTGATGATAGCCCTGTGTAGGGAAGCTTTTTAAATGTTTAATGTCTTACCGTGTTTTGATATAAGTTGGAATGGGCAGGTTATAAATATTATTATTATTATTATTATTATTATTATTGAGTAGGATGTCCCCATTTTCATCGGAGAAATGTTGGAGGGTATGAAGTTCTTAGGTGGAAAAGGTTTTCCTGCCCTTTCTCCAATACCTCACTGCCCCTCAGTATCTGATACCAGAGGCAGCTGCCTCATTTTGTTGAAGGTAGGGTGGGCCTAGCTAATAGCTGATGAGCTTAATAATAATAATAATAATAATAATAATAATAATAATAATTTATTTGTACTCTGCCCATCTGGCTGGGTTTCCCCAGCCACTCTGGGCAGCTTCCAACAGAGATTAAAAATACATTAAAACATCCGTCATGTCTTTCAGACAGCTCATCCACATTTGACTGATTGGAGGAATGCCTCCGGTTTCTTTTCTTCAATTTTTTAAATTAATTTTCCAGAATTTTTTTTTTAAACAAACAAACATAAATCTCAACCATATTTAAACCAAACTTAATAACATTGCTACATGACTTCCTTGTATCCCCCTGTTTGAATTTGATTGTATATCAAGGTTGGATGGCCATCTGTCATAGATGCTTTAGCTGAGATTCCTGTATTGCAGGAGGTTGGACTAGATGACCCTCGGGGTCCCTTCCAACTCTACAATTCTATGATTCTATGACTCCTACAACATCCAGCTTCTGGAGTCCTGGATTCCAGTGTTATGAGATAGAGTGAAAAACGAGTGGTCCACCCAGATGGAATGAGTGCTAATGGTCCAGGAGAGATTGGTAATCTGGATGGATTCTTTGTTATAAATATTTCCCTTCTACTACACAGGACTAAAATACGAGTACTGAAATGAAGATAAATGTATATGATTAAGCCCAAAGTCAGAGGTGTCGTTCTCCTACTCAACAACTGAAATTCTAGCCTCCACCCCCTGTCCAGGTAATTAACACCTGTCAGTTTAGTTTACCCACTCTTACTATTTTTGAACTATTGTTCTGTTTCAGAAGGAGAAAAAACAGAGAGAAAATAACCGAGTTTTGATCCCCTGCGAGAACAAAATGCACATTTCATAAGAGCCTAAATATTTAACCGTGCTTGCAAAATGTTTCTTTATTATTGTTGCTAATTCATTGTTTGATTCCCCCCCCCTTTAAACAGTTGGGATATCTTTTTAATTAATCTATTTCTGAGTCAATCTCTTTCCATTTAGCAACATGTCACTCACCTCTTTTGAAAGCAGAATCCATAATGCAAACTCTCTTCTGTTAGACTTTGACATTTCCTGCTTTTTGAGGCAGGAGAATCGACACTTAACGGACACTAATGGACATTCCAAGGCCCTGGAATATAATTCATATTCATCTCCCAAAAGAGGCTCTGAAACCAGTGTTTTGTTTTATAAGATATTTATTAAAATTTTTAGAGGTACAAAAAGAGAAAACAAAAAACATCATTTTAAACAAAAATAAGATAAAATACAAAAAGGAAAAAAGGAAAAGAAAAAAGAAAAAGCAGAGTATTAAGATCCATTAAGCAAAAAGAAAAAACAAAGAAAAATACAACAAATCTTCCCATTACTTATCTTTCATTAGCTTATTTCCCTGACCTCCTCGCACCTCCCTCTTTTGTATTCTAGGTCAATTATCCATATCAGCAAATCCTTTCCCTCTTTTCAAATTTTTGTCCTGTAATTTATCTTGATACAGTATTAATATAACTTTACTTTCCCTCCTTTCACCAATTAACAGTCTGTTTTTTCCTAAATCTTTGTAACATTTCTGCTAAAATCACATAAATTCATTCCAACATCATTCTAACATTCATTAATTTTGCAATTTTTCTGTAAATAGTCTTTTAATTTCTTCCAATCTTCCTCCACCGACTCTTCTCCCTGGTCTCGGATTCTGCCAGTCATTTCTGCCAGTTCCATGTAGTCCATCACCTTCATCTGCCATTCTTCCCAGGTGGGTAGATCTTGTGTCTTCCAATACTTTGCAATAAGTATTCTTGCTGCTGTTGTAGCATACATGAAGTTCTATCCTTCTTTGGCACCAATTGGCTGACCATCCCCAGTGAAACCAGTGTTACCTGGCAGAAGATATGCAAGGAAGGCTGAATAGCAAAAGGCTGGATTTAGCTAGAGAACTGCTTTGAATCTGGAAGGGACAGAATGTTGCATCTCTGGGTCTAACATCAGGGCACATATAAGCAGCTCATATATATGAAACGAGAGCTTGAAACTATATGCATGTGAACATTTTGATAATTAATAGCATTTGTTGCGATGAACTTTGTTCTCAGTTCGGGTGAGGGCACAGCAAATCTTGCAAATTCTCATTGCAATGTATGACTCCTAGGCCCATGATGCACATTCAAACTTTTGAAAGACCAGTCAAAATTTGATGCTAGCAGGCTTCCAACGTGAAACTGGCAGATGATCTAGGGTCCAGAAACCAAGCCTGATGAGGAACGGTTGAAATAGCTGGGTAGGTTTATACTGGAAAAGAGGAGAGTGAGAGGAAATATGATAGCCATCTCCCAATACTTCAAGGGCTATCCCATGGAAGATGGAGCAAGCTTGTTTTCTCCTGCTCTGGAGGGTAGGACTTGAATGGCTTCAAGTTACAAGCAAAGAGATTTGACTAAACATCAGGAAGAATTCCTGACAGTAAGAACTGTTTGACAGTGGAATGGACTCCCTTGGAAGGTGATGGACTCTCCTTCCTTGGAGGTTTGTAAACAGAGGTTAGATGTCTTGGGACGTGGGTGGCGCTGTTGAGCCTAGGGCTTGCTGATCAGAAGGTCGGCGGTTCAAATCCCCATGATGGGGTGAGCTCCCGCTGCTCGGTCCCTGCTCTGGCCAACCTAGCAGTTCGAAAGCACAAAGTTGAAGTAGATAAATAGGTACATCAAAGTGCAAGTAGATAAATAGGTACCGCTCTGGCGGGAAGGTAAACGGCATTTCTGTGTGCTGCTCTGGTTTGCCAGAAGCGGCTTAGTCATGCTGGCCACATGACCTGGAAGCTGTACGCCGACTCCCTCGGCCAAGAAAGCGAGATGAATGCCACAACCCCAGAGTCGTCCGCGACGGGACCTAATGGTCAGGGGTCCCATTACCCTTTACCTTTGGATGTTTTAGTTAAGATTCCTGCATTGCAAAGAGTTGTACTAGATTACCCTCAGGGTCCCTTCCAACTCTACAGTTATACAGTTCTATGATTCTAAGATCCCATCTCTTTTTGCTGACCTGTATTTTGACTTGCTACACGACTCTCTGATTTAGGAAAACCTTGGGGGTAACACTCTTAATGCAAAAACTGTGAAAAATGCCTTATCACAATCACACAAACTGCAGTCCCTTGTCCCAATTTTCACCTGCAAAGAGTTCTGAGCTGTTGGAAGATGGAAAGAAATGGAGAATATGCTTTTGCAATCCAGGCATAGTTGACTGTGTCGACTACAGCAAACTATGGCAAGTTCTTAAAGAAATGAGAGTGCCTGATCACCACTGGATATGGAACAACTGATTGGTTCAAAATTGGGAAAGGAGTACGGCAAGGCTGTATATTGTCTCTCTGCTTATTTAACGTATATGCAGAATTCATCATGTGAATTCATCATGCGAAAGGCTGGACAGGATGTCGGAATTCAGATTGCGGGAATAAATATCAACAACCTCAGATCAGTGGCGTAGCGTGGGTTGTCAGCACCCGGGGGAAGGCAAGTAATTTATGCCCCCTAACCTGTGGATTTGCGCCCCCTAACCCTAACCCCCAGATGTTGCGCCCGGTGCGGCCGAGCCCCCCCCCCTGCACCTCCCATGCTACGCCACTGCCTCAGATATTCAGATGACACAACTTTGATGGCAGAAAGTGAGGAGGAATTAAAGAACCTCTTAATGAGGGTGAAAGAGGAGAGCGCAAAATGTGGTCTGAAGCTCAACATCAACAAAACAAAGATCATGGCCACTGGTCCCATCACCTCCTGGCAAATAGAAGGGGAAGAAATGGAGGCAGTGGGAGATTTTACTTTCTTGGGCTTCATGATCACTGCAGATGGTGACAGCAGTCACAAAATTAAAAAATGCCTGCTTCTTGGGAGAAAAGCAATGACAAACCTAGACAGCATCTTAAAAAGCAGGGACATCACCTTGCCGACAAAGGTCCGTATAGTTAAAGCTATGGTTTTCCCAGTAGTGATGTATGGAAGTGAGAGCTGGACCATAAAGAAGGCTGATCACCAAATAATTGATGCTTTTGAATTCTGGTGCTGGAGGAGACTCTTGAGAGTCCCATGGATTGCAAAAAAAATAAAAACTCTCCATTCTGAAGGAAATCAGCCCTGAGTGCTCACTGGAAGGACAAATCGTGAAGCTGAGGCTCCAGTACTTTGGCCACCTCATGAGAAGAGAAGACTCCCTGGAAAAGACCCTGATGTTGGGAAAGATTGAGGGCACAAGGAGAAGGGATGACAGGGGACGAGATGGTTGGACTGTGTTTTCGAAGCTGCCAGCATGAGTTTGACCAAACTGTGGGAGTCAGTGGAAGACAGGAGTGTCTGGTGTGCTCTGGTCCATGGGGTCTCCAGCTGCTTTTGGACTACAGTTCCCATCATCCCTGACCACTGGCCTTTCTAGCTAGGCATGATGGGAGTTGTAGTCCAAAAGCAGCTGGAGACTCAAGTTTTGGAAAACCATGAGTTAGAGGAAAGAGACCATAGTTCAGTGCTTGAATACACCCCTCTTTCAAATATACATATATGCATAGAAAACCCTGGAGTTCCTGTATTCCATCTCTGCCATCTCCAGTTAAAGGATATCAACCATCCAGACTGTGGAAAGACCTTTGCCTGAAACTTCCCAGACCCTCTGCCAGATGGAGGAACCAACAATGGACAAGATGGGTAAATTGGAGACTCAATATTAGGCCATTGCATAGAACCTAAGGAGGGAGAGATCCCAAGTACATTTCTCAGTAACATCTTCACAGCCCCCTTTTCAATGTTTAGAGAAAGAAGCCCAAAGCAAATATATTATGAGCAAGTGAACTGTTAGAATTTGCTGTGAAAATGGCAAGGCTTTAACACGCACCACCTGTGCCAATGTCCTTCTCACATAGAAGAGATAATTGGGTGCTTGCCGATCTAAAAGTAGGGCAAAATGCGGGACAGAGGGCCTGAAGAGTAGGGAGTTTCTACTGGTTGCTGTTGGATATAGTGTCTCTTCTAGGGAAAGGAAGATTGGACAAAGGGGTCTGCCATTGCCCTTTTAGTTCAGTATGGGGAGAGGACTGCTATCCGAAAAGAGAGAACTTGCACACTTTAGAAACAGAGGCATTGGCTCCTGAGATCACGACATCTATATGAACAAAGAGAGCTTTTTGATGGTTTCAACCTCGGCCATAGCTGGCAGCTTCAGGGTTTGTGATGGTGGTGAAGGACAGTGGCACTTGCTAAGTAACTAAGACACAGGCAAGTTTTTTGAGTTGAAAAGATGATGGTATTGATCGGGAAAGGACGGTAAAACAAACACATATGTAAGAAAGGCTCGATAGCAGAAAAGTGGATGAAAGGGCACCACCAAACTCTTATGACCGAGTCAGTGAAGAGCTGAAACATTTATCCCTTCACTATCCCTCCCCCAAGTAAGGTAAAGGTAAAGGGACCCCTGACCATTAGGTCCAGTCGTGACTGACTCTGGGGTTGCAGCACTCATCTCACTTTACTGGCCAAGGGAGCCGGCGTACAGCTTCCGGGTCATGTGGCCAGCATGACTAAGCTGCTTCTGGCAAACCAGAGTAGTGCACAGAAACGCCGTTTACCTTCCCGCCTGAGCGGTACCTATTTACCTACTTGTACTCTGACATGCTTTTGAACTGCTAGGTTGGCAGGAGCAGGGACCGAGCAACGGGAGCTCACCCCGTCGCGGGGATTCAAACCACCGACCTTCTGATCGGCAAGTCCTAGGCTCTGTGGTTTAACCCACAGCGCCACCCACCTCCCTCTATCCCCCAAGTACTGGGCCACAATTCAGTTCAGGAATTCAGTATTGCCTAGCCCTCCAAAACAATGACATATATAAAAACAAATAATAAAAAAGTACTGACCTTGTTGTGATAATGGAGTGTCATTTGAGGGCTTTTGGTTTTAGTTTTTACTGAATTTAAATACAGTGGTACCTTGCTACTCAAACGGCTTGGCTCCCAAACAAATCAGCTCTTGAAAACTCGGAAGTAAGTGTCCCGGTTTGCAAACGTTTTTCGGAAGCTGAACATCCAACATGGCTTCCACTTGAGTGCAGGAAGCTCCTGCAGCCAATCAGAAGCCACGTCTTGGTTTTTTAACGGTTTCAGGAGTCGAACAGATCGAATTAAGTTCGGAAACCAAGGTACCACTGATGAATGATAACAAAGATATAAAATATTGTAGAATAAAAATGTAGAAAGTCTTCTGGGTGGCAGTTTGGAGAACTGTAGTTCTCGCAACACACATTTTACACACCTACTTTTACACTTCAGCCACACTCATGTGGCCCTTGGAAATTTGGCCATGGGTCAATGTGGCCCTAAGCCCACAAAAGGTTAGGCACTTCTGCTTTAAATAATAATGATGATGATGATGATGATGATGATGATGATGCTTTAGATGCATGAATTGGTCTGAGCTGGGCCTGATCTATTCACCAAGCAACACGGACACTTGCATAATTTCCCCATGTATTGGTGTGCAGAACCACATGTCATATGAAGGGACCTCGAGAATGAGCAAAACTGAGCCATTATTGGAGCATGACCATACCAACATAAATGTTTTAGAAATGGAGGTTGGGGGGGGGGACATAAAAATAATATAATAATATATTATTTTTACCCCACCCATCTAGCTGGGTTTCCAACAGCTAGCAGCAATTATATAAGGTCTGGAAAATGAGACCGAAGAGATCTAGACAGTGGAATGGAGACAGGTTAACTGTCTCTGCCAACAAATATAGGCTTATTATAAAATGGGAAGGGATCAATTGCTTCATTAGGTAATGAGGGGAGAACAATAAATAATAGTATTATATGTGTGCAAGTGGGAAGTATTTCAGACCACTGCTGTGGTTAAATGCCATGGTCAGGGCAATCTGCCTGGTTTGTGATTTTACACAAGCCCTAAGGGAGTGCCAAGATTGCTTTCAGGTGCAAGATTCAGTTCACCAATATTCTTTCTCTTCTGGGCATATTTAGTGACAGGTAGTGGGACACGAAGATCATGGCCACTGCTCCCATCACCTCCTGACAAATAAAAGGGGAAGAAATGGAGGCAGTGAGAGATTTTACTTTCTTGGGCTCCATGATCACTGCAGATGGTGACAGCAACCACGAAATTAAGAGACGCCTGCTTCTTGGGAGGAAAGCAATGACAAACCTAGACAGCATCTTAAAAAGTAGAGACATCACCTTGCCAACAAAGGTCCATATAGTAAAAGCTATGGTTTTCCCAGTGGTGATGTATGGAAGTGAGAGCTGGACCATAAAGAGGGCTGATTGTCGAAGAATTGATGCTTTTGAATTCTGGTGCTGGAGGAGACTCCTGAGAGTCCCATGGACTGCAAGATCAAGCCTATCCATTCTTAAGGAAATCAGCCCTGAGTGCTCACTGGAAGGACAGAGCTGAGGCTCCAATACTTTGACCACCTCATGAGAAGAGAAGACTCACTGGAAAAGACCCTGATTTTGGGAAAGATTGAGGGCGCAAGAAGAAGTGGACGGCAGAGGATGACATGGTTGGACAGTGTTCTTGAAGCTACAAACATTAGTCTGACCAAACTGCGGGAGGCAGTGGAAGACAAAAGTGCCTGGCGTGCTCTGGTCCATGGGGTCACGAAGAGTCAGACACAACTAAATGACTAAACAACAAGTGGGATGCGGATGACGCTGTGGGTTAAACCACAGAGCCTAGGACTTGCCGATGAGAAGGTCGGCGGTTCAAATCCCAGTGACGGGGTGAGCTCCCGTTGCTCGGTCCCTGCTCCTGCCAACCTAGCAGTTCAAAAGCACGCCAAAAGTGCAAGTAGATAAATAGGTACTGTTCTGGTGGGAAGGTAAACGGCATTTTCGTGCGCTGCTCTGGTTCGCCGGAAGCAACTTAGTCATGCTGGCCACATGACCTGGAAGCTGTATGCCGGCTCCCTCGTCCAATAAAGCGAGATGAGCGCCGCAACCCCAGAGTCACTCACGACTGGACCTAATGGTCAGGAGTCCCTTTACCTTTAGGTGTTCATATGATTGCAGCCTACCTCTCCCATGGTGCAGTAAGATGCTGATAAAATTATTCTCAAAAAACAACTATGTGTGTGTTGATATACAGCAGTTGTGGGGAACTTTTGTCTCTCCAGTTGTTGCTGAACTGCAGCTCCCATCATCCCTCACCCCTGGCCATGCTGGCTGGGGGTGTTGGGAGTTGTAGTTCAGAAACATCTGGAGTGCCAAAGATGCCCCACACCTGCTTTAAGACATCAACAATCATGCAGTTGTGGGAGAATGTGAGAAAAAGTATACCTATGATGAATTACAGAGGAATTTCATAAAACAGTGTCCAATTTGGGTGCAGCACCAAAGATGGGTTTTTATTTGACCAAGGGATTTTTCCACGAAACAACAATAACCACCCCACCCTGTCTGTTTGGGCGAAAGAATTTTGGAGAGGTTATTTTTACAGGTTAGTGTGGGATGTGAAACACAGAGTAGCCAAGTTCAACATCCCTAGAGTGGACATAAAAAGGGGGTGTCTGGACCAGCCATTCGGAACTTCCTGTTTCCTCCTAGGCTGGGACAGACTTCCTCTACATGTGACCAGAGCTGGGCATGGCCTCACCTGTGCAGATAACAAAATACCTCACTGGAGGCTGCCATCGCCCACTCTGACTACATTCATCAAAGAAGCAACATCTGCTTAGCCTAAGATGCTCTCTTGGCTTCCAGTCAAGAGAGGACAAAGGAGCTGTTTCCTTATGGGATAGTTTCCAGGTATATTACTTTTGTAACGTAAGTTTGCCTTCTGGGATCCATCTGTGAACAGAATGTGAGTGAGTAAACTCTTTTTATACTTTTATAGAAGACTGTGCCGTGTCTATCTTTTAACGAGGGACTAAAAGGTAAATCACCAGGTAACTTATTTTAGAGGCTTTAGCGAGCCTGAGCAAACACATCCGCTGTGCGAGTTTAAAAAGGGGAATGTTACTCTGCTAAATTGTAGAACTTGTTAACACAAGTTGGAAAGGATATAATCAAACAATATATCCTCTCCCGCATCCCTGAACATTCCCACAGTTAGCTGATGTGGTCAGGATTTGTTGCTTCCAAATAAATGTGCTTAGGACTTCAGGACTTGCACTGACGTTTCTATGGAGAGAAATGCAGGGTACAAAAAATGCTTCAGGTCACTGTACGCTTCTCTTTAAGCTGATGCTATTAAACAACAAATTCAACTGTTCAGAGTAATTATTTGTTTTTTGTGAATGCAAAAATCTGGCTAGTCTAATTGCCTCATTTTGTCGGGCCCTCCAAACAAGAGGACTGAGATCTACAAATAAATGACTACTCATATATTAAATATCAGACAGATCAGGGAACCCATGGAGAATGTAAATGCAAATAAGAGTGGAAGGACAATTATGTGTGGTGTATTATACATATTTAAAGTGTTCTTATTATCTCTACATGCATCTGACTCAAGAGACATGAGTCCCCACTGGAAAATCAATAACAGCACCTCTGCGAGTGCTGCTGGAAGCTGGACCCTTTCAATTAGTGCTCAGGAGAGACCAATCTTTTCCGTTGACTTGTCACCTGCTAATTCCATTGGAAGCTGGTGCATTACTGCTGTCTGGAGACATGTAAGACCCAGAGGTAGTAAAAGGGGACGATTAATGTTCATTCTTTACTTTTATGTGAAATGAGAATTTTCACAGCTAAATGCAGAAATCAAGCAAAGAGCCATGTAATACAGTCAGTCCTCCCACGGTCTCTGACGATGAGATTTGCATCAATTCAGACAAGGAAATAGGTGTGCCGTCCACAAAATCAGCGTGTATCTGGACTAGCTAACATAATACCGTTATAAAAATCTATGGTGCGAATGCATTCGGAATACTTTGTGTCATTCTGGTTGCCTCACCTCATGAAGAATATTGCAGAGTTGGGAAAGGGGAACTGACGTGTGATGTCATGGTCGCAGCGCACGTTGTGTGTGACATCAGGCTGCACCGCTCTTCGATTGCTGCAATGCCCTCCATCCCCACAGACATTGGAGGGGCTGTAGAGGCTCAGTTCCTTCTTCCAAAAAGAGCAAGTGGATCAAAACACAACTATGCTTGCAGAATTCACACTTTCACAATGCAGTTCTCCAACCCCAAAATGGGAACAAAACTGAATCGGCCTGGAGGAAAAGGTAAACTGCAGTTTACCTGGATGTGGCTGGGGCAGGAAGGCAGCAAGGTCAGGGCTGCAAAGATGTACTGGCAGGAGTGCCAGATTAGGCCTGCTGGTGCTCACACAATACAGCCTTGAATTTACTGCTGCTCTATTCCATCTCCAACCAAGTGATATTCCATCTCCAACCATAAAAATGCATTGCCTCTGAAAAGTGATGTCAAATAGTGTACACGAGAGCCAGTGTGGTGTAGTGGTTAAGAGCGGTAGTCTCGTAATCTGGGGAACCGGGTTCGCATCTCCGCTCCTCCACATGCAGCTGCTGGGTGACCTTGGGCTAGTCACACTTCTTTGAAGTCTCTCAGCCCTACTCACCTCACAGAGTGTCTGTTGTGGGGGAGGAAGGGAAAGGAGAATGTTAGCCACTTTGAGACTCCTTAAAGGGAGTGAAAGGCGGGATATCAAATCCAAACTCTTCTTCTAATTCAATAGGGGAATTCTCCCTCTTTCTCTCTTTCTCTCAGATGTGAGGACAATTGTGAGGACATTTTCTTTTTTACAAAGGAAATAAGCCACAACCTGATGCAGCAATGTGGAAAACTGAATTTGGGATTGGAAAAATGAGAGCACGAGAGAAACCAAAATTGGTATGTGTTAGGGTTCCAAGGAGTTGCTCGAGAGTAAATAGGCAAATGCCTCCCTGCTCGGCTGTGAAGCCTTGCTTTTGCTGCCAAAATAAACTTTCTCTGTGCAGAGCGCCACTCTCCCGTGGCTGGCTCATTCACTGGCAGAATCTGTGAGTGAGCGGTCCTAAAACCTTCCCCAGCAGAGTAGTTTCTTGATGCCCAGTCTGCGCCTCCCCTCTCGGCGTGGAAGCCTACTGCACAGGGAGGGCGTGGGTAACGGAGGACCTCTCTCCTCCCTGCTTTGCCCAGGCAAGGTGCCCTGGCACTGCCTCGCCTCCTCCGAGCCCTGAAGCTCCTCTCCACTGGAGACGTGGTTACTCTCCTCCGCTGAGGAGGAGCTGCTTCCCACGATCTTTGGGGGCTCTCTGTAATCCATCCAGCTTTTCCCCTCTCCCCCCTGAGCCGATGGCAGTTCCCTGACAGTATGATTCATGCATCCTTAAATACAAATATTAAAAATGCCAATGGGCATCAGACTTACAAAGTTCCACCTTCCCTTTCCCATTAGGGCAGCCTTTCTCAACCTTGGGTTCCCAGATGTTGTTGAACTACAACTCCCATCACCCCTAGCTAGCAAGGCCAGAGCTCAGGGATGATGGGAGTTGTAGTCCAACAACATCTGGGGACCCAAGGATGAGAAACACTGCATTAGGGCATCCTTTCCCTTGGAATTCTCTTCCTCACAATGTGTCCTTAGATTCATGTTAACAGTTCGATATCCACTTCAGAGCCAGGAGGTGATCCCTACGAGCTGCACATGAATCATCAGAAGCTCATCCAGGTTGTAATGAACCTGAAAAGATTCACTAACTGCTTTCACCCATGATGTCAAGAGCTACCTTCACCGGGGAAACGCAGTCTGCGCTGTAGTATGCGGAGATCCTTTGCTAGTTGTTCCTTAATCATGTATTGTGTTGCCTGCACATGAATGCTGGGTGGACATTGTGCACTGAACTGTGTGCAAAGAACCTCTCCCTCACAAAATAATTGGCCATTCCACAGAAAACATTTTAACTTTGGTTTCTTCAAGGCTGGATGACTGCAATGTGTTGTATTTGGGGCTTCCCTTGTGGTTCATCCGCAAGCTGAAGTTAGTGCAGAATGCTGCAGCATGGTTGCTGGTGGGAGAGAGGCCGTGTCAGCATATAAAACCTGTGCTCAACGATCAGCACTGGTTGCTGATTTGCTCCTGGGCAAAGTTCAAGGCGTTCCTGTTCGTATCTAAAGCCCTTAACATCTTTTTAAAAAGAATTTACAGTGGTACCTCGAGTTAAGTACTTAATTCGTTCCAGAGGTCTGTTCTTAACCTGAAACTGTTCTTAACCTGAAGCACCACTTTAGCTAATGGGGCCTCCTGCTGCCGCTACGTCGCCACTGCACAATTTCTGTTCTCATCCTGAAGCAAAGTTCTTAACCCGAGGTCCTATTTCTGGGTTAGCGGAATCTGTAACCTGAAGCATATGTAACCTGAAGCTTATGTTACCTGAGGTACCACTGTATATAAGTTTTACAATTTTATATTCAACACAATCATCATGATCACAAAAATAATATATGAATCCCAATCTTTCCCACCCGTCCCCCGCTACATCCCTCAACTTCCTCTTCTGATTCTTTAAATATCACTTCTCCTATCTTATTCTACCTTAATTTTGTAATCTTTTAGTTAAATATTGTTGTATTCTTATCATTTTGTACCATGTTTTTTTTCCAAATTACATCTTATACTTTATTTTCCCCATTATTACACCTTAACTTTTATGCTTGTTTTCTTAGTTGTAAGTGTTTACTCAAACCTTGCTAGTGAGTCCACTTTTTTACAATGTTTCTGTAAGTACAACATAAATGGTTCCCAGTCCTTTTTTTGAATTTCTATTGTCCTTGTCTCTTACTTTTCTAGTTAGCTTCGCCATTTCATTGTATTCCATCAGTTTTTCTTGCCATTCTTCTTTCGTTAGTATCTTGTTGTCTTTCCATCTTTTGGCTAGTAACATCCTAGCTGCTGTTGTAGCGTATATAAATAGTTTCTTCCACTCTTTTGGCAAGTCTTGACCTATAATGCCTAGCAAGAAAGCTTCTGGTCATCTAACAAAGGTTGTCTTAAACATTTTTTTCATTCCGTTATAAATCATTCCCCAATAGCTTTTGATTACTTTACAGTTCCACCACATGTGATGAAACATGCCTTCTGTGCTGGCCCCGGGGGGGGGGGGGGGGGAGGTACTGTTACCGTAGTCAAAGTTCAGTCCTGAGTCACTAGCCTGGTAGGAGTTCACAAGATGTGAGGCGAGGTCCGAAACAGGGAGCCGGGCAGGGACAGGAACACTCGAAGATCAGAAGCAGGGAGCCGGGCGGGGAACAGGAATGCTGGAAGGTCAGGTCTAGGTCCGGGTAAGAGCAGGTACTCCACAACGACGTTGCTCCCGTAACCTGGGACCGGGCTGACTGACCTTTATCTTCTCTAAGGCCAGGGGCGGTCCCGGCCCCCAGGAGCCCCGCCTCTCCTGGCCTTGAGGCAAGCACTCCTCCTGGGAGAAACCAGTTCCCTTCGCCTCTCTGCCCTAAGCCTCTGCAGTTCAGGAGAGGCTGAAGGGTTACTGGGCCCCGGGGGAGGCTCACCTGTAGACACTGAGTCCTCAAGCACCTCTGGGGCCAGAATGGTTTCACCTGGTGCCTGCTCCTGAGGATCTGACACAGGTGCAGGCTCCTCAGAATCTAGGCCTTGCCCCAGTTCAGCCGGCCCTGGAGGCGGGGACTCCTGTGCAGGCTGGGATTCCTCTGGTTCAGCCTCTGAATCGGAATCCCAGGCCATCACACCTTCTTTCTCTTTATACTTCCAACACTTATTGGAGCTTGTTCTATATATTTTTGACTTTTTAACAGGAATAATATACCATCAATACATCATTTTCATATAATTCTCTTCCAAAACTATACAATCAGTGAATTTTAAATTCACTTTCCATAATTTTTCCCAGTCTTCTACTTGTATGTTATGTCCTAAATCTTGTGCCCGTTTGATCATTACACATTTAAGCTCTTCAGCTTTGGTCTCCTACTGTAAACTATACATCTTCTTCAGTGTTTTGGTATAAAACCCGTAACAACTTGAGACCATTTTACTTATGAGATCACCTTATTTCTGAGATCAGCGAAACTGGCACTGTCACAGGTGCATCGTAGTACCATACCCCCCAACATTTCTCTGATGAAAATAGGGACATGCTAAGGAAAAGCAGGACATCCGAGGACCAAATCAGAAACCGGGATGGCTTCTGTAAATCCGAGACTGTCCGTGGGAAATAGGGGCACTTGGGGGGTCTGTAATACCCATTTCACATTTGTAAGAACTCAGTCATTTAGTGTGGCCTGTTTAAAAACCTCCAAGGAAGGAGAGTCCATCACCTTCTGAGATTCCACTGTCAAATAGCTCTAAACGTCAGAAAGTTCTTCCTAATGTTTAGTCGGAATCTCCTTTATTCTCATTTCATTCCACTGGTTCGAGCAGCTGAAAACAAGATCACTTTGTGATCTCTTCCATGCAACAAACATTCAGATATTTGTTTTTTTAAAAAAAAAAAATTATTAAGAATTTAAAAATTACAAAAAGAAAAAAAAATAAACATAACAAAGCAATACAATACAATACAAAAACAAAAACACTAAATATGCATAACAAAATAAAATAAAGACAATTAAAAACACATCCCATACTTTCAATATTATCAAACCTTCAGATATTTGAAAGATTTTGCATGGGCCTTCTTGAGAACTGCTTTTCTTGAAAGGGTAATATTTGTATTGCTGCTGCTTTGATTTGGTGCTGAAATCAATATGCTTAATGCTCTTATTGCTATCCAGCTGGACTGTATATATCTTGGTTTTGATGCTGTTTCTTGCTATGCCATTGCTATTCCCACTACCGATTTATGGTGCTAAATTTGGGTGTTGATTTGTTGCATTTTATACGTCAGAATCCATCTTGTGGGGGCTTGGCCCTGCAAGGTGGACGAAATATATTGTAAATAAATAAAATGAAAATGAAAACACACGTTCTAGGACTCCTGCGCCTTCCCACTAGTCTTGCCACTAGTCACCCGTGTCCTGAGGGGAGCCTAGTTTTTCTAATCCAGCAGCAACAGCACAGGTGCAATTAGAAAGATTGGCTCTCTGCCATTCCTCAAATTGGCCACAGAAAGTCACTGACTGCTGTGGAAGGTGCAAGTTGGCCTCCAGGGTCATTTGTCCCACCCTTGCTCTTCACAGTCCACAATTGCTTTGTCCGTTAATCTCCTTAGGTCCCTGTTTTCCAGGGCAGATAAGCTGCTTTCCTGTGAATAAATGGAGCGTAAATGGGTTCTTACACTCCTCTTAGTACCAACTCCAGATTCTCTGCAAAGCCCACATGCAATGAGCTTAGCAGCTGCAAAGCACCTGATGTACCAGCAACTAGGGAGGGGGGAAAGGAAGTTAAATGATCATTGTCTCTCTGCTTCCACTTGTGCCCAGTCGTTTTGGGCAACAACTTCTATCAGCCCTACCCAGAAATCTTCCAGCTTGTGGGAGACTTCATGTGGCAGGATGCTCTCAATTATTAACCCCAAGCACCAGAAGGAAGTTAATAATAATAATAATAATAATAATAATAATAATAATAATAATAATAATTTATTACTTATACTCTCCCATCTGGCTGGGTTTCCCCAGCCACTCTGGGCGGTTTCCAACAGAATATTAAAATACAATAGTCTATTAAACATTAAAAGCTTCCCTAAACAGGGCTGCCTTCAGATGTCTTCTAAAAGTCTGGTAGTTGTTTTCCTCTTTGACATCTGGTGCAAGGGCGTTCCACAGGGCAGGTGCCACTACCGAGAAGGCCCTCTGTCTGGTTCCCTGTAACCTCTCAGGGAGGGAACCGCCAGAAGGCCCTTGGCGCTGGACCTCAGTGTCCAGGTGGAACGATGGGTGTGGAGATGCTCCTTCAGGTATACTGGGCAGAGGCCATTTAGGGCTTTAAAGGTCAGCACCAACACTTTGAATTGTGCCTGGAAACATGCTGGGAGCCAAGACCAGTGTTATGTGGTCTCGGCGGCCCACATAACAGAAGGCTCTCGGCACTGGACCTCAGTGTCCAGGCAGAACGATGGTCATGGAGAACCCATTCAAATCTTTGGGAGATATTCTGCTCGGAGCACACCCGTTGAAATCTGCAACTTGTCCACTGATTCCAGCAGAACTTCTCTAAGAAATTATTAACATTGGCTAGCACCTCATGATGTTCCTCCACATAATTTACCAGTTGCTAGAAACCGCAGCAGGATGCTTGGATCCTGCCTTTGGGTATCCCAGAAGAGGCATCTGGGTGGCCACTGTGAGAACAAGATGCTGGACTAGATGGACCATTGGCCTGATCCATAAGGCTCTTTTAATGTTCTTATGTAAGGCAAACCTGTGGAAGACAGAATGTGACAGCACCTCCAAACCCTTTGTACTACATTGGGATATGGTGTATGTTTGCCCTACATACAGAGTAACATCTCTATTAGAATAGATAGCTAGATAGCTAGATAAATAGATAGGCAGACAATGCATTTTATTCCATTTTAATTTCTCATTATTCTGAGGAAGGGCTCAGCATTTAAATGCTTCTCATCAGTATGCATTTATCTATAAACAATACTGCAGAATTCATTTCTCGTTCTGGGTTACACACACACACACCAATTCCCAACAAACCGGTGGTTGATTGCATGCTAGGCTCGGTAGCACTATTAAAAATTAAGGGGCAAAATGTTGTTTGCATTGCACTAAACGGCAAAAGTACCCAATGTTTGTAAGTTCCCATTTATTAGTCTCTTCATAATATAAACAAGAATAATATGTGGGATGCTATTAATTCTCTCCTGGGCCTCTGTTATAATTATGTTTATTATTGCCATTTATTTCAAATCCATAACCTTTATCTCAAGTAATGAGCAAAGGAAAGAACAGAACAGCTATTGAGCCGCTAAGATGAAGGTTTACAAGGATATAACTGCTGTCTCTCTAACCCCCTCTAGAGGCTTGGGACAGTTGCTCCATTCGTCCAACAGTAATGGCAGCCCTCACATTATTCCTTTTATGGGTACATGGCACTGGTAGCAGCAGTCAAAACATACTCTCTTGCATGCTGACAAATCTTGCAGTTGAGTTGTCCAGCTGGTGACCCAAACAACCATTTTTAATTTAGCAGCCCTTTTCAGCAACGCCTCTAACCTTCATTGCACTCTCCCATGACACCATTAAGGATCTGATGGGATCTAGAAGCCTCCTTGCAACTCAGTCCCTCCTTGCATGGAGAGGATCCACCTTGCCACCACTGTTACATATTATCGGAGAGAGATGCTTGCAGATAAAGGGCAGATCTACACTCCTGGTTTATAACGTTAAGGAACGGTTAAGGAACAGTTATCATAAGGTTGTTGTTGTTTAGTTGTTTATTCGTGTCTGGCTCTTCATGACCGCATGGACCAGAGCATGCCAGGCACTCCTGTCTTCCACTGCCTCTCGCAGTTTGGTCAAACTCATGCTGATAGCTTCGAGAACACTGTCCAACCATCTCGTCCTCTGTCATCCCCTTCTCCCTGTGCCCTCCATCTTTCCCAACATCAGGGTCTTTTCCAGGGAGTATCATAAGGTATTTGGCCACAATTACATTTTGCTTGTAACTTTAATAGTGTGTTATTAAAATGTGACGCCAGAGGGCGGTGCAGAGCAACTGGAAATTGGCAGTAAGAGAAACAGAATGATATATCTAAGATCGTTCTAACAATGCTAAAAAATGTCAGTGTAGATCCATCCAAAGATCCATTTAGTCTGGGAAGAATAGAAACCGCAGTAAGGGCTTAGTCGCACCTTAGCACACATTGGGGGAAGCAGTGGCCACCTGGGTCCTGCTGGGCTACAGCTCCCATCATCCTTGACCATTGGCCAAGATGGTTAGGGCTGATGGGAGCTGGAGTCCACTGACATGTAGAAGGTACCACATTGATTAATCATGGTCTAGTCTGACTGGCACTGACTCTCCAAGGACATAAAATCACAGAGTTGGGAATGTACCACAAATGTCATCTAGTCGATCTGCCAGCTGAGGACAGCATCTCTGATAGGTTGGCCATCCAGCCACCCCTTAATAACCACCAATGAAGGAGAGTCCACAACTTTTCAAGGTCTAAGATAAAGGTACTTTTCATCCCTTGCTAACTGAACTGTTCAACTGGAGATGATAGGAGTGCAACGACGTAGCTTCTGCTTATAAAACATTAACTGTATGACTTATGATCCTGTAAGGTACAATAAGCTAGCATTATTATCAACATCCAGTGGAACCTCTGTTGTCGAACATAATCCATTCCGGAAGACTGTTCGACTTCCAAAACGTTTGACAACCAAGACGCAATTTCCGGTCGGCAAAACCCATTGAAGAAATGGAGAAACGCACCTCGGAAGCCGTTTGAGAACTGAGGTTCCACTGTATTACAGAAGTGGGGTCCCCTGTGTCAGCTGTACATGTTGCATCTATTTCAACTGGGCCACATGGGCTCTGTAGTTCATATGTTCTCCCAGTGGTTCAGTTGTACTGCAGCATCCAAGGCCTTCCTGAAACTTGAACCCTATCCCACCACACTAGGATCTCCATGCCAACGTCTCCCACTCTGGCACATAGTACAAGGTATGGGAAGTGGCAAGGAAGGTTGGGAGCTGGTGTTTTGTGTGTCTGAAGACTCCGAGATTCCAGCCTTGCCCTAGTCATCCCTACATGGAAGATGGAACCAGCTTGGTTTTAACTTCGGGGGTACCTTCCAACTCTACAATGTTATGATTTCATGCTTCTCTACTCCTCCCATCCCCACAGATTCCTCCAAGTTTCCCAGCCCCATAAGTATACTCCTGATTCTGGGTTATTCCTGAGTTATGTCCTGCTGCAAGAACTGGCTGGACTGTTGCATTTTTAGATTCCAGAGTGATCACTGAAAGATTTAAATGGGAGAACCTAAACTGGCAACAGTTGGGCCAATTCCTAATTGCCACTAGCACGTTCCCTTTAAAAACTACACACACACACACACACACACACACACACACACACACACTGCCCCGCTGCTTTCCCCCTTCCAACTGGCCCTCCTCTAGCCTTTCTGAATAATGAAACCCACTTCAGATTCCAAGTGAAGTGTACGTCTTAATTGGCTGGGCAAGGCGAAAAGGTCTGGAACAGACATATTGTGCCGGCTAAGACTTTCTTTGAGCGTGTCCATATTTTAATCCTTACGGGCCCCTAATGCTCTTATCTCTAAATTTCATAAGACACAAAAGAGGCATCTTGCCCAGCATGGGAATGTACAGAGGATAATTCTCGTGATGGAGCAACGGCGGAGGGAAAGTAATGGTCCAGGAACGTGCGGCAAAGGAAATCTGCTGCAACCAATCAGGATTGCATGGGGGAATTGAGGCAGGCACTGTGTTATTAAACTAATTGGGATACATCCAAGAACGCTCTGATGTCAACCCAACTTTTCCAGAAAGCGTCTTGGGGCTCGCTGATGATTGTGTTTCTTTCGGATCTTTATTGCTTTCTGTCGCTTCCAAAAAAAAAAGAGAGAGAGAAAGAAAGAAAGAAAGAAAGAAAAAGGAGGGGGGTGGAGAATTGCAACTTGACTATGCTGATGAAGGTGACTCAGCAGAAGTAGCCCAATGGACACCAGCAGGAGCAAATCTTTGTCAGCAGAAAGCTGGAATATTTTGCTATAAACAAGACAAACCCAAGAGAAACACCTGCATTCTTCTTACACCGATGCATCTGGCGTTCTGCCTTCCAGGACGATGGGGTTCATATTGCAGAAAAACCAGCTCTGCTCTCAGAGATGGACCAGAGAGCTTCATTCTAGCCTCCCATCATGCCTGCCTCACAACAGTGGCAAAAATTCTCTGTCTTTGCTCTCTTCTCCTCTCATTTTTATTCCACAACGCTTCTGTCCTGGCAGCATCTGTGACCCACTTCCCTTTTATCCTCACAACACCCCTGCGAAGTAGGTTTGGTTGTTATAGAAGACCAAGGTCCTCTAGGGTAGGGTTACTAGACATCCCCGTTCCCCAGGGACAGTCCACGAATTTGCAAAGAAGCCCCCAGACAAATTCCATACCCAGAATGTCCCCAGATTTCATCTAATGTCCCCGGGAAATGCAGCAGCGGCAGTTTTTGCAGCCTGGAGCAGTGGATCTGGCTGGCTTCAGGAGCTGCTCGGAAGTCCCCATATAATGGTGGTGCAGGGGCTCTCCGATGCAGCTTCCAGGCTGCCTCCACCTTCCCTGACCCCAGCAACTAAGCTGTGAAGGGAGGCTCCATGCTGTCTATTGAAGCAGCCTCCCAACTCCTACTTGCGTGCAAGCAGGAGGGGGCAGGGATCTCTCAGTTAGGCAATGGGAAGCCTCCCTTCCCAGCTGAGGGATCCCCATGCCCCCTCCTGCTTGCATGCAAGTAGGAATGGGATTGGGGCTGTCCCGATGGGAAGGGAGGCATTGCGCTGTCTGAGAGATCCATGCCTCCTCCTGCTTGCACGCAAGTAGGAGTGGGATTGGGGCTGTCCCGATGGGAAGGGAGGCATTGCGCTGTCTGAGAGATCCATGCCTCCTCCTGCTTGCACGCAAGTAGGAATGGGATTGGGGCTGTCCCGATGGGAAGGGAGGCATTGCGCTGTCTGAGAGATCCATGCCTCCTCCTGCTTGCACGCAAGTAGGAATGGGATTGGGGCTGTCCCGATGGGAAGGGAGGCATTGCGCTGTCTGAGAGATCCATGCCTCCTCCTGCTTGCACGCAAGTAGGAATGGGATTGGGGCTGTCCCGATGGGAAGGGAGGCATTGCGCTGTCTGAGAGATCCATGCCTCCTCCTGCTTGCACGCAAGTAGGAATGGGATTGGGGCTGTCCCGATGGGAAGGGAGGCATTGCGCTGTCTGAGAGATCCATGCCTCCTCCTGCTTGCACGCAAGTAGGAATGGGATTGGGGCTGTCCCGATGGGAAGGGAGGCATTGCGCTGTCTGAGAGATCCATGCCTCCTCCTGCTTGCACGCAAGTAGGAATGGGATTGGGGCTGTCCCGATGGGAAGGGAGGCATTGCGCTGTCTGAGAGATCCATGCCTCCTCCTGCTTGCACGCAAGTAGGAATGGGATTGGGGCTGTCCCGATGGGAAGGGAGGCATTGCGCTGTCTGAGAGATCCATGCCTCCTCCTGCTTGCACGCAAGTAGGAATGAGATTGGGGCTGTCCCGATGGGAAGGGAGGCATTGCGCTGTCTGAGAGATCCATGCCTCCTCCTGCTTGCACGCAAGTAGGAATGGGATTGGGGCTGTCCCGATGGGAAGGGAGGCATTGCGCTGTCTGAGAGATCCATGCCTCCTCCTGCTTGCACGCAAGTAGGAATGAGATTGGGGCTGTCCCGATGGGAAGGGAGGCATTGCGCTGTCTGAGAGATCCATGCCTCCTCCTGCTTGCACGCAAGTAGGAATGGGATTGGGGCTGTCCCGATGGGAAGGGAGGCATTGTGCTGCCTGAGCCTCACCACTGCCACCACTCTTGGCTCTCCTTCTTTGCCTTCCATGCCTGACCCACCACGCACCACTTCCCCACCACCACCACCACTGAAGAATCAACAACTCAGGGGCTGCCCAGGCTCATGGAGAAAGGAGAAAGAAGCCTAGGAGGAAGGGGAAACGTGGTGGTTGAGGTCAAGGCAGCAGCTGGCCCTCTGCCACCGCCATAGCTGCAGCATCAATGTCCCAAACATGTAATATTTATTTAATTAATTTAAGTGTCCCCGGATTCATTGAAAAAAATCTGGTAACTTTACCTAGGGTCACTAAGTAAGCTTTACAACAGAGCAGGAATTGGAATCCGAGTCTCCTGAATCCAATCCCACTAGTCAGTGGTGACTACTCCAACAGAGAAACCAGTAGGAGAACACTTCAATCTCCCAGGACATTCTATACAAGATCTCAAAGTAGCTGTTTTACTACAAAGGAATTTCAGAAATAGACTGGAAAGAGAAGCTGCTGAATTGCAACTTATCACCAAACTTAAAACCATGGAGAGACCTGGTCTGAACAAAGACATTAGATTCTTATCTCATTATACATGACAAAGCCATTTTTCACCTTCTCACCCCTTGCTTTTTCCTGTAAGACCTATTGCAGTCGTTAAGAGTCGTCAACAGGCTCATCACAGCTATCTGCCAATCACCCATTCCCACCACCCTTCTGAGTAATACCCCTCCCCACCTTCTCACTATATAGAAGGGTCTGGAAACTTCTGTTTCAGTGTATCTGAAGAAGTGTGCATGCACACGAAAGCTCATACCAAGAACTAACTTAGTTGGTCTTTAAGGTGCTACTGGAAGGAATTTTTTTTGTTTTTACTATGGCAGACCAACACGGCTACCTATCTGTAACTAGATGGCACTAGGTGACAGGTGATGGCTGAGGGTGAGGAGACCTGGTGGGGCTGGCCTGTCACAGCAAAGCCGATGGAAGGAGCACATCCACATGCACCGACTCCACACCCACCACCCATGAGAATGGACACGGATTCATTCCTAAAAGCAGCCGCCACCATCCCTCAGAAAGCCTTGAAATGTTCAACCAGATCTGTCTTACACAGAGATGGAGGAGAGGATATTATTGTGGGCTTTCTAAGAGCGAGGAATGTGGGAGGCAGATGTAAGAGAAAGTGTGTGAAGGCGCACAGGGCAACATCGGCTGGGCTTTCAAGAGGCGTATCTGTGTTTGCGCCACAAAGCAAGACGTATGGAACATAATGGCAATGTAAAGCACTAAGGGGCTGGGATGAATCAGCTTTGTGTGTGGGGGGGGGAATAAAGGACAAAGGGAAGGTGGGAATGGATGAAAGAAGGCTTTGGGGAGGAAAGAGTGGAAGAGAATTGGGTGAGGAAGTGGAAAGAAGGAGTGTGGATGAGTCAACAATATTGTGGGTGGGTGGTATGCTTGGCAAATCCACACTGTGATCAACTCCTGCCCGGAAACCAATGTCCCCATTGTGGAAGGACGTGTGGATCCAGAATTGGCCTCCACAGTCCCTTACAGACTCACTGTTAAAACTGTGTTTATGGAAGGCAATCTTACTTGGCTACGAGGAATCACCAAAGAAGAAGAAGAAGGGTGGGTGGTTGGGTGAGTGGGAGAGTTTGGTGCTTCCAGGATCCAGGAGGGGACTTTGGGAAAGATATCCCACCCCACCCCCATCTGCCTTAACAGTGAAGAAGCAGGTTTTGCAGACAGAGAATTCTCTTGTGCTGCCTCTGAACTTTTGGGATTCTCTCCACAGTCAGCATTCAAATCCTCACGATGGCTCCTGTTGCTCTGTCCCAGCTCCTGCCAACCTAGCAGTTTGAAAGCACACCAGCACAATTAGATAAATAGGTACCACTGTGGCAGGAAGGTAAACAGTGTTTCCGTGCGCTCTGGTTTCCACCACGGTGTCCCGTTGCGCTAGAAGCGGTTTAGTCCTGCTGGCCACATGACCTAGAAAGCGGTCTGTGGACAAACGGCGGCTCCCTCGGCCTGAAAAGAGAGATGAGTTCCACACTCCATAATTTCCTTTGACTGGACTCGACTGCCCAAGGGTCCTTTATCTTTTACCTTTGCTATTGAGGTAGTTTGCCCTGTTATGTATAATTATGTGACACTGAAATAGGAATGCCTGTGTATTGCTGAAAGGATTTAACATGCAAGATTCCACTGAAGCTAAGCTAAATGAAGAGCAAAGAATGAGGATTTTAACCCTGGTCTCCCAGGTCATGGTCTTACAATCTAACCATTATGCCACATTTGCTCATGTATTGGCTGCTTTTTTGTATGAGTGTTTTAAAGTTTTTCATGTTTTTATTGGTATAATGCCTTGAGAAAGCAAGCAAGCAATAATAATAATAATAATACCTGAGTCTAGAGGGAATGGGGCTTACCAGCCCTTCGTCTAGTCTTTAGAGCAGGGGTCAGCAAACTTTTTGAAATATACTTGGAGTTGAGAGTGGATTTCATGCTCTTTATTCAGCTCATTGTGGTGGAGGAATGGAAGTTCCCCCAGAATGTCTGCTTTATATACATTATATACCCAATGGGCCCCACATGATTGCCTAATTCCAGGATTCTCCTGTAGGCCAATCAGGTTTCGGATTCACTTCCACCTGGAGCTGGATTGGGTGGCTCCTGTGGACCAATCAGACTGCTGCATTCTGGGTCCTATTAGTCTAGGACCCATCAGACTGCTGCATTTTGGATCCTATTATTCTAGGACCCATCAGACTGCTGCATTTTGGATCCTATTCAACTAACACTTTTTCAGCAGGGGGCCGGTCCACTGTCCCTCAGACCTTATGGGGAGGCTGGACTATATTTTGAAGGGGAGGAAATGAACGAATTCCTATGCCCCACCGATAACTCAGAGATGCATTTTAAATAAAAGCACACATTCTACTCATGTAAAAACACCAGGCAGGCCCCACAATTAACTCAGAGATGTAGAAACATGCGGATTCCCAGACTATCCACAGGCCCAATTCAGAAGGTGATTGGGCCGGATCCGGCCCCCGGGCCTTAGTTTGCCTACCCATGCTTTAGAGCTATGTCCCCTGAAAAGACAGCTTTCCATATGTGTCGTACCCTGTCAGCTAAACTAACTCTTGCAGCCTTAACCAACCAGCAAGTACAAGGGTTGAACCCACAAGCATTTGACTTCACAGCACCAAGAATGCAATCTGCATCTGGAGACTTTGCAAATTGAAAAGTATCCATAGAAACGGATGTAGCAGAAGCTACGTCTACCGGCATTTTTCTCAATGTGGAGTCAAGGTCAGACTGGACAAGGGTGATGTATCTGAAAAATACCATGAAAACTAACATTCCAAATGTACAGTCCAGTTAGCTGAGCAGTGAGATAAGCCATGTTTCTTGTCCCTGATAGCTTCTTTGTGCATCAACGAAGCAGTCCAGGGTTGTTGTTGTTTATAATGATAATAATTTTATTATTTATAATCCACCCATCTGGCTGGGTTTCCCCAGCCGCTCTGGCCGGCTCCCAGCAGAAAAGTAACAACACACTCATCTCGCTTTATTGGCCAAGGGAGCCGGCGTACAGCTTCCAGATCATGTGGCCAGCATGATTAAGCCGCTTCTGGCGAACCAGAGCAGCGCACGAAAATGCCGTTTACCTTCCCGCTGGAGCTGTACCTATTTATCTACTTGCACTTTGACATGCCTTCGAACTGCTAGGTTGGCAGGAGCAGGGACCGAGCAATGGAAGCTCACCCCGTCGCAGGGATTCGAACCGCCAACCTTCTGATTAGCAAGTCCTAGGCTTTGTGGTTTAAGCCACAGCGCCACCTGCATCGACCACCAAAAAGAGAGGTATGTGTTGATTTATATGTTTGACGTATTCCTAGCGTAACCAAAATATTTAGACATTTAAAAATATAATAAAGAAGAGTTGCCAAACTCCTCTGGTGACAGGGCATGGTATGTTGGTGAAGGCATAGGCAATAGCCAATAGGTACTGTCCTAGGCATTCCTCCGCCTTGCCCCCCAATGATCACATTCTGGGAAATGAAGATTCCAGCATAGAATAAAATGTATCATTCTATTAAGTAGGAAAAGTACACCTTCAGATCTCACCCACTGCCCTTGAACGTTATGCATGCTGTAATATTAAGATGACAATTCTATACACATTTAATTTGGATAAGAACATAAGAGCTCTGCTGGAACACTCCAAAAACCCATTTAATCCACTTTTTAACAGTGGCCAACTAGACACATATGGGAAACCCACAGATAATCCCGTTGAAATCAGTGTGGTTCACTTCCAAGGAAGTTTGAATGTATTTATTAATATTTTAATACACATTTGTCTTAAAGCTCCAAGCAATATACAAACATCGTAAAACAAAGTTAAGACCTGGTACAGTGGCTTGAAATCATCATTAAAAAATAATTAACAATAAACACAGATAAGGAGAGGCACAAATGGAGGAGAGCGTTGGAAAAATTTAATGCTGGTTGTTGGAACATCAGTTTGGAAATTAGACTATGTAGCTTGAATGTCCCTTTTGAAATTGGATTTCATCTCATGATGATAAACTGCCTGATGCTGGGAGGAGGGAGGGCCGTGACATCACAGCATAATAATAAACAATTTTAATAGTAATTATGGCTGATGGCTATGCTAATAATAATCACAGACAAATATACAGTGATTAAACAAGGTCGACGGGCTATTTATCATCTTACTTTTCCATTTAACTACTTGAACAATAGTTTTTCCTTGTACTGAAGTTTGTGGAGGAACATGGGGAAAGCATATGAGAGGTTGGAATAGAAGAAATCTACCAAAAAAACCAACCCATAATATCCCAAGAGTTCCAAAGCATGCTTCACTCAACCCTTTTGGTTGTAGGAACCTACATTTTACTCAGAATAGACCCATTAAAAAGAACAGGCCTCAGTCAGTCAATTAGTTTATTTTCCTATGGGTCAACCCATTATATATGTTTCACTGTTACTCCATGCAGACGTTGAAAGTGTCCACAGTGTTCAGTAAGCATGCTGAGAACACAAACTATGTATGTATGTATGCATGTATGTATAAAACCAGGGGTCAGAAAACTTTGTCAGCAGGTGGCTGGTCCACTGTCCCTCAGACCTTGTGGGGGGCTGGGCTATATTTTTTTTGGGGGGGATGAACGAATTCCTATGTCCCACAAACAACTCAGAGATGCATTTTAAATAAAAGGACACTTTCTACTCATGTAAAAACACGCTGATTCCGGGACCATCCGCGGGCTGGATTGAGAAGGCGATTGGGCCGGATCCAGCCCCCGGGCCTTAGTTTGCCTACCCATGTATAAAACTCTCTCATACACCATCAGGTTTCTAGACCTTAGAGCTCCAAAACATGCTAATCATTTGTGATGCAACCTCAGATGTCCGAGGGGAAGTTGAACAGGCTTTCTAGTCGCCAGTTGATAATCCTTCAGAACAGATGGGAAGGGGGGCAATCCGAAGAGTTCAGTAAGTGCCGCAAATTCCTCCCATTGGGCAATCTCTCCCCCTCCCTATACAAGTGGAGTTCAGTTTGCCTCGAGGTGAGGATGAAACCCCTTGCAGAAAAAGTCTTTACCCAAAGTCGGCCAGGTTATTTGGGTGTTGGAGGCAAGAAAAATCCCACCAGAACATTACAGCGGTACCTCTGTTTAAGAACTTAATTGGTTCTGGAGGTCCGTTCTTAACCTGAAACTGTTCTTAACCTGAAGCACCACTTTAGCTAATGGGGCCTCCTGTTGCCGCCGAACCACTGCTGCGCGATTTCTGTTCTCATCCTGAAGCAAAGTTCTTAACCCGAGGTACTATTTCTGGGTTAGCGGAGTCTGTAACCTGAAGCATCTGTAACCTGAAGTGTCTGTAACCTGAGGTACCACTGCATCCCTTCCCTAGCAGCAAAGTGCAATAATGTTGACAACAACAAGATGAAAGAACTATTTGCTTTATTTCCATGATATCCAAAATCTTGCCTGATGATAGGGCTGACCCTGTTAGTATGGTCATGGCTCATATTGACTCCACCACTAACCAGCTCCCCACTGCAAGACACACACTTCCCAAACTGACCCTTCCACAAAGGGTGAAACTTCAAAACCTGCCATCGTCAGACTCGCAAGACTATGAAATATCCCAGCATTTGTCCCTTGGGGTTGTGTTTATAGTTATTATTGGGTGGTTACATAACACTTCAGCTTTGCTGGCTTGGTTTTCCAGTTGGGGTCGAGATGTTTGAATGGTACGACAAAAGGAGAGATCAACAGAACGGAAACCAAACATGCCTCGTATGAATTTCTGAATATTGGTAATGATGCAATTAGAATCCCGAATGCCAAATACAATCTTTGATCTGACAGTGAATAATTTGCAGACTAAGAGGGGTCAATGCAGTGTGGGTACCTGAATACAAAGGATGAAACTGAAGAGGTTTGTTTGGTCAGCCTGTGTCCCCATTCTTCTTATGCATTTCCTGAGATATTATTCACTCCTCGTTTGGTTCTAAATTACTCATAATGTTAGTAAGAAGTGGGTGGCTGATGTTCAAGCTACCAGTTTGCGTAAGTTCTTACAGTATTTTTTTTTTGCCCTGAATCTACATGGGACGTAACCGGCTGTACTTTTGAATAAATAAGGTATACTATTCATTGTATCAAATTGTAGATTTCAGCGGAAGTCTCATAAAGTTCAGCAAAAAAGCAGAAGACCCAGTAGATCAGTTTATTCTCTAGTTAGTTCATGCATAAGGTCCATACATGTATAAGTGTCTTTTCCACCTGTCTGTTCATAGAGTCCAATAATCCACATGAAGGCTTGTTACAATTCCATAGAATCCTTTCACAGAGTCTAAGACAAGGATTTCCGGAATATTAGCCTTGTTTCACCATCCTAGGCTTCATCAGTAGTACAGTGGTACCTCGGTTTAAGTACTTAATTCATTCTGGAGGTACGTTCTTAACCTGAAACTGTTCTTAACCTGAAGCACCACTTTGGGGGCCCCTGCTGCTGCTGCGCCGGCAGAGCACAATTTCTGTTCTCATCCTGAAGCAAAGTTCTTAACCTGAAGCACTATTTCTGGGTTAGCGGAGTCTGTAACCTGAAGCGTCTGTAACCTGAGGTACCACTGTACAGGCTCTAGGTAATGCATATAAATACAATATCGTAATCTCACACATTTTTACAGCAAAAATAATATAATTTATGTATGAGTTTACATGTATAACATCTGAGCATGGATTAAGCTTGTTTTACTTCTGTTGTGCCATATGGGTCACTTTAAGAAAGAAATTTTGTATCTATGGATTGCCAACACCTGTTACTCAAACCAACATTGTGCTTGTCCATATAATCTTGCTTTGTAACACTTGCTGCTTACTGCGGCCACTACTATGCTATAAGATCCACTATCCTGTAATATTACATATGGTATGTACAGTTGTTTATGGCTTTTATATTATTTTATATATGAAAGGATTCTGTGGAACTGTAACAACACTTCATGTGGATTATTGGACTCTTTGAACAGACAGGTGGAATAGACACTTATATATGTATGGACCTTATGCATGAACTGACTAGAGAATGAACTGATCCACTGGGTCTTCTGCTTTTTTCGTTGAACTTTATGAGACTTCCATTGAAATCTACAATTTGATACAATGAATAGTATACCTTATTTATTCAAAAGTACAGCCAGTTACGTCTTGTGTGTTTATTGAGTATGTTTCACGTAACCATAAGTTTGTTGTTGTTTTGCTAAATCAACATAGAGCTGGTATTCAAAGGACAGGACAAGAACCCCAAATTGGAAAGCACCCCAGCTTTTCGGGATATTCCACCTTATGCAAGAGCTTCCTGCCTTGAATTCAGAAGATTCCGGGTTCAACCCTCAAAGCCTCCAGATAGGGCTGGGACAAATCCGAGGAGATCCACTGCAAGTCAGTTGAGAAGAAGAAGAGGAGGAGGAGGAGTTTGGATTTGATATCCCGCTTTACCACTACCCTAAGGAGTCTCAAAGCAGCTCACATTCTCCTTTCCCTTCCTCCCCCACAACAAACACTCTGTGAGGTGAGTGGGGCTGAGAGACTTCAGAGAAGTGTGACTAGCCCAAGGTCACCCAGCAGCTGCATGTGGAGGAGCGGGGAATCAAACCCAGTTCACCAGATTATGAGTCCACCACTCTTAACCACTACACCACACTGGCTCTTTCAATATTTTGGTGGTTACACCAATGATCTAACTCTGTACAAGGCAGATCTTCATGCCTGAATGTCAATGTGGCATCACAGAATCTGCAAGCTCATTGGCTGTCTCTTATTTGTCAGTTCCCATTCTCTGGCACCTATTCTTTCTCCTTCTCCTTCTCCTCCTCCTCCTCCTCCTCCTCCTCCTCCTCCTCCTCCTCCTCCTCCTCCTTCTTCTTCTTCTTCTTCTTCTTCTTCTTAGTTGTATACCACCCTATACCCATAGGTCTCAGGGTAGTTCACAACACAAAGCTGCAATATAAAAACACATAACAAAAACAACAACAATTTTATTATTTACCGTATACCCCGCCCACCTGGCTGGGTTTCCCCAGCCACTCTGGGCGGCTTACAGCATATATAAAAACAAAATAAAACATTAAACATTAAAATGCATTCTAAAAATAATTAAAGCAATTAACAATGCTAATGGATACAAACTAATGAAAATACACTCCCCAACAAAAGCCCCAATATAGGGTTGCAAATCTGAATAAAATACTGGGGGGCAGGTAAGCCCCACCCCACATAAATGATCACAAGACATGGCACACACACCCCATTGAAATGGCAATGCCCATCAACTTTGGGCAGCTGCCCCTCAAACATTTTAGCTCCTGTGCTCCTAAACAATCCCCCAGCCCACAAATACAGATACAAAAATCCAAATTAACATATAACATTTAAAAAGAATTTAAAGAAGCCCCATCAAATAAAACAACACCCACCCAAGTTAAGACGCCCCCCTTAAAACAGTAATTTTAGCACAAGGGGGCTGGGCAATGCCCTTTCTCCATGCCCAAAGTGCCGTCCCCAAAGGGTGTCATCCCTTTCGGTGGTGGCCCCACCCCCAGGGCAAGTCGACTTTACAGAGCCGCCAATGGGAGACCATTCTCCCCGGTTTCTGCTTTTTGAGGGTGCCATTCTTAAGCCTCTCCAACTCCTGACAACATATTGAAAGGCAATTCTGGTTTACTTGTAAGCTCTGCAACCTAAAGGGCAAACATGATCCTGATTTTCAAAACGCTTACTTATTTATTATATTTGAAATATTTAAAAACTCTCTAAGCAGCATGCAACATAAAAAAAAAAAAACAAATTGTGCCAGCGTTTATATAAGAAGAGCCCTGCTGGATGAGGCCAAAGGTTAATCTATTCTGCCTTGGTCAGATCCCACCTGGAATCCTATGTCCATTTCTGGGCCCCATAGAAGAAAAGGATATCGAAGAAGCTGGAATGTGTGCACAAGAGGGAGATGGATACATTTAGCCTGGAGAAGAGACGATTTAGAGGTGAGATGATAGCCATCTTCAATATTAAAAGGGGAGCCACAAGGAAGATGGAGCCAGCTTGTTTTTCTGCTGCTCCAAAAGGTAGGACCCAAAATCAATGGATTCAAATGACAGGAAAGGAGATTCCGTCTAAACATTGTTGTTGTTGTTGTTGTTTAGTCGTTCAGTCGTGTCCGACTCTTCGTGACCCCATGGACCAGAGAACGCCAGGCACCTCTGTCCTCCACTGCCTCCCGCAGTTTGGTCAAACTCATGCTGGTAGCTTCAAGAACACTGTCCCACCATCTCGTCCTCTGTCGCCCCCTTCTCCTTGTGCCCTCCATATTTCCCAACACCAGGGTCTTTTCAAGGGAGTCTTCTCTTGTCATGAGGTGGCCAAAGTACTGGAGCCTCACCTTCATCATCTGTCCTTCCAGTGAGCACTCAGGGCTGATTTCCTTAAGAATGGAGAGGTTTGATCTTCTTGCAGTCCATGGGACTCTCAAGAGTCTCCTCCAACACTATTATTATTATTATTATTATTATTATTATTATTATTATTATTAATTGAATTTATATACCACCATATACCCGGATGTCTCAGGGCAGTTCACAGAAAAGATATACATAAAAACCACAGTATATACAATCAAAATACAAACAACAACCCCACAAGACTTACCCACTCTGGAAGAATGGCAGATGAAGGTGATGGACTATATGGGATTGGCAGAAATGACTGGCAGAATATGAGACCAGGGAGAAGAGGCGGAAGAAGATTGGAAGAAATTTAAAGACTATTTACAGAAATATTGCAAAATTAATGAATGTTAGAATGATGTTGGATAGAAACTAAGTGGTTTCCAGCTGTAATGCTTTAAGAGAATATGGAAAAAAAGGTTTAGAAATAGGTAAAAATTTATTGATAAGGATTTGCTGAACTAACAATGTGAATTGGAATACAAAAAAGGGAGGTATGAGGAGGTCTGGGAAATAAGTTAATGGAAAATAAGTAATGGAAACTTTGTGTGTTTTTAATTTTTTTAAATTTTTGTATTTTTGTTATATTTTCTTTTTTCTTTTTATTGTATTACTATTGAAAACTTTAAAAAATATTCTTTAAAAAAAAATACAAACAACAACCCAATAACACACACACACCCATACACAAAGAGAGCCACATTTTAAAAGGGCACAGGATGACAATCAGATCAACCAAAGACTTGGCTAAAAAGGAACATTTTTACCTGGCACCTAAAGGTGTATAATGAAGGGAGAACATTCCGTAGACTGCAGAGAAGGCTCTGCTCTCATGTTGCCACCCTCCGGACCTCTCAAGGAGGAGGCACACAAAGAAGGGCCTCAGAAGATGATCTCAGGGTCCAGGTAGGTTCAAATGGAAAGAGGCGGTCCTTGAGGTATTGCGGTCCTGAGCTGTTTAAGGCTTTATAGGTCAAAACCAGCGCTTTGAATTGGACCCAGAAACTAATTGGTAGCCAGTGCTGTCAGACCAGGATTGGTGTAATATGTTCAAACCGTCTTGCTCCGGTGAGGAACCCGGCTGCTGAATTCTGCACCAGCTGAAGTTTCCAAACCGTCTTCAGAGCCAGTCCTATGTATAACGCATTGCAGTAATCTAACCTTGAGCTTACCAGAGCATAGACTAACAGTAGTTAGGGTATCCCTGTCCAGATAGGGGCATAGCTGGGCCACCAGCTGAAGCTGATGGAAGGCATTCCAGGCCACAGAGGCCACCTGAGCCTTGAGTGACAGCAAAGGATCCAGGAGGACCCCCAAGCTATGAACCTGCTCCTTCAGAGGAAGTGTAACCCCATCAAGAGCAGGCGACCTCCCACCCATCTGGTCTAGGGAACCACCCACTAACAGTGCCCTGGTCTTATCTGGATTGAGCTTCAGTTTGTTGGCTCTCATCCAGTCCATTATCGAGACTTCACTGGTCCACCAAACATCAGGAAGAACTTTCTGGCAGCAAGAGCAGTTCAACAGTGGAACAGACTCTCTCAGGAGGTGATGGAGTCTTCTTCCTTTTAAGCAGAGGTTGGATGGCCATCTGTCATGGATGCTTTAACTGAGATTCCTGCTTTGCAAGGGGATGGACTAGATGCCCCTCGGGGTCCCTTCCAACTGCGCAATTCTATGACTCCATGATTTCTAGTGCCACAATTCCATGATTCTATTCGCCAAGTAGGTCTTAGCAGGGCAAAGGTGATGCAAGGAAGGTGCCTTCTTCTCATTCAGGCCTTGTAGAAGAAGCCAAATTAGGCTCATTATTAGGCCCTGCTGTTCTCTATCCCTCTCATGACCCACACAAACGCACATACGGTGTTGCCAAGATACATCTGCTAATTAAAAAGGGGTGGGGGCGAAGCTACCCAAGAACAACAGGGAGTTGTGGGAAGGAAGGATGAGGGAAGCACTGTGGGGAACGAAGACGTGCCATTGACATTCTAGTCATGCACAACGTGAATCTGAGCTATTTGCCTGTTGCTTAAAACACACACACAAACAAAGCATTCTAGGCTCCCTCTGTCCTTCCCAGCCCAGCCTACTAATTTCCTCTTCTCTCCTCCCTCCTCCTCCCCCTTGCACACCCACTTCTTCAATGTCGTGATTCCTCTTTGGGGGCTCCCAAATTCTCTCACAATGGTGGGCCGCCGACCAGTTGGCAAAGTCTACGCGCCGGGGTGTGCTGCTGGAAGCACAGGCCTTAATTCTTCGGAACACAGAGGACCATGTAATCGCCGGCTTAATTGAGCGCTGGGAGGGGGGAGAACAGAGGGGAGCTGAAAGAAGGAGGAAGCTCCGAGGGAGAGGGGCTGGCAGCGGGGTTTGGGAGCCAAGGGCAAGAGCTGGTGAGAGGGCTTGCATTGTGAACGATAAGCTAGAAATCTCACTTTGCTACATCATTGTAAGGCCATGTTCCACCTGGTGTTTTGCAATTTATCAAAAGATCTCAGGGCGGTTCACAAGATAAAAACACTAATAATAATAATAATAATAATAATAATAATAATAATAATAATAATATATTATTATTATTTATACCCCGCCCATCTGGCTGGGTTTCCCCAGCCACTCTGGGCGGCTCCCAACAGAATATTAAAGACACGAGAAAACATCAACCATTAAAAACTTCCCTAAACAGGGCTGCTTTCAGATGTCTTCTAAAAGTCAGATAGCTGTTTATTTCCTTGACATTCCACAGGGCGGGTACCACTACCGAGAAGGCCCTCTCCCTGGTTCCCTCCAACCTCATTTCTTGCAGGGAGGGAACCGCCAGAAGGCCCTTGGAGCTGGACCTCAGTGTTTGGGCTGGATGATGGGGGTGGAGGCGCTCCTTCAGATATACTGGGCTGAGGCCGTTTAGGGCTTTAAAGGTCAGCACCAACACTTTGAATTGTGCTTGGAAACCATTAGTACTTAAAACTACTCAGAAGTACTTAAAATGGTGTGTGTGCACCATGTCATGTGATCGGTTATGCAGGGCAGAAATTACCTGGCTGGCCTCCCAACCAATATTTTATTCAAGCTGGGACCCCTGTTGCAAACCATGGTTTGTGTTAACTAAGCCCATTGGCAAAGGACAGTTAGGGCCATTACTTTGCTTCAAGAGACTGGTGCACCATGGAGTCAGGAGTGAATTTATGAAGCAGATTCAAGATCCTGATTTAGAGTAGCTTGTCTGTTGTAAACTAGGAAGAAGTGCATCCCACGGTCAGTGTGAACCATGGGTTCAGATTATGTTTGGAGCCAGCCAATGAATATTCACTCACATATTCCTCTCATAACTTCTTCCAAAGCACTGGAGATCTGTCTGCTTATAAACATGTAAATTAAGCATGGGGGAGCAGGTAAGCAACTTGACAGATGGTATTAATCTCCAAGCAGAAGCAGTTTTCCACAAAACAAACAGAACAATCCTTGCTGGGGAAAAGGCTAGGGAGGGGGGGAACCCTCCAGTCTTTGAAGTAGCCTCTCCACTACCAGCAATGCTAAACAAGTGTATTTAGGGTTGGTGAGTAGCTAGTTACCGCAAGCCACTGAAAGCCACCATTGCTCATTTAAGCAAGCATCAACCCTCCATCAACAGCAAATCAGTTTAGCTAGACCCAACATCGCAGACCATTAGGGTTAGGGTTAGGGTTGCTGGCTGGGGCTCATGGGAGTTGGAGTCAAACAGTACATGGAAGTCCATGAGAGCCACTAGAGCAGTGGTTTTCAACCTGTGAGTCCCCAGATGTTGTTGGACTACAACTCCCATCATCCCTGAGCTCTGGCCTTGCTAGCTAGGGGTGATGGGAGTTGTAGTTCAACAACACCTGGGGACCCACAGGTTGAGATAGGCTGCCCTAGAGCATGGGTAGGCAAACTAAGGCCCGGGGGGCCGGATCCAGCCCAATCGCCTTCTAAATCCGGCCCACGGATGGTCCAGGAATCAGCGTGTTTTTACATGAGTAGAATGTGTGCTTTTATTTAAAATGCATCTCTGATTTATTTGTGGGGCATAGGAATTTGTTCATTCCCTCTCCCCCCCAAAAAATATAGACCAACACCCCACAAGGTCTGAAGGACAGTGGACCGGCCCCCTGGTGAAAATGTTTGCTGATCCCTGCCCTAGAGGGGAAATCAACAACTCACTTGATGTCTGACTAACTGTTACATGACACTTCTCCTAAATTTTGAAAGAGTTTCAGATACATACTATTACGCCTACCCTGGTTCCTTTTGTAGCTACGTTTCAGGATTTACAATGCTTACTTGGGGTTTTGTTTCCCTGGAATGAGGTTGGTGGAGAATGACTGGTGTTTTGTGACCCCTGGTTTGATCACATACACACAGGATGCACATAGGTGGAGATTCACAGCATTAATACGCTGGCAAATACTGCTCCCTGTCCAGAATTTTTTTATTAAAAAAAAATATTTATTAAAATTTTATAGACAGTAAAGGTTACAGAATAAAAAAGAGAAAAAAATACAAATAAAAAGAAAAGATACAAAAATACAAATTAACAAATACAAAATACATACAAAAAAATTATAGATGAAAAAATAAAAAACATTAAAAACAAATCAATCTTTTCATATCTTATATATCATTTACTTATTTTCCTGACCTCCTCACGCCTCCCTTTTTTGTATTCCAATTCACATGGCTAATTCAGCAAATCCTTACCCTCTTTGTTTTTATCTTAATTTTAACATATTGAGCTTCATATTGTCATCTAATTATCAATCCATTTTTACATATTCTTTTAACTTTGTTGCTAAAGCCGCCTCATTTCAATCCTACATCAATTTAACATTCATTAATTTTACAATGTTTCTGCAAATAGTCTTTGAATTTCTCCCAGTCTTCTTCCCTGTCCAGATTTTTGGAGATAGGTCACCAGAGCCAGCGTGATGTAGTGGTTAAGAGCGGTGGACTTGTAATCTGGTGAACCGGGTTCGCTTCCCTGCTCCTCCACATGCAGCTGCTGGGTGACCTTGGGCTAGTCACATTTCTCTTAAGTCTCTCAGTCCCACTCACCTCACAGAGCGTTTGTTGTGGGGGAGGAAGGGAAAGGAGATTGTTAGCCGCTTTGAGACTCCTTATGAGGAGTGAACGGTGGGATATCAAGTCCAAACTCCTCCTCCTCTTCTTCTTTTTTCTTTTTCTTCTCTTCTTTTAATTGTTATAGAGAGCAACTCAGCTCAAATAATGTAAAAAGACACTGCTGAAGGCAGTAGCCCATCTAATCAAACATCCCAGTCTCACAGTGGCCAACCAGAAGCCGATGGGAAACCCACAAGCAGGAATGGAACACAATTAAACATCAGGAAGAACTTTCTGACAGTAGGAGCTGTTTGACAGTGGAAGGGACTCCCTAGGATGGTTGTGGGCTCTCTTTCCTTGGAGGATTTTAAGCAGAGGTTGGATGGTCATCTGTCATGGATGCCTTAGTTAAGATTTCTGCATTGCAAGGGGTTGGTCTAGATGACCCCCAGGGTCGCCAGGGAAGAGAGACGGTGGAAGAAGATTGGAAGAAATTTAAGGATTACCTTAGGAAACATTGCAAAATTAATGAATGTTAGAATGACGTTGGTTTAGAAATTAAGTGGTTTTCAGCTGTAATGATTAAGTAAAAAGAAAAGAAAGGCTAAAAATTAAATGAAAAATAAGGGAGAGGATTTGCTGAATTAATAATTAGAAATGGAATACAGAAAGGGGAGGTATGAGGAGGTCGGGGAAGTAAGTTAAAAGAAAATAAGGGGTTGAAATTATACTTGTTTTTGTTTGTGTTTTGTTTGTATTGTTGTTTTGTTTTTATATAATTCTTGAAACTTTAATAAATATCTTTAAAAAAAAAATAGATGACCCCCAGGGTCCCTTCCAACTCTACAGTTCTACGATTCTATGGCACAACAGCACTCTCTCCACCTGAGGTTTCCAGCAACTGATATTCAGAAGCATACTGCCACTGTGAAGGTAGAATATATCCATCAGGATAAGTAAAAGGTAAAGGTGAAGGACCCCCGGGTGGTTAAACCCATCCAAAGGCGACTATGGAGTTGCAGCGCTCATCTCACTTTCAGGCAGATGGAGCCAGCTTTTGTCCACAGACAGCTTTCCAGGTCATGTGGAACACCGTAACAGAAAACAGAGCACATGGAAATGCTGTTTACCTTCCCGCCACAGCGGTACCTATTTATCTATTTGGTGTGCTTTGGACTGCTAGGTTGGCAGGAGTTGGCACAGAGCAATGGGAGCTCACTTCGTCAGGGGGATTTGAACCACCAGCCTTCTGATTGTCAAGCCCAAGAGGCTCTGTGGTTCAGACCACAACACCACCCATGTCCCATCAGGATAATTACCCAATGATAGCCCTCTCCATCAATTTGTTTAATCCTCTTTTAGAGCCATCCACTTTGATGGCCGTTACTCTTGTGGAAGCTAATTTCCTAGTTTATGCACCATGGGAAGAAACACATTCTGTTGTCTGTGCTAAATCTTTCAATATTCGGCTCCTTTGGATGTCTTTGGGCTCTAGTGCTATGAGGAAGAAAAAAAACATTTCTCCACCCAGTTTCTCCATGTCATGCATCATTTTTTAAACTTCTGTCATGTTGCCTCTTATTCCCTTTTTCTCTAGACTAAAAAGCCCCAAATGCTGCAAACCTTCCACATAGGGGAGTTTCCCTTGATCATTTTGGTGTCCCTATTCTGAACTTTTCCATCTCTACAATATCCTGCTTGAGGCGAGGCTACCTGAACTGTACACAACATTCCAAATAAGGTCACACCATAGATCTGTTATAATGGTAGCATGATGTCAACGGTTTTATTCTCAGTTTGTTTCCCAATGATTTCTATAATGTAATTTGTCTTTTTCACACACTGGGTTGATACAGTGTCTTCATCGAGCTGTCCACAATGATCCCAAGGTCTCATTCCTGGTCAGTCGCTGACCCCATGAACTCATATGTGAAATCAATATTTCTTTGCCTCAGTACACATCACTTTATACTTGTTTACATCGAATTGCATTTGCCATTTCACTACCCATTTACACA